>NW_024704743.1:48516026-49188674 GCF_018977255.1 Callorhinchus milii | reverse complement strand
GTATTAGCGAAAAACATGGGAATTAGAAAAAGGACTTGCATAGATAAAAGGGTCTGGGGAGGGTTTACATTGAAGGGAGAGGATTCCAGATCAAAGATTTGTTGTTTAGGATCAACATGATACAATTTAGTCATTTCCTAATGGAGCAAGCGTGACCGTGAGTAATGATGATTTTTGATTTTGATGTAATATATTCTCACTAACTAAAGTCCAAGAAATGCATGCTGGTTCTTAGCATGCTGGCACCTGGACAGTGGACATAGCAATTTGTTTACAGAGATCAGGTATATCTATGTTTATGCACACACAATAGTGTGTAAAAGTTTACAGTGCCACTTGAATGACAAATGCTTGAATTTACAATTTACTCACTAGTTCTGATTCGAAATAGTTGCTTCTTCCTGCCAATTCTGCAATTACTTTTTCATGGTAATCATCCAATTCAATAGGATTCATTGATCCATTGCCTATTTATAAAGATACAAATGTAAGATTTGATGATGGAACAGTTCATGCTTAAATCTAAAGAATATCGCTTGTTGTAGTATATAAAACATTATGCTATTTGTAATTAAAATGTAAGGACCTTTTTTAAGAACAGTAATGATTTATGTGGCAGCAACTGTCAATGATGTTAACCTACCTGTATAATCCCGCATGTATGTGGATAGCCATTGTGCTTTTTCTATGTTTTTCAGTATATTAGCTGTTCTCTCAGTCACGGTAACTTCCATTGGCCGCAACAAATTGTTCGGAGCTATAGCCTTTGGTGGTGTGGGGTAGTACATTTGGGAATATCCTGGAGCTGATTTTGGATACTGCAATGAAAGAATAAACTATCTGTCGGGTTGTATTGTATATCAAAAGCCAATATCAAAAAACAAATCCTAACAGTAAGGTGCAAAATATTGTAACATTGATTATCTAGGAAAAAATATACATATGTGTCATACATATCTTTGGTCATTGTACACGCTATACTTACCTGATCTTCTGAAGATAAATACACCACATAAGAACATAAGAATTTGCTAGACGAAAGAAGACCAAGGTTGATCCAGTTCACCTTCCGCCATTCTGACAGTCGCATAGACATGTCATGCCTCACGATATTATTTCCTAAAAGAAATATCTAACTTTCTTTTGAAAGAATGAAGACTTTCTGCTTCCACCATCTCCCTTAGCAAAACTATTTCAACTGGTTGGCAAGTCAGTAACTGGAGGGTAATTATTTCATGTCAATAAGAAAACAAAGAGTGAGTTTAGTGAGTGAGTCTCAAAGAGCTTAACAGCGGTGTGGTTTAACTCCAAGCTGTAATGGGAGGGAGGAAAGTCTTCAGGTGTGATTGACAACATTTAGTTTGGAAGCTAATCAGATCAACGTATCAGAAAGAAAAGTTTAATCCATCCCTTACCTTTTTGGTTTGGATTATTCAAGCAATTGCTAAGATTAGTAACCTTCAATTCTTTGTATGAGCGAACAAGCAATTATTACACTGCAGGAGTTTTTCTCGGATATCCAGAAAAAATAACATTATATTGAGCCACCATACACATTGCAAACAGTGAAAACTAAGAGGACGAAATGCAATACGACATTTAAGATCTTTCCTTGGGACAGCAAGAGGTGTTGGGTTGGATCAGTAAACTTGAGGTTGAAAAATGACAGTTGACCTGATATCCATTATTAACCAAAGCCTGGGGAATATGCCTTTAACTAATATTAATGGTTAACCTGAGAAAATGATCCTTTATAAGGATTAAAGATCAACAATACAGTTTGAAGAGATCATTTATAAAGCTGTTGTTTATGATTATTTTCCTCTAGCAAACGCATTTTGTATTCTTACAGTACGAGCACTTACATGATAAAATCCATATTCCCCGGGCCAGTGTAAACCCTTCTGTTGAGATGCAAAGGGGATTTCCTGGATTTCGTGCCTGTATGCAGATCCTGTGAGGTTTAGGAGTGAAAGCATTTTGAAATCAATGTTGGTGTCATCCATACAACTGAACATTATAATCAAAAAGGCATTCCCACCATCAGGCCTTCATTTAAAGAATGAAATAGTCAATGATCCACATCTACTTTGACATTCTTTAATTTCTTTCCATTTGGGTTTTCATTTGTTTGCTGCTGATAGAATCATTGGAGGAATGATTTGTACTAAGCCCAGCTGTATGAAAGAATTAATATACAGAGTGTGGGAGCGCCCGATGTTAATGATGGTATTCAGCTTTCATGTATTATACTACGAGAATTATTGGATGTCCTGATTATTAGTACAATGTTATCAGTTCCCTGGGGATGCCATTAGTATTCTATTTTAAGTGCGTGGGGAGGTAGTGGGGGGAGAGGAATCTTTTATTAAATGTTTGTGTTCGAAAAAACAAGGGATACAAGTATGGGAAGTAGATTATTTTGTAATTTCCGGCCCTTGTGTCACTATTAAACATACTCAGTAAGTACAGAACAGAGAGCTCAAAGCACACTCAATTCTGCACTGTTGAAAACTCCTCCTCTGCACCAATGTGATATTTCTATTTCTCACAGCAATCATCTTTGTAGTCAATGGACCCATTGTAGTCACATTTCCAATTAAACACAAATTCCAGGTATTAAATTGTGTGGAAACTGTAAAAGGTCTATGCAAAATCATTTTACTTAGGGCACTTGCAATCAGACAGAAAGATGCTCATACCAAAGGTGAAAGAGCAGTCTGCTAATCACCTGAAAGAATCAACAAATAGTATTGCTTCTGTAGGACAGTGCAATACTCTCACATTTTGAGTTGTTTTGCACTCCATACCATTCGGCAGGGGTTACAGTGAACAAGCTTGAGTATCACTTGTCTGTTGACCAATCTGTGAATATCCTCAGGGTGATGGGGGGTGGGGAGGGAAGGAATGATCAGAGGCTCTCTGGAATCAAGGTATCTCTGAAGCAACTCACCTGCTGAAGGGAGTGGAGCATTGATCAATTCTAAGAGGATTCACAGATTTTAATGGCTCTGCAATATTTCACGATGTAGATTACGCCTCAATGGAGGGAGGGGTAGCAGCTTGGGGAGGGAGGGTGATTCTTCTCCCGAAAGGTTTGTAAGCCATTCTCTAACAAATAGACTAACCTATTCTGTACCAGCTACAGAAATCTTTCAACTGGGTGGTTGCATAGTTTTAATTTGTTGGAATGGAAATAAGTCATTTGGTCCAACTAGTCTGTGTGGGTGTTATATTTGCATGTTACACCCCACTCCTATTCTCATCTGTATCCCTCTGTCTCCTTCTCCCTCATGTATGCAAATATGTATGCCACTTACATGTGGAAGTTTCAGTGCATATGGAATGGAATGTGCACTGTCTTCCTGTTGTATCTTATATGGTAAAGTAAAACGGTGTATTTTGAGTAGAAGGTTTGCCAGCATATTATCTGGCATAGTCATTTGCTGCTGTTTAGCTTTTTAGTTCTTTCTTCTCAAGTTGGGAGAAAAAAACAAATTTTTACTTCCAAGGATTACTTATTGATGACTAGTTTTATATAATTATTGATGACTATTTTTTACATAATTTTGGTTGAATAGTTCCATGAGTAGGACAGAATATTCTCCCTTCTTTTGAGGATCTACCACCAAGTACTCAAAGACATAGCACTTGTACTTTTGCCATCTCACTCACTCCAATTTACATTGAGTTCAAAACAAAACGACCCACAGCACACAAACACACACCGCGTTAGTATGAATTTCCCACACCAGCAAGGCACTTGGCTTATCTTAATCACATTGCCAGTTGTGTCCTGCGTGGCTCACTCACGAGGAGCCCGAGTGAATCTGTCCAGACTCATTTCATGCCGCGCTCTCTTAGGTCACCTAGATTTTTGTGCTGATGAATTTCAAAGATTTCCATTCTTGGACCAGATTATAATTCAGTGTAACTTCCATTCCAAAAAAGGATAATAATAGTCACTTAATCCACAACTGTTTGTGAGACACTACTGTGAGTAATTGGCTGCCATGTTTCGCCCACAAAACATACTTTACAGTATATTCTATGAAGTGCTTTGAGACGCCTAGAAGATGTGATAAGTGCTATACCAAATGCAAGGAATATTATTATTATTAATATGTACATTTCCTTCAATCTGGCATAATGTAAATTCATACTGCATTTCACACAATCACTTTCTATCCAGTGTTTACTTGTCTGACTACAATTAGTTTAAAAATTTAAATACAACAATTAAAAAGTAAAAATTGTACCCTTGGCTACTTATTCTAATCAATGACTGCGGATCGAGCTGCAAGGTCTTTTCATTTCTAATGTGGTAGCTGATGAACTGTTAACATTAATCTGCATCTTGAATAGAAATGCACAAGGCATAGTAGCACTCTTGAAAGAAAATCTTTAATAGTCCAATAGGTCTTGAGGGAATATTTTATTCAGCAACTGAATATAATAATTAATGTGCACTGTGAGTCCCCAATGCCTTGGTTTTTGCCAACCTATGCCTATACTTCCAAGCACAAGTAAGGAAGAAGAGTTTGTATCTAAGGGAGAGTAGACTGACAAATGGAAACTTGGTTCTGGATTTTTCAGTGGTTGAAACAGCAATTCTTAATCAAGGTAAAAGATGTGTCAGATTGACCAAATATAATGGGTAGTTAAGTTACCAATTACTTAGGACAGAGCCTTGGCCAGGGCAAGTGTCAGAGAAAGAGTGATACATGATTGTATTTATACACATCTTGTGCCAATTTGTATAGATTTTCATGTCAAATCCCCAAGGACCATGTCATTTGGTACCAATCAACAGACTATCCAATGATTAAGCATTACAAAAACAGGGTGGATCTTACATTAGAATACATTAGAATATACAGCACAGAAACAGGCCATTCGGCCCAACTGGTCTATGCCAGTGTTTATGCTCCACATGAACCTCTTCCCGCTCTTCCTCAACTAAGCCTTCAAGCATAACCTTCTATTTCTTTCTCACTTATGTCCCTATCTAGCTTTCCCTTAAATACATCTATACTATTTGCCTCAACAACTCCTTGTGATAGCATGTTCCACATTCCCACTACTCTTTGTGTGAAGAAATTTCTTCTAATTTCTCTATTTGATCTATTTGTGACAATTTTATTTTGATGGCCCCTGGTTTTGGTTTCTCCCAAAGTTGAAACATCTTCCCTATGTCTACCCTATCAAAACCTTTCATCATTTTAACAACCTCTATCAAGTCACCTCTTACCCTCCTCTTTTCAAGAGATGAGTCCAAGCATGTTCAGCCTTCCCTGATAGGTTTAACCTCTCAGTTCTGGATCATCCTTGTGAATCTCCTTTGCAGGAGATTTAATCTTGTTTTATAAGGGTCAATGGGGTTGCCTGATTTTGCTGGAACACTGTCAGCATAGTACCTTGAACTGAGTGTTAATCCTAACATGTGTTATTGGGAATGACTGGTTAGTCAGTGGTACAATTTTAGACGCATGCTTGAGTTGACTGTTTCAAACCCTTGGGAAGAAATTACAGCTGTAATTTACTAAGAAGAATTTCTGAGAGTTAAAAAGAAAGATAAAAGCAGGTTGAAAAGCAGTAATTACATTTTCTTTAAACTACTTTCATGAATGCATACATTTACCTCTAATTTTTTTATTCACAGTCATAGTGTAAGGTCTTGCCGGCATATTCGGAGTAATGGGCTGTTGATTTCCACCTCGCACACCAGTGTATGGATCATCTGGTGAAGTGAATTTAGGAAACATTGCATATTTGTTTATGTGGGAAGTATAGGGATGTTCGGCTGGAAATGTCAAGTGTATCTGGTTCTGGCTAAAAACAAAGGAACAATAAGAGGCATAGATGATGCAGGTGACTTGATTTTAAGAATGCAATGAATACAGAACTAGAAGACATACTGTAAAGAAGTTTAACATTAACAAATCCAAACAAGATTAGGAAAGTTATTGAGCAGATCAACTTTAAGTAAATTACATCATTAGGACCAGAGGAGATTAATTAAGAAAAAGTAACATTTAGGATGGCTATTAGCAAAAATGTCTTTATTTAAATAATTGTAATTATTTGAAATAATCTACAACAACAATTCACATTTATATAGTGCTCTTCCTTTTGGGAGGACATCTCACCAACAGCTAACTATGAGCCTGAGCTTGGGGAGCTAAGGGGGTGGAGATGGTGCTGATGGTGAGGTCGGGGGGAGGGTTAGGTGACTGAAAGCATGATTGATAAAATAGGTTTCAAGAGGGGAAGGAGGGGGCAAGGGTTGCTGGTTTGAATCGTGGTCTGTGCTGAGTTCAATGGTCTCAGCAGAGAGGCAAAATTGGTCCTGGCATTACCAAGGTTAGGGAGAGCAAAGGTAGCCATGGTTTCTTCTGGTCATTGTACAGCATCCTCCACTCATACATAAATAATGTCAACTTGGGCAAGATACCAGAGAATAAATGAGTGCATGGTGGCTAGGAGCAGAGACACATGCCAACACCAAAAGTATCAAAATAATTAGATACAGTAAAATGTATTAAAATAAATAATTCTAGGTACCATAACAGGAAATTTAATGGACCAAAGGGATAAACTTTGGTGGCTTTATTCTTTTCTTCTGATATTTTTAGGAATTCATAATCTGATAACAAAAAATCATGTCTTCCAAAGCAAATCCATATCTTTAGCATTTTCATGCTATTTGCAGTGAAGTGCAATGGGTAGCTTGATTTAAAATTACCAGCAATGTGCTATATGCAATGATTGAATACATAGAAACAGAGAAATGTTGAGCAAAGCAGGTTTACTTACTTCATTGTGATATTAGGAGGTTTTGGAAGCCTAAAACCCCAAAAATGTAAGTAAGAATTAAATGTTTTCAGCAGATATAGTAATCATAATAATAAAGAATAAGTCAATGGTTGTTAATCAACATCTTGAAGGCACTTTTAATGTATATTATGTGTAAAACTGTACGCTCCCTGTGGCAGTTTCAGTAGCCCAGTTTTTGAGCCAGGCGGGTCCGTAGTACTCTAAGGCAACTCTGATGAAATACCGGCCAGCCTGGCTCAGCAGAAGACTTGAAGGGTCAGACTTTCCACTCAGCTCCTGTTAACTCTCTAAGCCAAAGCCCTAATGAGTACAATGGTCCTAGATGTTCAAGCAGTGGGAAAGCTTGCCAGAGAGCGATTTCAATGGCAAGCTATGTGATTTTAGTTGATTAAACTCCAGCAGTACCCCAAACCAGACTTGGAGGTGTTCTATTCTGATACACAGGAATTTCCATGCCACTCAATTTGGTTTTGGATAATATTAAGCATGGTGATGAGTTTCCGTGTGCGTCTGACACCTGGCTGACCAAAAAAAAAACACTGAACACTATTCACGTAATAATTAAAAAGAAGCAACAATGTTGTGTTCAATATCTTTACAACACTTGGTCGGTTCAATTCAGGATAAGTTAAAATTTCATTTAGTATGAGGAATGGAAACGTCATGAGACGCAGGAAGTGGTGCTATTCTGAGGTGGTGATTAAAACACAGTGTTGGAGTGGAATCCAGGTGGCTTTATCATGAATCACATTCCTGCTTTTAATCCCTGCATTTGATGTAACTCCTCATTCACATTGTTAACACATCTCAAAGCCGCACAGGATTTATCATAAAGTGAATGTGTATTTGTACACATTGCAGCCAATTTGCGCACAGCAATGTCTCATCAACAGCCAGAAGTGAATGACCAATTGTATTTGGGGGATGGTTGGCCGGGGCACCAGGAGAAACTCCCTTCTTTATTCCGAATAGTGCCATGGGATCTTTAAGGTCCACCTGAACAGACACTGATGCTTAACATCTTATCCAAAACATAGAACCTCCAACAGTGCAGCACCCCCAGCACTGCATTGAAGTGTCAGCCTAGATGGTGAGTTTGAAGACCTGATATAGGGCTTGAACCCTTAGAGTTTGATTCAGAGGCTGACATGATACTATATGTGGCCTGGAAGAACCAGACTTAAAATGGAAGGTTGCTTTATTTGTCTGAAACACAAAATACCCAACTTAGAAAAACTATTTTACATTTTGTTTCTCAAAAGTATTTCACAATGTGAAGTCGTAAAACTTACAATTGATCTTCAGAACGGATATCACTCTTCTTAATTTGGGTGCGTTCATAAGGTTGATATATGATAATATCACTGCAAGAAAACATAAGGTAATAAAAACAATTAAACACTGCAGCAAAATACACTGGGCTTCTGCTCATCAGTTATTTTAGTGGTGCAATAATTATTTTTGTAACTTGAGAGCAATTGCTTTAGCACCTTGTATTACAGGAAAATATTGGAGAAATGAAATGATGTAAATATTTCCCCTTTTTATTTCCCGTAGGTAAGTCCTATTTTTGTCAATCTGGAAGAGTAAAAATAAATGATTATGTGGATTTTAAGAAATTGTACTTGATAACAGGCTTGATAATGTTTAATTAATAAAAACAACAGATTTTTCTTTCTCTGACTTAAACTCAGGATGTTTCTAGCCTTTTATAATTAAGATATCTAAAAATAAATCTGCAGTTATTTTTGTTATTCAACCTGTAATTTTTCAATAAATCCTAGAGTATATAAGGGAACTCCATTTTAAACACAGGCACACATAGCTTATTGCACTGACAGTTTCCCTTTCTAAATATTGGTTGACTTCTGGGTTGTGAGGTTATCACCAATGTTCCTTCCTCTGTGCTGTGTATCTGTACCATGCGCAGGACGTGCCAATGACATTGGATCCTCCTGACAATAACAAAATAATTTACATTTATAGAGTGCCTTTCACATAGTATACCATCTTGAAGCTCTGTACAGTGGTAGGGTTTGACCTCGAACAAGGAAGAAGGGGGAGAGTGTAATGACTATAGGTGTGGTCAAAGAAATAGAAGAAACCCTGGGGAAACGGTATGGTCCTCTAGATTTTACTGCTCTGCTGATTTGGGACAGGGGCAACAAACAACAATTTAAGCATTTATATAGCTCCTCTTATGCAGAGTAGCAACCCCGAGCACTCAAGAATGGCGGAGCACGACGTCGAGCCGGGGATAGTTAGAGGCGACTGTAGGCACGGTTGAAGGGGAAGGTCTTCAGGCACGGCCTGAAGATGGGGAAGGAAGGGGCAAGGAGGAGGAATAGAGGAAAACTGTTCCAGAGTTTCCGGGCATAGTAGTTGAAAGCGCGGTCATCAATGGTGGAACGGAGGGCACGAGGGACAAGCAGAAGACCGGAGCCAGTCGAGCAGAGGCAGTTTACTTGCGGGGTCAGCAAGTCACAGAGGTAGGAGGGGCAAGGCTGTCTAGGGCTTTGAAGGCGAGGACGAGAATTTTGAACTCGATCCTCTGGGGGATGGGGAGCCAGTGGAGTCGGGCGAGGGTGATAGGTTCACAGAGTCTGGTGCGGGAGAGGACACAAGCTGCAAAGTTCTGGATGATGTGCAACTTATAGAGGGAAGAGTTGAGAAGGCTGACAAGCAGGGCATTGACGTTGGCATAGTCAAGCCTGGTTGTAATGAAGGCATGTAGGAGGGTTTCGGCAGCCTGAGGGCTGAGGCAGTGGCAGATTCGGGCAATTTTGTGGAGTTGGGGAAAGGCAGAGCGGGTCATGGCATGGATGTGGGGGTACAAAGGCCAGTTGAGGATTAAACACGATGCAAAGGTTCCGGACCGGCTCAGTGAGGTGGAATGTACACCTCACTTGTAATGTACATGGATCACATTGTTTTGCATTAAATGGTACAAAGTGTTACCTTGAAAGGATGAATCTTGAGATTCAGCTAAAATTGTAAATCATGTATATTTTGCTCATACAAGACTGAAATAATTTGACCTTTCATGAAAACTCTGTAAACATTCACAACACTCACCCATGTAAAACATACCCAATAAGTGTGTTTGTATTACATTATTTGCTCCATGCAACACACTGCATGACATAGTCTCAGCTTTTACTGGCCATGGCAGACCAGAAGTACTAAATACAGTACATAAAACTCAGACAAGATTAGTTCAACTTGTCCATGTTTGAGGCACACATTGACCATTTGATGGTATAAATCTGTGCAGTCAAGTCATTGTTCACCTACTGACTTTGAAAATATCT
The DNA here is from genome assembly GCF_018977255.1 of Callorhinchus milii. Classification (NCBI taxonomy): domain Eukaryota; kingdom Metazoa; phylum Chordata; class Chondrichthyes; order Chimaeriformes; family Callorhinchidae; genus Callorhinchus; species Callorhinchus milii. The sequence continues at coordinate 49,178,526 of NW_024704743.1, read as the reverse complement.
TGACATCTGCTTGACTACTGCAAATCAATAAATCAAGAAAAAATATCTAGCCAGCTGTAACAGTGGAATCAAATCATCAACAAACCCAGGAAGCTTGTCTCCAGCAAAGCTGTAGTGCTGGTGTCCTTTTGCCATCCTAATGGGAGGCTCAGTCCTTGGTCTTAATTCTTCTGGTAGTGAAACGTTTTTAATGCCACCATATTCCTTCTCAGTTCCCCAGGGCACCCTGGGCTTCCTTGTGGTATTCGATCGATATTCATCGAACCTGTGGTAAAGAAAAGAAGTGATCTGTACAATGTATCACAAATTGCCGAAGAGCTACATTTATTTCAACATGGACAACAACAAATTGCATTTATATAGTGGATTTCCAAAGGCACTGGACAGTTGAAGGTTTGGACCAGATACTGTGCCTTAACATGCATTAATAATAGTAACATTTGCATTTAGCATAGTGCCTTTCACGTCGAGCGGACGTCCCCACTTGCTTCACAAGATTTATTGTGAAGTGACTGTATACTTGTCTGCGAACGCATCAGCCGCATCAGAAGAGGTGAGGGCCAAGGAGGTGGGGGAGGGGATGATAACCAAAGGTGTTTAAAGAGGAAGGTCTTGAGGTGGACTTGAATGAGGTGAGAGAAGGGGCAAGGTGGAGGGACTCCAGAATGGCTGAGAGCTCAACTGAACTCAATCCATTGGGGGATGGGGGAAACCAGTGGAGCTGGGCGAGGATAGGGATGATAGGCTCTCAGAGCCAAGTGCAGGAGAGGACATGAGTTGCTCAGTCCTGGAGTCTGCAGCTTTTGAGGGAAGAGTTAAAAATGAACTCAATCCAACAATTTTCCAAATTCTGATGCTAACTGGAACTTTTTCCCAAATGTAACTGACTGTGACATTCTGTCCAGAATAAAACGCCATTGTAAAAACATCAGAAACGGAAATGGTTAAGATGGGATCTCACTATCAGTACTCTAACAACAACAAAATTACATTTATAGAGAGCCTTTCACGTCAGGAGGATGTCCCAAGGCGCTGGACAGTCAGGAGTCAGGACCAGAGCATGGGAGAGGGGTGGTGTAGGGGTGAGGGAAGGCAGAGAGGTGGGAGGGCGGCTGAAGGCACAATCGAAGAAGAGGGTCTTGAGACCGGCCTTCAAGGAGGTAAGGGAGGACGCGAGGCGAAGGGACTGTGGGATGGAGTTCCAGAGTGTGGGGGCAGAGAGGCTGAAAGCCCAGCCATGGTAGGGTAGGAGACATGGAGTAGGCCGGAGCCCACTGAATGGAGGGAGTGGGTGGGTTGGTAGGGAGTCAGCAAGTCAGAGAGGTAGGAGGGGGCCAGGCCATGGATGGCCTTGAAAGTGAGGACGAGGATCTTGAATTTGATCCTCTGGGGGATGGGGAGCCAGTGGAGTCGGGCGAGGGTGGGAGTGATGGGGTCATGGTGTCTGGTGCGTGAGAGTACACGAGCTACAGAGTTTTGGATGATCTGCAGCTTGTGAAGGGAAGAGTTGGGAAGGCCCATGAGGAGGGAATTTCCATAATTGAGCATTGATGTGACGAACGCGTGGGTGAGGGTTTCGGCAGCCTGAGGGGTGAGGCAGTGGCGGAGTCTGGCAATGTTGCGGAGGTGGTGGTAGGCAGTGCTGGTCATGGCACGGATGTGGGGGAGAATGGACAGTTCAGGATCAAACAAGACACCGAGGTTCCTGACTGGCTATTATATAGACTAAAATAGAAAAGCTATTATAAAGAAATAGAAATGTTTAAAAATGGTGAATGTCAGTGAAAATATTACATCCATGAATTCATCAACATGCACAACTAAAGTGACAATGTAAGAACCTCAAAGTCAAATGGTTTCAACTTCCTCTATATATTATAACTTCCTCACACTGAATGCTTGCTGCTTTCTAATGCCAGTGAGCTTTGGGTCTCTCATAATGGGAAAGAATCCATCAGTGGGTATTAGACATAGAGGGTCAGGGCTTAGGGAGTTTAGGTGGTATTCATAAACCAGAAATCACTACACTAGTAATTTGTGAAATAAACTGGGAGTTGCTACAAAATAAAATGGAGAGGTGAGTAGAATTTTTTTTAAAAAAAAAGGATTATGAACAATTCTACCAAAAACAATGTTTAAAATAAAATCCTTAATTGCATTTAAATCAGATAAACTGAAATTAGATAAACGGAAAAGGAAAAATATTATAAATGAGGAAAAAAGGCATCCATCTCGAACTTTATTTCTTTGGGGAATCCTGCAACTCATTGGTTAGAGCACTCGCTTCACAACCGAGAGACCTGGGTTTGATTCCTGGTAGGGTGAAATCTTGGGCAAGTTTCCTTTCTCCACACACCTGATAATAATCCCTCGAGGAAAAAAAATAATAAATTGGTCACTTCAATCCATGACTATTTGTGATACTCTGCTGTGCACAATTGGCTGCCAAGTTTCACCCACAAATATACAGTCAATTCACTTTACAGTCTATTCTGTGAAGCGTTTTGAGACATCTAGAAGACGTGAAAAGTGCTATATCAAATGCAAGGATTATTATTATCTGAAACTATCTATCTCAACCTCTCTCTCTCTCTCAACCTGTCTCAGACTCTTTCAATCTCTTGTAAACTTGCTGATTTCACTTACAAATGCTTTGGGATAAGGCACTATTTTTCACTCAGTTATTATTTCAATTCCGAAACGCTTACACCACTCAGCCCACTGTTCCTTCTCGCCTTCGTCATTTGTGCTTCTCTAATACTCTTGCTGAGGTCCAACACACAATAATGTGTTCAGCCAATCTACTTTCTTATGAATCATTCAGAGGGACTTTTGTGGGTTACTAGGCTGCAGAAGAAAACAAAACATCCACCCTACAGTAGCTAATCTGGAACAAACACTACTTAACCACATTCTCTATTAAACACTAACCAGTCATAGTTTTGTGACAGACAGAACCTGTCTTGACAGGTTCTCCTCTGCCTTTTCAATGAATTGTTTGGCCTCGATCAAAAATCATCAGAATTAATATTTGGAACACAGTTACTCGAACAAAGTCTGAAGAACTTGAACACAGCACAGATAGAATTCCCTCTCTCCCCATCACCCCACTATCATGCATTTCTAGAGGAGTCCAGAGGAAAATTCTAACACAAGTCCAAAATAGACATACCTTAAGCAAGTCTGTTTAGTTTCTGTCAAGTTTATCAGACAGTCAAACTTTCAGAATCCTATTTATACAGTAGACTGAGGTGTGAGAGTGCTACCAATCTCCAGTAAACAGCGAGTACATATTGTTCTCTGATCAGCAAATTCATTGATGTTTGGCGCTGCAAACTATAATGAGAAATATTATAAGCATACTTTTAAAAGGTCAATGCATTTACTGGCAAGCAGAAAATATCCTCCCCCTTTAGCACTGCCTAATATTGTGTCAAGGAATTAACAGCAGCTTTGAAATGAAAGCGGAGCCAATCTGTATTCTGTGAGAGCAATAATTCACGGAGACTCAGCACATGGATGACATCACTTTGAATCCAGCTCAGGCAGGGCCTTTTCCACAAGGTGAGGTCTATTCAAGGTTGCTGGGCTTTGTTGTAAATCATGTGTCAGCCTGGGTTAGTTGTAGCACTCTCACCTTTGATTCAAGGCTTCACGTAGTTTAAACTGGGGATGTGCTGCATTGTCTGAGGTGCCGTCCTTCAGGCGACACGTTAAACCAACTTCTTGCCTGTTCAGGTGGATGTTAAAGATCCCATGGCCCTAGTCAAAATGAAAAGGGAATTTCTCCCACTGTCCTGACCCAAACAAAATTGGTCACACAATCCATAGCCGTTTGTGGGATATTGCTGTGCATAACTGGGCTGATGCGTTCGCAGACAAGTATACAGTCACTTCACAATAAATCTTGTGAAGCAAGTTGCGTCGTCCTCTCGACATGAAAGGCACAATACTAAATGGAAGTTTTATCAAGCCATTATACTGGTTATACTCTGGAACATTCTTCCTCTATCTCTCCGCCTTACCCCCCTTCTTCCTCATCTTGTTTGCATCTGAAGACCTACTTCTTCGACCATGCCTATGGTCAGCTTCCCCATTCCCTTGGATTGGCTTTGTGCTCTGTCACTGTTAAGCGCTCTGAGACTCTCCCCTGCGTGAGGGGCGCTATATAAATAACAAGTTACTGTTGTTGATAAAATAGTGAAATTCTTTCCTCTTATACTTTGCTGGGATACAAGAATTAGCTCAGTCTAAGCTCTGAAAGAGGTATAATTGACTGACTTGTCACAACCGGGATAGTTTTACCTTTGCAGCATCAAGTAGCTCCAAGAAGTTTTGCACCCTTGGGCAGCTATTTTTAACATGGAGCCACACAGTTCTCGGTGAGTGATAACAGTGTGGGCTTATAAATTTAAAAAAGATATTGCTGTTGTTTGCACTGCAGCAGATGCAGCCTCCATTGCAGCTTACAGTGAGTTTACAGTGAGCTTTCAGGGAAAAACGAACAACAGGGTGAGGGTTTCGAACTGCTGGTAGTAGTAGTAAAAGAAAATACTGCATACATGTGACTGAATCAAGTTTTGCACTAGAATTATCATAATTGGTTCGATAAAAGATCTTTAACATCTCAAAAAAAACTATTTAGAAAGAGATTTCAACAATTCTGATCCCTAAATTTACTCGATGAGCATTTTGTCAGTCCTTGAGGGAACGCCAGCACAACAGCAGTAAGTTGGATTTATATGGTGCTTTCTATGTAAGAACACAAGAACATGTCCGGAAACTCTTGATTGAGATGGCTCAAGATAATGAGCTGGGCGAGGGCCTGAGAGAAAGGTGGAGGAGGAAGAACGGGAGGCACAGTCAAAGAGGTAGGTATTCTGCCAATTTTTAAGCCATAAACAATGGCCTGAAAAAAGTGAGGCTTTTGAAGTTAATCCGCTGGGAGACAAGGAGACAGTGGATCCTGGTGATGGGCAAGTGAAGTTTAGAGCAGGTAAGGATGTGAGCAGACAAATATTGGATGTGGTAGTACTGCGCAAAGCAACAATGATCAAACATTTATGAGCTCATTAGATGTACAAAAATCCATGCACCAATGAAATATTTAGACTGAATCAAAGATCATATATTATTCAGTATTAGGCTTGACTGCAGGCCAAACAGAACTAACGTCATACTTTTTTTTAACGTGTTTTGCTCGTTTCTACAATTGTTTTGATTGTGTACAGATTATCTACAAATACTCATAGGTGAACTACCTCTGATAACTCACAAGATCACAAGAGGTTTGGACGAAGGCCATTTGGTCCATATAATCTTATCCTCCCACAATACTCACCCAACCCAACCTCCCATTTCAGCATCAAGCTATTTCTTAAATGACCCAACTTTCCTGTTAATCGGTTCCAGTTGGTAATCTCTGAATGAAGAAATATTTTCTAGTGTTAGCCTCTCAGAACTTGGCATTATTTTGGAATAATCTTTGCTGCGCTACATTTAACGCTCTCCAACACTAATGATCTTTATTTTTCAACTGNTTTTTTGTCCATCAACTTTCTCACCTCCTCTCCTGAAGGTATTGACTCGACTATTGTTCTATATGTACTTACCAACCTGCTCCTAATACTTTCTAAAAGTAGGTAAGCTTGATGTATCCCTCCAGGGAGAGAGGCATTCTCCAGGCATTCCATTCCAATATTTATCCCTGGAATTTTCATGTGTAGGTGAAACTCTGAGTTTGGTTTGGATAATCTTAAGCATGGTGATGAGTTTCCACATGAGTCAGTCACACGGCTGACTCCCCCAGAATTAAAAGCACCAGTAATCCCCCTGTACAGATGTGTTTACAGATGACACAAAGTAAGTAGAAACCCGGTTGTTAGTCGATCGGCGGGTCGCTTTCTGGGGATAATAATCCCTTCAAAAACAAAAAAATAAATTGGTCACTCAATCCATGACTGTTTGTGGGAGACGACTGCGCACAATTGGCTGCCGTGTTTTGCCCACAAAAATATATAGTCAATTTGCTTTACAATATATTCTGTGAAGTGCTTTGAGATGTCTCAATATAATAATAATCCTTGCATTATTATTATATAATGACCCAATAAGGCGCTAAATCAAATCCAAGGAGATGATGATTATTATTATAATTATAAATATTATTATTATATACATGACTGCAGCAACCCAAATATTTGTTGTTAATTTCAAAATCAAAATTACTGTAGAGGATTATTGGCATTTGCAGAATTTTTAGATATAAATCAGCTATGAATAGAACAATTTAGGGTGAAAGTTAATGGCATGAAATGGAAAACATTGAGTCTGAATTTAAATTAACTAAATTGAAATAAGATTGCAAAAATTGTATTTGAAATATTAAGCCATCAGCTTAGTCATCCAGCTCATTTCAATATTACTCATACAATTCATTCAAATTAGTGCAATAAAATAAATGATGCATTCACTTAATAAGATTGCCTAAGTGTGCAGAATTTACAGAAACTCAATTTCAGGAGAGGGTCAGTTCAGTTCTCCTTCCTTTGTCCTTCACTTACTATACTTGCAGGTGTTGGAAGTTAGAATACAACAACACTGGTATATAAATCATGCTGCCCTGCCTTACCCCCATACCGCTTACATTCATAATAATGTATTCGTACAAAATAATATGTAGTTTATACAAAATACAGTAAAGGATATTGCTTTTGTGTTTTTCACTGCCTGTTCATTATAGTTCTCCCTCCATTCAAATAAATTTTATAGTGCAAATATATGTTTTATCGAGCCAAAGTGTTGACATTTTATCTACCCAAAGTGTTGAAATGACACCTTAATTCAGAGCTTTGTTTGCAAATATACAGTCACTACACTTTACAGATAAACTTCATGAAGCCTTTTGAGACATTTTCAACATAATAAAGTGCTATATCAAATTTATTAAGTAATATTATAATTATTATTGTCATATTTCTGACTTTAAGGAGCACAGAACCATTGAACTGTGTAGTTATGGATTACATGTTTATGCCTGAAACTAGCCATTTTTCAAATGTGTTCATTGCGTGTTCTGCCCATTCTCCGCTCATTGTCACCTTGAATATAATATTACAGATATTAGATAACTGCATCTCAGACCATTACTTCATCTCCCTTAACTCCTCAATCCCTCTCCCCACCGCCACCCAATCCAACTCCATCTCCTACTGCCCCTGGAAAAAAATCTCTCCGCCTTCCTCTGCGTTGCCTTGGAGTCATCTGAACTGCTCCCCCTCTGGGCTTCCTCCCTTAATGACCTATCCTCCTCGGCCACTCTCCTCCACAGCTCACTCTCCATCACTCTCAATGCCCTTGCTCCCTTCACTTTCCGAACCGTCTCCTACTCACGGAAGTCACCCTGGTACACCAGCTACTTCCGTTCCCTCAAGGCTCAGGTGCATGCCGCTGAATACACCTGGCTCAAATCTAATTTAACAGTCCATCAGGAGATCTGGCTGGAACTTATCAAAACTTACTGCTCCACCATCTCCTCTGCTAAATCGTCGTTCTACTCCAAGACAATCTTGCCCACCCTCTCAAGCCTCGACCATCCTTTCCTCCAACACCAAATGCAAGGAGATGCTGGATTTAATTGAAACCAAAGTCGAAGGGATCTGCTCAGCTGCCTTGACCTTCCTTTTACTATCCCCTCCCCATCTCCCCCTAACATCCTGGCCCCTACCTATCCCTCCCTCCGCACTATCGAAGCCTGTCTCCCCCTCCTCTTTCACCACCAGTATAACCCACATGAAACTGACCACCTACTCCCTCGACCCCATCACTACTCCTCTCCTTACCTCCCCAATCCATCTCCAAGGGCAATGCTAGATAACAATCTCCCAAATATAATTGTCTCAGAGATCTACACTGGAACCCCTACTCTTTCAGGTATAAATAAATTACCTGTATTTGCCGACTCAATACAAAGTTGTTACATTTACAGATAATAATAGTAGCCAATTTGCACATAGCAATGATTCACCCATGAAGTGAATGTCCAATTTTATCTGAAGGATTGGCAACTAGGACAAGGGAGAAACTCCCTTCTCTTTTTGAATAACACCATGAGATCTTTAACATCCACCTGAACAGGCAGACAGGACCTTGGTTTAATGTTTCATCTGAAGGATGGCACCTTCAACAATGAGCCCCCTCCCCCTACAGTTCTGCACTGTACTATCACCCCATAATTGTGTGTTAAAAATCTCCAAGTGGGTCTTGAATTACACATAAGAGTTCTATCATCTGAGCCAAGCTGCAACTTAGTTCTTTTTAATTTTAAATTGTAAGAAAAATGATCCTAGGGTGAAGGCTGGATGAAATGTTGTGCCTTAGGGGAGGTAGCCATGATCATACAAAAGTATTTGACAAGTTACATAATTGGATTGATCACTCACAAGTTATTTTCCATATAGATACTTACAATGTACTGCATAGGAAATAAAAATCTATTTCAGAATGGATAGAATACAAGGTGAAATGTGAGGGAAACAGGATGCTGGGATTCATGCCAAATCAGTTGAATTCAGTTCCCCTAGGGTCAGTGCAGAGAGGAGCAACCAGGCTAGTTCCCAATTTTACAGGGATGAAGATTTGTTTAGTCAGCAGGGTGTCTGACACATGCAGAAACATTTCACCAAGTTTAAGAGTCTCCAAATCAAACTATGTGTGTGTTAGGCTTCTGTTTCCTTGATGTGCAGTGTATGAACCTGTCCCTGTAGAGATTCATTCTCAGAGAATTTATTTGCAGGTTGGTAAAAGCCAAGGTGGAGATTTTGGAGTAATGATAATAATCCTTGCATTTGATATAGCACCTTATCATATCATTGAGACATCACAGAATATATCGTAAAGTGGATTGACTGTGTATTTTGTGGGTGAAACACAGCAGCCAATTGTGCACAGCAGTGTCCCACAAACAGTTGTGGATTGAGTGAAAACATTTTTTTGGAGGGATTATTACCCCAGAAAGCGATCTGCCAATCGAATATCAACCTGGTTCCTACTTACTGTTAGGTAAACAGAGGCACGTGGAGTAAGGAAACTTGCCTAAGATTTCACTCTGTCCAGGAATCAAACCCAGGTCCTCTTGCTTGTGAGGCAAGCGCCCTAACCCCTATAAGATGGGACTCCACCTTGAAGTGGCCACTAATGGAGTTTAACCATCTTAAGCTTTGCAACTAGCCAGTACTTACACTGCAAGCTTCCCATTACTTGTCTTACGAGGACCACCTTACCCATTTGAACTTTGGCATGCAGCGATAACGGGAGCTGACTGGGAAGAATCTCTGCCCTCAATGATTGCTCTGCTCTACCGAGTCCACTTAATCAGCAAGCCAGCTGGTGTGTTATTAGGAGTACCCTGGTGTACTGAGCACCTATACCTGACTGGAACCAGACTACTGAGACAGCCAGAAGATGATTCAATAAGCTATGAGAATTGGCTAAATTAGCTTTTTCAGCTTTGAAAAGAGATGTCTCAGAGGGGATAGGATAGTGATATATGATGTTAAATGGGATTGCAAAAATAATCAGGACTTTTTTTTTTAGATATGTCAAGGCAGGAGTGCAGTAATTCATTTAATATACAGATTGATAGCTTGATATTGTATTGGGAAGACAGGAAAGTTGATATTCTGGAAAGATGAGATGGAAAGGGATGAATGGTCATATCTATCTCATCCTCTTTTATAATCTTGCGAATTAAAGAAGTCAGGTTCTAGTGATGGACCCTTGGCAGAATAATAATAATAAACACCTGTACAAAATGGTATCAAGGATGTTTTCTGAACTCATTAGGGGCAAGAAATGTTTTAATGTCAATATTGAGGCCTAGTTTGGATGATGTTAACCTAAGTCTATGCTTAGTATTAGCAGGTACTGGGATGATGCCAATCATCTATGTAGCCAGGAAAGGCAAAGAGATTCAGGCAGCCAGTTCCAAATTTTCGGTGTCTAACAGCTGGAAACAAGGCCGTCAATGGTGGAGCAGAGGGATCGAGGTACAAGGCGGAAGCTGGAGCCAGCTGAGCGAAGGGGCAGGTAGTGGAGTGGGGTGTAAGCAGGTTGGAGAGGTAGGGATGGTCTCGGGTATGAGCAGATTTGTAAGTAAGAGTGAGGATCTTGAAATTGATCCATTTTGCAATAGGGAGCCAGTCTAGTCTGGTAAGGACTGGCATGATGGGGGTGCAGAGTTTGATATGGGTGAAAATATGGGCAATGGACTTTTAGATCCAGTTGCATTTTGTGGGTGGCAGAACTGTGGAGACTGGCAAAGAAGGTATTGGAAAAATTGGTGTGGAACTCACTGCCTCAATCTCTTTGCCTTTCCTGGCCACATAGATGATTGGCAGTAACATAATAATCCTTGCATTTGATATAGCGCTTTTCACGTCGGGAGGACGTCCCAAAGCGCTTCACAGAACACACTGTAAAGTGAATTGACTGTATACTTGTGGGCGAACGCGGCAGCCAATTGCGCACAGCAATGTCCCACAAACAGTCGTAGATTGAAAATGACCAATTTATTATTGTTTTTGGTTTTGGAGGGATTATTATTAGGCGTGTGGAGTAAGGAAACTTGCCCAAGGTTTCGCCCTGCCTGGAATTGAACTCGGGTCTCTCGCTTGCAAAGCGAGTGCTCTAACCACTGAGCTACAGGACTCCAAGGTGACGTATGCATGAATGAGGGTTTCAGCTACATCAAGTGTGAAATATAGTCTGAAATGGGCGATGTGGTGGAGGTGGAAGAAAGCGATCCTGGTCAGGGAGTGGAAGGAAAGCTGATGCCTAGGTTGGGCACAGGTTCAGTGTGTCTGAGTGATAAGGTAGAGAGGTTAAGGAAGTCAGAGCTGCAAGTAATAAAAAGACATTGATGGGAGCCAAAGAGAATGACTTCTGTCTTGTTGACATTTAGCTGTTGGAAGATTGTGCTTATCCAGATCTTGATGTCTGACAAGCAAGAGAACAGAACATTGGTGGACCTGGGGTTATAGAAGTAGATTTGGGGGCATCTGCATACATGTCTGCATGATGATACCACAGAGAGGGAGCATGTAAATGAGGAAAAACAACGGACAGAGGTATGGTTGGAGGCATGGGATGGGGCACATCAAAAGTAATCTGGCAGGGGTGGGATGAAAAAACATTTCCATAGACTCAATGAAGTTGGACTTGAACCAGGTGAATGAGGTCCCACTGAGGTGGATGAAGGAGGAGTGGTTGCCAAGGAGGATGATGTGGTCCACTGTTAACAAAAGTAGTGGAGAGGTCCAGGAGGACAAGGAGGCAGAATAAGCCCTGGTGATAGAGGACGTTATTTGTGACTTTGATGAGCGCTGGTGTCTCTGTGCTGCGGGCAACTGGAAAAAACTGGAGGGGCTTGAGTAGGGAATGGACGGAGAGGTGTGAGCGAAGTCGGTTGACAACAATGCGTTATATGACTTTGAAAATGAAGAGCAACTCGGAGACCGGCTAGTGGGTTGCAAGATTTAAAGGATAGAAGGTAGATTCAAAGTCAGTTTCTGAACTCTTTTGCCAACATGATGAACTATTAAACTGGTGACTTCTGCCTATGATTGGGAAGACCCTTTTTAAGTGTCAATTAGATTCCTGGAGACATTAGAGATCCAGAAGAAGTGATAGCAAATGATTTCTGCCTATCCACCCCTTTTAATAAAACTAAATTATAAATAATAATCATTGCATTTCATATAGCACCTTATCGCATTGTCAAGACGCCTCAAAGCGCTTTACTGCATATACAATAAAGTGGAATGACTGTGTATTTTATGGGCAAAATGTCTACAAACCCAATTTGTTTTGATGTCACAAATTCAATGGAACATGTGTTTAGACGTCAACATTCTGCTGAATGACTACTGCCCAAATCCGCAGTCATTTTAATTTAAAACCCCGTGTCAATCAAAATATGCAAGTGCATAGGAAAGGTTTCTGCGTCGATTCAAGCAGGGATTTGCAATGGGTTCCAACGTTCAATCTCACAAGGTCAACCAATTTTTTTTTTGGGAGAGGGGGGGGGGGGAAGAAAGTTACTGTAAGCTTGAACGAATTCAATTAAAAGCGTTTTAATTAGCTCCAAAGAAATAAATTAGCGGAGGCTATTTGAGGATGAAATGCCCTGGGATAATGAGAGAAGAAGAACTGATAGCTGAACGTGTAAATTCCTGACAGGAGATGTTTATTGATAGTCAATACTGGTACAGAATGCCGCTTGGGTCATGTACAGTGGTAACAACATCGATAGCAATGAATCACAGTGCAGGTTAGCTCCAAGGTGTCGGAGTGACTGATTTCCATTGCTGATGGTAGGGAGAGTCCCTTAGCGATTTACTTTTACAATGTCACACACACTAACACACACACACACACACACACACCACACCTTCCAATATTGCATCGACACCGGCAGCAAACAATTCCTTTCTCACACTTACACAGAGCAGAGAGCGCCGGAGGCTTGTGGGTGAGTGAGCATCTCCTTACACACTCCTGCCACACCTCACAGGGAAAGAAAATCAAAGTCTCTTGCACTGCAGGTGCCAGTCTGACAACCTTATTTCAAGGGACAAATGGCACAGCGGCAAATAGATATGTTCTTGACCCACTATACTGCTGGTAGGTTTGACGTCAAGTAACTGTATCTATTGGCAACCCGAGATGTGACTATTAATAACAGGCAGAGACCCCGCCAGGGGCAGGAGCTCAGCTCAGCTCCTCCTGCAACCTGTGTGCGCTGTGTGATCATTGTATTGCCCAGAAAGACAGGACACCGCTAATGCAATCTTTCTTCCTTATTTTTTCTCTCTCTCTCTCTCTCTCTCTCTCGCGTGGGGCTGACACCATTTACCTACTTCTTACTCCTGTACATAAGCTCCAATGAACTTGGTGTCTCCTGACTCCCCTGTTAACACTGCTGTTCAAGCTACTTGTGCATTTGAAGCCAAGTGGGATTGCAATCCGATGTTGACAATCGCTATGCAGATTAATATAGGGTATTGCATGTCGAAGTTGGTCTTTTTCATCTGGTCTTTTGTTGATCTTTGCTCACAGTTCAAGTTAACAGTTCAGTTTACACAGCGGTTTTACAGATCGCTTAAATTTCTTTTTTTTTGGCCGCGAAAAAAAGGTGCGTAAGCAAAAAAGAAGCGATGCTCACGAAGCAGATACTATATATAGTTTACATATATATAAATAAACCTTTGCAGTTAACACTTGAACTCGGTTTGTAATCTGCCAGGAACAAGTCCTGTCAAAGGCACGTCCCGCGTCAGAGCCAATGGGCACATTTCCCTGAGACTGTAAAAGGACCTTCAAACCTCCCTCCCTATTCGTGTGCTGACCGCGATTTGGTGCAAAAGCCTCTTCGCTCACTCCATAAACTTTCCGGTCACTTTAAGACGATCCGAGTTGTTTAAGAATGTATTACAATAGTTCTTTCAGTGGATGACTATGGAGATCCTTCGACCGGAGTCAACTGATGATGTGCTGCACCAGCGCGGGATGGGATTTTTAATGATAACTCCATTGATCGCAATGCAAAGGTTTTATTGTTTATAAGATCCTAAGATCAGGGTAAGATTATAAGTGTATTCGACTTCCTTGACCGTGTAACGAATGAAGTCTCTGTATTACTTGGATCCGTTTTGCTATCGGACTGGTTTCTGATGCCCATCCTTTCCCCCAGGAGACCTTCTTCTCTTCCTTATAAATCCACTGCTGTCCAAACGGCTGTTTAATATATAGGGAGGAATTGACAACATTGCCATCTCCCCCCCCCCCCCCCCCCCCAGCACCACCCATGTGGCAAGCATTTCACGCCATGAGACTGGCATGAAATTCATACAGAACACCATTTGTTTGCCAACTCAAGGACATCGCCTTCTGCCTTCTCCTCAGTATTTCTGAAGATGCTCCAAGTTTTGATCAGGTGTTAGAGCGGCAAAGCAACTTTCCAGCTCAGATATCTCTCCCCAGTGTGTTCTCTCTCTCTCCCCATTTCTCTGTGTCTCTCCCCCCAGTTCTCTCTCTGCCCCCATTTCTCTCTCTCTCCTTCCCCCCATTTCTTTCTCCCCCAGTTTTATCTCTCTACCACCAGTTCTCTCCCTCTCCCCCATTTCCCTGTGTCTCTCTCCCCCCAGTTCTCTCTCTGCCCCATTTCTCTCTCTCTTTCTCTCCTTCCCCCCATTTATTTCTCCCCAGTTCTATCTCTCTACCCACCAGTTCTCCCCCTCTCTCCTTCTCCCCATTTCTCTATCCCCCCCATTTCTCTCGGTGTCTCTACCCCCCATCTCTCTCTCTCTCTCCCTCTCTCATCACCATGGCCACCATTGACTTTTCCGACGTGGAAGCTTTCCTGGACGGGCACCCGGACCTGTTCGAGGATTACCTGCTGAGGAAGGGAAAGCGGGACTCGGTGACCAAGTGGCTGAAGGAGCACAGGTCGGCGAAGGTCCCCGGCGAGGAGGGCGGCGGGGCCAGGGAGCAGTGCCGGGGCAATGGCCGAGCAGAGGGGCTGCACCGCCGCTCCTCCCAGAAGGAGCTGAGGAGGAGCTTCGCCAGGTCCCGGGCCATGACGGCGCACAGGACCTACGACGAGGAACATGTCACCCCGAGGGCGCGGGACCCCAGCACCGGCTGCAGCAGCAGGCGGGCTCTCCTGAGGAAAGCCAGCTCCCTGCCCCCCACCACGGCCCACATCCTCAGCGCCCTCCTGGAGTCCAGGGTCAACGCTCCCCAGTACCCCTCCGCAGCCACGGACTACAAGTACCGCCTGAAGGACGGCGACGAGAGGGCGTTCTTCCTGGAGCTCGTCAAGGACATCTCCAACGACCTGGACCTCACCAGCCTGAGCTACAAGATCCTCATCAACGTCTGCATCATGGTGGGCGCGGACCGCTGCTCGCTCTTCCTGGTGGAGGGGCCTCCTCACAAGAAGACACTGGTGTCCAAGTTTTTCGACGTCCACTCGGGCACCACTGTGCTGCCCTCCTCCAGGGCGGAGAGCTCCAACGAGGTGCAGGTGCCTTGGGGGAAGGGGATCGTCGGCTACGTGGCTGAGCACGGAGAGACGGTCAACATCGCTGGCGCTTACCAGGTGAGGTCCAACTTCCACTTGCTTTGGCTTTTTGACCCTTAACAGGGACTCGTACATTGGAAACCGTTTTCCCCCCCTCCATCCCCAATCCATTCCCTCACCCGCTCCTCTTACCCCAGGACGTCCATGGCGCCTGTAAAGTGCAGACCCACACACCCACACACATCTTTTAATTTGTTTTTGGACAGCCAGGTATCTGACACATGCCCTAAACCCATCATCATTGCTTAAGAGTATCCAAACCAAGCTGAGAATTGCATGCATCCCACCCACACTTGGACGTCCCAGAGATATCTGGTTGGGATGGAATGAGGACTTTCTCCTCCCCCCAGTTTTAACTTGTGGAGAGAACGCCTATGAGACATTAGCCGGTCAGAATAGTGATGTTTTTAAACAGACAAGAACCCGGAGGTACCAAGAGTACACTCCTCACAAATAGCACTTCTTTTTGTCAACCATTCTTGTGACACACATGCAAACCTCTTGCGATTGCTTGAGTTTCAGGTATTAGTATATATCACAGAAGCAGAATTTCTATTTGCTAGTTCTAGAGCACCCAATGTCTCTCTGAATAATGGTCATGACAATGATTGACACCATGGCTGTGTGCCTGTGTCTAGAGAACATACAACAATAATGTCAAATATACAGTCAATTCACTTTACAGTGTGTTCTGTGAAGCGCTTTGGGACCTCCTCCCGACGTGAAAAACGCTATATCAAATGCAAGGATTATTATTAACAAGGTACGTGTATTAGGAAATCTCAAGTGTACATTACAGTAGAGTTCAAGTCACACCATTTACCACATTAAAATAAAGCACTGTTAAGTGTTTCTTATCTAGGTAGGATTGTTCTACTGTTATAGCATTGGCTTGCAGGATATGAGGAACTGAGTAACAATCCTACTTTCAGCAAGGCATCTACACCTGTTATCGATAAACCAAGAAAACTTATCATTGACAGAATCATGATGTATTGCATTACTGCTGTCAGATATCAGATTGACAAGTTCTCCACAGTGGTTTGATTTTGTTATGCTCGCACTTTGCCAAACATATCACTGAGCAGTCAGATAGACCCACTTACATCTCTTATCCCTCTCCCAGCAACTTATTTTATAAGTTGGTATTCAAACAAATATCACAACACACTCCTACAGGAAAGTACAAGAAAAAAGATCTAATCCAAATGCATGCCATAGAAAGCAAAACAACATCACTCCATCAACATCACTGCCATCTCCACTCCCTCCACTGTCACGACCAAATTATTCTTATCCTGAGATGTGCAACACCACGGTTGGAAGAATGAAGAAACTGCAAGAAACAAAGTGGATCACTTCGCAGGTTGAGGAGATACATGGTAAATAGAGTTTAGTGCTGAAGAATTCACCTTTTTTGGAGTTATCACAAGGTACAAAACTGATCAAAGGTTTGTGGTTTCCCATTCACTTTCTGAATGCTGTAATGAATAATCAGAAGCAACTTTGTATGTATGTCACACCATGAAAGTGCAAATCTTATTTCTGAGGGCGATTATAAAAAAGATACTTTGCTATAGACCTGCTATCTTTAATTAAATCCAATGAAATTACAATTCACTGAACAGACAAAAAGAATTGTTACATTTCTAATAAAGTCTTTGATAAATGTGTGTATTCTTTTAGGAAAATAATCAGATTTTGTGGAATTTGAAGACAATTTGAGGAATTTTCTCCCATTAGCTCTTATGATCATTAATAATAGTTTAGTAAATTTAAAGCACCAGATTTAAAAAAGGCAATTGTGCAGTGCTAAATTTCTTTGTAATGAGTAGGCAATGAGATCATTATAGAAAATGAAATTAGGAAGGATGTAGGATATCAGATGCCTTGTCCTTGTTGACTGTTGCCAACATATTACAAATATGCCAAATGATCCATTGTAATCCTTCCATGTTCTCTGCTCTTCCAACTCTGATGTACTGTTTGTTCCCTTGCACCATCATTAGTGATCTGACGTGAAAAGCACTATATAAATATAATTTGCTGTTGGTGGTGGTCAAGCCTATAGCCACTATAATAAAATAATCCTGGTATTTGATATAGCGCTTTTCACGCCTTTTAGATGTCTCAAAACGCTTCACAGAATATACTGTAAAGTGAATTGACTGTATATTTGTGTGCGAAATGCGGCAGCCAATTGCGCACAATACTAGCTCCCCACTGCCTGGAACTCAGTCCTAAAATATCTTCACCTTGCTTCTTCTGTCCTGCTTTCAAAGCTCTCTTATATAAAAACTATATCTTTGATTATGCCTTTGGTCAATAACTTGAAATTCTCATTCTTCTCCTTGCTCTGTGCTCCCTGTTGAGTCTGTGAATGGCTTCAAGCTATTCATCCTACATGAAGGGTGTTACATAAAAACAAGTTGTTGTTAATACCCAAGTCAGTTCAGCTCCATTGAGAAGCCCTGGATTTGGCAGAGGCCCATTGAAGGAAAAGTATTAAAGTTTTATGAAAATAAATTCCCAGAATTGCTTTTGTGTGGAAATTTGGATTTGGATTATAATTGTTTGGGGCGGTCAGGTCTCTTGCTACAGCGACCCCCAATTATCCTTCCTCCCCAACATTCGTTCCCTCATCAGCACCGCTTTCTTCCACCTCAGACGCATTGCCCGTCTCTGCCAATACCTCACCCCAAAAGCTGCCAAAACCCTGGTCCATGCCTTTGTTACCTCTCGGCTGGACTATTCAAATGCTCTCCTCGCCGGTGTCCCCTCCACTACCATCCATAAAATCCAGGTCAACCAGAACTCTGTCGCCCACATTCTTACCCGTACCAAACTCTGCTCCCCGATCACCCCAGTCCTAACCAAAATGCACTGGCTGCCTGTCCCAGAGAGAATCGACTTCAAGATCCTCACTCTTATCTTCAAATCCCTCCACTCCGCTGCTCCCCCCTACCTCTCTGACTTCCTCTCTCCTCACAACAATGCCCGTTGCCTTCGCTCCACCAAGTCTGGCCTCCTCCTTGTCCCCTGAATCCTCTGCTCCACCAAGGGCGGCCATGCCTTCAGCCACTTCAGGAGGCTCTGGAACTCCCTTCCTCACTCCCTTCGCCTCGCCCACTATCTTCCTATTTTCAGGTCTTGGCTGAAGACCTTTCTTTTCGACCGCACCTTTGATCACCTTCTTCTCCCCCCTCCCCCTGGCTCGGCCCCGGGATCCGTTACTGTGAAGCGCTCTGTGACGCCGTCCAAGGTGGAGGGCGCTATATAAATCCAAGTTGTTGATGTTATTATTGTAGCTAATTGCTTGTTTCCTGACGAGTCTTTGGTTGATATTGTGCTGTCCATTCTGTGAGATGTGTTTTAATAGAGACTGCTGTCTGATTATTTTTAGCGTTAGTTGCACTTAACTTTACTCTCTGAAATTGGGATGGATTATTTGTGAACGTCTCAGTACAAGGTTATCACAGGGGAAGTAGTTTTATGAGAGTCCCTCTGGCTGGACAAATGCCATGGGGATATGCAGCAAATGAATCAATGGATGGCCAAGACAAGAACTGACAAACAGCATTGTGTCTAGTACTGATTCACCATTCCTCACAGACCCAGACTAAATACTGTAAAAGGGTCATTCACACTCTCCTCTAAAGGCGCCTATTCAAGGGTTCTCAAACTAAAGATAGCAACAATGTTTATAGGTTCAAAACACCAAGTACAAAGAAACACAAGAAAGACCACGACTGAGCACATTACAAGGTAGAAGCATAGAAATGTACAGCGCAGAAAAAGGTTATTTGGACCATCGTCTGACTCTTTAGGGCAAACCTTTCAGTACCAGTTACCTGTCCTTTCCCCCATACCCAGGCCTAGACTAATGCTGGCTGCAGCCCAGGGCCCTGGATTTTGAGGGGCCCTCAAAAAACTGAGTGGCAACGCTGGGGGCAGCACAGTATCTTTAATGTTTTGACCTCCGGAGAGAGCGCATGCACAAGAAGTCTCATTTTTGGCTTTTCGTGAATGCACAAAAATGATAGGCTGGGAAAATAGAAAATCACAGTATTGGGATAGTGGCGCGGGCGGGAAATGGGCTTCGCCGCTGGTGAATGACAGCGGCCTCTTGCAGGGACTCCACTGGGCCCCTATGAGATTGTCTGTCTGCGTGTATCTCTCTCCTCTTTGACCGTGCCTTCAGCTCCCCTCTCGACTCTCTTCCCCCTCCTCGCTCCCTCCCTTCCTTCCCCTCACCCCGACCATTTCCCCCCTCCTCGCTCCCTCCCTTCCCTCACCCTGACCATTTCCCCCCTGCTCGGGTCATGACCCAACTGTGCAGCGCCTTGGGACGTCCTCCTGACGTGAAAGGCGCTTTATAAATGGAATCTTGTTGTTGTATCTTGTTGTTGTTGTATGTTTGTGTGTATGTGTCTCTGTATCTGTATCTATGTGTGTGTCTCCCTCTCTCTCTAGTCTGTATCTCTCTCTGTATCTGCCGGTGTGTGGTGTGTGTGCGTCTTTCTCCAGGTGTTTGTGCATGTGTCTCTCTCTGTCTGTGTGTGTATCTTTCTCCCTGGCTGTGTGTGTGTCTCTCACTCTATATCTGTATGTGTGTGTGTCTCTCTCTATCTGAAATAAATAGTTTTTTTGTTGTAACAATCTACGTATGATGAGTTATTTCTTCATGTTTAGTTTTTATCAAAAAATTGTAGATTAGCGATAAAATGTGCCTTTCAAAAGCACCAATTAACCCACAATTTTTAGCAAATATTTCCACAATTTTCTAATGGGCCTAGCGATAGGGAACGAAGAGTGTGTGAATCTTAGAGAAGAGGCAGCAGACAAGGAGTCTGCTTCACCTTTTACAACAAAAGAGTCTGCAGTTTCTTTATCTGAATTTAGACACCGCTTTATCATTTTTTTTGATGCTGCCAGTAACTCATACGAGAGGCGAATGCTCATTTTAAAAACTGCTGCGAATCAAACATTGACTCAGGTCAACTATGGATCGAGCAAGATTGAATAATTTTATATTAACATCAGTCAAGTGTGACTTGCTGTGCCAGCTGGATTTCAAAGACTTCATTGGAGACTTTTCGGCCATGAAGAGTAGGAAGAAATTGATTTAACAGCTGTTCTAATATAAAGTCCTGGTTGGTTTTATCTTTAACATCGCTAAATGTTTTTTCACACTACCAGTTTGTGCTGAAATTAATAAGGTTTCTGTTTAGTTTGTTTTAACTTTGATTTAGTTCTACAATTGTTATAACACGTTTAAAAAATGGAACTGAAATAACCAAGGTAAATTAATAACAGAGTGTTGGGAATTGCCATGGGCATTGGTAGTGGTAAAATAGTAAAGGGAAGGAATTGAACATGCAAAGAGGGGCTCCCAAAACTATAATAGCCCTGGGCCTGCATCAAGATTAATCTTGATATGAAGCGCAAGAAATGGACAAGGTTCAGAATTGGCTGAAGTGATGAAATTAGGGAGTGAGGTCAAAATGGAGCTTGGTATTAAGTGTGGCGTCTCAAGGATCTGTACTGGAACCGCTTATGTTCCAGTACAAAACAGTGTGAGGCAGCAATAAACAAGGCAGACAGGATGCTGTGCTGTATTGTGCTATATACTGTGCTATATTGCTAAAACAATTTAGTTCAGATGCACAGATGTCATACTCAAGGTATATAGTGCTCTGAGCAGACTGTACAGTGAGTACAACAACACAACAAGAACTTGCATTCATATAGCATCCTTCATGTGGGGTAGAGTCCCGGGGCACGTAACAGCGGCAGAGCTTGACATCAAGTCGGGGAGGGGGGAAGTGACGATAGGCACGATCGATAGGCACGATCGAAGAAGATTGATAGGCAGGTTGTCAGGTGTGATCTAAAGACGAGCAAGGAGGAGGCAAGGCAGTGGAATTGAGGCAGAGTTCCGTAGTTTTGGGGCGTAGTTGCTGAAAGGACAGCCGCAGATGGTGGAGTGGATCGAACGAGGTGTGTGCATGTCGCCGGAGCCAGCTGATCACAGAGAATGTGTAAAGCATCCAGAATACTATGTTTGGGTCTGGTCATCGTGACATATGAAGGCTGTCGAGGCAGTGAGGGGAGAGTAAAGAAATTTACCAGTTTTAGAGGAATAAAGTAGAGCCCTGTAAAATTCTTTTCAATTTTTAAATAATTTTCCATTTTATTTTCAGGAGTTTTGTGTTCGGGTTTGGGCGGCACAAGCTTGATTTTTTCGTGTTTTACAGTTTTTTATTTTGTGTTATTTCGTATTCATGAAAAACACAGAGCTTCAGGAATAAGCTATGAACAACAATTAGACAAGCTAGGGCTGTTCAGCCTTGAGAGAGACATCTCAGAGGGAACCTTGTAGAGGTTTATAAAATTTCATATAGGATTGAAAAAGTGAACCCAGAACAATATTATAGGATGCGGCAAGACCTTGGAACAAAAGGGCACAGGCTTAGAGTTGCAAAGGACAATTTCAGTATGAATAACAGGAAGTTTTTCATTTACATTAGAGGTTCAACAGCTGGAACTAACAACCGGATTCCTACTTACTGCAAGTCAAACAGAGGCGTGTGGAGTAAGGAAACTTGCTCAACATTTCGCCTGGCCCGGGAATCAAACCCAGGTCCTCTTGCTTGCAAGGCGAGTGCTCTAACCGCTACTTTTCAGGATTCCATACTTGAACTTATATTTAAACACCATACTCCATACTTGACTCATAGAATCATACAGTGTGCTTTGATGATTTTATATATTGACAGGCAACTCAAGTGACTATTTCACAGAAATTCTGGAGCGCTCGTACTTGCGTGATCTGAAGACGGGCAAGGAGGAGGCAAAGCAGAGGGATTGAGATAGAGAGTTCCATAGCTTCGGGGTGTAGTGTGTGAAAGCATTCCCACTGATGGTGGAGTGGAGGGGAACAGGGATATGCAGGAGGCAGAACCAGTTGAGCAAAGGGGAGCTCAGCACCTGGAGTACTGCATATGGTTCTGGTCAACAACAACAACTTGCATTTATATTGCGCCCTTCACACAAGCAGGATCTTGGAGGCTTAATCATCACAAGATACAAGAGCTGTCCAGGCGCTGGGGAGAGCAGAGAGGATCCTCAGTCTTAGAGGAATGAGTCCTGTGAAACTCTTTTCATTTTAAAAATAATTTTATTTTTCGGGAATTTCAAGTTTCTTTGTTTTATCCATTAAATATTTTATTTCTTTTAATTACTATTTCAGAGTAATTCTGTAGCGCTTGCACCAAACCGCTGAACTATTTGCTGGCGAAATGTCCTGGGTTTACATACTAAAAGGTTTTAACACATTATCTCAATTTGCCCATCAATATTTTCTTTTATTTGTGCTACATCAAGCTTCAAAAGTTTTCAGTCACGTTGCAAGGAATATTATTTGTGGGCCAAATTGTTATGAAATTATTTACACAATGGGTGCAAAAATACATTCTCTAATCAGTCACAGGAATCTCCAAACTGGGTGCTTGTGTGCAGAAATACAATTACATGTCAATTGTGACATTTATCCTCCATTGAAGTACTGTTCAAATATAATCTGCCAGAACACTTCAGAGATAAAATATAAATGTGGCCCATATAAACATGTTATCAGACCATTCAGGAGATCATTGGGGAGAAATTCCAACTGGTTCTATACGTGCTCTATTCATGCAACATTTTCGAGCCTTGGGGTTTTAGCATAAGGCTTTGTTGTGTCCATAAGGCTGGTTTTGAAAGCAGGGATGGGTGGGGGGAGGTTGAGTCAATGGGACTCTGGGATTAGTCCCAAAGAGCTGGGTCAGGATGGCTGAAAGCTCACCCTCTGGTGATGGGCCGGATAAGGATAAGGCAGGGAACACAAAGCAGGTTATTGTTCTCTGAGAGAGGGGAGTGGCTGGTTCTAGAGAGTTGCAGAGGTTGGGTGGGGCGAGGCCATGGAGGGAATTCAATGTGAAATGTTACTAATAGGATTACACTTTGATGAAATTTAGCCAAATAATTAACTCTAATGTCTGCATATTAACTCTAATGTCTGCAATGAACTTCTCATAACAAGACACTGGTTTAATTTAATATTAATTTGTCACGACCACTTAAGTCGCCATGCTGTCAATATTCCAGCCACTTCCCAACTAAAACGTTAATGAAGGAATTTGCTTTACTTAATTGCTTAACATGAAACTAGTCATATTGTAGAAATTCTTGTAAGAATGATATTACTTACAATGTAAAATTGATCAGATATAAGATAGTGTCTTGCATCACAGAGGCTTCCTGCCCTATCCTATGACTGGAGAGGCACTCAGTGAAGGTTGGGTGCACCCTCTCAGATGCACTACAGAGACCGCTGGTCTATTGGAGGACCGTGCGGTTGCTCCTTACCTGCCCCACACCCCCCATCCTGTCACAGGCTCTGCAATAGCCCATAGGCTTCCGTGATGCATCTGAGCATGTGCACCAAACCTTCGCCAAGTGCCCACACCAGTCAGAGTGAACCCCCCCTCCCACCCACTCACCATGGCCCGGGGGTCCTATGCCTAACTAGCCACTCTGGATAACTGGTTGCTGAGCCCTTTTCCTTTGGAGTGGTGAGTTTACAGTAAAAATAATATTTGCAACAAGGCAGCTAATTTGCACACAGCATTGTCCCTCAAATAGCCATGAAGAGAATGATCAATTGTAGTGGGTGATTGTTGATCAGAAAACCGTAAGAAACATCCTTCTCTTTTTGAATAGTGCCAGGAGATCTTTAACATCCACCTGAAAAGGCAGACGGGACTTCTGTTTAATGTTTCATCTGAAGGACAGCACCTCCATCAATACAGCACACCCCCAGGACGGTACTGGAATCACACTGACAACCTTCTGATTCAGAGGCAAGAGTGCTGCCAACAGCCAGGCTGACACACAAAACATACAATGCCAGAAACTACTTGTCACAAGCTGAAGCAGGATGCTAGCTGTAGTTTGCACATGCCTTAGGTTTATTGTTGCCAATGAATGATGAATTAGTGATTTGATAAACAAAAACATTTTTGTTTGCATTCAAACAGGAAAAATATTTAAATATATTCAAGTAACATTGCTGTAAGAAAAGATACAGCGAAGCAATTAACATTCGACTCAAATGTTCAAGGCAGTGGTGTGAGGTGTGGATAATTGCCAGGGTTTTGAGTTGCTCTGGATGTTACGGTCACACCAGTGATACACTTAGTAACTCATGTTTTGAAAATGTCTGCACCACTTAGAGGGCTCCTAGAAAGCTAGAATCTGTATTTAAAAAAGTACTGGTACTAGATGCATCTTTGGCATCTTGATATTGTTGCTTCAAAGTGAGCAGATCAGAGAAATTACTACTGTATAGCGATGTTCAATCAAAAAGTTAATACTTATATAACATAAGTGTGTGTGTATATATTTGTGTGTATAAAGCTGTAAACTGGCAGGTGAAACCTTGGGCAAGTTTCCTTACTCCACATGCCTAATAATAATCCCTCAAAAAAAACTCCACACGCCTAATAATAATCCCTCAAAAAAATAATAAATTGGTCACTTCAATCCATGACTGTGTGTGGGACACTGCTGTGCGCAATTGGCTGCCGCGTTTCACCCACATAATATGTAGTCAATTCACTTTACAGTATATTCTGTGAAGCGCTTTGAGACGTCTAGAAGATATGAAAAGCGCTATATCAAATGCAAGGATTATTATTATAATATTCATCTGTAGTTAATCTACAGTGAAACTTGGAAAACTTTCAATGACTTTGGGATTTCAAGATTTTCTTACTTTATTAAAGTAAGTGTCAAGAGTCAGCTTGGCTCAGTTGGTTGCATTCTTGCTTCTGAGTCAGAAAGTTGGGTTCAAGCCACACATAGGGATTTTGAGATGTTATATCGAGGACTGTTTGCCTATTCAGGTGGATGTTAAAGATCTCATCATATTATCTGAAAAGAGAAGAGATTTTCTTCTAGTGTCCCAGAAATACTCCAGATAAAATTGATCATTCATTCATTGGTTGTTTCTGGGATATTCCTGTGTGCAAATACGCTGCTATGTTTGCCTATACAGTCACTATACTTTGGAGGAAATCATGTGAAGCACTTTGAGATACTTTGATGACCCGATAAGGCGCTATATCAAATGCAAGCATTATTATCAAGTAGGAGCTGATTTCTTCCTTCTTGCCTTCTGATGCTTCCAAAGAGATTCTTTAATACAGACTATGAGTAAGGTTTCTTTTCATTGAAGAATATCCTTTGATGCCTCTGAATTCTTTCCTACTTTTTCACTGGTTCCATTTTATATTATGTTCATTGCCATTTTCATGTTTCTTGAATTTTTAACTCAGTCTGCCAGGTTTTTGACTTATTTCTTCCCCAATGCTGTTCAAAACATCCAACGATAGAAATTCTAAATAGGTCTGGATTTGCTCTATTTATACAGTATTTCAGGGTATCCAGAATTTGCCAATTCTTAAATACGGTCTCAATTTTGAAGGCACATTGCGAAAAAAATGACTTTAAAGTTAAAATCGAATTCAACAATTTTGCTATATTCTGGACAGTATGAAATGCTAAGAAAGTACAGTAAATTTATGGATGCTGATCTTGGAAATGGTACTTGAGGCCTTCCTGCTGCTCTGGGGGCCACAGCTATGGGACCCTAGAGGCTTCCCCACACCTCAGGGATCATAGCTTCTCAGTAAGTCCCATTTGCACAAAACGAAGAGGTTAAAAAAAAACATATTATTTCAACAACTGAGCCCATTCCTTCTAATAGACAACCAAGAAGGTGCTAGACCCTGTCCATATGTTTAATTCCTCGAACAAGATAAATAATGAGAAACAAAACTTCCAAGAGTAAAAAAAGAATCTCATGGAAAAGCCTGGAATAGAAATGGAACATAAATAAATGTCTTTCTGATGTGCTTGAGCAGTGAGGATGGATGGCTGTAATTGATGATTGATGCTTGTAATTATGAATCAACAGAGTGATTGAAGCTTGAGTGCACTGGGGAGTCACAAGGTTATATTTTCAATTATGACTCTGTGAACTCCTGATATCCCATTATTGCTAAAACCATGCAACCTGAATCAGGTACCTATACTATCAAGGATGAATGGTTGAGTTAATTTGCACTATAGATTCACACTTGATTGTGGAGGCTCCAAGGTTCAGGTTATTCAAAGTTAAAGTTCAGGCTTCCGAGTTGCAGAACATAAATAAATATGGCCCTAGTTCAAATCCATGCTCCTTTGAGTCTGTGAAATCACTACGATGAAGCTTATAGAGAATGTTCACTTACAGCACAGAACAAGGGTAAAAACTGCCACTGTTGTGATTTATGGATAATTAAATCAGTTGAAATGCAACACTTAGTCCTCTCTCTAATAGATTACTAAAGTTACATTGTGTTTTTTAAAAGAGTAAACGTTTCTTTCAGTTGCAATCTGAGGCCTCAAATCATTTGTGGTCTTAAAATTTAAGAGTGTGGAATTGTGGAAAATTCTTAATTTGGAAGCCTGTTTTCCACAATTTTTTACAACAAACTTGGAAAATAAACCTTCAAATCAATTCACGTATACAGGGGCTCAATTTCTAAATTTGCAGATGACACAAAAATAGGGAGTGTAGCAAATAATGAAGAAGATTACAAGCAACTTCAGAGAGACAAATTAGTTGATTGGGCAGGGAAATGGCAAATGAAATTTAATGCAAACAAATATATTTTGGGAAGAATAAGGAAAACATGTAAATGTCAGGTAGTAAAATATTAAAAGGAGTGGAACAGCTGAGGGAATTGGGTGTTAATGTATATAAATCCTTAAAGGTGGGAAAGCAGGTGGACCCAGCTGTCAAGAAAGCTAATAGAATCTTAGATTTTATAAATAGGGGTATAGAATATAAACCCAAAGAGTTAATACTAGTTTTATATGCTGTAAATGTTAGTTAGCCTTCATTCAGAATATTGTGTTGAGTATTGGTCACTCTGCTGGAAGGTTGAGAGGTGACCTGATAGAGTTTTTTAAAATTATGAGGGGGTTTGATAGAGTCAATAGGGAGAATTACCCCCACTGGTTAGTGAGTCAGTGACTAGAGGGCATCAATTTAAGATAGTTAGCAAATGATGGGAGATTATAAGAATTTTTTTTCACAGGGTAATTAGGATATGGAATGCTTTGGTGCTTCAGGAAGAATCCATATTAGCTTTAAAAAGCGAACAAGCTAAATATCTTAAAAGGAGCCAACTACAAGAGGTAGGTAGGGAAAGGCAGGTAAGTGGGACTGAGAGGTTTGTTCTTAAAAGAGCCAACACAGATTTGATGAGCCGAATAACTTGTGCTGTAAATTCCTATGGTTCTATGATTCTATGGTCAAGGATCGAATGTAAGAATTTTCCATGTTGACGTTACTGACCTGCGTTTGCCTGCAAATACAAAGCCATTCCACCTCACAGTAAATCCTGCAAAGCAAGTCCTTTGAAGCATTTTTGGGCGTCCTCCCAACAATAAAGGTGCTATAGCAAATGTAAGAATTATTATTATGTTATGACAGTTTAAATCACTCTGTAGAGGTAGTTTCTAAGCTGTTGTCAGTATGGGTCAACCAGACCAAATACACTGTTAATTTGCCCATGAATGGATGTTACTTTTCTTAGTATGTTTGCACTTCCTAAAATAGCTATTTTCTGCAGTTTGTTGATATTTTGTTCACCAAGTATATTGTCAAGCTAATTCTGAATTGTATTATTATTATTGTTACTACTATAATGTTATGTAGGCAAGTGAGGCAATTGATTTACATTGGGAATATTCCATAAACACATTGGGAGGAGTAGTCAAATCAATTTGAATTTTTTGCTGGCGAATTTGGACTTGTGCTTTACCTGTGAATTTTTCAGATATTTTACCATTTACATTTTATTAAAAGAACACATAAACTCCATATAAAAAAAAACGAAAGATTTTAAGTGTCCAGCCAACTGTCAGGTTATTGAACTTTACATCTTGTTTAGTAAGAGAGATTATAATAATCATAATAATCATTCCACTTGATATAGCACCTTTCCACAACATTGAGAGGTCTTAAAGGGCTTCATAGGATATCCTGTAAAGAAATGTGACTGTGTGTGTATTTTGTAGGCAAATTATACGCATATTTTGTGGGCAGGTAGAGGTTATATACAGCATGTTGCTGAGCCCTGATATATTCTAAACACATTCAATAAATCAGTACACTTTTTTTGTATATGCCACTTTTAAGATGCTCTGACATTAAGGAAAAAAAGGGAAACTTAGAAAGTTTGCGTAAGTGCTAACAACATATGCCAAATTGTGTTGATGGATTCCTGTTGGTATTGTTAATTCTTCAATCATGCCACCTGCAGGAGGTTTCAGCATTCATTACCATAACATAAAACCAAACATCTTTCTCTTCTGTCAATGTATTAGTGAATTATGTTTAAATATATGAATTATTTTTTGAATTAGCCACGCTGTTCTAAGAATTATGCATGACTCCCTCTCACCATCTTTGCTGTCACAGTCTCAAGTATACCTCAGCATGAAATCTATTAATGTATATGAATCTAATGTTAATAATCTGCTTATTACTGTATGCTAGGTACTGAGACATTAATGGGCTCTTCACCAGTCCTTGGTAAAGTTAATGGCCTTTGTCTATGCTGCAAAATCTATGATGGCAAAATCTATCTGACCTTTCTTTTGATATAATCTGGGTGTGTAATTTATTCTTGAATACCAACAAAACCAAAGAGTGATCAGAAATCATTGTTTTTTTTAAGCACACTATGGCTTCAAGTTATTTTCTGAAACATCGAAAGAACTGAACCATAAAATTCTAAAATAACTAAGTGTTAGTGTGGTTCAAAGCTGCAGTCATCAATGTTTTTCAGTGTTAATAGAGCAGACTGAAAATTGATTTGTTGAATGTATTAGCATGGAAACGCAACAAAATTTATATATTTAATTTACATTTTTTTAGTAAGAAGGACATTTCAAAGCACTTCATTCACACAGCTGACTGAGAGCCTAAGCTGGGTGGGCTGGGAAGTTGATGGGGAGGTTGGAGAGAATGTTGAATGGTGAAAAGCGTGTTCGAAAAGATAGGTCACTGCACTACAACTCACTATAAAAAACCTGACTGATTGTAGAAATAACTCTCTTCAGCTTCTACTAAACAATGCAGCTTAATATATGCTTTGACATCTCATTTTATTGGTTAATGTGGTTCAAAAAAGTACTTGAAAAAGAAACATCAATGATGTAAATGTATGCAACATTAATTTCACAGATTTTTTTAGAATCACTAGGTAGAATAAAAACATGAGCCCTAAAGCACCCAGTGCTTCAAGTTATTTTGGGCATACAAAGGGTGAGAGATGCTGATATACTTTATGTAATAATAATAATCCTTGCATTTGATATAGTGCCTCATCACAGTATCGAGACTTCTCAAAGGATCTCACAGTGTAAAGTGGAATGACTGTATTTTGTGGGCGAAATGTCAACACAAGGTTTATACTGATTTTTTCGTACAATGGGAATAGTATTTTCAGGGAAAATAAAGCATTTCAGACCAAGCCTTAAACCATCTATTCTAGATTGATCTGAACAAAGAAAGTGGAAATTCAATTGAGAAACCATCTCAAATACAAAAATGAAGGGGGAGAGAAGGAGAATAATAGAATAAAAAGCTTTAGCTTACTTCTAGTATCCAATTTGCTTTTAATTCATAATCCATTCACAATGAGATAAAAATATTTTTTGCAGGAATTCAATCTTTTGCACAAAACGTGAAGCGAATCAAATTGTGCTGAGCTGAGCAGTTTATTGTTGTTGCCTCTTGTTCGCAGTGCATCATAAATTATTTGTTACTGAGTTCACTTGTGGATTGTGAAGTTTACTATTTTACAGCTCAGTTTGTTTCCAAATGGAAGTTATTGCTATAATTTTGTTCATAACACTATCCCAGAAACATCCATAAACTGAATAATCAATTATATTGGGGGATTGTTGGCCCTGGAGAAACTCCCTTCTGGCTTCAGATAGTGCCGGGGATCTACAACAATTTAAACTTTAAACTTTGCTGCTTAATGCAAGGAAAGCCATACCTTGCTTATAGGCATGATATCATATCTTCTATAAATAAATGAATAAATGCTGTACTAAGAAATCAGCTAGAACTCAAGGGATCTTAATCCTGCCTGACAGGGGTATCTTTTTTGATATATCTCCTGAAATCCACAAGGCCCCTCTTTTCAATCTCAATCTCCCTGGGGTGGGGGTGGGATTCTTGCTGATACATGTGTTAAAAATCATTAACTCCTCTTCAGGGCTGTTGAGATATTCATGCACCCAACCTCATGCATAAATTATAATTTTGTTTACGCTCAAAATACTTTTAAACCCAATATAGAAACGTTATTGCTTGTTTTATTTCAAAGAGTGAGGACGCTCAGATTTACAGAACTCTAGGCATTTCTGGTGGTAGAAAAGAGCACCATTATGATGGACTTCTTATTTACAAGGTTGTGTGGGTTTCCTCCGCTGAAGAATCTGAAGGAAGGTTTTGGAAGTAAGGGACTCAGCACTGGTAGTGAATGTTAGGTGGAGATGCCTGGGCTCTCTCTTGCTGGAAATGGACATCCCTTGGCACTTAAGTGGTGCAAAAGATCCACAAGGCAAAAGGTTCATCCATCACAGCTGTGACATCAGCATCCACAAGGAGAGAACCTGGAACTGCCGATGAACTCCCCAAACCAGCCATCACCATTTGATGCAAGTCCACTAATCCTGAACTTCTAAATTTACTGCTTCTTTGAGAGCCCTGAAATTGCTTCCCCCCCACTTCCAGGTCACCATCAATGGCTGAGCTTTCAGTTCCTACATCAATTACCTCTGGAACTCCCTCCTTCTACCATTCCGTCTCATTCCCTCTCTTACTGTTTTAGTCCCACCTCAAATCCTACCTCTTTGAAAGCACCCAGGACCACCTGAGCTGGGGTTGGGGTGGTGGGGGGGCGAAGGGAGGGGAGGGGAAGGGGGGTCCAAGAGGAGGGTTTTGAGGCGGGACTTGAAGGAGGCTAAGGAGGGGGTGAGGAGGAGTGACTGGCAGATGGAATTCCAGGGGTTTGGGGCAGAGTGGCTGAAGGCTCTCCCGCCAATGGTGGGGTGGGTGGGTCGGGGGACGTGGAGCAGGCCAGAGCCGGCTGAGCGGAGGGAACGGGTGGGTTGGTAGGGGTTTAGGAGAGGTAGGGTGGGGCGAAGCCATGGAGGGCTTTGTATGTGAGGACCAGGATCTTGAACTGGATAATCTGAAGGATAGAGAGCCAAAAGCGCTCAAAGACATTATCCTACATGAAGGGCATATATAAATGCAAGTTGTTGTTATTGTTGTTAGGACATGAAGGTTATGCCTTCTCTGAGAAGATAATCTAGAATGCAATTGAAATCAGACCACCCATCTTTAGCATACAACAATCAAATGCTGGTCCAGGTTGGTATTGCAACTTGGTTCACATATTTATAATGCGGGAGAAATAAGGGGATATTAATATTAGAAAATGGTGCATCATTTAACTTAATGGATCTGCCCTTGAATAATTTGCGCACTTCACATCTTTAGTCCACTGGTGGAAATTGTTTACTGTTGTATTAAACCCATTTTAGCAAATGCAATGTAGATTTTAACATCTTCTAGATAGATATGAGCATTAAGTATGCTATCTTCTGATTAATGAATGAATATTGGCTTGAAAATTGGTTTCAAGCTACTGAAATTGTTGCATTTGTTACAATTGCAATAGTGCTTCCATAACCAGAACAAATTCTATGTTATGCAAGAATTAATGTGACTGTAGTTTTATGCCACAGAGCAAATAAATCATTAAGTATTTGGCTTTAAGTTCTGCTGTTAGCCATTTCCAAAAATACCTGCACAAAATCCATTCAAGACAGGGGGCAATGGTTTCAAGGCAGGATTGTGACTCCCCTTGGCTCCCACTCCTAGTTCAGGCGCCCAGTCAGTATTGTCAAGCACCTTGAGGTGTCTTTCCGACATGAAAGACATAAATGTAAATTGTATTGTGAAGGGCATTTTTAGATCAGATGGAGTCCTGTAGCTCAGTGGTTAGAGCACTCGCTTTGCAAGCGAGAGACCTGAGTTCAATTCCAGGCAGGGCGAAACCTTGGGCAAGTTTCCTTACTCCACACGCCTAATAATAATCCCTCCAAAACCAAAAACAATATTAAATTGGTCATTTTCAATCTACGACTGTTTGTGGGACATTGCTGTGCGCAATTGGCTGCCGCGTTCGCCCACAAATATACAGTCAATTCACTTTCCAATGTGTTCTGTGAAACGCTTTGGGACGTCATCCCGACGTGAAAAGCGCTATGTCAAATGCAAGGATTATTATTATTATCAGATATCAGGAAATATTTATTTGCGTAGAAGATCATGAACAAGTTACCAGGAAGCATCGATAAACCAGGAAATGATGTGGAGGCCAAAATTAGCACTCTGAGACACTGATCCTATGTAGGGTGCTTTATAAATGCAAATTGTTCTTGTAATTGTTGTTGTTTAGTTGCTTGCTATTGGAGCTGAAACCTAACCATACACTAAACATCCTTCCCATCTCTGCAGCAAACCATACCTACCAATTTCAGAATGCCAGAACTGCAGTATTTCAAATGGTTTAATATCCCTTTATGCAGATCATTTTTCAAGTGGGAGACCGATCTTGAATATTAGCACAGTGGCTGTCTGAAATATTTTCTTATTGAGGCAGATAGCTTTTTTAAAAAAAATTGATTAAAAATTATTACTTTTTTTTGTGCCTGTTAATTTTTTCAATTTTTTTTGCTTTTCTCCATGTTCTTGTTAGTTTGCCCCTAATATGTATACAATCACTTTTCTTGCCGTAATTTACTTTAGCTTATTTGTTAACTTTCCTTGATTTATTATTATTAGCATACTGTAGTTTTCTGCCCTTCATATCTATAAGATACCCACAAAACACATAGTTGGTCCACTTTACAGTATATCCTAGAAATATAAAAATCTACAGTGCAGAAGGAGGTCATTCAGCTCCCACTAGTGCCACAAAGAATGGCGATCAATTCAATTCAATCCCACCGCCCCACCTTATCCCCATACCCTTTCAAGATCCTCTCTTTATATGCCTGTCAACTTCCCTCTTGAAAACTACAATAGACTCTGCCTT
Source organism: Callorhinchus milii (assembly GCF_018977255.1). Taxonomy (NCBI): domain Eukaryota; kingdom Metazoa; phylum Chordata; class Chondrichthyes; order Chimaeriformes; family Callorhinchidae; genus Callorhinchus; species Callorhinchus milii. The sequence continues at coordinate 49,145,103 of NW_024704743.1, read as the reverse complement.
CACCACCCTACTCAATATGGTATTTCATATCCCAACAACTCTCAAAAATTACTCCTAAGTTCTCCTTTCACTGTTCTTGTGGCTATCTTATAACTATGTCCCCTAGTCACTGACTCCAATATCAATGGAAATAACTTCTCTCTATTTACTCTATCAAAGCCCCTCATGATTTTGTACACTTCTATCAGGTGCCCCCTAAACCTTTTCTGTTCTAAGGAAAACAGATCCATCCTCTCCAATCTCGCCTCATAACTGTAGCCCTTCATCCCTGAAATCATTCTCGAAAAAACTCTTCTGCACCACTCTAAAGCCTTAACATCGTTCCCTAAGTTGATGTGCCCAGAACTGGATGCATTACTCCAGTTTTGGTCCAACCAACAATTTATACAAACTTAGCATTATTTCTTTACTTTTGTACTCTATGCCCCTGTGTATAAAACCCAGCCTGTTATTAGCCTTCTTTACACCTTTTACAACTTGTGATGCACTTTCAATGACTTATGTGCCTGAACTTTTAAATCCCATTGCTTCTCAGCTCCTTGCAAGATACTGCCATTCAATATATACTCATCTTGTTTTTTCAACCAAAATGGATCACCTCACATATTGCTTCATTAAACTTCATTTGCAATTGATCAGATCATTGCGCTAATCTGTTTAAATCCTCTTGCAGTCTCTTGTCAACCTCATTGCTATTCATTATACTTCCTAGATCAACCACGAACGTTAATACCCTCAAGGTCATTGATATATATGGAAAAAAGAAGCTCCCAGCACAGTCCCCTGTGGCATCCTTCCTCCAACTGGAAAAACAACCTTTTAGCTCTGCTTTCTGTCTTTCAACTCTCCTATCCAATTTCCCCCTATTACATCTGCTCTGAGTTTCTTCATCAGTCTTCCGTGCAGCACCTTATCGAGTGGCTTTTGGAAATTCTATAAAGCGGGTTGGAATGGCCTCTTGATTGAACGGCTGTATACCAAATGCAAGGATTATTAATATTAAGGCAGAGCTATAAGTTTAGAAAGACCTGACATTCACCAATGGCACAACTTAGTAATAATCCTTACATTTGATACGGTGCCTTTTCATGTTGTTGAGATGTCTCAAGGCATTTCATAGAATTTTGCTGTGAAATGTATTGCTTGTGCATTTGTAGGAAAACACAGCAGCCAATTTGCCCACAGCAATATACCACAAACAGCCATAAAGTGAATGACCAATTTTATCTGGAGGATTATTTGCCAGGATACAGAGAGAAACTCCCTTCTCTTTTCACATAGTGCCATGTGATCATTAACATCTACCTGAACAGGCAGATGCGACCTTGGTTTAATGTCTCTAACCAGAAGGATGGAACCTTTGACAATGCAGCACACCACAGGCACTTGTGGCAGGAGAATCCAAAACAGGCAGAGTATCAGATAAATTTAAAGAGGTAGCTGAATAATAGGTCCCAAATCCAAGAAGGGACCAGGATTTGGGACCGGGTTGTATATAATGAGCATTGGTATAGTATTACAGAAAGTTTTATTACTGTAATTTTAATCTTAAAATTAAAAGTGAACATTTAAATTAAAAATGTAATGATTTTAAAGGGTTTGCCCATCATTGCTCCTTCGTCGTTTCCCTTCTGCTCTCTCGTCATACCTAAATTTTAATGGTGATGTCCCCCGCTCATATTTATCACACATAGTGATGCATTGCGGCTACTTAAGTCAGTTACAAAAAGGATTAACGAACCTTAGTCAAAATATATTGCTGCCAAACGATCAGTCAAGCTTTCCTGGGCTGAAGGCATCTCCATGTGATTTATTGTTATTTGGGAAAATGATCATGACTTTTCTTTTATTACCAAATTATTTTTTAAATGAGTTTGTATAGCAAGCAGGGCTCCAAAAGAACTAGGGAGAGAGGAATAAGGTAGAGTTTTACTATATTTTTACTTATATTAAATTTCACTCAATTACAGGTAGCACTAGCTTCTTCTCTGTCATCAAGATGGCACCACATGGAGTGATGCAGGCATTTGCTGTATCGGCAGGTCATTTTCAGACTAGTCGCCAATTTCTGTGGGAAATCAAGTGATTCCCCTCTACGAGTCTATGTTCTCGAGGTCTCAGTCTCAGAGTGAGAAGAGGAGAGAGATTATGATAATGCTATTGGTAGAGAAGGCTGTTTGTGTTTGTATTATTATAATGATAACATAGATTTCAAGGCATGAACACTGAGATGACTCTGCAACCCTAAATCACTTTCATGGTAAGCATAACAGCAGTAGGAAGCAGTGCTGGTACTCAGAGAAAAGTCAAGTAGGTCAGAGATAGGAATTCAATGTTTGTCAGGCAACTTTGAGACATGAGATTTATTAGAGGAGAGAGAGATAATCATTTTTTCAGCATAATAATGCTAAACTTAACCCCCACAATCTCCCCCCCTCCCCCCCCATTACGGATTGATGACATAATGGAATGTAGGAAATGCCTATTCACAAAAAAGGAAGAAGGTCCTAACCCATTTAATCTCATTTTCCTGAAATACCCACTGTGCTGTCCTTTCATTACAGCATCACTCTGTCTCTTAAATGGGTCCAGTGTCCTGGCTTCTACCACCCACCCTGGCCACCTCTTACAGAATTAACTTCTGTACAATGAAGTGCTTTCTGGTGTCTGTTCTGAAATTTGATGCACTTTCAGCCTCTACGTCCCAAACTCTGGAACACTCTCCCTCAATCCCTCGGCCAGAAGACCTTCCTCTTTGATACTGTGAAACGCTTTGAGACGTCGCAACAATTTCATAAGGCGCTATATCAAATGCAACAATTGGTATTAGTATTATTATACTTCTATCATGTCATTACGGACTCCCTAGCAAGTGGGAATAGCTTATTCATGCTGATGACAGCTATAGAGAAATCTAGGATGGCCTAGGCCATCCTGTCTTTCCAGCAGGAAGAACATAGTAAAGCATGAGGTAATTCAAAGGAACAAAGAGGGTACAGAATGAAAACTTTCAATAACTTTCCTTTCAAAAGTGAATCTTTCCCAAATCTTTTCACATCATACTTGTATGATTCAGGGTTAACAAAACGCAAAATACTGCAGATGCTGGAAATCTGAAACAAAAACAAAAGTCGCTGGGAACACTAAAAGAACTGTTCTGATGAAGGGTCGTGGACCCGAAACGTTTACTCACTTTCCTTTCTCCATAGATACTGCCTGACCTGCTGAGTGTTCCCAGCAACTTCTGTTTATGATTCAGGTAAAAGTAACATAAGAAGCATAATGTGATGCAATTTTCCAGGTGGTGATACAAATTCCTTTTTATTTAACTTAAGGAACAGTAAGTATCTGGAAACCCAGCACCTTTCCTGATGAACTTGATTCTTGTGCTGAGCTGAAATTCTGCAACTTGAATTTGGTTTATTTTTGTTCAAAGATACTGTCATGGTCCTGAAGAGCTAGTAAAATCTTAAATGATTGATATGGTCTATAAATAATACATATGATAAACTTAACTGAAAGGTTACTTTTTCAATGAGTCAAGCTGAGTCAGAGTTTCATTGGGGCTCTCAGTCCTGAAGTGAGGCAAATTGCATGGCACAGATATGATGGACCAAGTGGCCTCCTTCTGTATAAAAATGTTATGATCATTATCCACATGGATTGCTGCCACATAATTCAAAGTGCAATAGACTTTGTATTGCCTAATTTGCAAGGGATTGTAACATTTACAGCGGCACCAAGTGGCAGAACAACTGCTTTTCAAGAACAATTATTCTGGGATTCCAGATTCAGATTAATATCATGATGTTCACCTTGCAAAGAGAAGGAATTTTGAAATTGACAAGGAAAAAAAATCAAATGAATCTTCCTTGTTATATAACTAAAGATTTTTCAAAAGACATTTCTGCCACCTCACTGAGATGCGGGTACTATCAATTGCATCTATCTAACTGCTGGATTTATCAGTGCTCCTCGACTTCATTGCATGTGAAGGTATAAATGCAATTGCTATTGTTGGTGTATTAGCGGAACAGGCTCGATAGACTGAATGCTCGATAGATTCTTTTCTTGCAGTTATGTTTTCCTATGTTGTTAATACCTCTGGCCTGGTTCATTATTTGTGTAACGCTTTTTGATTCTGCTTCTCTGGTATCCGTTTGAAATCTGGCCCAAGTAGCCAAAGGTCATATGCGAGCTATAACAATGAGTTAACAGTGAGGTTATTTAACTGCAGAGAATCTTAACTGAACTTGACCATGTCTTCATCCAATGTCCTAACACCCGTATCCATGCATAAATACACTCTTTCCAGCACATGTCCCTCAATAGAAATAACATCTAATTTTTGCCCTCCCAAGGTCTGGATCACTAAGGAGAAATGTACTTTTTTTAACGTTAAAATTGAACACGAAGAGATTTAGCAGACTTCTCTTGAAATGAAGGCAATGAACATTTCTTGCTCACCTATAATTCTGACACAAATTAATTTTTAAGCTGCACATACCATAAAAAAATTGACAATTATGAGTGAAGAATATCATTGCGCCTCTAGCCACATATTACTTGATTACTATTGAAGACTGAGAAATACATTCTAAACTTCAGGGGTATTATTCTGCATTTAACAAATAACCTCCTAAATATCAGGTAGGTAAAATGGTTTATCTGATTCACTTGTTTAAATTCCTGGAAGAAAATGAGAGTTGCATGGATTGAACATCCACAGCTCTGGAACCACTAGAAGAAAAGCAGAGTACTGCAAATTTGATTTCAATGCAAACACTTAGCCACGTTTGTACTTAGTTTACTCTGAGCCATGAATGTACCAGACCTCAACCCATTTATAATAGTAATAAACCTTACATTTGATATAGCGTCTTATCAGGTCTTCGAGACGTTTCTAAGCGCTTCACAGAATATACTGTATATCTTGTGGGCAAAACGCAGCAGGCAATTGCTCACAGCAGTGTCCCACAAACAATCATGGATTGAGTGACCAATTTATTATTATCATTTTGCTTTGAAGGAATTATCCCTGGAAAAGTGATTTACCAGTTGACGAACATCTGGGTTCCTTCTTACTGCTAGGTAAACAGAGGCGTGTGGAGTAAGGAAACTTGCCCAACATTTCGCCCTGCTGAAAATAGAACCCAGGTCTCTCGCTTGCGAAGCAAGTGCTCTAACCACTGAGCTACAGGACTCCACATTTACTACTCTATGCTTGAGATTTGGCATAAGAACATAAAAGAAAAGATATTTGCTTTCCTTTAATGATTTATTACTATAAAATGGGTGGTTGTCATTTCTGTAATTGGCAAATTGTGTTTGTTTGCTTTCAGTCTGCAAAACAAATGTTTTCTTTTTCTCTTTTGCAAAGGACCACCGGTTCAGTGATGAAATCGACAAGCTGACTGGCTACAAGACTAAGTCCATCCTCTGCATGCCAATTCAGAACAGTGATGGCGAGATTATTGGGGTGGCACAAGCCATCAACAAAAACCCTGCGGGTGCACCTTTCACCGATGATGATGAAAAAGTAAGGACTTATCCTGACAGTTTTAGAATTCGTCAGCCAGAAATAATTTTCAGTAGAAGTTGTGCTATTTACTTTTCATTTCATGTACGAAATGTGAAATGTTCATGTTCTAATCAAGTAAGGTCAAGTTAGCTCCATTTCGTAATGGAATTAAAGCTTTGTTTTGATTTTCTGGGAATTGCTTTCTGGAAATAAGGTAGCTTTCATAATTTCACCTATTGGGATGTGTTAATTAACATTGATTTTAATTATCAAATTATTGGTAAATATGTTCAACAAGGCCAGTCAATAATAAAGCCATAGCTCGTCCGCCCCAACACATGCACACGCACACACGTACAAATACTATATTCCCCCCATGGCTCAGACTAGTTAAAATGGTTAGGACCAGAGCCCAATTGAAACTGGCATGCAGAATGCCAGTGATCATTATCATCACTTTTACAATGCTGAACTGAAGTCTGGAAATATGGAACAAAAGAGGCGAAATGCAACCTCTGTCACTTTTACACTACAATTGATTTTCACAAAGTTTGTACATTGGCTGGAGAATAAAATCTGCTGATTGAACAAGGAAAGGTCATGTAAGCGGAGTTACAGTAGTCACCGCACCTTAATGCTATATTTAAATGTTATTGCAAAGTTATGATTAAGCTTCAAAAACACTTTTCACCTCAGGGCTCTACCCTAGGTACCCTCGTTTTCCTCATCTACTCTCTTGGTGACATCATCTGAAGACATTGTGCAAATTTCCACATGTAAGCTGGTGATACCCCAATCTATCTCTTTGCTTCCACCCTTGTGTCGGCTCCATTGATGTTCTGACCACCTGGGTGTCAGACATCACAGACTAGATGAGTCTCAACTTTGTGCAGCTCATCTTAACATGGATAAGATGGAAGCTATTCTCTTTGGTTCCCACAACACTTCCTTAATTGGGCTCTGATACCTCAGCCTTTTCAGTTGCTCTCTTCATCTCACTGTGCCAAGGGGCAATCTTGATACTCTGTTTGACTCTCAGCTCTTTTTATTGCTTAACGTCTGATCAAGTGTTACTGTCTTAATACGCTCTTTACTGCCTAACTTTTCGTCGTTTATGAATATATTCATATTATACATACCGATTGTGCATTATAGTACATATAATAATAATAATAATAATAATCCTTGCATTTGATATAGCGCTTTTCACGTCGGGAGGACGTCCCAAAGCGCTTCACAGAACACACTGTAAAGTGAATTGACTGTATATTTGTGGGCGAACGCAGCAGCCAATTGCGCACAGCAGTGTCCCACAAACAGTCATATGGATTGAAAATGACCAATTTATTATTGTTTTCGGTTTTGGAGGGATTATTATTAGGCTCTGTGTGGAGTAAGGAAACTTGCCCAAGGTTTCGCCCTCTGCCTGGAAATGAACTCAGGTCTCTCACTTGCAAAGCGAGTGCTCTAACCACTGAGCCACAGGACTCCACAATGACAACTCGGGGGGTGGGTCAGGGCAGTGAAGGGCAACACTCAGATAGTGATGTGTACATTTCTATTGTTAATATGCCATCTTTGATCTTCACAGAATAGAGGACAATACAGTGAAATGTTTGCTGCATTAAACAAGCACCTTAAGCTAGAGCACAATCCCAACACCGCCATTACTTAAAGCAAGCAGCAGCACAAACTCATGCACTGTCGGAGATGTAGACATTACTGAGGAAGTACAGGGTAGGCACTGAAGACAAAGGATTAGCAATAGTGGAAGATGATGAGGAAATATCTGGTAGAGGAGAGAGCCCTAGGAGGTTGCATGCCCTAACTAAATTGAGGGGGGGAAAATCGGCCTGCTTTCAATCACAGAGTGATAGTACAGCAGAGCAACGTTGGAGTCATATGCCTCAATTCAAGTAATACTGGCCTTATATTCAGTTATTCTACACCATCCTCACAGTGGTGAGTAAAAAGTGCTGTAGCTTTTCAGTGCTTGCTGTTCATCACACAATTACAAGACTTTGAATTCGATTGGATCTCGAGTCTGAGATGGAGTCTGGAGCACTTTTTGAGTGCCATTAATAATCAAATGTCACTGGTCATCTGCCTGTAGGATATCATTGAGAGCATGGGCATTTTTGAGAATAGATACTGCTTTACCCCTTCCAGGAGGATTTTGTTTTTTTTTAGATTTATAGCTCAAAATATGTAATTATTTTTATTATATTAAATTGCTGAAACTTAGCAGATTCCGATTAGTGTTCCTAAGATGTCTGGCCAAAGGGCAGGCCATTGGAATTTAAAGAGCTGCCAAAATCTAATAAACTGCTGAACCAGGCTGAATGGCCAATGTCTGCTTCTGTTTTGCTATGCTCCTAAAAATAACAGTGATACCGAAGTTTAGATGCAGAAAAGCATACTAGTACAATTAAAATTCTCCTACAGTAAAAACTTTGCAAATATTTTACTGTTTGCCGACAAATGAATACTCCAGATAGTTACTGATTACTACTGAAAACTTAAATGGTCCCAATAACAAAACCAGCTGTCTGTCAGCTGAATATGATTTTGTGGTGAACAGGTGTGGATTGTAATGGGTGTTTGTCACCAGTTGTACAGTTAGCTGTCTATTAAATCCAGCAATAACATTCCAAAAACATTTACAACCAATGGCTTACACTTTATTGAAATCTTGCTGGGTTGGTCTTTTGTTCCATTGAGGATTTCAATTCAGATAAATATCTATTTTTTAAAATATGGATGAAAGAAACTCCAGTGTTACAGTTTCCAACAGAACTCAATATACTTGTTCAGTTGTTTTTTTGGTCAACTGGCTTTCGACACATGAAGAAACCTATTATCGTGCTTAAGAGTATCCAGGAAAAACTGGATGAGCTCCATGCATCCCACCTACAGATGGAAATTGCCGAAGTATTTATTGTAATGGAATGTGCACTCTCTCCCTGGAAGGCCGCATCCTGCTTACCTAATTCCAGAAGTTATATTATTAGGTGCAAGTTGGCAAGAACCAAGGCTTGGCTAGATGCGTTGTGTCGTTGTGGTACTGCTGGAGTGTATTCAGCTGAAACTGCATAGTTTGCCATTGAAAGCATTGTCTGACAAGCTTTCCTGCTGTTTGTCCAGCTACCCGTTAGGGCTTTGGCTTGCCCTGGAATACTGAGAACCCACCTGGCTCTGGAACTGGAACTACTGAGATCGCCACAGTGGGCTCATTTCCGCCATTCCATTGCCAAACATGTCACTTTGGAGCCAAGTGTTAATAATCTCCACTCAATGCTGCAGTACTCAGTGCTGTACATAGCATTCTATATGAAGTACCATAGCCTCACATATGATGCACATTCTTAATGCCTCACTCCTTGGTGGAGAAATGTGCTGTCGTGGTTCACCCACAAAATATACAGTCGATTCACTTTACATTATATTCTGTGAAGCACTTTGAGAAGTCTCAACGATATGATAAGGCGCTATATCAAATGCAAGGATTATTATTATAAAGGATCCTAAGTACAGAACACATCCCAATAAAAAACTCCTCATTATATCACTGTGTATTTTGTGGCCCAAACAATACTTTCTTAAGAGATAGTATAGGGTACTGTCTAGTGTTGACTATTTCTTGAGTTGTTACTCGAAGAGCAACTCAGAGAGGGGATTAGTCAAATCTTGCAGCATGTATTGCAGCTGCAAGTGATTGATTTCTTATTTTCCCTCAAAATTTGAAGTTGTATCGTATCAGTGTGTCAATTTAAAAAAGTATTTTTAAAAATGTAACTGCTAAAAACTACCACAGGGTGGCAGAAGATACTTTTTCATTGAGAAAAAGTTACTACAGATGTGGAGTGGTTAGATTTCAAGTACCGCCACCATTGGAAGCTGAAGGGAATTGTCATTCCTTCAGTCGAACTATGCGCAATGGGATTTGTGCTTTGAAGCAACGTGTTGCTGATGCTTGAATTAGTAATGTTCATGCAGCTCAGATCTTGTCCACTTTGTCAAAAGGAACACTTTGAAATTCTAGATTTGTATCAGCCTGAATTATGCATCTGAAAAGAAAACTTGGTTTTGCAGTCTTCCTGACACAATGGTGGCTTTACATTATGTATCTTTATGCAGACATTATGTATCTTTGTGTGCAAAACTTGTAAGCATCTTTTTGAGGAAAGGGCATCAGAGAAGTGCTTTTATTATTCCAGATCATTTTAGGTATTGTGTAAATGCCCTCATATTTTATAAGTATACAATGTACAGAAGGAGCGTGTCTCCTCAGATGCTTCTCAGTCGCACTGACAGACGTTATTCGAGGAGCTGATTATGCCCACTCCAGGATGCGCCCAACAAATCCCAGAAAATCCTATGTGCTGTATTCAAGGTGCAGCCTGAGAATGACGTTTAGGGATCTAAACTCAACTGATTTAGCAATATAGACCATCATCCTCATTGGATCCATTACTTTGGTATCGGTAGAGGTGATTTTAGAGTTTTTGCTCATACCTAAAAAATCAACATCTGTGACCACAGTCACCTTCCCCTCTCTCAGTGTCCAAACCCGCCCTTATGGAGCAGTCCGAAAGATTATTCTACGTGAAGGGCACTATATTACAGTAAATGCAAGTTGTTATTGCGTATGCTGTTTTTTCCCTTATTGAGGGTAATGTAGGTTATGGCCTACAGGAAAGAGTGAGCAGAGGGAATTTATCAAAGTGCCTCTCAGAAAGAAATACTTTAGGAACTTCCCTGTTAGAAACTCAAATACTTCAAGTTCAGTGGGTGATTATGTCATTATCGGAACAATTATGTTCTCTTCACCCATACCCATATCCCACCTGTGAACATAACCTATTCAAATAAAACCAGACGCACCAATTTTACCCTGATATTTTTTCTCATTTAACTTAGGACTGCTAATGGTGTTCTCATGATTCTTGCTCCTGAATTGTAGAATGCTTCTTGTCTTTAATCATCTCTTTTCAAAGTCCTGATAAGGTTGGGAGGAGGGGGAGACAATGAAATCTGGCAGCTGATTCATTACCAGTGATAGGAGCACAAACAGGGTTCTATGGACTCTCTACTGCATGAAGTAGGGTATATAGAGCTTCAGCACCAACTGTGTTGCTCTGACTGCTGAATAACTGTGAAGCCACGACACATGCGACTCTTGTAAAATCATCTGGCCCGAGAGAGGCATAATTTCACTTAAAAAACATATCTATTGGAGTTCAACAGTAATAAGAGACTGCAACTGTGCCCCCTCTCCCAGTCAGCACCACCAGCAGAGTAGATGATGGATGTGCTGCTGTGAAGGAAGAGAAGGTGCAGTGAGTTAATCTAACTCTAACCAGCAGGAGTACACTGATTCTTGGAGCATTATAACTCTTCAGTCATTTTGGATCCCTTAACAGGTTAACAGTGGGAAAGTAATGTAACATAATCATGGACTTTGCTTCTATTTGACTCAATCTTACTATAGGGACATTCAGGAGAAAGAAATACTTAAAAATACACTAGGAATGAATGGTCACCTGAATCTCCAGCCCAAAATAGCCTGAATTGAATACGTTCAAGTCAATTGTGTTCAAATTAGACCCTTTGGGTTCAGATCGTCCCATCTTTTCAACGAAAACACATTCAAAGAGAGAGAAAAATATGGATTACAATCCTTTTCCATAGTTTGCTAGAAATAAGGAGTCAGTGGGTCAGAACTAACTATCAATGGATGCAACAATAACTTGTGGCCTTTACCCAGGGTAAAGTGAAATTCAGAACTGGTGTGAAATGCTGCTGGCTGATAATTTCACTGACATTTCTGATATACAATTACAGCAGAGCACACCACCAAAGCAGATAACCTTACTAGTAGAAATATATATCATTTTTACATTTGGTGGGAGTATTCTCTCTAACTACCTGGCTGTCCAGTGATAAGTCTAGATTCTGTACAATAGTGAACATGTATCCATATTTCTGGTGGGGTTGAAAGAACAGTTATTCTGAGATGGATATCTAAAGCTATTATCTGTATACAAGAACCCTGTGGTAATGTAGTTGCCTGGTTCCAATGGTTCAGCGACCACGTAATAGTGTTAAAGTGATGTCAATGGCAATTTGATGAGCCAGAAGTTGGGTATGTTTTAGCATTGGTAGTTGGTTACACAGCACCATGTGTTTTGTGCTTTGGTATAGTGAGTGTCTAAGTTTCACCCTTTAACTGAACTTGTGCTTAATTGGGGTGTGATATAACAGGACCACTGTATACATAGTGGCAAGAATGTGTTCATATTTCTTGGTCTGGGGGTTGTGTGTGTGGGTGGGGAGAGGGGGATTATTAGATATGTGTGCTGTGCAGGTCTTGAGGGACCTGGCACACACTGACACAGTGTTGGGATTAAGTTCTGTGGTTTTAGGGCTGTTGATGTGAAGGAAGCCCTTCCCTTGCAAAAGAAAAAAGGTCATTCATCAGCACATATCAAATACAGCTCTGTGCGTTCGTGGTTTGGGCCTCCTGTTGGCAAATCCAGCTGTTGACAGCGCAGAGCAATTTTATCAGCAGGAGGCTGCAACCAACATAGTTGTAGCCAAGAAACATGACTCCTGCCTACCCAAAGCCTTGCTCCTTCTTCTCCACCCCGCTCCCCCCGGACTGGTAATATGTTTTGCCAGCACTTATTGGTGTAGTGCCTCCTCTATCATTGTGATGAATTGTGGGGAAAACTTGATTTTTTTAAAAAAAAGCCTGATTGTGCAAGCTGTTGCATATGGCTAAAAAAGTGGTTTCCAAAACAAATCGCATAATTTATAGTGACTAAAAGGAAATGAAGGTTGCATTCATTTAATTTCCATTGCTTTTTTTTAAATAGAGAAAGCTGGTGTGACCTTGCAGAGAAATGTAGTTTTTTCTGGACCTTTGCTCCACCTCTGTAAAATTATAGTGTACGCTTCTGCCCCAAGGTTGTTAACCCATCAAATGCTGGCTCCCCAAGCCCTTGTATTTGACAACTTACATGTAATACTTTCTGCAATTAGGTGAAAGCAGGGTGTGTACCTCCTGGAAGAGAGTGCACACTCCATTCCGAAGGGAAATTACCCTGCTTATTTGGAACTCTTAATAGTTCTCTCTGGATACTGTTAAGCATGATGATGGAATTCCATGTGTGTCAGACATGCCGGGGTAACTACACCCAGAGTCATAGGAATAACAGGGTAGAAGGAGGCCACTCAGCTTAGCAAGTCATTGCTATCTAGAATTGCAACTCTCAATTGGAACTCTCAATTCTCGTTCCATTCACTGCTCTTTCCCCGTACCCTTTATATCCTTCATATCTTTATTTATTTCCCTTTTTAATCTTGTTATGGTCTCAGCCTTGTTAGCAACTTGTGACAAAGAATTCCATATTCAATAACTCTCTGTATATTTTTTTTTCAAACCTCCCCTTACCTCTTCCTGGCACAACTCTGAGCTTAGGCCCCCAAGTTACCAATTTTATAGGCTGTGAAAATAATCTTTCGCTATGTTGGTGTCTCAAAATATTAGAAGGAGCTGATACTTTCTTTGCAGTTTTCGTCTTTGTTCTTTTTCAGACACTGGGCAATGAGGGTGTAACAAAATAATTCCACCACTGATGTTAACAAAGATTGCCATATTACACTACTGCTGCTTTGCCTGCTTACTCACATCACTTTTGTCAAAATGACCTCACCCTTGGACTGCTACATTGCTTGTACTCAGCACCCCTTTGAGTGTTTTAGAGACATCCCACATAAACATTCATCTCATGTTGACGGCTGGAGTTCTCATGTCAAGCAACTCATATTGATAGGAACAGCAATATACATAGGAAACTTTATTTAGTTCCTCATTTTTTGTAGAAAAAATTACAAGCACTGGCAATCATGACAGTACAAGGGAGGATAACTAAAATAGAAGCTGGAAAGAAATATCACAAATATCTCTCCACAGACAACACCCTTTCTACTCTGTATTCTACTGGGCTGGTGGAGTGAGCCTGAATAGACCGCAATATCTGCTGGCTGATCAAGATTCTGCATCTGTAAATATCCACCTTCCCGCAGGAAGTCACTTTATTTTCACAGACCCTGTGAACATCACCATCTTTGTGAGGCAGATGGCCATTGGAACAGCTTCCTCCACCTCTCATACACAGATACCATCCTCAAATAGAGCAAATACCTCACCTTATGAAAACTAGACTGGTCAAGTGTCTCCTTCAATGGAACCACTCCAAATAGGCATGGACAGGGGTAAGTGACGGATAAGGTGGTAGGTGACAGGGGTAATACTTTCACCTTCGACTGTGGAAGCAATGAAGTACATTACAGCATTTTTGGAGGAACTAAGAAGAAATCAACATGGTTAACAATAAATAATTGCCAAGAAACCTCACGCAAACCTTGAAAGAAGAAACCCTTAAGTAACTCCTGATTAATGTTTCTTCTCATGTTGACTTACAGACGACTACCAAGATCATCACTTTAGTTCAGCACTAAATGGCTTTTGGAGAGTGATAACCCAAATTTGCACTTTATCTTTTCTTCATGTGCCGAACAATTAGACATATGAATTAACAAAATACCTGGACTTTGGAACCTCTTGTGTATGTAAGTTATTTATGTTTACCCACAAAATTACCATATCTATCTTTCAGTATTTTCCCATGTAGCTAATTTTTGGTATGTCCATCCAAGTATTCAAATTTGTGATTACTGTGAAACTTTACTGTATAGAGCTTCAGCTAATTTTATAAGAGTAAGAGTTTTCATTAAGATTCTGGCTGTGAAAGAGAACAACTTTGCTGCCATGTAAAACAAAAAGGCTTGTGTGTATTGGATATCGGATCTGGAAAGCTTTCCAACAATTCTCTACAAAAGTTCTTAACATACTACCTTCTCTTCGTGAGCTGAATGGAGTTAATGTTCATGTCATTTCATGCAAAATGAAATGACAGTTTTACTGTAGGAATCTGATGTTTTATTTGCAGGTCACAAAATATTACTGAAGCAGCAGGGCATTATTGTCCTAAAGGTTTACACATGTTGAACTTTTTGGACTTGCTGGTTTTGTTTTGCAGCACATACAGGCGGTAAAGAAACAATATAATTGAAGAAAGAGTTAGAACCAACTCATAGCTATTACTTTTATAGTACATTGAAAGTATTGAAACATGGGGCTGAAACATGCAACATTTAATAACAGATCTCAAGGGAAAATGATCACATTGAATTTATTATGAAACAGATTCTTCCTTATTATGATTAAAGAAGGAAGAATATTCCCTCTAGAGTTAGCTAGCTGATCCATTTTTAATTTTTAAAAGTTTTGATGAGTACAAAGACCTGGGAAATGGAATGTTAATAAATTTCAGTCCTTCCTAGTCTAGCTGTGCTGCATTCCTTTGCACCCTGCAGTCAAATGATTTAAAAGTTACTGAATAAACTCGCTGAATAGCTAAAGTTTTTATGAACTTCCTTTTTGGAATGTTCTTTTACCACTAATGTGATCTCTAAGCTGAGCCTGAAGGGCTTTGATCCAGAATTTGAAAACCCATATCTTCCAGTTAATTGGTGTCAGCCTTTTCTGTGAGATTGGTTTGACTGTTACTGACACAATGCCACAGCTTGTCTTGGCCCATTTACAACTCTCTGCTGTGCCGGTATCAACTTGAAGCCGTCAATCTCCTTATCAAAGCCTTCCTTTAGGGAATGGATTGCTGTTTCTAGCTGCTGTAAGGTAGTATGCTCTTAGTAATCAAACCTTACAGAATGGATTCATCTTACAAAACCAACAAACAGCAACCCACTTTACTTCATACAACGCTGTAACCCTTTGAGGGTGGGGTTAAATAAACCATACATGCGGTTTCAATCCTCCATGTCAGCTACTTTCTTGTTGGGAGACAAGAAAGCAAGCAGTTGGTAAGAAGATTGATCTGGTGACGTAATCGGTGAGACTCGAGTCCTGCTGTGCAACATGCCTGTCTTAACTTCCAAATATGTAGCAGAATACCAGACCACAGCATACAGTAACAGGATCTGGCATAGATCTCTGTACTTCTCTTCCTTCTCCCACCGGCTGTAACCAATAACTTACAGAATCAAACAAAGTTCATAGCACAGAGAGAGTTCATTCAACCACTCCAACCCCATTCCCCTATTCTCTTCTTCATACCCTTTAATACTGCTTTTCTCAAGCGTTTAGATAACTCCCTTTTAATTGTTAATCTGGACTCCACTTCCATGGCTATTCATGGCAAGGCATTTGATATTGTAACAATTCTTCACACGAAAATTATTTTCCGAAACCTCCCCTCTTCCCTTCTAGTCATAATCTCCACGATTGGTCCTCTTGTTAATGACTCACCAATAATCCTTGTCTATTTACCTGTTCAAAACCATTCATTATTTTGAAAACTGCATTGGATCCCCCTTAAACTTCTCTGCTCCAATAAAAACAGTGCCAAGTATCACGGCTCTTCATATACCTATAACCATTAATTCCTGGTACCATCCTTAGGTAATTTCCACTGTATGGAGTAATTTCCACTGTACAGAGTCAACATATTGACTTACATATGAACTGCACTGCATAATGGTAGATCATGGGGTGACTGCTCACTTTGCAACAATTTGCATTTATAATAATAATAATAATAATAATCCTTGCATTTGATATAGCGCTTTTCACGTCGGGAGGACGTCCCAAAGCGCTTCACAGAATATACTGTAAAGTGAGTTGACTGTATATTTGTGGGCCAACGCGGCAGCCAATTGCGCACAGCAATGTCCCACAAACAGTCATAGATTGAAAATGACCAATTTAATTATTGTTTTTGTTTTTTGGAGGGATTATTATAAGGCGTGTGGAGTAAGGAAACTTGCCCAAGGTTTCGCCCTGCCTGGAATTGAACTCAGGTCTCTTGCTTGCAAAGCGAGATTTATATAGTGCCCTTCACATAGGGTAGCATTCCTATGGTGCTTGACAATGGCAGGGCACGATGCCGAGCTAGTGGGAGGGAGGTAACTGTAAGCACAGTTGAAGATGAAGATCTTCAGGCAAGACCTGAAGATGGGGAAGGTAGGGGGCAAATGGAGGTATAGAGGAAGAGTGTTTCAGAGTTTCGGGGCGTAGTGGCTGAAAGCGCGGCCATCAAGGGTGGAACAGAGGGCACAAGGGACATGCAGGAGCTAGTCGAGCAGAGGCAGTGAGTAGTGGGTTAGGGGTTATGCAGGTCGGAGAGGTAGGAAGGTGCCAGGGCAAGAAGGGATTTTAAAGGGATTGCATGTCCCCCATCTTGGCCTGGCTGTTAAAGGGAGGCACTTTCAGGAAGGGAAAGCTGGAGATGGTGAATAGAATATGCCCCAAACAGGTCACAGATCTGACCTTCCATCTGGAGAACAGCAGATGGCACCAAGAATTTAAATGAAACAAGGGCTAGAAATTTGGGAACTTGAGGAATCTCTCATTCATCCCAAGTGACTGGAATGAAAGTACCCCTGGGATCTTTCTATTCAGGTACAAGTAGGCACCACAAACAAAGCAGACAATCTGGGAAGAAATTTCACATGGATTTCAATTCACTCTATTTATGTAAAATTGTACAATGTCCAGAATTTTTGGAATTCAATGAAATTAATTTTTAAATTCTATCTTAATTTTGAAGCAGGATTTTTGTAAATTCTTTTAAGTACAAAAAGGCTTTAAATGTTAAATTCAACAATTTGTCAAATGCTGTATGCTTTAAACTGCTCTATAAATAAATCCATCTAGACCCAGATGGAATTTCTCCCATAGTAGATTAAAGTACACAATAATAATATGCATTTATATAGGATAATGATTTGGAGTGCTTCACAGACAGTGTTGGATTCTGAACAACGGAGGAGGGGGAAGACCCTCATTTAATCTGTGGTTTCTAGATTAATCATGTTGTTTCTATTTGCATTTAACTTGAGCAAACTGGAGAAAAGTTACCTAAACAATTATTTTGATGAGGACAATGCAGAAGAATTCCTGACTTGTTCAAGTCAGTAGACTATTTCTCCTCACCGCTGATAAACGTTCAGAAAATGGGACCGAAAGACAGATTAAAAAGCATTCACTTTTGCAGCTCCTCCAGCTACTTTAAGTCAATAACGGTACAAATAACAGGTACACAAGTAAAATAGAACACACAGAGAGAGAGAGAGAGAGAGAGAGAATGGGGAAAATGATAGAATAGAATAAAGAACAAAAAAACAGATGTGAAACTTCTAACATTTATTTTTTGAGTTTCAGGATAATACGTTCACTCAAGCCGTTTTTTAGTACAGCATAAATATTTCTTACAATATTGTGGTGTAGAAGCTTAAAACATTAGTACTATCTGGTCCAGGGGGATACAGATTTTGCTGTAAATGTCAGCAGTATAACAGCTATGACTATTTATATGCTCTGTAAAAGATTTCCCTTGCTGTAGAGATTACCTTCCTGTTACTGACAGTAGGAAAAGTAATTTTTTTTAAACTTTCTAAATTGGTCTTTATTTTTCCACATGTGTTTATTATTCCTGTAATAAATATATGATATATTTCCACATACAAACCTTCGGTGCACTTTAAATATTATAGGGCAACATGGGAAACATAAATAAAAAATAAACTGGAAATTCTCCAATTACCAGAAGTTTAAAGTTATATTGGCTGACAGAAAAAAAGTGAAATTGACTACTGGGGAGTGCCTATTAAATAGAAAAAGTGTTTCTTCCACATAGATAAACATCTAGTCTAATGATCTGATGGCTGTAACACAGAATATTGAATACAAAGTTGGTCTAGTCTGTGTTAAGCATTACATAAAATCAATGATAAGGACAATAAATGAATAAGTGAGTGTGTGATTTTGCTGTAGTAATTTTACACTGAGAATGAATTAATTACACCCTTCATGCGTTAGTACCGTCCTAACTCTGTGATCTTTCCCTACCCCACTCCTCTGCTTGCCCACTCTGCTTAGGTCCACCCCCTCCATGTCACCATTTGTGGCCAAGCCTTTGACTACTATGCCCCTACCTCTGGAACTCCTCCCTCTTGCCTCGTCAACCTCTATCTGTCTTTAAATCCCATTTAAAACCTACCTCTTCAATGGTGCCTTCATCTCCCCCCCCCCCCCCACCCTTTCTTCATTGTGTATCGTCTGGTTCCAACACCATGAAGCCCTCTGAGATGTTATCCTACGTGAAGGGTGCTATAATAATGCAAGCTGTTGTAATTAGATTGAAGACAGGTATCACAAACTGAATGTTGATAACCCAGGTATTTCAGTTTCAAAATCTTTTATTCTGTGTTGGGAGCTGCTGTAACCAGTAAAAGAGTTCTGTAACCAGTAGCAGAAAGAACATTTTACAATGTTCCAAATACCATCTGTAACCACATCTCAGGTTTAAGCTGATATCATAGATTGGTGTAGTGTAGCCGAAGCAATGTCTAAATGTCATCTGAAAAAATGTGTTATCCCTTTATAACAAGGCATGTTGGCCTACAAAACACAGTCATTATATTTTACAGTAAATCCCATAGTGAATTTTACCGTAATTCCTTTGAGACGTCTTCTTGATGTGAAAGGCGCTACATCAAATGTAAGAATTATTGTTTTTATTACTTAAGATACTGTGCTGTTGTGTGCAATATACAGAAATATTGGCATTTCTTACCTTTTTTCCATCAACCGTTTCCATTATTTTTGCCGACAGGAGTCTGCCGATAGATACCAGTGAAAGATAAGGCTTGTATTATATGATAGATTTTAAATACATTTATGAAAATACAATTTGCCCTTATCCCTTGCGATTAAAGCAGATTCTGCAAAGTGTATAATGTCAGGGTAATTTTCTGTTACGTGTCTAATTTTTTTACATCCTTTAGCATCTCACTCATATCATTACAAGTGATAATTGTTAATCAAGAATTCAGGAGTGTAAATTTCACACTGGGAAGCTTTAAGCAGTCCACACTGCTCATATTATCATAAATATAAAATACTACCTTTCCAAATAAATTACTTTTGGAACTCTGTAGAACTGCTCTTTTACGTAAATTATGGAGCATTGTGGAAAATCAGTCATACACTTAGCAGTAGTCTTTACATGTGCACATACCCATAAACTACCTGCAATATTGACATGAAAGGTACGTGTGTTCGTGGGTTTCAGCAGGAAATCTCGTCATAAAATTCACAATAAACATATAGCTTTTCTGTACGTTTTAAAATATTTAAGAGTCCCTGATGGAAAATTTTGTTCTGCGGTTAAGCCAGCAAACTATGTGGTCTAATTACTTTTGCATACTCTTATCATGTGAAGCATAGCTTCTCAGACCAAGGCGATGACATTTGCAGAATAATAACATATTTGTATCCTGCTGCTGCACAGCAAAAATTGTCAGCTTTTTGCTCTATACAGGTCTGTTACCTTCTGTTACAATCCATTGTAGGAACATCAGAAAGGGAATTTGGCAATCAAATGAATCCTTAGAGAAACCATAAGTGAAATACAAAATGTAACTTCTCTTGACAGATAGAAATCCAATCAATGTGAATGTTTTATATTGCTAACATCTTCAGTTCCTCCTGACTAATCTGGCCCTTTGTTTGAGCAAGGCTGTGTTCGGGTAGTTTTGAAGATGTGAAAACAATGAGCAGCTGGTGATGCACAGTGGGATGGATTCAATGGAAAGGGAATGGCAACTCACTAGCATCACCATTACCCCAAATATACAGGGACTATCTCAAGTCCCATCAATAAATACCCTTTTAAAAACAGACCATTACAAAGCATTATGATGATGTCCAGCGCATTTTGTTTTGTTCCGTCCACTTGGGCTGAATTGCTTTAAAGTTTAAAAAGAGGCACTGTGTTTGAGAGAAAGAAACAAAGGCATTTGCTAAACTATTTCTGTTTAGGTAAGCAGAAGACCCAGAAGTGTCAGGTGTTATTGATGAATCACATACAAGTGATTCAGTGACATGTTCCAACGTGATATACGTCACTGGATCTTTTATTTAGTTTATTAGTGAAAACAGGTCTGCCGGACATATCTTGAAAGTTATTATTTGGATAATGTATACTATAGTCAGAATCAGAATCATCAGAAACTGATAAGGTTTGTATTTACCTCATTAGCTATGCTTCTCAGCTTTAAATCTTGATATCAACCATCAAATCTTTTATATTTCAGGACTGCATTAAAAAAGAGAATTTAGAACTAAAGTCTTCACTCTTGGAAATAATGAAAAATAATGAAAATTGGCACAGCAGATGCAGAAACTGGAAATGGAAAAGGCTGTGCCTGCAGGCAGTCAGAACAGAGTCTTTCCTGAGTCCCCCTGTTGTTCACATTATTCATGAATTATTTGGAGGAGAGAATGTTGTGTAACATAATATTTGCTGAAAATGCCAAGTTAGGAGGCAAGGTGATAAGCATAAGGGAAATAAATAGCTTTCAGAAGACATCTGGTCCAATTAAGCCAATGAATATTAATCTAGGTAAATGCAAGATAATGCAAATTAAAGAGGAAACAGTAAAGTATGCGTAGCAGAAAGTGCAACATTAAAGTTACACACTGTTTTTCATTATTATGGTTTTATTTTAATTACACTGTGGCAAAGGACACTTTAACAAGAACCCTATCAAAAGCAACTTACTTCATGGGTGTTTGTGGGATAATGCTGCACACAAATTGTCTGCTTTGTTCGCCTATAAAATACACAATCACTATACTTTACATGAAGTGTTTTGGTACATCCTCCCGAACTGAAAGGTGCAATATCAAGTGCAAAGATTATTATTAGAAGTAGTATTAACAGTATAAATGTAGAGCAGAAATCTGTAAACAGCAGCTAAGTTTTGCAAGTCTGACCTCACTGGGAACATGAATCTGCTTTAGGAAAGCAGAGCAAGTCTGGCTTGTTTACAAGAGTCAAGAAAGGTGATTTTGAAAAACTAAAATGTTTAAGGATTGGATTGATGACAGTTATAAACATGTCAAATAAAAGATCAAGGTAGGTCTGAGGAATTTAAGCATGTCTGGCGAATAATATGGTGAATTCAACCTTTTGAGAATTATTTTGAATTATGGCTAAAAATGATAATAGTAACAGCAGAATGAGTCAGCAGAGTCCAGGAATGTCCTCATAAAAGATTTCAGGGATCCATATGTTTCTACCCATGGTAAAGGAGCAAGCGGAGATAAAATATATGGCAAATCTATTGCCAGTGATTTCTTAACCGTGAAAGTAATGTAGATATTTGATATTTTTATGGTGTTTGACTATCAGAGGAGATGAAAAACAACAACAAATTACATTTGTATGGCACATTTCACTTCGGGAGGATGTCCGAAGGTGCTGGATAGTTGGGGATTTGGACCCAAGCGGGCATTGGGATCATGGGTGCTGGAGGGAGGGAGGATAAGGGTAGGAGGGTGACCGAAGATGCGGTCAAAGAGGAGAGTCTTGAGATGTGTCTTGAAGGAGGCAAGGGAGGGAGCAAGGTGAAGGAATGTGGAGTGGAATTCCAAAGGGTGGGTGCACAGAGGCTGAAGGCCTGTCCGCCAATGGTGGGGTGGGGCAGGTCGGGCGGGGGATGTGGAGCAGGCTGGAGCCTGCTGAGCGGAGAGAGCGGAGGGGTTGACATGGAGTTAGCAGGTCACAGAGGTATGAAGGAACAAAGCTGTGGAGGGCCTTGAGGACAAGGATTTTGAATTCTATCTCTGGGGAATGGGGAGCCAATAGAGCCGGGTGAGGGTGATAGGGTCACAGAGTCTGGTGCGGAAAGGGACACGAGCTGCAGAGTTCTGGATGATCTGTAGCTTGTGGAGGGAAGAGTTGGGAAGGCCAACAAGCAGGGACTGACTCATGAAACCTCAGCACAAAATTGATTGAGCAGCAATGTGATGTACACAGGTTTACGTGCAGAAACTCCAGTTTACATCAGGGGTGATATGACCCCAGCAATGACCAAATAGTAGTTAGACTGCTTGAGGTTTTTTCCAACTACCCTGATACAATCCAAACTAATATACGTATACCAAGGGCATCAATGCAATCACTTGTATATCACTTCTTAAGTAATTCAGATTTGTCTTTCTAGTTATTATTAACATGAAAACTATTAATAGAAAATGAAGAAATTAATAATGGCCATAATTCCGAAACCAGCATGTTTTATATTTTTGGCTTGATGCTTGAGATGGTGTGATATACAGATCTAACAAGTTGTGCCTTGAACACACAGGACGTGGATTTGCACCTGTCCTTCCCTCATGGTGAGTTTCTGGTCTCTGAGGTGTCATTTGGAGAGGTAATGACTGGAGATCAAAGAAAAGAAAGAGGCTGTTCGCATTACATTTCTCAGCTGGGATTTATTCCTTGTTCAAATGTATTGCTTTAAGAACTGATCGTCCTACCCCAACCCTCCCTGGCTTCCACCCTTCCTGATCCCAACCCCCAGCTCAGGTCCAAATCCCTGACTGTCCAGTTCCTTGGGACATCCTCCCGACGGGAAAGGCGCTATACAAATGTTGTTGGAGAGATACGATACAGGAAAACAGTCTAAATCCCAGCAGGTAAATAAATTAGGCAAATAGAAATATCTACTTCATGGTTCGTACCTTATGAAAGTAGGCAATAAACTTATTATGGTTGAATAGTCACTTCAGAAAAAGTAGTTTATTTTGAAGGCAAACAAGTAAAAGGTGAAAAAATGCTTATTCCAAAGCATCTCAATATAGCAAAATGTAATCTGGAAAACACTCATCTACCCAAACATCTAAAATAATTAATTTTAAGATTAATACATCATAAGCCTATTTGGAATAAAATAATTTAGAATATCCTTGTGTGTTTATGTTTCTTCCAGGTACTACAAATGTATCTGCCATTCTGTGGCATATCCATTTCCAATGCCAAACTGTTTGCAGCGTCTCGAAAGGAATATGACAGAGGCAGGGTAAGGTTTCCAAGTCTATCAAATTAAATTTAATAGAAATTGGGCAAAATGTTTTTTTTTCGGTGTGTGCATGCGCGCGTGTGCATGTGAGAGCGTGTGTGAGCTTGTGTGAGTGTGAATGAGTGTGAGCGAGCCTGGCTCAGTTGTTAGCACTCTTGCCTCTGAGCCAGAAGGTTGTGGGTTTAAGTCCCACATTGGGACTTGGAACTCATATAGTCTAGGCTGATGCTCCATTGCAGTAAGGGTGGTGGGGTGGTGGTGGGGTGGGGGTTGCTGCACTACTGTCGGAGCTGCCATCCTTTGGATGAGATATTAAACCAAGGTCCTGTCTGCCTATCCAGGTGGACGTTTAAGATCCCATAGCACTATTCAAAACAGTAGGGTGTTTCTCCCAGTATCCTTGATCAACAATCCCCCAAATAAAATTAGTCACCCATTCCATAAGGTCTTTGTGAGACATTGGGGTGTGCAAATTGGCTGCCACATTCACTCACAGAATTTACAGTCAATCCACTTTATCATGTCCAAGGTTACTCCAAGTAATTCAAGGGTAAAAGTAATAGAATTATCTAAGCTTGTTTTAAAAGGATACTGATGAGTTTCTGCTAGTATGGCAAGTGCTTTGACCTGATTGTTACACAAATGTTATTCATACTCATACGGTATATAGGTTAATATTGCTCAAATCTAAGAATAGGTTTGCATTCATTACTCTCCAGTAACAGCTGATGTTTCGCATGGGATGAGCAAAGTTTTAGGTAGGAGGGGTCATGAGGGAAGAAAGCAAAACATTGTCCTACTTAATTTGAACCAATCTGAGGATAAAAATGAAAGCATCTTGCACATAAATCAATATTTTGTCACAATTCTTAGTGTAAAGCAGAATATGGTCCTATATACTGAGACATGTTACACAATACAACACTGGACTTGTATAAACTGGCCCAAATTGAGTACTAGAGATAAATTCAGTTAATTGTCATCATTCTCTAATGCTTTTATTTTCAGACGACTCACCTTGGAATAATTATGCCTCTATTTTAAGTTAATATTAAGATGCTTTTGTTAGCTCACAAGTTTTATACTGGCTGTGTGCAGCCTATTGATCCGACCTTTCTTTTAGTGCTGCTGTTTTTTAATTTCATCAAAATGGTTTCAGGCATTACTAGAAGTTGTCAATGATTTATTTGAAGAGCAAACAGAGCTGGAGAAGGTTGTCAGGAAGATCATGCAGCGAGCTCTAACCCTGCTACAATGTGAGCGATGCTCTGTCCTTCTTCTGGAAGATGTTGAATCTCCTGTAAGTAATTTTATTAGTTCCCTATTTTTGAGCTCAGGCCAAAAAGCATTTATTAAAAAGAAGCTGAAGCGAGTGTCTAAAAAGTTCATTTCAAATTATTCAACCTTTTCTACATCGTCACACATTGGAGTCTAATTTGTGGTTTGGGTTACAAAGTACAGCTGTCCTTAACCTCATAATTAACAACTAATGTGAAGGATTATTCAATTGCCTATAAACCCTTTCAGTGTTTGTTAGTTTAAGTTCATCTTTAATTCCCTCTGTACATGATACCATGGGTATAAATTAAAGAACCAATTTCCTCTCCCACCTCCCCCCCAAAAAGCAATATTGTATGGACCTTATCCAGACTAAACATGGAATCCAATGCAAAATGAGGTCAAAGCTTGTGACTACCCTCACATTTGTGTGGTCCAGAGTTATTTGATCATTGCTCAGTGCTCAGGTTGGCAAATCATCAGCTTCACTCAGATCTCTCATGCTCCAAGCTGAAATGTCATTGTGGGAGGATTTCAGTGTCCTGTTCTTATTTTTCTAGGTCGTCAAGTTTTCAAAGACTTTTGAACTGATGTCTCCAGTGTGTTGCGTGGACAGTGAAATTAGGTGCGAAAAAAAAATGATTTGATAATCTTGAGATACATTTGTGGTTTCCTTGTATAAAGGGTGAAAAAAATATTGCATTTTTGGTTGGTGGAAAACATGTTCAATCATTTTACAGAAGGTTATGGTTAGATAGAATATAAATGGGGTATCACAAACTGATTCTGAGGGAGATAATGTGATAAGGCAAGTTCAGATGAGAAGGCCCTTTTGCTGATTTGATCTCATCTTTTTAGAATACACTCCTTATCTTTCAATTATGGCATCAAGCTGTTTCTTAACAAGTCCAGTGTCCTGGCTTCAACCACCTTTTCTGGAATCCCTTTGATGCCATGTTACTGTTTATTTGCCCTAGTATTGCTGATAAGCATAACTTAATAAATGGAGTATGGTACGAAGCCCACATTAACAACTGTGCTACATGGAATTCACTGAGCTGAATCACCACCCCCTTCAGCAACCAATATACAACAATTTTCACTTATATACAAGCTTTTACTTAAGGAGCCCAAGCTTGGATGAAAATAGGAAGAGTAGCAGGTAGGTGGCTGAACAGTGGTCAAAGAAATAGAGGGATAGGTCTTTAGATGGGTTTTGAAAGCAGAGAGGGAGAGGCGGTGGCAGAGGGATTTTGGAAGAGTTCGAAAAGGTGGGGACAAGGTGGCTGGAAGTTTACCCACCAGTGGTGGAGCAGAGCTTAGGGGCAAGAGGCAGGAGCAGAGAGAGAGGCTGGGGAGAAGGGTCATAGGAGATCACAGAGATGAGGTGGGACACGGCCATGCAGGCAGTTGAAGTTAAGGAGGAGGATATTAAACTTGATTTGCAAGGGGAATAGGGAGCCAGTGAAACCCGGTTAGCTGTTCTCACAGAAAGAATCCAGACCAGAGTTCTGGGATGGTTTGGAGTTTTTTGAAGGGTGGAGTTGGTGTGAAGAGTCTTGGAAAAGGTGAGTCTGGATACAGACTTCATAACATAATTTGAAATCCTTGGGGTTTATTCTACTCTGTGCCCAACATACAGTAAATTTGTTGATAGATTATGACTATTATTTAGTGAGTTGAACGAAATTGTCTCTAGAATCATACAAATTTGCAGCACAGAAGGAGGCTATTCAGCACTATTTGAAGCACTCTGGGATGTTATCTCCCGTGCGGGGCTCTATATAAATGCAAGTTGTTGTTGTTATTCATACCTGGGCTGAATCTCTTTAAGAGCTATCCATTCAATCCCACTGCCCTGTGTGGTTGGAAATAATTTCAATACAATATTATACACACAATTTAGATCTCTTTCATAATAAATTGTTACCTATAAATTAAAATTGTATTACAGTTGCCTGATCAGAATTGTGAACTTTCAAGGTGTAGATGAAATCAAGATGTTGAAATCAAGGATTGCCTGTCTGTCAGCCTGGCTCAATTGGTCAGGAGGTTGTGGGTGACAGTGCAGTGCAAGTCTTGGGGATTGTTGCAATGCTGCAAGGTGCTATCCTTTAGACGTTAAACTGAGGTCCCACCTGTACCTGTTCAGATGGATGGGCCATTAATATAAAATAGTTACAAATAGATCAAATAAGGAAGTTAGAAGAAATTTCTTCACACAGAGAGTAGTGGGATTGTGGAACATGCTATCGCAAGGAGTTGTTGAGGCAAATAGTACAGATGTATTTAAGGGAAAGCTAGATAGTTACATGAGGGAGAAAGGAATAGAAGGTTATGCTTGAAGGCTTAGTTGAGGAAGGGCAGGAAGGGGCTCATGTGGAGCATAAGCACCGATATAGACCAGTTGGGCCGAATGGCCTGTTCTTGTGCTGTATATTCTAATACATTCTAATTTATTCTAATGTATGTTAAAAATCCTATGGGAGTATTCAAAAAGAGAAGGGAGTTTCTCCCAGTGATCCTGCCAACAAAAATCCCCCAAATAAAATTGACCGTTTATTTCATTTGCTGCGTAAATTGGCAGGTCTGTTTGCCTACAAAATATATAATGATTACACTTTATTAATATATCATATGAAGAACTTTGAGACCTCTCTTCCCAATGTGAAAGGTGTAAAATCAAATGTAAGAATTATTACAATAAAACCTTGGCCTAGATCAAACTCTAATATAAATATTTATTATTCCTTGTGAAAGCTAGCATGGAGAAACTATCCTGCTCTGATTGGCTGATAAATAACAGCATCGCAGAGCTGGTTGCATCAACAGGCCTTCCAGTCAATATCAGCGATGTCTACCAAGATCCTCGCTTCGACACTGAGGTCAGTCAACTTTGCATTGGGTGGCAGTGAAGGAGCGAGATGAAGAGAAGCTTGACTTTAAGGCTTAGTAATGAACTTGGTACTAAAGTGCCATTGGTATGGTAACAGATTGGTAAAAACCTCTTTCCCTGTTACAAATAGCATACATATACTGTATGAATTTCAAGATGAATACAGACAGTGTGCCCTCTTCTGAATAACTTTGTTTCTGGAGCAGTTTTAACATAGCGATTTTATGTAGAATCATACAAATGTCAACATAGAAGTAATTGTCTTATTGTGCCTACGCTGTGCTCGCTTCCCAACTTGAACCATCTGCTCTTTCCCCATATATTATATCTCCATTCTTCATCTGTATCTGATTCCATTTCTAAATGTACTTATTGACTTGGCTCCATCATAAGTGGCAGTCTAATAAGTACCACATTCTATAATTCAAGCAAACAATGCTAAGCATTTGTCTGGATTGTTAGGGAATAACATGTATTTACAATAATTTTCTGTCTCACTATCTGAGGAGCACAAAATACAGTTCGCTTTTACAATTCAAAGAGTGATTAAAGCCAGATCACATAACACCTTGGAGGAAAGGGACACGCTAAGCATCAGTTTGGCTCAGTTGGTAGTATTCACTTCTGGATCAGATATGGATATCAGCCTCACATCATAGTCTACACTGACACTTTAGTGTGTACTGGGGGAGTATCATATTGTTGGAAATGTTATCATTTGGTTTTAAACTAAGTTCCTGTGGATTTATCCTTAGGTGGAGGTAAAAGATTCCATAGCACTATTTTAAAAGAGAAGAAGATTACTCCTGGTCCTGGCCAACAATCCTGCAAATAAATTGACCATTCATCTCAAGGCTCTAAATGAAACTTTGCTGGCTCAAGTAGTTGCCAATTTTGCTTACAAAAGCTGTCAATACACTTTACAGTAATTCAAGATGTTTTGAGAAGTTTCAATATAATAAAGTGCTATAAAAAAACTCCTTTAAAAAAAAGTACTTCAGAAATCAAATCCTGTACTGCAAAAATGAACAAACAAATGTTTCGGGGAGCTTGTTATTATCTGACAATTAGAACCAGGGCATATCTTCTTGTAGTTGCTGAGGAGGGAAAGATATTGGGCACTGCTCTCTGTTAGGCTTGTTGTCTTTGTGTTCCCTCATTGGTTCACATGCCAAACATGAACCCTGCACAAATACAGCTAAGCTTTCATAAGGTTCGGTGTTTGATTTACTCGGTTCACTATGTCCCATTTACCCATATATTTTTTATGTAGTTTCCATTGTTGCCTGGGGCTCTGCTGTCCTGTTAGATGGGTTTGGTAATACTCTGGGTCAGGTTATGAATGCCTTAAGATCATGTATTGGAGACTGCAGATCACAATCCATCATTAAATCTAACTTCATAAATTAATAAAAGATGATCTGAGATATTAATGTAAAAATGCCCTTGAAGTTATGCATTAAATTGTGATTAGTTCAGTTACATGGATAAATGGCTTTCACCTTTATCCTGGATTTTATCCTTAATTTGGATTTAATTAAATTAATTTGTCATTCATTGATTAATTTCATCTTCAGTTCTTACTGAGTATACCATTCAGTCTAGATTTAAAAATGTATTCAGGTATCCAGATCTTGCGATATGTTTGCCCTTAATTTACTTATACACTGTTTAAAGAATATCTGTTATTTGTTATTGTTCAAATACTAAAAGTTTCATAAAGTTTATATGAAAATTATACACTGGGTATTATATCAAAATGTGCACTCCAATAACTTTATTGGAAAGAACTGACCGTAATGTTAACCAGGCACCTTTAACTCAATGAGGTTTAGAAACTGTCAGTGCTGAAGATTGAATCCTTTCTTTAATTATCTTACCTGATCTATGCTGGCATAACCAAGTGGTGAAAGTGACTGGAAAAATTGGCAGAGGAATGGGAACCTTAAGATAACTCAGCTGTATTTGTTACCATAGTTAAGTCTGTGTTGTACACACTTTATCCATTTGATGGTGGAATGCAGAGAATCCTAAAATGTTACATTGCAGACACTGGCCACGCACCCTATTATATCATTGGCCAATTAAATTTTCATTTGCTCCTTTGATCCAAGTGCAGCTGGAACACTATGAAACAGATATTGTGACCCTTTAGATGGGGAGAGCTTCCTGGACAGTTTCATCCTGGAACCAGACACTCCCATGAGTCCCAGGGATCATTCCGTTGCCAGCCACGGAAAGGACTGGGTGACGGTCAGACAGGCGTGTAAGAGGACCCGAAAGAGAAGGGCAGAGGAACCCCAGGCTTTAACCTTGTTCAACAGGTATGAAATACTTACAACCTGTGTGGACAAGGAAGTCTGTGAGGAAGATGGGCAAACTTACCCCAACACCTCTATACAGGAGGCCAAACTGGAATAGTCAGAAAGAATATAGTGGTGATTGGGGATGAGACAGTCAGGAAGACTGACACACTTTTCTGCAGCCGTAGCAAGGAGACAAGAAGACTTTGTTGCCTTCCTGGGGCCAGGGTGAAGGACATCACTTCTGGGCTGGAGAAAAATTTGAAACAAGAGGGAGTGGATCCAATAGTTATGATTCACATAGGGACCAATGATGTAGGTAGGACAGGTAGGGGCGAGTTGAGGATCAAGTTCCGGGAATTGGGAGTTAAGCTAAAGAATAGAACATCGAAGGTGTTAATATCAGGATTATTACCTCAGCCAGGGGCAAATTGGTACAGGCAAACGAAAATTAAAGAGCTGAATACCTGGCTAAAAGAATGGTGCAGAGGGCAGGAGTTTCACTTTATAGGCCACTGGCACCAGTATTGGGGGAGATAGGAGCTATTCCAAAGGAATGGACTCCACCTAAACAGGGCTGGGACAAATGTCCTGGCAACACGAATAAATAGGGAGGTAGACAGGGCTTTAAACTACTGGGGGGGGTGGGTGGTAAATTCAATCACATGTAATCTGTTACAATTAAAATTAGGACCGATGAAAGTGGGAGAGCAGATTAACGAGGGAGATGAGCAAAGGGTGTCAAGCGGGGAAAGGAAGCCCAGGGATAGGGTACTGGTGAATAGGACTAATAGCCCGAAGTCAGAATTAAAGGTGCTATATCTGAATGCGCGAAGCATTCGAAACAAGATAGATGAGTTAAATGCACAAATAGAAACAAACGGGTATGATCTGGTCGTCATCACTGAGACATGGTTACAGGGAGATCAAGGGTGGGAGCTAAATATTCCAGGGTACGTGGTGTATAGGAAAGATAGGCAATGTGGTAAACGAGGAGGGGGGTGGCCCTGCTAATAAAGGATGGAATAAAAATAGTAGAGAGGAAAGATTTTAAATCAGAAAAGCAAGAAGTAGAGTCAGTATGGGTAGAGGTACGTAACAACAAGGGGCAGAAAACTCTAGTGGGGGTAGTTTATAGACCCCCGAACAGCAATCACAGTGTCTCTCAAGGTATAAATCAGGAAATTAGCAGAGCATGTAGTAAAGGAAAAACATTAATTGTGGGTGATTTTAATCTGCACATAGATTGGGACAACCAAATTGAGAAAAGTATGACAGAGGAAGAGTTTATAGAATGTATTAGGGATAATTATCCTGATCAGTATGCTGAGGAGCCAACCAGGGAACAGGCCATATTAGATCTTGTTTTGTGCAATGAAGCAGGGCTGATCAGCAAACTAGAAATTAAGGCTCCTCTAGGGCAAAGTGATGATAATATGATAGAATTTAGCATTACGTTAGAGAGAGAAATAGTTAAGTCCGAAGCAAAGGTTTCAAATTTAAGTAGAGCTAATTTTGCTGGTATGAGAGAGGATTTAGCCAAAATAAACTGGGAAATTAGACTTAAGGATTTGACAGTAGACCAGCAATGGCAGACGTTTAAGGAGATAGTGCAAAATTCCCAGCGAGCACGTATTCCTTTGAGGAATAAGAATGCCACGGGAAAGGTGGCCCAACCGTGGCTAACTAGAGCAGTTAGGGAAAGTATAAAGTTAAAGGAAGAAGCCTATAAAACAGCTAAGATGAGTGGTAAACCCGAGGATTGAGAGAACTTTAGGGATCAACAAAGGAGAACCAAAAAAGTGATTAGGAGGGAGAAAATGGAATATGATGGCAAACTAGCGAATAACGTAAAGACAGACTGCAAGAGTTTTTATAAATATATAAAGAGGAAGAGGCTGTCAAGGGTAAATGTGGGTCCGCTACAGGCAGAGACGGGGGGAATTATAGTCGGGGACAAAGACATGGCAGAGTCATTAAACAAGTACTTTGCTACTGTCTTCACCTTAGAAGACACTGAAAACCTACCAAGAATAGAGGGGAACCAAGAAGAAAATGTTAGCGAGCAATTAGGAATTAATTGGAGGAATTAATATTAGTAAAGAAATGGTTTTAGATAAATTATCAGGTCTTAAAACTGATAAATCTCCTGGACCTGATGGCATATATCCTAGGGTTTTAAAAGAGGTGACTACTGAGATAGTGGATGGCTTGTCTTTGATCTTCCAAAATTCTCTGGATTCTGGAACGGTTCCCATTGATTGGAAGATTGCAAACGTGACACCACTATTTAAGAAGGGTGGGAGAGAAAAGTTGGGAACTATAGACCAGTTAGTCTGACTTCAGTGGTAGGGAAAATTCTTGAGTCCTTAATTAAGATGTCGTTATGGGATTCCTGGAAGACCATAACAAGATTAGGCAGAGTCAACATGGCTTTACAAAAGGGAAGTCATGCTTAACTAATCTTTTAGAGTTTTTTGAAGATGTATCTAGCAGGTTAGATAGGGGGAACCAGTAGATGTAGTATATTTAGATTTTAAAAAGGCATTTGACAAAGTGCCACACAAAAGGCTATTGCACAAGGTTAAGGCCCACGGGATTAATGGGAACATATTAGCATGGATTGAAGAGTGGCTAAAGGGTAGAAAACAGAGAGTAGGGATAAACGGGTCATTCTCGAATTGGCAGGATGTGACTAGTGGAGTGCCACAAGGATCAGTGCTTGGGCCTCAGCTATTTACAATTTACATCAATGATCTAGACGAGGACATAAACTAGGTGGGAGAGTAAGCTCTGAGGATGATGCAAAAAGATTGCAACGGGATATAGATAGGCTAGGGGAGTGGGCGAGTAGGTGGCAGATGGAATTTAATGTGGGGAAGTGTGAAGTTATTCACCTTGGTAGAAAAAATAGAAAAACAGATTATTTTCTAGAGGGGGAGAGATTAGATAGTGTTAGTGTGCAGATGGATTTGGGTGTCCTTGTACACCAGTCTCAAAACGTTAGTTTGCAGGTGCAGCAAGCAACTAAGAAGGTAAACGGCGTGTTAGCGTTCATTGCAAAAGGTTTAGAGTACAAGAGTAGGGAAGTCTTGCTGCAACTGTATAGGGCCTTGGTGAGACCGCACCTAGAGTATTGTGTGCAGTTTTGGTCTCCTTATTTAAAAAAGGACATACTTGCCCTAGAGGGGGTGCAGCGTAGATTCACTCAGTTAGTTCCTGGGATGAGGGCACTGACCTACGAGGATAGGCTGAATAAACTAGGGCTGTATTCTCTAGAGTACAGAAGAATTAGGGAAGATCTTATTGAAACATATAAGATTCTTAAAGGGCTGGATAAAGTAGACACTGAAGGTCTGTTTCCCCTGGTAGGAGAATCTATAACCAGGGGTCACAGTCTTAAAATTAAAGGTCAGCCTTTTAGAACAGAGTTGAGGAAACATTTCTTCACTCAGAGGGTAGTGAATTTATGGAATTCACTAGCCCAGAAGGCTGTAGATGCTCAGTCCTTGAACATCTTCAAGGCTGAGACTGATAGATTTTTTAAAAAACAGAGGTATTAGGGGATACGGAGACAGGGCAGGTAATTAGAGTTAGGTCAGAAGATCAGCCATGATCTTATAGAATGGCGCGCAGGCTCGAGGGGCCGAATGGCCTACTCCTGCTCCTAATTCTTATGTTCTTATGTTCTTATTTTCACTTGCATGTGTATATCTGTATTTTTTTTATAAATATGAAGCCAGAATTGTTCTGTGGTAGTATAAAAAGAACTAAATTAACAGTGGACTCATTTTAAGATTAGTGTGTCTCCAGGTTGCATTGATATGATTGGAAGTAACTTGGATTTAACTTGTGATATCTATTAACAGGACTCTTTAATAATGTGAGAAGCACTTCACTCTAACCTCTGTGTGGGAACTCGGCTCTGAGCTGACCTACTGTCATCTTTACTGATATCCTCCTTGTAATTCTACCATTGTGGCTTTACAATAAATTCTACTGTGTGAATTCTCAGCGCTGCTCATGTGGGGAGTGGGATGTGTAACCATGTAGTGGGGTTCCTAGAGGCCGACAGTGAGTTTAACAAGATTCATTATTAGGGAATCCTGTTAAGAAATACTGCAGTACATGCCCACTGTACCAGTTTGCTCACTCAGATCACTGACATTTGACTTCCAAGGGTACGGAAGACTGTACTCATAATAGGAGCTAGACTCAAATCTGGAGTGAGTTTGTTAGAGTTGTTGGGGACATCAGTGTAGATCAAGCCTTTTACTAGTTCCAAAACAGTCCAATCCTTACAGTGAATCAAAATACAGCAAAACCATCTCCCAGATTCTCAACAGTGTGTAGAGAGAAAATGCAGAGTTTCACTGTATTCAGTGAATCAGAAAGAATTGGAAGAAAAAAATAAATAGATCATGGCTTTCTGGGATCCAACTTTCACATTTTAGTACCCAGGTTAACATCTCGTTCCCCACACAACTGAGTTTCCCAGCACTCAGATTGCACACAGTAGAATTTGTTTTACTGCCATTATTGATCAGATCTTTGTCTTCACAATGGTAGGATTACAAGGAGAGATGTGAGTAAAGGTGTCTCAAATCCCACTCCAAATCGTTGCACCGGGTTTTATAATCCTTCTGCGACTCGGCTGCTGCAAATGAAGAAAAAAATTATACAATGATAAAGCAGCTGCTTTGTCAGTGGTAAAACCCATATAAGTCAACTTTGGCAGCTGAGTCATGAAGAGAAATTGAACTGCACCCTCAGGCACTCAACACGATTATCAAATATTAATATTTATTAATTATTTATTGCATACTGTAATATTTTGTTCACAAAAGAATGCAGGAAACTTGACCACACTCAACAGTCTGCCAAGGTAGGTGGTAACAGTCAGTCAATATTATTCAAACTGGGATGCAGACATACAAGATGAGTTCACAGCCTACACATACCAAGCAATACAGTTAGCACAGATGAAGATTCACTTTTAAAGCACAAGCCATTAATTTTACAGTATAACGGAAATGAATCAGCCACAATCAGCACTTGCATATTTGGAATCTGTGAATTTTTAATAAAACAGATCTTCAAAATATTGGACCATCTCTTGGTATACGAGCTTTGAGATTTTTGTCTTACATGAATGATTCTATCTAAGTGCAAGTTATTCTTGAGATATTGTGGCCTAAGGTTGAGAAACTAAGTGAAGCAACACCTGAATAACGCAGTAAACCCCAAGGTTGAAAAGAGCAGCAGGCACATAAAATCACGAGAGAGGTTTGAAAGAGGAAAGCTCTTTGCCTATTGAATCTCATTCTTCCAACTTTACTCTTTTTCCATTAGAGAAACGAATAGTTTCTTAAATAAGTCCAAGGTCTTTACATAGTATTACATAGAATGCACAACATGGAAACAGGCTATTCAGGCCAACCAGTCCATGCCGATGTTTATACTCCGCATGATTCTCCACCCACTCATCACTCCCTCCCATACACTTCTATTCCTTTTTCCCTCATGTGTATATGTTACAGTAAAGTTGTGAAACCAAGGACTTCACAAAATCCTTGAAATTATCAGTAAAATTATGAAACCATGAATTCACTGAAATTAGAGTTTTCGTGAAACTTTGATCCCACCAGTGGACAGGGGTAGAGGGGGACACAGGAACATCCTGTGTCCCCCTCTCATTTATAGAGATTTAGACACTGACCAGTACAGGATAGCAGTGAAGGCTGGCATCCTGAGGAGTCACTATTCCAGGAACCAATTTGACCTCTGCCCACAACGATTGTTAACAGACACTTATGTCAACCAAGAGAAGTCAGTCTCACTCCGTGAAGCTGTCATTGCACAGTCTGTTTGTGGTGGATAAGGTTTTACGAAGTGTAACTGCAGTCAGAAGAAATGTCAGACCAACCATTGTAAATGCTTCAAAGCAAAACTAAAATGTAACTCCCGGTGTCATAGAAGCCTCACTTATGTTAACAAATGAACATTTGACTCATAGTGAATGTAATCTCATGAAGTTTATGGTGAACAGAATATTAATTTTTATAATGTGTTATTTATTTGTTGATAATGCTAACAAGTGTCAAGGCAAGGTTATCAATATAATTAAATGATCACTTCTTCACAAAATCTCTCTAATTTCAGTGATTTCATGGTTTCAAAATTTACTGAAAATGTCAGGGATTTTGCGAAATCCCTGGTTTTACAACTTTACTGGTTTCACATCTTTATTGTAACATGTATATCTAGTTTCCTTATCAACGCATCTATTCTCTCTGATTGAGCCACCCTGTTTGGTAGCCTATTTCCATTTAAGTGAAGGAAATAAGTAGTACAAACTTGTAGATTGCAGGAGGAATGGAAGACTAAGGGACGTAAGGAGTTCCAGACTTTTGAGATCTTGGAAAAGAATGAATTAAAAAAGTTTGTGATATAGAAGCTGTTATCATTTGTTTGAGGCTTTAAAATAACCATACAACAGTACTATTTTGTCAGGAAAATATTTTTTGTTATGAAAAAATAAACATGATGTTAATGGTTTTATTGATGACTCTGTTTTCCAGGCAGACCAGATGTCTGGCTTTCATATACGTTCTGTGCTGTGTGTTCCCATCTGGCACAGTAATCATCAAATCATCGGTGAGTTCAGGCAATGATATGAATCACCAACAGGTCTCTTTTCACAGAAAGATAGCCCAATTCTCCTTGTGGCTCGTGCAAATGCAACTTGTGCAAGTTACAAATGCATTGTTTTGGTGTGCTTAAATCTGTGTTTTGCAGAGCATATGATGAAATATAAACACTTTTGCCAAGTGGCAAGTGAGCACAATCCCTACTTTGCTTTTACTCCCCATGAATCCTGTATAAGATTACTCATCCTGCATTGCTCTACCCTTTCAATTATCTACATTTCAAAACAAATTAAACTAGGAAATATAAAGATGTCCTATGTGAAATGAGATTCCAGTATGGGAAGAGAAGAACAATGTTATTGTTTTGTACAGATTTTACCATGTGCTATTTTATGATTATTTATATAAAAAAGGTCTTTTTATATAGGAAATTTGCAAGAAGCAGATTGATTTTCACTGGAGAGACACATCTTCCAGAGTTGCAGTGTTCAAAAAAGTGATCTTTTGATCATATTGATAACCTTGCCTTGACATGTGTTAGCAGAGTCCACTTAATGTACTAACTGGAAGGAACAGCAAAACACAGACAGCTTGGGCCACAACCCTCCATCTAATTTGCATTTGGGTCTGCTGCAAGCCTATTTCAACTGGAGACAATTGCATTTAATAATAATAATAATAATAATAATCCTTGCATTTGATATCATGCTTTTCACGTCTTCTAGATGTCTCAAAGCACTTCACAGAATATGCTGTAAAGTGAATTGAGAGTATATTTTTGGGCGAAACCCAGCAGCCATTGCTCACAGCAGTGTCCCACAAATAGTCGTGGATTGAAAATGACCAATTTATTTTTGTTTTGGAGGGATTATTATTGGGCGTGTGGAGTAAGGAAACTTACCCAAGGTTTCGCCCTGCCTGGAATTGAACCCGGGTGTCTCACTTGCAAAGCGAGTGCTCTAACCACTGAGCTACAGGACTCCACTTGTGACCCTGTGCTACGTTTGTGAGCCAACAGCAAGGATAACATTCAAATCTATTACATTGACAACAATCAGTATTTTCTCCCTATTGGTTAATGCAATATATTCACCATTTTCTTTCTCAACAAGTTTACTTCAAATACAAGCATGCTGTGCTACACACATTAAGTCGGGATTATTAAGTCATATTGTTTGATTCTGTGTGACTCTCCCGGGTCTCATTGCAATATGCTGCATTAGAAACCTGCAGAAATACATATGCGTAAAAAGCACGTTTTAAGAGAACATTGAATATTCAGACATTCGCTTGTTATGAAAGTTTGCCCTTATGGTGAGGTTAGTATTTTTGTGTGTAATTTGCCAAATTTAGTAACATTTTTCATTATACAAAATCTAAATTTTTCCAAAATTGTACATGCAAGTCAGGATGGGAGGATGACTAATTGACATATATATTACAGCATGTTGCCAATTTTCTTTTAAAAAACTTACTTTCGCATATTACAGATCAGACTGCAGACATACAATAATTATAAAGACATGGTAAGCAATGAACCAAATAAAAGCCTAATTGAGATTATACAGAAGAGAAATAGACTTCTTTTAATCTGGGATAGGACAGCACACCATTTTATGTTGTAATATATTTACCATTTTTTTTCTGAACAAGTTTATTTCAAATACCCAATTATTATACTAATAGTATTAGGTAGAAGATATTAGGGTATTAGAAGAGGAAATTAAATGAAGGCCAAACTACAGTGGAATGACTTGAAGATGCATCTCATTTCAAGTCGATCAAAGTCATCAGAAGGCTAGAATGACAACTTTATTAAATTGAAGCATAAAGTGAGGAATCTCCACAACTCCGTTTGTGAAAAAATGTTTTCTGATTTCACTCGTAAACTGTTTGGCTCTAATTTTGAGATTAAGTCCCACTTTTTCGGATTCTTCTACCAGAGGAATGTGTTTCTCTATCTCTCTTTGTCAAATCCCATTA
The DNA here is from genome assembly GCF_018977255.1 of Callorhinchus milii. Classification (NCBI taxonomy): domain Eukaryota; kingdom Metazoa; phylum Chordata; class Chondrichthyes; order Chimaeriformes; family Callorhinchidae; genus Callorhinchus; species Callorhinchus milii. The sequence continues at coordinate 49,106,454 of NW_024704743.1, read as the reverse complement.
TCATTTTAAACACCTCCATCACTGAACCTTCTTAGCTCAAGGGAATATAACCCAAACGTGTCCAACTTCTCCTTATAATTTAGCCCCCTTCAGTCCAGGTACCATTCTGGTGAATCTACGTAGCATGCCCCCCAAGGTCAATACATCTTTCCTAAATTGTGGCGCCCAAAACTGAACACAATACTCCAGCTTTGATTTGTACTTTACTGTACTTTATGTTTCAAAACATAACATCTGTTATCCATGATTCAAAGAGATTGGAAAGAGCTACGTGAATTCTAGGTATTATCAGAACTTAAAAGTGGTTATTGTCTACTATGTCAATGACCACTTAAAATGTGCAGTTAAAAAATGTTTATACAATAATAACTATAGGATATTCAATAACTTTAAATGGTACTTTTTATACAGAACTTTTAGCAATACTGAATTTCCTGACTCTTCTATTATTTACATTTCTCAAACGTAGTATTTAGATAATTGTGGCCAGCTTGTATGATGATGAATAGCCGATAGCATGGTGGATAGTCAAGGAAGCTGTATATAATAATCTTCTCTATAAAACTGGTTATATCATATCTTGTGTATTTTTGTTTCATATCAAAGTATTTTGAGATTAGTCATTTTACTATTTCCTATCTTTAACTAAAATCAATGTCAATATGTAGATCACTAGTATTGGAGATGGTGTAACTTCACTTACTATAAGTAGAGAAATCAAAGAGCAAGAATAATTCAAACCCAGGAACCAATAGCTCTGGTTTACTTATCCCTACTTTCTGCTGCAGGTGTTGCTCAGATCCTCAACAGGCTGGATAGAAAGACATTTGATGATGCTGATCAAAGGTTGTTTGAGGTAAGAGTGTTAAATTCTGTTTTGTTGTCACTTTTGGCAAGAAGTTGTGTTTTCTGTGCACAGGAAAAGAAAGTGTAAATGATGCCTTACTCTGGAAAAGCACCTCAGCAAGTAAAGTACATCTCTGCAAGGAACTACGTGCAAGTCATACAACACGTCTTAAAGCAGAGTTCACTTGGGTCAGCATAGAACCCTAGAAATTTAAACATAGTAAGCCGCTCGGCCCATCAAGTCTGTGCTGGCTCTTTTAAGAGCAATTCTTTCAGTCCCGTTTGTCTGCTCTTTCCCCACAACCCTGTAATTTACTACTTTCTAAATATCTATTGAGTTCCTTTTTGAAAGCTAATATGAATTCTGCCTCAAACACCACTCCAGCCAGGACATTCTATATCCTAACTACTCTGTGCATTAAAAAAATCTCTATCTGCTAACTATGTTCAATTGATTCCCTCTCGTCTCTGACCCACCAACCAAGTCACTGTCTCACCGACCATAGGGTTCCCTGAGGAGATGTGTTTATGTTTTGAGGCATCATTCACTCTGCCATTTCCCTTTTCAAATGTTTTCCCCCCCGTAAAAAAAGGCTACAGAAATTGCGTAAAAAGTTAAAGTTTTAAAGGTAATCCTAGTTGCTTACAGTGTTCTGCCTTTAATAAGCTTTATGTTGAGGATTCCTGGTTTAATTAAATAGATTAATTGGTTTATGATTCCTTGCGTAGTACTGATGTATTGTGGTTTCTCTAGGCATTCGTCATTTTTTGTGGTCTTGGTATCAACAATACGATGATGTACAATCAAGTGAAAAAGTCCTGGGCGAAGCAGTTGGTGGCTCTTGATGTCAGTATGTTTTTATCTTATTTTTATATTTTACAAATGTATTTTTCTGTAGATAAAATGGAACAAAGACCTGAGAAGAGTGGCTAAATAGAGTATATGAATATGTTATTTTTAATTAAGAGCAACGGTGAAAAGCAAAGCACCAAATTATTCAACAAGTGATTTAGTGATGGTAAGTCTGAGATTTAAAAATTAGTTTGTAGGAGGAACAAAAGATAGAAGAAGGAGGTAAGGGAGTTGAAGAGTGGTGAGGTCCTGAGAAAGATTGCTTTAGAATAGGAGACAATGGGAATTTCAATACACTGTATAATTAATGAGAGTTCTGGGAAGGGAGAGAGATGGGACAATATACAGTATTTGAAGGCCACAGAGTAAAGTTCAGAGAAACAATTACCAGACTATCAATAAGACAGACAAGAAAGGAAAGGGAGACAATAGAGGGCTGACATGAGAGAAGGAAAGCTCATCAAAGGTGGTTGTTGTTGTTTGAGATTGCAAGAGAAATGAAGAGACTGATTTTGAGGAATTGAAAGAAATATAATATTATCAGCTTAACTAAGAGCATAGAGGACATTAAGTGTTAGTGATTCAGCTGTTAGACTGCAAGAAACATGAAGAGTGTGTCGAATGATCAGAAGTAAGTTGAACAAAGTGTAGAATTATGAGTAAAAGAGCAGGTAAGCTTGGATAACAGTGACGGAGATAATTGCTGCGTAGCAAAAATGGAGTGGAAGAGAAAAGAGAAAAGGGAACCACTGTGTTTATGCAAAAATGTTAAACGTTGAAACATCAACTGGATATTTTGAAGTGGACATGAGAGGGCCAATAGCATAGATCTGATGCAATAACATTTACCACACTCCCTTTGCCTTGCTCCCTCCCTTGCCTTCTTCAAGGCACGTCTCAAGACCCTCCTCTTTGATAGCGCCTTCGGCCACCCTTCTATCCTTCCTGCCCTTCCCCTTCCCCGATCGCAACCCCCCCTGTTCTGGTCCAAATCCTTTACTGTCCAGCACCTTGGGACGTCCTCCCGACTTGAAAGGTGCTATACAAATGTAATTTTGTATGATTTTGAATTGTAAGATGATACGTTGTTCAGAAGTACACAGAACTAAAACTGTCAAAGACTTTGGAAATATCCAAGGGGATTAATAATAATAATCCTTGGTTTAGTATAGCTCCTTGCATGTCGAGAGGATGCTTCACAGAACTTACTATGAATAGGAGTCACTGTATTTGTAGCTAAATGTGGCAGCCCATTTGTACATAGCAATGTCTCACAAACAGCCTTGAAACGAATGACCAATTTTATTTGGGGGGTTATTAGCTAGGATACTGGAATAAATTTCCTTTTCTATTCAAGTTGTACCTTTATATATAGTGTGCTTCCCATAGGATAACATCTCAGAGTGTTGTTTTGATGCAAGTTTGGGGGATTGCAAAAATGAACATTTGTTACTGAGTGTGCACTTTTTTGTGATATGCAGATGAAGGAAGAAATTTAAATTGTTAAAATACAATCCTGCTTGTTTTGCCTATATAAGGATGAGCATTCACTCAGAAGCTGAACAATGTCACCCAATGTTTAAACGCTCATAATTCTCCAATACGGGAATCACAAGTGAGATGTTTTCTTTATTCTGTGGACCCAACAACTCTGACCAAAGGTTAGGTTGCAACTGCACATAAACTTCTGAAACCACATGTACTGCATGTAATCACTGAGTTATTTAGCATGTGAATAACACACTTGTGAAATAATAGTTCTGTGGACACTGAAATTACTGTTTGCGTTGACAGAGAAAATACACGTTCTCTTTCGAGTTCCAGTTGAGGCCAACATTTTGTTACAATCATCATATTGTGTCGTCGTACTTACGAATGATTCATTTGTAAATTGAAACCACCCTCTTTTCACTACTAGTAAAAGTAACCAGCTGTTGATTCTTCTGCTCTATGTATTTTTCAACATTTCATTGGAACTAAGTTGTGGGTTGCAACAGTTATTAAAAAAACTTAGCCCTTCAAAAGTACACATGTCCAGATTAGCAAACAATAAGGAATATTGTTTGAATGGAAAATAACTCCCACTGAAGAAACTAAAGTCATTGGGGCTCGCAGGAGTATAGTTTGTTTTGGCAGCTGAACAAGTCTGAGAGAGTGACAATCCCTAGTGCCATCAAAGGAAATATTAGGATTCTTACTGAAATGTTACCCACCAGTATAAGTTGTATTGCTTCCACACTCAATATAAATACATTTGAATGTGCACATAGTCATGGATCTTTCTCCAACCACAACTGACTGAATGTGAAGGAATATCATTTTACTTTACTACTTACAAGGAAAGGGCAAATGTATATGAGTCATTTGTAAATTGAAACTGCCCTCTTTTCACTGCTAGGTAAAAGTAACCAGCTGTTGATTTTTCAATAGTAGCAATATTATATGAAGTGAAGGTATTGCTTGCCCTAGAAATATAATCATTGTTGCCTTTTGGTTTGTAAGTTGTGCTCTATCTTCCATGTCCTATATTTACTGAAATGTCCAATAGGTCTGGTCTAAGCGATCCAGGGTAATGTTGACGAAGCAAGTGAAAATTATGTACAAACGGTCAAATTTCAGCTGCACAGATGATTTGTAAATTGTTTAACTTGTAAGAAAAATTAAGATATGAAACGTTTGCATTATATCACTGTAATATTACGTATATTTTAAAGTTGACTGTTGCATAAATTCCAGTAATAACCTTTTCTCATTGCTGCAAGAATATTTTGAATGCTCTTTTGATGGTGTTGTATTAAGGGATATTAAGTCTATGTTAAAATTCTGAGATGTCTCCTTATAAGCAGGTAAAGAGTAATTCAATTTTAGAGCCAGTTTCTAGGATGCTCAATCAGTAAACAATAGCAGATTACTGTGAAAGTATGTAATATTCCCAGTTAGCTGTTCTTCGTACAATGGACAGATAGGATCTGGATGAATACTGAAGCCCCTCACCCCATATTCAGCAGTTTGTGCAACTTATAAATATCCCAGTTTCAAAATATTTAAAAACTTAGGCAAAATATTTTCACTCAGTTTGTTGCTGTGGAATGCCCTAACAAGTTAGGTGGCCAAGGCAGAATCCATTGTGGGTTTCAAGAGGGAAGTCGATTGGTATATAAAGGATAGAGGTTTGAAGGGCATGGGAATAAGGCAGTGCAGTGGGATTGAATGTACACCTTTCTCTGAGAGCTGGAGCAGACTTGATAGGCTGAATAGCTTCATTTTGTACTGTACATTTCTACAATTCTAGGAAACAACAACAACGATTCCATTTATAGAGCGCCTTTCACGTCGGGAGGACTACACATGCAGAATAGTGAAGTGGCAGTTTTTCAGGATAATCAGTCTGAATTGATTTATTTTGATTCCAGACCATTGTACAGATAGATTATTTGTTACTATTCTGTTTTACAAGTGATATGTTGACTTATGTTTAAGGTTTATTTTCCCCAGTTTGGATTCAGGTACAATTTTATTAAAAAGGAACTTCACAATCCGATCATAACATGACTGCGTGCATGTTCTTTCAGCTTGTACTGTAACCTCTCTATGACCTATTTATGAAAAGAGAAGGGAGCTTCTCCCTGTGTCCTGGCCAACAATTCCCCAGATATAATTCGTCGTTCACTTCATTGCTGGTTGGGGGACATTGCTGTGTACAAATTGGCTATTGCATTTGCCTACAAATAGTCACTACACTTCACTGTAAAACCTTGTGAAGTGCTTTGTGACATCTCGATGATGTGATAAAATGCTTTATCAAATATAAGGATTATTATTATTATATTATCTTACTTTACCTTCTTCAGTCTTCTGTTCCTCCCATAATCTTCCAGATTTTTAAAACCTAAACTTGCTGTCACCAAACCACCTCTTCTTGGGTTATCGCCCACAAATATACAGTACAGTATATTCTGTGAAGCGCTTTGAGACTTCTAGAAGACGTGAAAAGCGCTATATCAAATGCAAGGATTATTATCATATTATTATCTCATTTTTTTGCTCCTCTTTTCAGTCTAATTGCTGCAATACTCAACTCTTCACATAGGCTTCTCAATACATTGAAGCAAATCTGGTCTAGATAAACAAACTGCTCTTCAGTTATCTAACTTCAAAAATGCTGTTTATGCTGCATATTGTTGGGATCATATTTAAAGTTACGCTGTCTCCTTCAATTGTCCTTTGGTACACTTTAATGCATCAGTGAATGCACTGAATGTGTTGAGGCCATTAATGATACATGAAACTTGTATATGTCTGTTTTTCTTGTATATCTCACAGTACATTTTGAAGTACACAAAGTCAATAAACTGAGTGAAGCTGAGATTTACTATGAACAAATCCTGCAGTTATCCCGATGTATCTCAGGCCCACTCGCTGGAATATTTAGATACTAATTTCCTGTCCGTTATTGCGAACCTCCTTTGGTTACATTGCTCCTTCATGGAATTCAGAAACTGAATCAGCATCCGAGTGAAGTTCTGGGGGGATGAACTGAGACACATCTGGGTATCTGCAGGAGTTGCATTGTGTAATTCCTTTTGAAACTCTCACAAAGTAGCCCCCAATATGATTATTTTATCTTTAAGAAAATTTAAATGAAAACCAGTACTCTGCCTTCCCTCACCCCTACCCCACCCCTCCCCCATGCTCGGGTCCTGACCCCTGATTGTCCAGCACCTTGGGATAATCCCTTTATCCACAAGAAATCCATCAATCTCAGCCCTTTGGGGTAGAGAATTCCATAAATTCACTACCCTCTGAGTGAAGAAGTTTTTCCTCAACTCAGTGCGAAAGGGCTTACCCCTAATTTTAAGACCGTGACCCCTGGTTATAATTTCTCCAACCAGGGGAAAAAGTCTATTCTGTCATGCCCCTTAATAATCTTATAGGTTTCTATAAGATCATCTCTCATTCTCCTATATTCTAGAGAATATGGGCCTAAATTGCTCAACCTATCCTCATAACTCATCCCCCTCATCCCAGGTACCAACGTAGTGAATCTACGTTGTACCCCCTCCAAGGTGAGTACATCCTTTCTTAAATAAGGAGACCAAAACTGCACACAATACTTTAGGTGTGGTCTCACCAGGGTCCTATACAGTTGCAGCAAGACTTCCCTACTCTTATATTCTAACCCTTTTGTAACAAATGCCAACATACCGTTAGCCTTCCTAATTGGTTGCTGTACCTGCAAACTAACTTTTTGTGACTGGTGTACAAGGACACCCAAGTCCCTCTGAACGCTTACACTATCAAGTCTCTCTTCTTCTAAAAAATAATCTGCTCTACTGTTTTTGCTACCTAGGTGGATGACTTTACATTTCCCTACATTATACTTCATCTGTCACCTATTTGCCCACTCACGTAGCCTATCTATATCTCGTTGCATTTTTTTAAATGTCATCCTCGGTGTTTACTCTCCCTCCTGGTTTAGTGTCATCCGCGAATTTGGATATATTAAGTTCAATGTCCTCATCTAGATCGTTGATGTAGATTGTAAATAGGTGAGGCCCAAGCACTGATCCTTGTGGCACTCCACTAGTCACATCCCACCAATCTGAGAAGGACCCATTTATCCCTACTCCTTGTTTTCTTCCCGTTAGCCATTCTTCAACCCATGCTAATATATTCCCCTTAATTCCATGGGCCCTAATCTTGTGGATCAACCTTTTATGTGGCACCTTGTCAAGTGTCTTTTGAAAATCTAAATACACTACATCCACTGATTCCCCCCTATCTAATCTACTTGATATGTCCTCAAAAAAATCTAAAAGATTTATTAAGCATGACTTCCCTTTTGTAAAGCCACGTTGACTCTGTCTAATCATATTGTGATCCTCTAAGTATCCCACTACGACATCCTTAATTAAGAATTCTAGAATTTTCCCTACCACCGATGTCAGACTAACTGGTCTATAGTTCCCCATCTTTTCTCTCCCACCCTTCTTAAATAGTGGTGCGACGTTTGCGATCTTCCAATCAATGGGAACTGTTCAGAATCCAAAGAATTTTGGAAGATCAGACACAAGGCCCCCACTATCTCATGAGCTACCTCTTTTAAAACCCTAGGATGGAAACCATCAGGTCCAGGGGATTTGTCACTTTTTAATGCCAACAATTTCCCTAGCACCAATTCTTTGCTAATGTAAATTTCCCTAAGTTGCTTCCTATCATTAGCCCCTTAGTTCATCTCTATTTCTGGTAAACTTCTTGTGTTTTCTAACATGAAGACAGAAGCAAAGTATTTATTTAGGGACTCTGCCATAGCCTTATCCCCCATTATAATTCCTCCTATCTCTGCCTGTAATGGACCCACATTTACTTTTGCTAGCCTATTCCTCTTAATGTATTTATAAAAACTCTTACAATCTGTCTTAATGTTCCTAGCATTCCTTAATGCCCTCATAATCCATTTTCTCGCTCTTAATGAGCTTTTTGGTTTTCCTTTGTTGATCCCTAAAACACTCCCAGTCCTCAGGTTTGCTACTCTTTTTGGCAGTTTTATAGGCCTTTTCTTTAGTTTTATATTTTCTCTTAACTGCTCTAGTTAGCCACGGATGAACTGCTTTCCCTGTGGTACTCGTATTCCTCAAGGAAATATGAGTTTTGAGTTTGTCAAGATAACATTTTCAAAATGATATTTTGAATTTACAGAATATAAGACTGTAAGGATGTACAACTTTGTGGAAAAAATATTATGGACCATCTGGACGGTCCCCAAAAAATCACTTCTTCACTGCTCAAACTCTTACAGCCCTCAATTAATTTTGTTTTCTGTTGAATTTGTTTGTAATCTGTTTCTACTGCCTCTCTGTGTGGTCTGTTCTGGAGTGGAACCCCATTATAACATGCTTCTCTGTCATGGTGGTAGGGTGTGGACCCCATTATTGACTTTAAAAATCCCAAACTTGGGTAGAAAGCCAGCTGACTGGTTTCCAAGCCCCAGCTGGCTTCTTGTGCTCTAAAAATGGTTGACTTCCAGGTCATTAGGTTGATGTCAGTTCCCATACAGCAACATGTGACAAGTGGCTTCAGGGTAACCTGATGTCCTGCAATCGGCCTTTTTTAGTGCAGGATGCACCAGAGTGAATGTAGAAGCTCTGATACATTTTCATGCCCTGTTTTAATGCTGGCTGGGATTTTATGGAGCTCCCAACTCCCTTTTTATACAGGGATCTAGTGTATTCACTGCTCTCTGAATGAATTAGTTAAATCAAAACTGCAGAATATAAATAGGCATTTATGACGGGTCCTCCAGCATGTTCAAGCACAGTTTGGGATGCTGATGGGGAAAGCTATTTAAAAATTTTTTTTGGTTATTGTGACTCATTGAGTTTGCAATGAGTGTAAAGATTAGATTTTGCTCTGCCAGAAAATACATAAAGTGGGAACGGAGCAAGCATTTGTGTTAGAAAGAAAGAAATTGCATTCTTATAGCGTGCTTTCATGACTGAAATGTCTCAAAGCACTTCACAAGTAATTACTGTCAAGTGTAGAGACAGGTTTTTGCAGGCGAATGTGGCAGGCATTTGTACAGCAAAGTCTTACAAACAGCCAAGAGGTAATTGATCAATTAATCTGCAGGATTGTTCTGAGAAACTCCCTTCTCTTCTTGAATAGTGCCACGGGGTCTTTAACGTTCACCTGAAAACAGGCAAATACGACCTTGGTTTAAAGTCTCAACCTTCAACAATGTAGCTCTGCCCTAATTATTTTACCTTAGACTATAAAATCACGTCCCAACAAGGGACTTGAACCCACCACCTTCAGACGCTAAGCCAAACAGATGCAGCAACTGATTTTAAGGGATACTATCTTTCTGAAAAATGGTTTGGAAAGACAATTTGATTAATTTGGGGATGGAGTCGAGCCAGAATAACTGTGTGTCATTTTCACCCTGATGTGTTTAGACCTAATTCATGCAATCTGTGAGGTTTTAAACACATTGCTTTTAAACACATATTTAAAAAGATTTTCTTAATATGTTTTCTTGAAAGTGGTGGCCCTTTAATTCTGTAATATTTAATGGTAATAGTTATTTTTGTTCTTTGGTTTAGATGCTGTCCTACCATGCGACATGCTCAAAAGTAGAGGTTGATCGACTGAAGGTAAATTACTTCCTTTAGATGCCCAGCTAGCACAGTTTCTGATATCATTGGGTAGCTAGAATCTATCCCCCCCAATTAAATCCTGGAAATTGCATTCCCCTAAATTAAGCCTTTGTCAATGGAAATATGAAATCAATACATGCATGCGCACCTGTATCTGGGTTTCTATCACAGCCTCGCTGCACTTAGCTGGCTTCCCTGCAGATTGTAAAACAAGCCCAGCTTCCAAATCAAGATTGAATTGATGTGTTTTTTTTTAAAACTCGATTGTGCTGAATTCTTGTTAAATAATAGATCAACAGGGGAATTTCATTCACAAGATGTTTTATACATCAACATGCGTGACTGGGTTTATGAATTAGTAAACAGGTTGTTGATTATAAATCTGCTAGCTTATGATTAAATGTAATGCGTTTTTTCACGACTCTCTGCTGCCACATGAATAATACCTAATACCAAAGAGTGGTCAGTTCAGATAATTTATTAAAGTAATAAAACCTCCTCACAGTGAAAGAAGCAAATGGATGAATTTAAGGCCTGCTCTCCCCTATTACACAAAGAATTATTGCATATTACCTTTCTTGTGCATGCCTGTGCTATAATGTCTATTTTTATCCCTTGCAGTAAAATGTTAAGTATTGTGGGTAATGAATTATTATAATCACAAATACTGATAAGTTATTGCGATTATTTTATGTACGGATATTTCCCATAAACATTCTCACAGCACGTTATATATATTAAGTGCAGCTACTTAAGTATTGGCATTGTCGTTTGCATAGAATATATATGTCTAAGCGCTAAATACTTTCTTCAAACATCCATTGCAAGGGTAGAAGTATTTTAAGAATATACCTTAAAAGTGTGCCGCACTGCGGTGTCTAACAATATTTCTGAAACCATTACAAAATTTAATGAGTATGGCAAAGGGAGATGATTTGCAAAGAGGCACTTTTATATGATTTTTCTGTAAGTGAGTCAGTCACAAAATACAGTATTGCTTTACCTTTTATCTGTACATCTTATTATTTTTCGAAAAATGCTTTTCCCTTTCTTTTCTCGATTACTCCCTATTTTTCCCTTCATTTGCCTGGTCTCTTTATGTTGTAGAGCTGACACCAAGAACAGCTCTAACATTGGTGGCTGTAATATAAAGAGAATGTCTTTGTGATCTGAGGTTGTTACCCCAGAGGGTGTTTTCTCAGCATTCCCTCAGTAACATCAGCAAATATCAATACTTGCTGACACTTGTATTTGACATCACTTTTTTTGATGAGAGGTGGACTGGGCTCTCAACCCACCTGTTGTGGATACCATTGGGATACTTTTTGTATTGATCCACCTTTCAATCAGGCTGAGAGCCTACTGTTAGAAAATAAGTCATAATTTCTGATCCTGAAACAAATGAGCATAGATGAATGTGTGCAGTTGTTTGACCCTCACTACTTGTTCTGTGAAATCTGCCCATCTACACAGATGGGGCAATTCCATAATATAAAAAGCTCTGGTGAAGATGTTCAGTAATATTATATCCATGGATGCAGCAGGCAGGATAGCTCAGCAGTACAGATGCATCAATTTTACACTAGTCTTGTACTGGAAGATTACTTGAAAACCTGCCCTGTCCCCAAACAAAGTTTATTTCGTCTTATTGAAACCCACTGTAGCTGACCAGTGAAGCTTGCCCTCAAGAAAAATTAATGTGAATGTTAATCAAGATTGGGATTTTAACGTCGATATCCATATCAACAGTTTAGCATTTTAAAAACGGGCTGCTTAGACTACCTTTTATTTACTAGTTACATCATTTGAGTATTTTCTTAAATAATCAAGTAATTATTTGTATTTTAAATTAAAAGCCTTTGATGAATCTCCCACTTGGTTTTACAACTGCTGGATCCAGTGAACAATTGATCAGGGTGACCTAAATTGCATTCCATTCATTACCATTTTGCTTTTGTAAGGTGTTCAGTTTTAAAACACGTTACCAAGCACTCCATCTTTGTCCATTACCCAGAGTTTCCAAAGGTTCTTTAAATTGTTTATTACAGATGTAAATCAGGTATATTGATTGCATATATACAGAAACATGTTAAATGTGGTAAATCAAAATGTGATCATCACTCATGACCAGGTAATGAAACCTTCCGTCTGTAGTAAAATAAACAGAAGTCAATGGCAACATAGCTTAATAGAGTCTAAGTGTCAACTCTTGGTGAATAGAAATCTTCTTTTGAGTGACAGCCACAATTCGCCATTAAACAGTCTTTCCTTATATGAACAACTTTAGGAAAATGCACAAGAGTTTAACAAAAGTAGCAACTGACATAAACAATGCAATAGTTCCACAAAGTGAAATGCAAACATTGAGAATTGTATCATGTTTCTCATGTCAGTTTACCATAAATGAAAACTATTTTGTTCCATGTTTTATTCACTGAGAACCAGTATATTTTTCAAATTTGTTTACAAAGCTGGGGGAAAAGTTACATATAAATATTTAAACAATTACTCCTTACGCGATTAGTTCCGAGATGCTTTCTAATTTAACTTTCAAGTATTTTTCTGTTTGATTCCCTATTTTTACTGCTGTACCTTGTTTTCAGTTTTGAAAGGTTCTCAAACTACATAAAAATCAATCATGTTTGCAATATTCAGAATACGTTCCAAACTTTCTGAAGAACCTTCTTTAGAAATGTTTCTCAACATTGAAGTAATAGCAAAGTTGTGCAGTAATCTAAGCAATCTAAGGCAGATATGAAGATGTAGACATCTCCTTAACCTTACAAACCAAAGCCATAAAGGGTAATGTGGTCGTAGCTGGACAAGTGCTAAAGCGTTTACCATTATTCATAAGCAATTTATGGATCTTTTATGCCTTTTACAATATAATGTGTAACCTTTTCTCCTTTACAAAATGTTCTCAATTTGGCTTCTACCAGGAGACATCTTGTTAACAGCCAAATTTAGCATAGCCAATGTTGATACTACTTTGTGGTCAGACAGCAGGAGATGGGGTATTGAGGACATTTATCCAAGCACTTCTTGCCAGCATAAACAAGTTAAAACTTAATAGTTTTTGTGGCAAATGCTGGCTTCAAACAGCAGGCATTAAGACCATGCCAGCATATGAACTAAGATAAAATACAATCCTAGATTTGTTGAAATATTTGCAGCTTGCTTTCTTTTATCTGTACTTGATAACAGTTGTGTACTTTTACCTAGGCTGCAAAAATTCCATCTGTAAGTGAACTGGGAATTGCCAATTTTTACTTCAATGATTTTTCCCTCGATAGCGATGGAATGATCACAGCCTCACTAAGAATGTTTATGGAGCTGGGAATGGTACAGAAATTCAAAGTAGATTACGAGGTAAGAAAGGATTCTGTGGATGGACGTGTTTGCTTTGTTGTAAATATGTGTGTGCCATTACACAGATTTGGTCCTGGGCAGTGCAAGTATTTGTGAGCTATCCGTGTTCAATTAAATGGGCATAACAGGTATGTTGAATATATTTACTTGTTATGATATTGCTTCTAAGTTATCAAGAATTTTCCTTATAACATCCACTGTTGGTCCTCTGGAGCACAGTGTTAAGAATCAACCATATATTTAGTCAGATATTGGGGGTCTAATTTGAAATATTGGTTTTGAATCCAATATGGAATTTTAACAAGGAGTTTTCCCTGAATTTAAAAATCCTTGTATGGATTTTAAACCACATTCCTGGTTTACACCAGGAAATTGACTGTATGTGGTCAGTTATTGTTATTGCAAACATATATAATATATATATACTAGTCATTGTAGTAGAATGTGCATTAGTAAAACCTGCAAGCGTTTTTCATGAGGGTGAGCATATTACTTGTTAAAATATTGATTCACCCATTTCCCAACCTAAATATATTCCAGTAATACCATTAACGATAAGATTTATATCCCCTACATATAAGTCATAAAAATAATACATAAGGGGTGATTGTACTCTGTGCACTTAGTGCATGCTGGTTTTAGTGTCAAATGGAGCATCAACCCTTTCCTCTCACTCTCAGGTGCTCACTAAAATACAACTTCTTTAGTATAACTGTAAATTGTCATTTTGCAACATGTTGAGAGCATTGTCCTGATCATAGTTAGAAGCTTCAATAGAAATATTCTCCTGATGTTTAATTTTTAGCAGAGTTCTACTTTATTAGTATGAAAGCATGTCATTAGAAATGAGCATTCACACAACAGTGTATGTCAGGCCAGCGTAATGTGTGATGATGCAGCAGTCTATTAATTACCAGTAAGCAATGCACCTCATTGCTATTGAATTCTATTGCGACAATATAATGTTTCTTAACTCAATGGGAAGCTGACAGGAAAGTAAGAGATACTATCAGACCTTCTTCTATTTCACTTCCTTCCCCTTTCACCAACACCAGCCAGAAACCCAAGTTATATTATGTTATTTAGGTTGAATGGAGAAGCAATTTGAACCTCATTAATGAGCTCAAGTGTGCTCTTGTCTAGAATTGATAGCAGTAATTTTTTTCCTGTACGCGTAAGTACAACTCCTTCGATGATCTATATAGTATTGTTTTTATTTTCTTTCAGAACACTGTGAGGATCATAAACAATATTTCCCAGCTGTCTGGTGTGCGTTGCATACATCGTGTTCCTGCTGTTTTTACCTTGTGAACATCAGGTCTGGTATCTTGTTCACTCGGGAAACGGAACCGTAGCAGCAGGTCAAACATAACCTTTACCAAATGATTTGCTTTCAAAGTGTCCCAAGGCCAAAATGTAGGACATACGTCAAACATCTTCAACAATAATGAGAGCATCTTTTGGAATAAGATATGGATCACTTACGTACCACCTTTCTTTTTCACCTTACCTTTGTTTAATATCTTCAATGGAACCTTTTCCTTGGAAATATACTGATGTTTTTAATAGGTCTCCTAACAACTTGGATAGTCCCCATGATGTCTTTAGATTTTCTCATGACGGGTGAGGGGGTTGGAGGCCCCAGTCAGAAAGCACACCATGTGCTTGACCTGATTATTGCAATGCCAGGCAGATGAAGAAGAAGAACAGAACAATATGGTAATCAAATGAAAAATAAAATAAAAACAGCCCATGTCAAGATTTCCTTCCAGGCTAATATATATTTTACTTGGTATCAGCATGGCTCACTTTCGCCTCTGGGTCAGAAGGTTGTGGGCATAATTTGTCTGCCCCCCCCCCACCCAGGACTGGGGGAATAGTGCATTGATGGAGCTGACAACATTTGGATGAGACATTAAACCGAGGTCCCGACTGCCTGTTCAGGTCGATGTTAAAAAAAAAAATAACAATCTTCAGAAAGTGAAGGGAGTTTCACCCGATGTTCTGGCCAACAATAAGCCACATATTATTGGTCATTCACTTCATGGCTGTATGTGCGACCTTGCTGTGCACAATTTAGCTGCCGCACTTACTGACAAATATACAATCACACTTAACAAATATTTAACACTTAAATATACAGTAGACTTGACAGAAATTCTCTATGCATCTCTTTGAGTCATTTTGATGTTATAGGCACAATGTCAAATGGAAGATTGTTTTACCTGTTTAAAAAAAAGTGAATTCTACCCATGTCATCAGAATGAACTAATGGGTGTAATGTTTTGTGCTGTTTCAGGTTCTATGCCGCTGGCTCCTCACAGTGAGAAAAAACTACCGTAATGTTCCATACCACAACTGGCGCCATGCCTTCAATGTTGCTCAGTGCATGTTTGTCATGATCACAGTAAGTCAGCAGATAAGTGTAAATTCCCATTTAAGCAGACGTTAAGAACTGTGCATGTGAATCACAGCATAATATTGTTTGGGACAAGTTATCCGAGATATTATAATAGAACCAAAGAACCATAGAAATGTACGATACAGTAGGAGACAATTTTTTCAAAGTGGGTTTGAAAAAAATGGCCCGAATGGTCCTTGAAGAATCAATCCATCCTAATCAAAATTCCCTGATCGTTTCCAGTACCCTCGCATTCTCTCTTCAATGCCCCAAATGACTCTGCTCTAAACAGCCACCCCTAGCAGAGCATTTCATTATGAAGAATTTTTTCCTAAATTTCAAAAGCACCAATTAATTCCCACTGTATTTGATTAAGTACCAGTGGGCCAATTTGAGAACAACAACAATAACTTGGATTGATATAGCACCCCTCATGCAGGGTAGTGTCCCAGAGCACTTGACGGATATATTTGATTGATCGCTTGATTGATACATGGAATAATTTAATTTCTACAAGGATACCCTAATTAACTGGAGCAACTATAAACTAACTCTTGTGATATTTCGGGAGCCTTTAACTTTGCAATTTGTGTTGTTTGCATGATAATAACCAGCTAGGAGAGCAATACTGCTATTGTGGGGTGAAGCATTCTGCGTTTTGTAATGTGTTTCATGTTACAAGATCAACGGAGAGGAGTGTTTTTTCATTCTGGTAAAATAGGTCAAATGCTAAAACAGCCTGGTTGTCATTATAGGTCAGGTGATCTCAGAAATGAGAATGCGTAAACTGAAACCAGAATACGTTGACACTCACTGTATTGTTAAACAAGAGCATTAAAGCAAAACACGTGAGAACTCTATGGTTTACACACAAATATATGATTCATACCTGTTGAATATTTTGTAGCTTCAAAACATATGTACTGGATAGCTGGGAGTGAATTCATAAATGATAATTTATGAGGACAAACCCTGGGGACAATGGGGGTCTAAACCCTGATTTTTATAAAGGAATTTGCTGTATTGTTGTGACTTCTGGTCTCCGAATATTGGATTGCGAGATTTGGCTGACAAACACAAATCCCAATCTGGTAAGGAGCAAACAAAAGGCCAACAAGCGAAAGGTTGACTATTTCCCACCGGCATTTTTCTTGCCGGTCTTTATTCAGGTTGAAATTGTTAGAATTGAAAGTTTTAGACTCTTATTTGAAAACAGGAAATCATCATCATTGGACACAAAGGCAGTTAATGCATATTGCATTTTCGTCCTCAATGTTTATAATAATAATAATAATCCTTGCATTTGATATAGCGCCTTATCACATCGTTGAGACGTCTCAAAGCACTTCACAGAATATATTGTGAAGTGAATTGACTGAATTTTATGGGCAAAATGCGACAGCCAATTGCACACAGAAGTGTCCCACAGACAGTTATGGATTGAGTAACCACATTTTTTTTTGAGGGATTATTACCACCGGAAAAGCGATCTGCCAATTGACTAAAGCTTGAACCACAATGGAGAAAGGATACCCACTAATTTTGAGAAAGTGTCATGTAGATTCAAAAGAATTCTGCCAGGGATGGGGAGAGGGTGCTACAATATAGTGAAACATTGGTTAGATTACGGATGTGTTCTCTGGTGCTGAGGCTGTTGAGGGGTGATTTGATTGAGGTGTTTAAGATTGTAAAGAGATTCAACACATAGAGAGAAAACATTTTTTCTCCTGATGGGCCTATTAGTTACCAGAGAGAGGACTTAACCGTCAAAATTAGACTAAAGTGGGTTAGGGCTGAGGCATGGATGATTTCTTCTCATAGAGATTGATGAAAATTTTGGAATGCAAGGTCCCAGAAAACAATTCAGAATAGCAAAAACATGAGATACATGGAAAGAGATGGGAAGTGAGATTAATAAAAAAGTGCACGTTATAAAAATGAGTAGTACTGGTTCAGTGTTCAGTGTTGAAAGTTTTCATTCAGTAATAAATATACCATAGAAATTTACAGCATAGGAAGAGTCCATCTCTACTGTAGAGTATCTCTGAAAGAGCTATCCATTTGGTCTCGTTCTACTGCCTTTCCCCTTACGTGTTTATATCTGCTCCTTGAAGGATTCAAGAAAGAAATGAATACGTTTGTTTGCAAGATCACTAAATCATAAGATTGATTTGGATGAAGAAGGCCCTTCAACCCATTTCATCTCATCCTACCAGAATGCACACCCCTCCTTCCAGCCACCACAGCATCAACCTGTTTTTAAATGAGTTCAGCATCCTGGCTTAAACCTGATCTGGCAAACTGTTCCAATGAATATTGATTCTGACCGTGCCTTCAGTCATCATCCCTCATCCACCCCCCTTGCTTTCCACCTCTCTTGATCCCAACGCACAGCTCTGGTGCAAACACCTCATTGTCCAGTGCTTTGGAACGTCCTCCCGATGTGAATGACGCTATATGAATGCAATTTTTGTTGTTGTTGTATTGAGGGAATAGCCCGAAGAAATATTAAATGACATGGTGTTTGGCTATGATACTGTGGTTGAATCACCTACTTTCACACATTGTCGAGGTGCACACATGCATAGTGTTACTTGGATGAGGTAATGGAAGACAACTGGTGCCTGTGGAAATTTACCCTAGTGGAAGGAAATTGAGTTAAATGGCTTCTAGAGAGAAATGGAGAATGAAAGAAACTTGAAATGAAAGTTGACATGAAAAAAGATGAATGGGAACAGCGCTGATTGATTGTTTGTCTACAAAATACACAGTTACTGCACTTTACTGTAGGTCCTGTGAAGTGCTTCGAGACATCCTTCTGACGTGAACAGCTCACTATCAATTGCAAGAATTATGATTGTCATTAATAGTTAAAAGCAGAGGCTGAGTTAGCAGATAGTGATGGACTAATGTGATCCCATCGTGACTAAATAACAATGATTCCCTTAGAGGTGTTGGAATTTAATTCTTTTGCAGTTTTAAAGCAAAAATTACTGACAAAATTAGGACTTAATCATGATATGAATGTTGATTGTCAATGTTTTTCCTATCTTCCTTCAGACTGTTGGCTTCCGGGAGATTATTTCTGATGTTGAAATCCTCGCCTTGATGGTGGGCTGTCTGTGTCATGACCTTGACCACAGAGGAACAAACAATGCTTTCCAGGCAAAGTAAGTAAGAGATGCAGTTTGTATGGTAGCACCTCGTAAAGGGAAAAAATATCAGCAATAAAGCTACGCCTTTCCATTCGATGTGCTATAAAATATCCTCGAATGGTAAACATCCAACATTCCGAACCTCTTCACAGCACTTTGAGCACCACTAGAGCGGGGTAATGAGAGGCAGTCATAAAAGTAAATTTAGCGGTTAATAAAATTTCATGGCAGATGAGGTAATTGCAAATAATGCAAATGTACTTTTGCTGCTAAAATATAATATCCCCTTTTACAGCATTAGAGCACTGGAAAAATAGATTTCGATAAACCCCAGATCAATACTTCAATGAATTAATCTCATAAGAACATCATTAAACAAACTTATCTCTGGTTGAGTTTTTTTTAAACTCAACCATTATATATTAGCACCACTTCATGTCTGACATTGCTGACAATGCTGAGCTGCCCTGACGAAGCATTCATTATGTTAGATGAATGATGAAAGCATGCTTGCTGCCTGAGGACCATGCATATGTTTGGTGGCAGGATTGAGAGGGGGAACTTCTTTCAGTATAAGGTTGAGAATCTGATTGTTATGGTTACACCTAAATATCTGCTGATACTATCCTTGACCAAAGGCGTGGGGGAGAGAGAAAGTTCTAAAACATGTGCTAGTCCTCAGTCACGTTGAAGGTTTGTACATGAACTATCAGTTATAACAGAGAATAACTTAACTTGTAGAGTACAGTCAAGTGAAACGAAACAAGACAAGATGCCTTCAGGAGCGGAGGAACTCTGACAGTATTTTCTTCACTTCAGCTTTGCGTATCCTGAGTACAGTGTAGAGTACATTTTGGCTCTGAAAAAGAAGCCTGAATCAACCTGAATACTCCCCATTCGTCCTTTCAGTCAGATTGTTTCAGAAAGAAAAGTCATTGTTGTTCTGCCTCCTATATGGTTCTCGAGCTCCTTCTTCATCTCGTAGATTGGAAAAATGATGTACTGCTGGGTCTCTGGTTGAGCTATCTGCACAATGCAATTGGTCACGGTTCATTAGTGTGAATTGTAAGGTTGGATTTATATCTGGAAGTCTCGCTCGATTAGATTTGGGGAGAAATTTCACAGATCTTTATCTTCCTAAAGGTTTTGCCTGTGATTAGTTTGCCTCCCTCAGGACTTTGAGTGAGGTGTGAAGAGATCTTGATGGCACAAATTGTACAGATCTGAAATGTCATTTTTCCTTATATTTATGACAGAATTGTAAAAAAATCTGAAATTCAGTCTGGATTTGGAAGACGATTCTTTATAAGAAGTACTGTATTTCCAAGTTAAGACTGAATGTAACAATTTTTCACAATTCTGTGCAATATTAAATTTTAAGACAGAATGGTCTTATAGTCCATAGGAAGTGGAATTTCAAGCCTTCTATCTGTGGAGAAAACGTTATATTGCTTTTTTTCAGTTCATACTTGCTTTGTTTTACCATCTAAGAAACATACGGGTGCTTGCTCACCTCACCTCAAGCCAGCACAATGTTTGATAATGCTTGATCCTGTCATCAGGGGCAAAGCTAAACCTTAATTTGCTCTTACTGTGAAATGAATGCTGTGGTCACTGAGCCTGTAACCACACATACAATATGTTTGGTGTGAGGTATGGGAAGGGAACTTTGTTTTATATAACATTGAGAGAAGCAACATGTTCAGCACCACCCTCTCCTATGTGATAGCAAACATTTTTTTACATAAAAAACCTGTACATAATAAGTAGCACTTGGGTGCTTTACTAATGTCATCAAATTTATATTGAAAATTAATAAAGACAAAAGAAAACTTCTTGATCTGTTTATTCCAGAAGTTTCATTTCATTAGGAATCTTGTTTTGAAGTAGATTGTTGGACTTGGTATATTAGTGTGTCTGTCAAGTCAGTTTGTGGCACAGCAGGGAGTTGTACAGTACATATATTCTTTATAATATTTTTTTCCCCCAATGATTAATGCTATTGACCTCCCCTCCCCATCTAAATTGAGGTGCCCAACGGCAAAGTAATAATATTAACCTACACCACAGTGTCCGGCAACTTTTTATCCTGAATAATTTAGTGAACTACAGTGATCTCTTGGCTCATTTCCAATTTAAATTTATACATGTGCAAGTACGGATGACAGCACAAATTAGATATCCTTGTGTGCACATTCAGATTTCACGAACAACTTTTGCTACTGAATCTCATTACTGCTTTAAAATTCCAAATGTAATGAACCAGGGGATGCTTGCGCCATGCCCTAACATGCACACTGGTTGTTTGCTACTGATACTTTGACAGCTCCCACAGTTTTTCCGTTTGATCCTCCTGCAGGAGCAGATCTGCACTAGCCCAGCTATACGGCACGTCCGCCACTCTGGAGCACCATCATTTCAACCACGCTGTAATGATACTGCAGAGTGAGGTAAGTAAGTGCAGCAAAAGCACTGACTCCAGGCACATTTCAAAACTAAAACCTATTTGCAAATACAATATAAGGCACAGACAAGGTTCCCATTTTTAATAAACATGGTTGCTGAGCTGCAAAATGCCATGCCGTATAAATTATACTGTTATGCGTTTATAGCGTGAGAATTTATAGGTTGGTAATTATTAAACCCAAAGTCTAATATCAAATATATATGCATGACTGCCCACAAAATTTAAAACTGGGACTTTATTGCAAAGGAAAGTTTATGCTTATGAGAATTCTTTAACAGAAATCAAGTTGATTAGTGCCAGACAATTGGTTTGTTATCCGATAATATATGTGATGGTGTTTTCAGAAATGCAGAGTGCAAGAGTGCAGAGTGAAATGCTACACACCAGCAATTTCTATTCATTTATGAAACAACGAAACAGGCTCCAAACCATTACCTCTTACAAGTTGTACTTTAAATACTCTTTTTACCACAAATCCCCCTCCCCCCCTCCCCCCACACCTCCTCCACACAGGTTAAATTACAAACTAGGGTTCACTAGATGACAACCCTTTCTGTTTCTGAGCAGTTTTGCTGGAAATTTCTATACAGGGCGAGTCAATTGGGAGAAGCTTTAAATCTGGACCAGGGAAATGCTGATTTCCCACTTACTCGATGGACACTGAAGTACTTTTTAAAGTAAACAAATTGAGGTTTAAAAAGCTGATCTAGTGGCTAGGTTTCAAAAACAAACAAAATCCATTGCAAAGTGGGGCCAATCAGTTCTTGATCAGCAAAGTTTTTGCTCTCCAAATTCAGGAAATGTTTGTTTTAAAATATGGATATCTTCAGAATACAAGAACTCATCATTTTCAGCAACTTATCTACTAAGATGATCAAAACCCAGCAGGTATGGAGTCCTGAATTGTGCCCACAAATACGCGTATATAAACTTTCATTCTGTTAGTTCAGGTAGAGATATTAAATGGATGCAATTGACATCTGTATGTTTGTGCCATCTGTCAATATTCTTTTAAAGCATATATAAACATTGCGATGCATTTGAGCCTTTAACACCAGCCTGCTTTTAAGCACTCTCGTGGGCACGCTACCCTGCGTGGAGGGGGTTATATAAGTGCAAGTTGTTGTTGCTTCATGTCCGTCCCACTATCAGCAGGCAGCTATTCTGCCCTCGATCTCAGAACTCGCTCTTTCCCTCACTGCGTTCAAGATCCGTCTGAAGGCCATGCCTTTGGTCAACTTTTTCCTCCTCACTCCATTCAGCTTCCATGCCCAAGCCCAGCCACCAGTCTTTGAGATGTTCTCCTGTTTAAATGTGAATTGTATTATATTAACAGAGTTGTTTATTATACAGTGTGAGAATGTGCAAAATATGCACATTCACAAACTTTAATGAAATGTATGAAATCACACATAGCAAACATCAATTTGACACTGGTCACTGCCTTAATAGGCAGGAAATAACCCTCTTTTGCCTCCATAATAAAGGATCACCAATTGAGATATGCGGATCAGAAATGTCTGAGCTGTCTCTTGCCAAACTGAACGTTTATTACATCCAAAACTGGCCATGGGTGGGGAGAAGAGTGAAATTCCAACTATCAACAAATATAACTACATTGTTGAGATGCCATAACCAGCGGTTCACCACCTTTGGGAATAATCTACTTATCTAGTCCTCACCAACCCACCTGTCACAGATTCATCTACTCAGTCGTTGTGACCAACAAGCAATCGTTGTGACCACCATGCAATGCTTGTGAAAGAATTCTCATCTCCACTGTAAGGACACCCTTCACCTTGTGATGTGGCACTACCATTGTGTTAGGCCAGGAAAGGGAAAATTAAGGACAGATCTAAGCATCCAGGAGGCTTTATATAGACCATTATCAGCAGCAGAATTGCACAGTTCTACTGTAATGTTAGAACCCAGCACTTCTCTCATTTCACCCACAAAACTTACAGTCAATTCACTTTACAATATATTCTGTGAAGTGCTTTGAGACGTCTGGAAGACGTGATAAGGCACTATATCAAATGCAAGGATTATTATTATGATTATTATTATTATATTCACCTTTCACCATCAAGCTAGGAGACCAACCCTGATTTTATCAGGAATGTAATGAGAGGATCTGCCAGATGTCAGACAGAATGAAGTGCCAACCTAGTGCAGCAGCTACAAAAGACTTACCTGCACGCTAAATACCAAAAACAACATGCTCTAGATCAAGCTAAGTGATTCCCACAACCAATGGAACAGAGAAAAGCTTTGATGCCCTGCCACATTCAATAAGGAAGGAGGAGGCTGCATCAACATCCCATTCTAAATCATGTTGAGCGTAGGATATGAGAACAAAGTACAAGGTTGAAGGGTTCAAAAACAACTTCAGTGAAAAATAATGAGTGGATAATCTTACTCGGCCTCCTTCCGCGGTTGCCAGTGTCCAGCCAGTTCGGCTCATGTCAACAACAACAACAACTTGCATTTATATAGCATCCTTCACGCAGGGTAGCATTTTGAAGTGCTTAACAATAGTGGAGCTTGACAGCAAGCCGGAAAGATCGGAGGTGATCACAGGCACAATCAAAGAGGAAGATCTTGAGGTATGAACTGAAGACGGACAAGAAGAGGGATTGAGGCAAAGAGTTCCAGTCTCGGCCCTCGTGGCTGAAAGTACACCCAGAGATGGTGGATTGGAGGGAATGTGGGACATGCAGGAGTCTGGAGCCAGCTGTACGAAGAGGGCGGGTACTAGAATGGGATGTAAGCAGATCGGAGAGCAGGGAGACTCCAGAACTTGAAGTGATTTGTACATGAGTGTGAGGATCTTGAAATTGATCCGTCATGCAATAAGGGAGCCAGTGGAGCCTGGTAAGGTTGTCACATATATCACGTGTATCAAGCAGCTGAGTACACTAGATCTTGCAAAAGCTATAAGTCCTGTTAACTGATAACTGCCTATAGTCATGTTGGTTCAGTATAGCTATAACACTGGCAGCTACTCGACAATGTCGAAAATTGTTCTGGAATGTCCTAGCCACACGAAACAGGACAAATGCGATCCAGACAATTAGGGTGCCATAAGTCTCCACAGTGAGGTGATGGAATGAGTCATCAATAGTACCATCAAGAGACAACCGCTCACCAATGACCTGCACACAAACTCTCAGTTCAGGTTCTGTCAGAACCTCATCATAGCTTTGATCCACACATAAGAACATAAGAATTAGGAGCAGGAGTAGGCCATTTGGCCCCTCGAGCCTGCCCCGCCATTCGATAAGATCATGGCTGATCTTCTGACCTAACTCTAATTACCTGCCCTATCCCCATATCCCCTAATCCCTCTATTTTTTTAAAAATCAATCAGTCTCAGCCTTGAAAATGTTCAAGGACTGAGATTCTACAGCCTTTTGGGGTAGTGAATTCCATAAATTCACTACCCTCTGAGTGAAGAAATGTTTCCTCAACTCTATTCTAAAAGGCTGGACTGAGTGAGAATGACATCCTTACACATCAAGGTGGCATTTAACCAATTATGGTACCAAGGTCAATAAGAGTCAGGGGGCTGAAGTCATACCATGGTTATTAGGGGACAAACATCACAGGCCAGGACATTGAGTAGGAATTCCTCAGGGCAGTGTGCTCAGCCCAATCTTCTTCAGATTCTTCATCAATGATCTTTTCCTCATCAAATCAGGAGTAGGAGTGCTCTCACTGTTCATCCTCATTCCTAACACCACTGACAATGAAACAGCTCATGCCAGCCTGGAGCGATAGTTGAGGCAGAATCCAGGTCAGCTATTAAAGAGAGAATTAGATAGATACCTGAAAATGGGAAATATAAAATGTTAGGAGAATGAGGCTGAAAGGATAGCTCCTTCAGAGAGGCACCCTGGGCACGATTGGCCAAACAGCCTCCTTCTGTGCTGTAAATGGCTATAGTTGTGCAGATTTGGGACTATATATTGTAATTTTTGTCTGTTGAGTTGTGCCTTACAGGGGCACTTAAGTTTTACACATCAAGCTTTATTTAAGAGAGCAGCAAGTGGTATTAAAGAGGTAAGTCGATTTGCTCTTCATGTCTGAAACAAAAAACTTTACTTGTAAACAGACATGAAGTGAATGACCAATTGTGTATCTGGGAGATTTTTAAATAGTGCCATGCAAGTCATTTATCAGGTTCCTAATGCTTTATACTCAAAGGCACCACAAGCATTAAATTTAGTAAGTGAGTCAGTTGGAATAATAACAAAATTACTTTAAAATTGTCAAAATTCTGCTCTAATTCCAGTCTATGAAAAGTCATCAACACACACATAAGGAAATATTGTATATTTCAAAGTTGAAACCTGAACCATAGCTGAACAGAAAAGCATTGCACCTTCTAAATATGCAAATGAAATGTGAGAGTGGGATAAAATATATAACATTTCATAGTCTACGTTCATTTTATTGTGGTAATTAATAACGAACGATAACTATTGATCGATTTATCATCTCTCTTTAAAATGTGATTTAATTGTTGTATCAGATCAGTTATGAAATGTCGCATTTTTGACCCCAGTGCTGGCAAAGTTATATATTCCCCTCCCTTTTCCCCCCCGACCCCCAGCTTGGGTCTGAAATGCTGTACACTGTCCAGCGCCTTGGGACGTCCTCCCGATGTGAAAGGCACTATACAAATGTAATCTTGTTGTTGTTGTTATAAGTTGATTGGTGTTTTCCTGGTTCCACAAGTGACCCATACATTTTGTGTGCATCAACTATTCCAAACCCTCTTGCTGAAACAATGTAAAGCTGGATCACTGGGGATATGTACTCACTTCATTGGCTATTTTACATTCGCTTAGGTAAAAGCAAGTTTTTTTTTACATGAAAAAAAACAATCCACGATATTTCATGAGCCTTGAAGCAAGGGAGCATTTTCAAACAGTAACCCAAAAGAAAGTTTTCATCATTAATGTATCATAAGATATCCAGTGAACAAAGATTAAAATATAAATCTGTTCTAATCTTCTATATGTAGACATGAAAGGCTCTTTGGTGCTTTTTTTTCAATAAATAACTCTCAAAATCTCTTTGTATCAGTGACCTCAACTCCAGGACCACTGCTGTCCTGACAGACTGTCTGTCGGACATCAAGTCCTGGATGAGGGCAAATTTCCTACAGTTGAATGTGAACAAGACTAAGGCCCTCCTGATTGCCTCGCGCCAGCGCCTCAGCACCTCAGGCTCTGGCAGCATCAACCTCCATGGTTGCACACTTCAACTCACCAAGCCAGTCAGGAACCTGGGTGTCTTGTTCAACCCTCAACTGTCTTTTCTTCCCCACATCCAAGCCATGACCCGCTCTGCCTTCCCTCACCTCCGTACCATCACCCGACTCCACCACTACCTCACCCCTCAGGCCACTGAAACTCTTGTTCATGCCTTCATCACCTCCAGGCTCCACTATGCAAATGCCCTGGTTGTCAGCCTTCCCAACTCCTCCTTCCACAGGCTGCAGATAATCCAGAACTCTGCAGCTCGTGTCCTCTCCCGCATCAAACTCCGTGACACCATCTCTCCCACTCTCACCTGATTCCATTGGTTCTCTATCCTTCAGAGGATCCAGTTCAAGATCCTGGTCCTCACATACAAAGCCCTCCATGGCCTCGTCCCACCCTACCTCTGTGACCTCCTAACCTCCTACCAACCTGCCCATTCCCTCTGCTCAGCCGGCTCTGGCCTGCTCCACATCCCCCGACCCACCCGCCCCACCATTGGCAGGAGAGCCTTCAGCCACTCTTCCCCCAACCTCTGGAATTCTATCCCCCAATCACTCCACCTCGCCCCCTCCTTAGCCTCCTTCAAGTCCCGTTTCAAGACCCTCCTCTTCGACCATGCATCGGCCACCCCCCTTTGCACTCCCCTCCCTTCTCCCCCCCCTGACCGCAGCTCGGGTTTGAAATGTTGTTCACTGTCCAGCGCCTTGGGACGTCCTACCAACATGATACAAATGTAATATTGTCGTTGTTGTTGATTTAAAGTCCAACACAAAAAGGCTTGAGGCTCTCTTCCTTCTGTTTTTTTTCTCTTTTTTTTTGAATATTTAAATGTCAATAAGCTTGATGAGAAACATACCGTTATCAATATACTCGAGGAAGGGGATCTCTTTAAGGACCATTAAAGTTTGTTTCTATATATTTTTCATCAATAAATACCCATTTTTGGGGTGAAATACCCCATTTAGGGAAGTAAAAAAACATCTTTCTACCTAACTTGATTGATAATAAACAAAGTTTACAGATTTATTTTTGGGATAGTTTCTGAAATTTGTGAATTCAGTTGCAAGCGTGTAGTTTCTAGGGAAACAATGGAAATGTTTATCGTAAACTCCAGCGTATATGTTTAAACTTTGGGCATGTTATAACAATAATAATAATAATAATCATCCTTACATTTGATATAGCGCTTTTCATGTCTTCTAGATGTTCATAACTTGATCTATTGAAGACTCAAGGTGAGTCAGCAACTTGCTTTTGAGTTAAAGATAAACAACAACAACAAAATTACATTTGTATAGTGCCTTTCACATCGGAAGGATGTCCCAAGGCGCTGGACAGACAGAGTTACGGATCCGAGCTGAGGGTCAGGATGTGGGAGGGGGGAGGGCAGGGGGGGGAAGCAGGTAGATCGAAAGCACAGTGGAAGAGGAGGGTCTTGAAGTGGGTCTTGAAGGTGGCGAGGGAGGGGGCGAGGTGGTGGGACTGCGGGATAGAGTACAGAGTGGCGGAAGGCCTGACGCCGATAGTGGGGCGAGCAAGGCGGGGGAAGGGAAGCAGGCCGGAGCCCGCTGAGCAGAGGGAGCGAACAGGGTTGTAGGGGTTTAGGAGGTCGGAGAGGTGGGGGGAGCAAGACTGTGGAGGGCTTTGAGGGTGAGGACTAGGATCTTGAACTGTATCCTCTGTATGATGGGAAGCCAGTGGAGTTGAGCAAGGATGGGGCTGATAGGGTCACGGAGCCTAGTGCAGGAGAGGACATGGGCTGCAGAGTTCTGGATGATCTGCAGCCTATGGAGGGAGGAGTTGGGAAGGCCGACAAGCAGTGAAATTGTATAGTTAAGCCTCGATGTAATGAAGGCGTGTATGAGGGTTTCGGTGGCCCACGGTGTGAGACAGTGTCAGAGCCAGGCAACGTGCCTTCAGCTCCCCTCTCGACTCTCTACACCCTCCTCGCTCCCTCCCTTCCCTCCCCTCACCCTGACCATTTCCCCCACTGCTCGGGTCCTGACCCAACTGTCCAGCGCCTTGGGACGTCCTCCCGACGTGAAAGGCGCTCTATAAATGGAATCTTGTTGTTGTTAATAGCATCTCAACTCTGAATCAGAAGGTTGCTGGTTAAGCCCCACATCAGGACATTTAGCTCACAGTTTAAGATGGTGCTCCAATGCAGTGCTGGAAGAGCACTGCATTGTCACATTTGTCATTCTCGATAATAGACATTGAACCAAGATTCAATCAACCCTCCTCACATGGATAATAAGATTGCATGGCACTATTTAAAAATCTCCCAGATACACAATTGGTCATTCACTTCATGCCTGTTTACAAGTAAAGTATTTTGTTTCAGACATGAAGAAAAAAAATTGTATTTTTACAGCACCTTTAAGCATCTTGAACTTTGTTATTGGGAAGTTATGGGGCACACATTGATTGCAGCTTTTGCCTGCAAATGCACAGTCTCTACACTTTACAAAAAACTCTGTGAAGCACTGTGAGACATTTGGACGTGATAAGGATTATTCTTATTATATCTTCAATTTAGAAGAATTGAGCAAATAGGAAATGTAGGAGAAATATTATTAGTGAAAGATTGATAGGCACATGGAACAAGAAACTACTGTACAAAGGAACTGGGAAAATCAAATAAAAGTTTCAGGATTATTCAATTTAGAGGTAAGTATATCCAAATAATCTTTTGGGTAATTGGATGTGAGGCTCGGTGGACTGATGGTCTATTCCTGCCTGAATTGTTACTCTGGGACTATAAATTGAAAGACTAAGACTGGTTCCTTGAAAAAAGTATTGGACAAAGATATTTTTTCATTTTATGAGAACGCAGCATTTGCAAACATTTCTTGTGTCATGTGCCCATAATAATTATAAGCAGGACTTCTACCTTCTCCTCTCAGAGAGATAGAAAGGTTTGTCAAGAATTCGCTGCCAGGTTTTCGAGCATATGGCTGGGAGAAGAAGGGGGTGCTTTCCTGAGGTGAATATCTCTTACATCTTAACAAGTATTTCTGGAATAATTGTCACCTCAGTGCCACTCTATAGGCTTCTCTTGACACTTTCTAAACATAGCTATGATGTTTACAATTGGCATATTTGAATTAGCGGCCAGACCACTTCTTGTAAGGGTCAAGAGTCTTATTTCCTGCTAAACCAATGTTTGCAAATCCATTTTGATAGTGTGCTAAACTTCAAGCAGAGCATATCGTAGGGCTGTTCAGAATCACTTACAGCATGCCCACATTCTCATCAATTACTCGATTTGCACAAACAATTTCCCTACTAAAAGTTTTAACCACTGATGCACCGAAAATACACCTCATTGTTTCATTTTATCAAAAAAAATTTAAAATGTATTTATTTGGAGTTGAAGTACAGATCAGCTATGATCTAATGGAATGGCGGAACAAGCTGGAGGGGCTGAATGGCCTACTCCTGTTCCTATGTTGCTATGTCTGAAACAAACTTAACTTGTGATTGTGAATGGAGCATTGCTACTGTTAAACAAATCTGTACTTCCCTTTGTGTTTTTAGATGTTTTGTGGTGGCTAGTGCTGCATATATTTGGCCTCTTTATTGGAGCTTCTCATATGCTTTACCACCATTATAATGTGGACATGTTGGACTGACTGATGGCTGTTTATTCAGCATTAAGGGTTTGTTCTCCCCTTGTCAGTGAATTTATGACCTTCGGTGGCGAGTGTGTATTATTCTTCGCCTATTGATAAATGGACTGACCTTTGACAGTGAATGCTTACAATAGGATTTCTCACTATAAGTCCACACTGTCAAAAGTCTAAAAGAAGCAAATGGGGAAAAAAAGTGCTTGCTGCTATTCACATTGAAAGTAATTATTAACAGAATGGAAATGCAGTGAAATGTTCATAACATATTTCACTCAAGGCTTGTTTGCTGAGCCCAAATAGCCTCAGATAGTTAGAGCCAAGTAATTCACAAGGGCATCATAAATTCGTACTTTTTCTCCTTCTGGTTTCATCATCAGCATCTTCTTGCTGTTGTGTAGCTCCTATTGCCTGATTGATTTAAACAGATTATGCTCCTGAGAGCATTTTTTAAATGCTTTGGTGGTACTAAGTACAATTTTAATTTGGGCTAAATAGAGCCAGTATTTAACGCTGATATTTGTCTTTAAAAATGTCACATGGACATTGTATCTTCTGCTTGATAAGCATTGCCACCAGCCATCAACATTGAGTGGAAAGTCTGAACTGGCGATAAATATGTCATGTGGATATTTTTAGCCTAAAAAAAAGTGTTAGCTTCAGCGTTGAACAGTCCCAACTTCCGCACAAGAAAACACATATACCCTTCTACAAAATCATATACCCTTCTATGTGCCATACAGAATGACCACATCTTCTGACTACCATTTGGCAATAAGGTTCATTTCAAGAGTAAACTGAGAATAATTTATCAAAAAGAAATCCCTAAGGTTGTCCAGAACCACATCCCACAAACATTTAATGTACAAACTTGCTTTGCTTCTCAATATCTGGAGTTATCTGAAAGTTCAGTTAAATCCTGATAAACATAAAACAAAAGCAGGAGTCGCTGGGAACACTCAGCAGGTCAGGCAGCATCTATGGAGAAAGCAAAGTGAGTCAACGTTTCGGGTCCACAAAGGGTCGTGGACGAAGGGCTTCTGACAAAGGGCCATGGACCTGAAATGTTGACTCACAGAATATACAGTAAAGTGAACTGACTGTATGTTTTGTGGGCAAACCGTAGCAGCCAATTGCGCGCAGTCGTGTTCCACCAATAGTCGTGGATTAAGTGACCAAATTATTATTTTTAAAACATCAATTGTAATTATTTTTTGAAGCGACTATTACCCCTGGAAAAGTGATCTGCCAATCGACTAATGTAATTATAATATTTAAATAATATTTTTTTAAAAAACAAGCCAAGAATTGATTTAGAAACACATGGGTAAAATTCGCGATATTCCTTAAAGCATTCCTTAAAATCTTCAAGAAATGCCAGCAGGTGGCGACCCTCTCCAGGTAACTGGTGTGTTCCTTTCAGGATCCTAGCATTTTCATAGATCCTGAAGCAAGTGATTTGTTTTGTAATAAATATTAGGCCCTGTATCAAACTCCAGATTCTATTGTTTGTTTGGAACCATTTAAAGTTAAGAAGGCGTAGAGTTGATAATGAGATTAAGTGGACTGAAGGGGTTCCTTCATTCAAACTAATCTTGTGACCACATGTGATCTTTATATTGCTGTATTGCTTTATGTTACTGTATTTAATACAGTAATATAATACAGTAATATTTAATTTTTAATTGCTTTCCCAGGGTTGATCTGTCTAGGCGGGCTGAAATTCCCTAGGCCAACAAAATTAACTTATAATGAGGAGATGGGCCAAAGCTTGACAGGATCACATGTGTTATGTTCTCTGCGGGGAGTGTATTTGTATTTAAAAACATACTTTTTTGCTGATTTTCATCTCAATATAACTTTTTTTTAAAGAAATATTCATCGGAGAAATTGAAATGAACACATAAATAAATGAAACCAAGGAATGCAATTTAATTTCTATGTCTCATACTTTGTGTCAAACTCAAAGTTTCTGTATAAGGGACTTGCATTAAACTGTATTTTTTTTCCTTTTAATTTAGGGTCACAACATTTTTGCGAACCTATCTTCCAAAGAGTACAGTGATATGATGCAACTGCTGAAGCAAGCCATACTGTCCACTGACCTCATGTTGTATTTTGAGTGAGTGTTTGGATTGATTATAAATACTTTTTTTTGTCACCAAGTATCTGACACAAGCTAAGAGTGTCTAAACTAGACCTGGAGTCGCGCACATATATATAAATTAAATATATATATATATATATGCCACCTACACGTGGAAATTTCCCTGTGTCTGGAATACGCACTCTCTCCCTGGAGGGACACACCCTGCTTACCTAATTTTGAGGTGTATTAGACACAGATTGGCAAGAGGCAAGGCTTGGGGGGACTAGACTGTGTATTGGGGGTATTGCTGGAATCCAACAACTATAACTGTATAACGTACCATGGAGCTTGCATTCCTGTTCCCAGCGATTGGTCTGCAACTTATAGTTAATATTTTTATATTAGATCTATTAGAAATCCAACACTTTCCCAGATACATCTCAAGGTGACCCAGTAAAACTCTGCTCAGATCCTGATTATGGGGAATCTCCTCCTGCATTCTGAGAAACTTCTTTATGAGTGATCCAACTTCATGAAAATCGGAAATTAACTCACCATCTGAGCGGAGGTCCACTGGGTTGGTCTGAGACTCATTAGGGTAGGTGCAAAATTTCATATTTCTGATTCCTGTTACAAATTCCTGCACTTTAGATCCAAATACTAAAAAAGAAGCAATGCGATTCATCAGATGTATTGATGATGTCTCTGTCACTGGAAATTCTGTTGGGGTGACCTTGGTTTGTATGCTTGCTCACAAAGATAAATTAGACTGTCTGTTTCTTTATCGCGTTCAGTGACAGGATTAATGCTGACTAATGTTGAGCACTATCATACGTGGATACGACATGTTGTCAATTCAGGTATGTTCTAACCTGATTAGATTCCAAATACATTTGCAAAAGTCCTGCAAAACTACTGATTTTCCACATACCTAGCTCTGATGTCAGTCTTACTCAATTTATAGACTCTTGTCTCTGACTCAGAAAGTTACAGGTTCAAGACTCTTGTCAGGACTTTGAGCTCAAAGTTTTGGACTGGGGTGTGTTTGATTGTCAGAGGTTCCGTCCTTTGGATAAGGTATTAAACTGAGGTCCCATCTACTTGTTCAGGTGGATATTAAACATCCTATGGCACTATTCGAAAAGAGATGGGAGTTTCTCCTTGTGTCCTGGCCAATAAACCTTCAGATTAATTGGTCATTGACATCCTTTGAGACGTCTCAACAACAACAACAACAACAAGATTTCATTTATAGAGCGCCTTTCACATCGGGAGGACGTCCCAAGGCGCTGGACAGTTGGATCAGGATCTGAGCAGGGAGGAAATGGTCAGGGTGAGGGGAGGGAAGGGAGGGAGTGAGGAGGGGGTAGAGAGTCGAGAGGGGAGCTGAAGGCACGGTCAAAGAGAAAGGTCTTGAGACCGGCCTTGAAGGAGGAAAGGGAGGAAGCAAGGCAAAGGCACTGGGGGATGGAGATGGAATGTCTCAAAGATGTAATAAAGCACTATATCAAATGCAAAGATTATTATTATTATCCTCCAGGGAGAGAGTGCGCATTCCATTCCAACAATCTGTCTCTGGAATTTCCATGTGTAGGTGGGATGCATGGAATTCTCAATTTGGTTGGATACCCTTAAGCACGGAGATGGGCTTCCGTATGTGTCAGACACCCAGCTGACCGAAAAAAAATTGAAGTCTGTCTGCCTATTTGGATGCCATGGCACTACTTAAAAAGAGAAGGTCAACAATCCCCCAGATAAAATTGGACATTCTGGCCAATTTCTGACCACATTCTGGCTGTAGGGTTGTTTGTGGGACAGCTGTGTTCGTCTACAAATACACAGTTATTTACTTCACAGTAAGATTCTGTGAAACACTTTGAAAAGTCTCCTCCTGGCGTGAAACAAGCTACATCAAATGCAAGGATTATGTATTTATTATAAATCCTTTGAAGTTTTGCCATTATGATAAGGTGCCATATCAAATGTAGGGTTTATTATCATGTTGCATTACTGCTCGACACAGATACAATAAAATAATTAATTTTTCTCATTTAAATTCAGGAAGCGCACAAAGTTCTTTGAATATGTCATGTCTGGAGAGCACAACTGGCGTCTTGAGAAGCGCAGGGAAATGTTGAGGTAAGTGAAACTTCCAAAATTGTTTTATTTATCACAAAGGGATATGATTATCATAATACAGTAACATGATTAGATAATTATACTCCATTGTACTGTAATGAATCTGAACCTCAAAAAGATAAGCAACACATCAAATGAGAACAATAACTTCTTGTTGGCTTAGTGTTTAGCTTTGCTGACTTACTTTGGCTTGTTTTCAAACCAATATTAACACTTACCTTTAAACTACCCAGAAGCCTAAATGTCCACCTAGTCTTAGCCTTTAGGACTATTTTTATCTCAAGATTAAAAATCATCCAGGACTGTGGAAAATTCTTAAATTCAGCATTAAATTTGAAAGCTTCCAAATTATGATGAGATTTACCAATTTTCCGCAATTCCTGAATTGTGGAATGGAAAATTATTAAATTCAACCTTCATTTATAAGAACTACGGAAAAATAACTTCCAAATTAAGTCAACTTACAAAGCTTTCTATCCATATCTTTGGGTTCACTCCCAGTTAAACCACTAGACAAATAAGTACATATATGGGAGCAAATTATATGAAGTAAAAAAATATATATGTTTTGACGAAAACAGAAGGAGCAGGAAGAGAACATTTCCTTCTTCAGAGGAAAACAAAGAGATAATATAATGAATCATTTTAAATTGTGGCTGTAACTACCATGTTCAGAGAGTTTCCCTTGTTTTCTGGACTCGTTCTGTCCCTTTATCTTGATCTGCCAGGAAATAATTGTTAATTTTATTTTGATAACTTCAGATCTATGCTGATGACGGCTTGTGATTTAGGAGCTGTCACAAAGCCTTGGGAGATATCAAAGCAGGTGAGGATTGGAAAAGTATTCCTACATTTAAATGATACAGTATTTACAAATTCTATAAATATTAATAAACAGGTCAGCCCCATTATAAAACGATCAGTTGGCTCAAATCTTTCAGCAGCTGTGTTGTAAGTGAGGAAATGGCCAACTTTTAGGTTGACAGGATCACTGCTGATATCATTTCCTGCAATGCTATGCGTACAAATTGTGGGCAAGAAGCACCTCTGACATCATGTACTTTGTGAATTGATATCAGCCGTGTTTCCTTTGCATCGCCCATGTCTTGAATATTTATTCATCACCATTTATTGGGCAGATCTGGACATGAAAGCCATGCTTCTTGAAATAAAAATGACAAAGTTAAATTTTTATCCTTTCTACCCCACATCTGCACCATGACCTGCTCTGCCTTCCCCCACCTCCACAACGTTGCCCGGCTCCGACACTGTCTCACACCGCAGGCCTCCGAAACCCTCATACATGCTTCCATTACATCGAGGCTCGACTATGCAAACTCAACGCTTGTCGGCCTCCCCAACTCCTCCCTCCATAGGCTGCAGATCATCCAGAACTTTGCAGCCCGTGTCCTCTCCTGTACTAGGCTCCGTGACCCTATCACCCCCATCCTTGCCCAACTTCACTGGCTTCCCATCACACAGAGGATACAGTTTAAGATCCTGGTCCTCACCTTCAAAGCCCTCCACGATCTTG
This sequence comes from Callorhinchus milii, assembly GCF_018977255.1. Taxonomy (NCBI): domain Eukaryota; kingdom Metazoa; phylum Chordata; class Chondrichthyes; order Chimaeriformes; family Callorhinchidae; genus Callorhinchus; species Callorhinchus milii. Next base: position 49,070,546 of record NW_024704743.1, on the reverse strand, counting down.
CTCCCCCTACCTCTCCGACCTCCTAACCCCCTACCATTCTGTTCGCTCCCTCCACTCAGAGGGCTCTGGCCAGCTTCATGTCCCCTGCCTTACTTTCCCCACTATCGGTGGGCGGGCCTTCTGCCACTCTGCACCCACCCTCTGGAACTCCATCCCGCACTCCCTCTTTCTCACCCCTTCGCCACCTTCAAGACCCACCTCAAGACCCTCCTATTCGACCGTGCTTTTGATCTTCCTGCTTGCCCCCGTGCGTTTCACCCTCCCTCACACCACCCCCCAGCTCGGGTCCGTAACTCTATCTGTCCAGCTCCTTGGGACATCCTCCCGATGTGAAGGGCGCTATATAAATGTAATTTTGTTGTTGTTGTCTATTAAAAATACGGTTGATAAATTAGACTCATTTGCATAGGAGTTTGTGTGAACAGTTTATGATAATGCGAAACCGACCTGACATCGATTGTAGTGTACAGTAAAGCCCATTTTGTTGTTAAAAAAACACAACTGTTAAGCTATATAAGAAATATTAGTTTATTCATTAATTCAAAAGTCTTGAAGGAGATGGAGAAGATGTGTGTATTTGAGCATAGTGTGGATCAGTGATAGTTCTATCATCAATACAATGCACTTTTTGTTCTATAGTGAAATGTTTCTTTTTCTAATGTATTTAGTATAGTAGGTCATAATTTGGAGTTACTGTACTATTATTATATGATTACACCAAGATTCACCAGAGGATTTGCAAATGGTGAATGCTGCTCAGATGTGACTTAACAGAATTCGAAATTGAGACCAGTATCCACGCAGAATTGCAGAGGGGGGTTTGCAGCATATCCAGGAATCGCTATTTACAAATCCTTTTGAGAATCTCGTAAATCAGTTCCCTAATATCGTAGTTATGGAAAAATAATCTCCATAAAAAGGGTTCTTTCTGCCCAGCAATCAGAATGGATTTCTGTTTTCATATTTCCTTATTCATAATTTACCATGTAAGGTACCAGGACAGAAAGTGGAATGGCCGCAGTGTGATCTGAGCTTTATACTTTGGGCATCTGTTACTTTTCCCTTGATGTTTAACACAAGAAGCACTGTGATATCAATAGAAACAAATACAAGATGCAAGTGAAGTGTTGAAGTGCAAAGCTGAGCAATCTAGAGCGATGCAATGTAACAATATTATACAGTGTAACCGCGTGATACACTTGAGCATTAATATATTCCAGCAAAACCATTCTAGCAACAGTGTTAACTGCTGAATTACAATAGTCCCCACAATATCCTGTGATATTTCAAAATCCTGTACAGCGCCCTTGGCAATAAGCAACAAGTACCCACTCAATATTATGATGTGGACATCAAGTATAGAAAATGTCCTAAGTTAATTACTGTACCCTGCAAATTAGATAAAGGAAAGTAATTGCTCTTTGAATTATTACACCTAATCTCATTCAGAATGGTAAAAAAGTGATTCATTTGATTGTGTGAATTATTAAGCAATCTATTTAACTATACTGGAACCTATTTACATATGCAACAAAGCCTTGTTCCATTTATTCAGCCAGTGATGACTGTGTTTTCTGCTCATATGTGAATTAATTCTTATTTTCTTTTGGCCGAAGAGGCACATCATTTTATGCATGCTGACGTGGCGCAGGAATGTTTTTATGACATAATGATTTTCCTGCACTAGAATGGTGTATTTCAATTTGAATGACACGTTGCACCCAGATCCTTTTCAAACAATAAAAGGTGTGCTAAGTCATTTTCATTTGTTGATGAGAGGCTTGTAAATAAATGGATTCTCTCGTGGCATGTCGTCCAGTGACCTCCACACATGTGTGTTTTCTGAACTTGCTGACTCAATGATATGGGTGTGGATTGTGTCATTATCTGACATTTGACTGAAGTGAAGCAAGACAGGAATGTCTGTTTTTTTTTCTCTCAATTTTACTGCTCACCATTTGACACCACTCAATATTATGGTTTAGATTTCAAGTGGAGAACATTTCCTAAGTGAATTTCTGTACCCTGCAAATGTATAGGGGATCAATTTATGGTCTTTATAACAGTTTAATGTGATAATTATCACTGTGTGATGACTACTGGATTTTGCTGCTAATGAATGCAATGCACCACTACATTCAATAGGCGAAATTGCTACATTCAGAATATGATTTGCACTTGATCAGTCTGGGACAAATATACACAACAGTTTTGTACTATATTGTAGGTAGCTGAACTGGTAACCAGTGAGTTCTTTGAACAAGGAGACAGAGAGCGTGCTGAGTTGAAGTTAACGCCAGCTGTAAGTATTATTTTAAAGTCTCACCCCTTAAATTTTGTCCTTCACTTATTATTCCTTTTATTCATTTCCCTTATCATTATCACTTGCCAGCACTCAATATCTTGTTCAGCACTGTCTGGAGACTTACAAATTGAGGGGGATTCACACTATTCAAGTTAATTGGGAAGTCGACACTTTAATAATTATCTCATATATTTCTTTCACTCAGCTGTGGGACACTGTCTTGAAATATTATGCAGTAGGGGAGACTGGCTCACAATTCACAGTCTAAAATGTCAATCCCACTGGTTTATACAAGGCAAATACGCTTAAACCCTGGTAGGCTAGACCAATGGGTGGGAGAGGGGAGAGATTGAGTCTTGCGAGCTGTAATTTCTGGCTAATTGTAATTACAATGTTGGTGCTGACATTTACCAGCTTTTTTCTGCAACTTTTTCAGTGTCACAAAATGCCAGCCAATACCGGTACTGGCAATGAAACCTTGGGCAAGTTTCCATACTCCACACGCCTAATAATAATCCCTCCAAAACAAAACAATAATAAATGTGTCCCACAAACAGTCATGGTCATTTTCAATCCACGACTGTTTGTAGGACACGGCTGTGCGAAATTGGCTGCCGCGTTTCGCCCACAAATATACGGTCAATTCACTTTACAGCATATTCTGTGAAGCGCTTTGAGACGTCTAGAAAACCTGAAAAGCGCTATATCAAATGCAAAGATTATTATTATTATGCAATTGTTTGTATCCCGTGAGCAGATGCTAGTGAATATGCTATTTTCTGCTCGCAGGATTCAAACTGAGTCAAAGTGAATACCTGGCCACTGAAGGCCAGCAAGGAAGGTGAGGTGGAGACACGGACTAGGAGAGTGGTCGGTGAGAGTTTACATGTGTGTGGGTGTGCGGAAATGTTTCTGGTTCGGGACCGGTCTGCCTTAGGTATGAATTTCAGATAATCCAGGATTTTCTGTAACTGGTCTTAACCATTATGGTGTAAGTGGCTGGCTACTTAATGATCAAATTGATTACCGGAGAACCAACATTTCTCTTGATCTTTTTAAGAATTTTTCAAATTTCTATATGATCTTACATTTTAAGAAAATGATCTAGGGGCTAGGGGTATGAGAAATAAGTCAGAGGGCAAATACATTTGAATTCACTGATTCAAGCGGTTTGGACTGAAACTAATTCAGAACCGTATTCTGTCATTATTCCTAACTTGGCAGTAAATCCTGTGAAGCACTTTGAGATGTCCACTTGTTCTGTACCAAAAATAGAAATTATTTACTTATTATTTATGATTCACATCTGTGTTAGGTATTGGTGTGGCTCCAATGTGTGTTGTGGCACAGTAATTTCATCATATGCTCTGGTATAGTACCCGCAGCAGAGAACACACCAACTTAAAATATTAAATGAATCTTAGTGGAGGCAGTCAAAGCAGAATGAAAATTGGTAGTTGTATGGATAATTCTCACACTGCATCACAAGAGCACAAGACAAAGTTCAAGATGGTGTCCATTGAATGGAACTGGATTTTCCAACAGTGAGACTTTCTTACACTATGACATGTATTTTGCTTTACATGTGGATCGTGGGATGTTTACGGGGAGATGAAATTAATTGAGCAAAATGTCCTTCTGCAGAGTGGATGTTAATAGGCATCCTGTCCACAGACTCTTGTGACCCTATTCCTCACCTTCTTTGAGCACCTCACCCTCTACCATCCTTCTTCTCTCTTCCTCAAAATCCTCCTAGTTTCCCGCCTCTCCAACCTCCTGGCTTCTTCCTCATTGATATCTCCTCTCTCCTCTCATCCCTGTCCCTCTGCACTGAGCGCCTGATTTCAACCTCCACCTAAACTCCCCTTGCACCACCTCCTCGGATTTCACTGCCTTCCTCTCCTCCCTAAACCTCAACCTCCACATCATCTAACCGACCCACAACCGTGGCCACCCCCTCGACCTCGTTATCACACACGGCCTTGACATTTCCGACCTGTCTATCACGGACAAGGCCATCTCGGACCACTTCTTCATTTCCCTCTCCTCCCGCATTCCTCTCCCCTCTTCCAAGCACTCCAGTTGTTTTTTTCATCCCCTGGAAAAAGTTTCCCCCTGATTCCCTCAAAAATACCCTCTCTTCCTCGGACCTCCTCTCCCTCTGGCCCTCCACCCGCAGCGATCCTGATGCAGCCATCATGCTGCTGAATGACCGTTTCTCCACAACCTTCAATTCCCTGGCTCCCCTGAAATCCAGGGTTGTTTCCAAACCTACCTGTACCCCCACCAGTCATCTCCGTTCACTTAAAACCCAATCCTGGACACTCAAGCGCAGATGGCAGAAATCCAGCCTCACAATTCACCCCCAGCTGTGGCTTGAGCACCTCCACACCTACTGCCTCTCCCTTTCACAGGCCAAAACTGACTTTTACTTCAAAGTCATCTTGGAGGCAAACAAGAATCCAAAGACGCTGTTTTCCACACCCCATCACCTCCTCCATGCACCCTGTCAAGCTCCCTTGTCAAAGTCACAAACGACATTCTGTCTATCTGTGACCAAGGCTCCCTCTGCCTCCTCGTCCTCCTGGATATCTCTGCTGCGTTTGACACAGTTGACTACGCCATCCTTCTCCACCGCCTCTCCTCTCTCATCCACCTTAGTGGAACCACACGCACATGGTTCAAGTCCAACTTAACCAACCGCCTCTATTTCTTCTCAGCAAATGGTTTCTTCTCCCACTCCCACCTGGTCACCTACAGGATACCCCAGGGCTCCATCCTTGGCCCACTTCTTTTCCTTATCTATATGCTCCCTCTGGGCGATGTCATTGCAGACACGGGGTAAACTTGCACATGTATGTGGAATGACACACAAATCTACTTTGCCTCCACTAGTACCAACTCCAGGTCCACTGATGTTCTATCAGCTTGTCTGGCAGACATCAGGGTCTGGATGAGTTTCCAGCGCCTTGAGGCATCCTCCCGACATGAAAGGCCCTATACAAATGTAATTTTGTTGTTCTTGTTGTTACACATACTTCAGCTGAGTGTGGACAAGAGGAAGCCATACTCCTTGGCTCCCATCAACGTTTTCACTCCTGCGGATCTAAACTCCTCAATCTCCCTGGGCTCTCCCTCAGACATACCGAACCAGTGCGCAACCGAGGTGACTGGTTTAGTTGTGCTTCCTCCACCACATCCGGTCCCTGACCAGGACCAGCTTCTTCCACCTCCGCCACATTGCCCGCCTCTGACCGTATCTTACCACAAATGCAGCTGATACCCTTGTGCTTGCGTTTGTCACCTCCGGCCTGGATTACTCAAACGCACTCCTCGCTGATCTCCCCATCTCCACTATTCACAAGATTCAGCTCATTTAGAACTCTGTCGCCCACATACTGACTCGGATCAAACTCCGTACCCACATCTCACCAGTTCTGGCCAGGCTCCACTGACTCCTCATCACTGAACGGATCGACTTCAAGATCCTCACACTTGTGTTTAAATCCATTCACTCTCTGGCATTTCCCTACCCCTCCAACATCCTCACTCCCCAATCCACCACCCAGTGCCTCCGTTCAACTGGCACCGGTTTCCTGCTCGTCCCTCGCACCCTCTGCCCCACCATTGGAGGTTGTACTTTCAGTCACTATGCCCCAAAACTCTGGAACCTTCTCCCTCAATCCCTCTGTCTTGCCTCCTCTTTCCCCTTTTTCAAATCCTGCCTGAAAACCTTCCTCTTTGACCATGCTTACAGTCACCTCCCCCACCAACCCAGTCAGGATCCACCACTGTTAAGCGCTCTGAGACACTACCGTGTGGCAAAGTCCAAGTTGTTTTTGTCTTGTGATTAGCACTGTAGTGATCAATTGGAATCATATCTTACATTAGAATACATTAGAATATACAGCAGAGAAACAGGGCATTCAGCCCAACTGGTCTAAGGCCGGTGTTTATGCTCCACATGAGCATCTAAATGCATCTATGCTATTTGCCTCAACAACTCCTTGTGATAGCATGTTCCACATTCCCACTATTCTCTGTGTGAAGAAATTTCTTCTAACTTCCCTATTTGATCTATTGTGACTATTTTATTTTATGGCCCCTGGTTCTGGTCTCCTCACAAGTGGAAACGTCTTCCCTATGTCTACCCTATCAAAACCTTTCATCATTTTAAAGACCTCTATCGTCACCCCTTACCTTCCTATTTTTAAGACACGGGGTAAACTTGCACATGTATGTGGAATGACACACAAATCTACTTTGCCTCCACTAGTACCAACTCCAGGTCCACTGATGTTCTATCAGCTTGTCTGGCAGACATCAGGGTCTGGATGAGTTTCCAGCGCCTTGAGGCATCCTCCCGACATGAAAGGCCCTATACAAATGTAATTTTGTTGTTCTTGTTGTTACACATACTTCAGCTGAGTGTGGACAAGAGGAAGCCATACTCCTTGGCTCCCATCAACGTTTTCACTCCTGCGGATCTAAACTCCTCAATCTCCCTGGGCTCTCCCTCAGACATACCGAACCAGTGCGCAACCGAGGTGACTGGTTTAGTTGTGCTTCCTCCACCACATCCGGTCCCTGACCAGGACCAGCTTCTTCCACCTCCGCCACATTGCCCGCCTCTGACCGTATCTTACCACAAATGCAGCTGATACCCTTGTGCTTGCGTTTGTCACCTCCGGCCTGGATTACTCAAACGCACTCCTCGCTGATCTCCCCATCTCCACTATTCACAAGATTCAGCTCATTTAGAACTCTGTCGCCCACATACTGACTCGGATCAAACTCCGTACCCACATCTCACCAGTTCTGGCCAGGCTCCACTGACTCCTCATCACTGAACGGATCGACTTCAAGATCCTCACACTTGTGTTTAAATCCATTCACTCTCTGGCATTTCCCTACCCCTCCAACATCCTCACTCCCCAATCCACCACCCAGTGCCTCCGTTCAACTGGCACCGGTTTCCTGCTCGTCCCTCGCACCCTCTGCCCCACCATTGGAGGTTGTACTTTCAGTCACTATGCCCCAAAACTCTGGAACCTTCTCCCTCAATCCCTCTGTCTTGCCTCCTCTTTCCCCTTTTTCAAATCCTGCCTGAAAACCTTCCTCTTTGACCATGCTTACAGTCACCTCCCCCACCAACCCAGTCAGGATCCACCACTGTTAAGCGCTCTGAGACACTACCGTGTGGCAAAGTCCAAGTTGTTTTTGTCTTGTGATTAGCACTGTAGTGATCAATTGGAATCATATCTTACATTAGAATACATTAGAATATACAGCAGAGAAACAGGGCATTCAGCCCAACTGGTCTAAGGCCGGTGTTTATGCTCCACATGAGCATCTAAATGCATCTATGCTATTTGCCTCAACAACTCCTTGTGATAGCATGTTCCACATTCCCACTATTCTCTGTGTGAAGAAATTTCTTCTAACTTCCCTATTTGATCTATTGTGACTATTTTATTTTATGGCCCCTGGTTCTGGTCTCCTCACAAGTGGAAACGTCTTCCCTATGTCTACCCTATCAAAACCTTTCATCATTTTAAAGACCTCTATCGTCACCCCTTACCTTCCTATTTTTAAGAGAAAAGTGTCCAAGTATGTTCAGCCTTTCCTGATAGGTATATCTGGAACCAGTTCTGGGATCATCCTTGTGAATCTCCTTTGCACCTCTAGTGCCTCTACATCCCTTCTATAATGTGGGGACCAGAACTGCAAACAGTATTCTAAGTGCGGTCAAACCAAGGTTCATAACTTCCCGGCTTTTTATTTCTATCCCTCTAGAAATGAACCCCAATGCCTGGTTTGCTTATTTTTATGGCCTTATTAACCTGCGTTGCTACATTTAGTGAATTGTGTATGTTATCCCTAGGTCACTTTGCTCCTCTACTCCATTTAGGTTTTTATTTTCAAGGATGTATGTGACTTCCTTATTCCTTCTACCAAAATGTACCACCTCAAATTTTTCTACAATGAAATGTATTTGCCATTTAAATGCCCACTCAGCAAGTTTATTACCCTCTTGCTGCAATTTGTTGCATTCCTCCTCTGTATTAGCTATTCCCCCCAATTTGGTAGCAGCATTCGATACGGTCGACCATGCTATCCTCCTCCACCGCTTGTCCTCCCACCTCAACCTTCAAGGCCCTGTCCTTGAGTGGTTTAGGTCGTACCTCTCCCACCGTCTTCATTTGTTTCCACAAACGGCTTTTCCTCCGGCCCCCGCACTGTCTCGTGTGGTGTCCCTCAGGGCTCTGTCCTCGGTCCCCTCCTCTTCACCCTCTATATGCTCCCTCTTGGTGACATCATCCGCAGACATGGGGCTAACTTCCACATGTATGCGGATGACACCCAACTCTACCTTTCCTCCTCTACCCTCAACTCCACGACCACCGATGTCCTGACAGCCTGCCTGTCTGACATCGAGTCCTGGACGAGAGACAACTTTCTTCAGCTCAACGTGCGCAAAACTGAGGCCCTCCTGATTGACTCGTGTTAGCGCCTCCGCACCTCAGGCGCTGACAGCATCAGCATCCAAGGCTGCACTCTCCACCTCTCAAAGCCAGTCAGGAACCTCGGTGTTCTGTTCGACCCTGAGCTGTCCTTTCTTCCTCATATCCGCGCCACAACTGGCACCGCCTTCCATCATCTCCGGAATATCGCCAGACTACGGCACTACCTCACCCCTCACGCTGCTGAAACTCTGGTCCATGCCTTTATCACCTCAAAGCTGGACTATGGGAACTCTCTCCTCGCCGGCCTTCCCGGCACCTCCCTCCACAAGCTGCAGGTCATTCAGAACTCTGCAGCTCGTGTACTGTCCCGCACCAGGCTCCGGGACCACATCACTCCCACCCTCGCTCGCCTCCACTGGCTCCCCATCCCCCAGAGGATCGAATTCAAGATCCTCATCCTCACCTACAAGGCCATTCACAGCCTCGCTCCCTCCTACCTCTCCGACCTACTATCCCCCTACCTACCTGCCCGTACCCTCCGTTCCTCTGGCTCCGGTCTCCTCCACATCCTCCGCCCCAACTGCCCTACCATCGGTAGCCGGGCCTTCAGCCTCTCAGCCCCTAGGCTCTGGAACTCCATCCCCCAGTGCCTTTGCCGCCTCCTCCCTTTCCTCCTTCAAGGCCGGTCTCAAGACCTTTCTCTTTGATCGTGCCTTCATCTCCCCTCTCGACTCTCTACTCCCTCCTCGCTCCCTCCCTTCCCTCCCCTCACCCTGACCATTTCCCCCCTGCTCGGGTCCTGACCCAACTGTCCAGCCCCTTGGAACGTCCTCCCGACGTGAAAGGCGCTCTATAAATGGAATCTTGTTGTTGTTGTTGGTGTCGTCTGCAAATTTTGAAATTGTACTGCTGATTCCCAAATCCAAATCATTAATGTATTTGGGGAACAACAGTGGTCCCAATACCGATCCTTATGGAACACCCTTGAGTGAAGAAAGTACCAACTTTACTCTAAAATAAACCAAATAGCACCACTGTTGCTGACTATTTATTGTTTAGCGCCAGAGTACTTATTATGGGTAATCTGCCTTTTCGCTGCATTTATTGGAGCGGGAATTTTGTTGATGATTCACTGGTTTATTTGTGCTTTTAATTTGTAATTCTCCCATCAAATTGCTTATCTGAATCACAAAGACAGAGAGAGGGAGAGAGAGCAAAATCACAGATCCTACAAACTGCCTTAAATTCTGCAGTGCGATTGATCTTGGCAGGAATAGATTTGATCTGAGTTCAGACAAAGTCGACAATCCCTCCTTCACCCCTTGAAGCCAATGTAAATTTCAATCAGAGCCAAAATTGTGTCCATAGCTCCAGTTTGCCCAGTTGAGCTGAATTGGCCATTTATTGAGTGTTTGCCCCAACTGAGGTTTGAACTAGCTATGACCCCATCGGTATGAAATGTCTTAACCTATGTACCAGCAGGTTACTTCAGTTTTTAATCAATTCTGTTTTATGCTTCCCCCTCTGACAAACGTGCTTGTTATTTATCTGACAGCTTAATCCTGTTTTAATGTCCGGTAGGCTGAAGGTTTATAGAAACATTCTTTCCATTGGTATTAGTAGAAAGCATTCCAAAATCAGATATGGTGCTCCTCAGCTTGACGTGAGCCGCTTACAGCAATCACATTTCTGCAATAGTAATTCACTACAATCCAATAATGTGTCAAAATCTTTATAGAGAGAATCTTGCCATCAGTGCACGTTTAAAAATCAAACAGTTAGAAGGAATTGTGATTAACATAGACATACTTTTCTTTTTCACTGCCCACTTGGGTTGAGTTTCTGAATATTTTCATTGAACTATTGAGTACTGGTGATGCAGTAAACGAGTCTAGCTAGAAAATGCTGTGCTGTGAGAGTGCTGAGTTAATATCAGTAAAAACAATTAATAACCAAGGGAATTTCAATGGTAATGTAATTACAGCTGTCTATGTGAATTTAGCTCCCTCACATCGTCATGTGTAATAAATCCTCTAAGCCTGTTCCCCTTACTGTACTTCCTAGGCTTGCTATTTAAACTGGATCAAACACAGCACTAATAGAGCACCTCTCAGCCAGGAAATAAATTTGTGATGCAGGGAGAAATCAACTGCTGCAAAACAGATCTTCTTAATGTCTGTCCAGGAACTCTAGTCACTTTGCTCTTTAATGCTTGTATTGAAGGTTGAAAGCAAATAATCTCCAGACAATAGAAAAATTAAATAAAGCTGTCCTGGAAGCAGGTTGGAGGGATAATTATAGATGGCTTAAAATATTTTCTTCAGAAGCACTTTGTCGAAAGTATTTAAGTGCTTGAATAAAATTACTAAAACTCTATGAATGAAGCAATCCAGGAGATGTAGTCACCCAACACAAATATACTTCTATTGACAAGACCCTGAAGTGACTTTAGTATTATTTTCCTTTGAACAATAACAAATACGTTACTTTGTCACTGAGGAGATCATTTCAAAATCAAAGGCAAGTTATTTTGCCCAAATGCAGCGTGGCTTCCTTTTTAAAAACAAATTATATACACAACAGCATAAAGTTTACAGTGAGATTTATTGTACATGAACAATATTCTGTATTCACACTAAATGTAATAAAAATGGTGTTTGTTCTTGACAAGAAACACAACATCCTTCCAGCAGTGATGAATTGGTGAATGGTCACAAAGGCAGTCAATGAGAAAGGTCAGCAATTATTTGTGTTGATGGGTGTGTGAACAAGCTGAAGAGGCTTGTTAACAGTGCACTTTGCCGATAACACAATCGTGGAGCATGGATTTGAATTGTGGAAATGGAAGAACATTGGAGCAGAGAAATTCATTTCCCTGCAATGGCTTCTTGGGCTCTTGTGGAAGAAAAGTAGCACATCTGGAGGACCTACCAGTTTTTGAGGCAATGAGCCCCAATAATGCATGAACAAAAGAGGACATGGGACCCTATCACTTGGAGTGCCAATTCCCTGTGCAATACCAGAAGAACATGAAGGAGGTATGGGACATGTCATATGGCCTGAAAAGAAGAGCTGAGATAACATTAAGTTTCAGGGAGGCATAGACTTCATATCCAAGGTTTATGTTTCGCCACAAAGTATACAACAGCAACAACAACAACAAATTACATTTGCATAGCCATCAATTCACTTTAGAGTATATTCTGTGAAGCACTTTGAGACGTCTCAACAACATGGTGAAGCACTACATCAAATGCAAGGATTATTATTATTTACTATTATATGTTGAAAGTAATATATTTACCCTTCAAGTACAGATTTTACTTAGTTAAGATGAGAATCTGGATAGATCAAAGTTATAATTCCTTAGAGCAGAGGAGGTTAAAGGATGATTTGTTTGAGGTATTTAAAATAATGAAAGAAATTAACAAGTTGAATGATGGAGACTTAAAATAATATCATCCTTGCATTTGATATAGCGCCTTATCACTATCTCCCTATATATCACTATATAGACGTCATCGAGACATCTCAAAGTGCTTCACAGGTTATACTAAAGGGGATTGACTGTGTATTTTGGGGGTGAAACACAACTCTTCCCTCTTGTAGAAGGTACGTTACAAAGAGGCTTAGCCTTATGTTCAGAATTAAGACAGTTAAACTGAGGTGAGGAAGCATTTCTTCATACCAAAGGCTGTGAACATGTGTAATGTTCTGACTCATGTATAAATCCCTTCATGCCCTAGCACCTACCTACTTGACGGACCTGCTCACACTCAACTGCTCTGCCCACCCCTTCATTCAACTACCCAGGCCTGCTGTACGTTCACCAATCCCTCTCCACCACACTCAGTGACCTTGCCCTCAGCTACTATGCCTCTAACCTCTGGAACTTCCTGCCTTAATCCCTGCGCTTCGCCCCCTCTTTATCTTTATCTACTATACAGCACTCTGAGACGCTATTCTACTTCAACAACAAGATTACATTTGTATAGCGCCTTTCATGTCGGGAGGACGTCCCAAGGCGCTGGACAGTGTGCAGCCTTTCAGACCTGAGCTGCGGTCGGGGAGGGGAAAGGGAGGGGGGGGGGGAAGGTGGGTGACCAATGGCATGGTGGAAGAGGAGGGTTTTGAGGCGGGACTTGAAGGAGGCTAAGGAGGGGGCAACGCGGAATGATTGGGGAATGGAATTCCACAGGTTGGTGGCAGAGTGGCTGAAGGCTTCCCCACCAATGGTGGGTCGGGTGGGTCGGGAGACGTGGAGCAGGCTGGAGCCAGCGAAGGGAGTGGACGGGTTGATAGGGGGTTAGGAGGTCGCAAAGTTAGTGTGGGGTGAGGCCATGGAGGGCTTTGTAGGTGAGGACCAGAAACTTGAACTAGAACCTCTGAACGATAGGGAGCCAATGGAGTTGGGCGAGAATGGGGGAGATGGGGTCACGGAGTTTGGTGCGGGAGAGTTCTGGATTATCTGTAGCCTGTGGAGGGAGGAGTTGGGAAGGCCGACAAGCAGGGAGTTTGCATAGTCGAGCTTGGATGTGATGAAGGCATGGACAAGAGTTTCAGTGGCCTGAGGGGTGAGGTCGTGGCGGAGTCGGGCGATGTTATGGAAGTGAGGGAAGGCAGAGCGTGTCATGGCTTGGATGTGGGAAAGAAAAGACAGTTAAGGGTCGAGCAAGACACCTAGGTTCCTGACTGGCTTGGTGAGTTGCAGTGAGCAACCATGGAGGTTGATGCTGCCAGAGCCTGAGGTGCTGAGGCGCTGGCGCGAGGCAATCAGGAGAGCCTCAGTCTTGTTCACATTCAACTGTAGGAAATTTGCCCTCATCCAGGACTTGATGTCCAGACGTGACAGTGCGGGGACTGGAGGAGAAACCGTTAGAGGAAACAAAGTGGAGACGGTGAGAGAGATAGGAATCGAACCAGGCAAGGGTAGATCCGTGAAGATTAAGTAAAGCGGTGTATGAGGATGGAGTGGTCGACAGTGTCGAAGGCGGCAGACAGGTCGAGGAGGACAAGGAGGCAGAGGGAGCTCTGATCACAGATGTTCAGAATGTCATTAGTGGCTTTGACCAGGGCTGTTTCCGGGCTGTGGGTAACGTGGAAGCCGGATTGGAGGGGTTCAAAGAGGGAATAGCGAGAGAGAAAGAAGCGGAGCTGGGACGCGATGGCTCGTTCCAGGACCTTGGAGAGGAATGGGAAGTTAGAGATGGGGCGGTAGCTGGAGAGGAGGGATGGATCCAGGGAAGGTTTTTTCAAGATGGGGGTGAAGACGGCTGTTTTTAGGGGGGTGGGAACTGAACCGGTGGACAAGGAGAGGTTGATGACATCGGACAGGAGAGGGTTGAGCTGGGAGATGAGGAGAGAGGTGGAGATGGGATCGAGGGAGCAGGTGGTGGGTTTGAGTTTGTGAACGATGGCGGTGAGGGAGGAGGGAGAGATATAAAGGCCGCTATATAAAGGCCAGAAGTTGTTTTTTGAAGAGAGTGATGGATGAACTGAAATGACAGTATTTTGTGATGGCTACTTTATGCCTGTTTAGATAATCCCTAGCCCCAGAACAGCCTACTGACCAGTGCCACTTGAGCTTCTTCCTCAAACAAACTCGGTGGTTAAAGCAGATAGTACATATGCATTTAAGAGGTAGCTAAGTATACACATCAGGGAGAAAGGAACAGAATGGTATGGGAGTGAGTGAGGAGTAGGTGTAGACTCACATGGAGTAAAACACCAGCACCAACACTAGTCGGACTGAATGTCTTTTTTGATGCTGTATAATCTATGTAAATATAAATTCTATCTCTTCTGCATCCTCATTCAGAGTCCTCTATTGCCCCAGAGTCAGAATCAAATGCCTTATAGAGGACCTCTGTGTGTATTCTTTCATTCAAAATAGTAGCAAAATATAGAACGTATATTTCACACCAAATCGATAACCTCCAACTACTTCCTGTCATAATACAACACCAAGTAACACTACATAGATCATCACTCTCCACAGCCATTTTAATATCTCACAGAAGCTGGCATTTAATTAAAGAACCTGAAGGAATTTTAGCACCTACAAAATGTTAACCTCAAATCCAGCTAACATGTTTTCCAAGCAATTTCAATGATTAATTAACCAATTTACAGAGCCCCGCTATTAATTTTAGCAATGGCTATTAATAATGAGATAGGGTTCCAGGTGTGCTAATATGGCCAATTTTAATAGTGAAATTCCTCACATTTTAACTCATCTCCAATGGCATTACATTTACTGAAAAACAGAATTTCATCTGCAAATTTCCATTAAGAAAGTCTTGTCGAAACCGGAAAATGGACTTGTCCACTTTCTGCTCTGTTGATATTACAGTAGGATTCCTAAATCAAATTGCCTAGCACTGGTCTGTTCTTATCAACCAATAAAAATACACATCAAGCTCATGTTCAGAAACCCTATACTTTAGCAGAACTTCTTGTATTCCACACACTCTCAGATCAGGATCATCTGTTCTACTTTATTACTAAAGAATAGGTCACATGTTAGTGCTAAATTCTGAGCTGTGTTTTATTTCCTGTTTCTACATGTTCACTGGGGACTAAGACGGCCAATTAAACCTAATTCCAATGCGACCTTTAACAGCTGCCACAGAAACTATTGTCCTAGCCATTTCATTCAATGCTGTTATTTTGTGTGGGCATTCAGAGTATTATTTTTTAATCAAATTCCTGAATAGTGTCAAAGCCTTAACTAAATTCTAAGGATGTATTCTAGTTTAATGAAATTCTAAACAGTGTAAACGTCGTAAATAAACAAACCAGGTATTTATTAGACAGTATTTGCTGTGTGTTCTGATTAGGCTTTCGAAAGAAAAATCTTGCTGAATATTAAGTGTTATGGCCAGTGAGCAACCAGTCCCATGACTAGTAATGTCACAGCTGACACGGAGTGAAATACATTGATGTGTAGGCAAATGCTTTCTGCTGAACTGCACTCATAATTTGATTATAAATTGCACACGAGGGATAGATGATTTATAGGTTGTCAACACCTTACTTGACTTGTGTTATAATTTCCCTTCATTAGGAGTCTTTCATTATTTTGTTTGCTTTTAACAGAATTAATGCATCTTCATGCTCTAAAATCATACATGCATGGAGTGAGCAATGAATTAATCTTTTGACCTTGATAGTGAACATGCAAAATGTGGGTAAAAATGCATGAAGAACTCTGAGTTATTACTGCCATTAGCAGCCAGTGAATGTCAGGCCTTGCAGTAACTGTGCTCTTGGACGTGCGCTGAAACACAATTCTATCTTCCCAAATATTCTACAGGCTATCTTTGACCGGAATAGGAAGGACGAGTTGCCAGGACTTCAGCTGGAGTGGATTGATGGGATCTGCAAGCCATTGTTTGAGGTACCTCAAATAAGTCAAGTATTTATGAACCTTTTTAACTTCCCCTCCCCCAATTTTTACAAAGCAACTTTTAAAGTATTGAATTTGAAAAGCTGTGGCTTAACTATTTGAGACATATTCAAATAGTGTCGCCCAACCAGGGCAACTAATATACATAAATATTTAAACAAAAACACAAAGCCAAGTGGAATGATTCAGTCACTGACTGTAAGGATGTTTCTAATTGTATTTTGAAATCAGGTTTTGAATTGATGCAGCGATGCTGAGCACTGTACATTGATGGCGTTTGGAGATTGCAATTGCAGTCTGACCCTGTTAAATAACGCTCTTCAGGTTCAGATTTCGTATGGCTACACAGTGGCCCCACAACATACTGTGGCTCTGTATACTGTCTGACTTCCTGGGCATGGTGCACATGTGCAGACGGCTTCTGATGGTAGTGGCATCCCCAGGAACCACTGAAAATGCTTATGGTAGCAGTCCCCAGGAACATGTCAGTTCTATGCACACGGCAAGCAGGAACAAGACAGCTCAATGATATCGTAGTAATGCTGACAATCCCAGAAGTGACCTCACTACAATGCACTCTGTTATAACTCAGAGTCTCCTTTTGAAGAGCTCAAACTCCATATTAGAATGCCATTGGAGTTCCGTTGTTTTGTAAATTTCATAACTTATACACCATTTTAACCTCCAATCCTTTCAAAATAAATTCCTCTAAATCCATTCATGTTTGATTTTGCCCCCAAACTGTCTTATTTTTCCAGGGGAATGTTCCTTCACAGTCACTGATGAATTGATTCCACTGGGTTGCAAACAAAAGTCTGTTCGACTCAAAAGGAAGATACTGTATTGAAATTCTACACATATTTGTATACTTGCATTGGACGCTGGCCACTGTGCAATTATTCTCTTATTGTGAATACGCAGAACAAAAACCATTTTAAGATGATCTCAGAATTACCTTAACAAAACACCAATGTATAATGCAAACATTTTGTAAAAAAGGCCCTTTTTTCATCTAAACTTTATTTTAAATTTTTAATATTTTGTCTAGTGCCTCCATGCCCTAATATAATAAGCATAGACTAATCGATAAAGATGGGCAATGATTGAGGGCTGATAAGAAAATATAGGCTTAACAAATAGCATTAGCAGCAATTGGTGTCAAATGAGACCAATATTGAGATTTTTCCTAAGGTTCCTAATTGACAGCTTTCTGACTGGTATAAAATCTATACCTTTACTCGAAGCCAGAGGGACATTCAGGACTGGAGTCCTGTAGCTCAGTGGTTAGAGCACTCGCTTTGCAAGTGAGAGACCTGAGTTCAATTCCAGGCAGGGCGAAACCTTGGGCAAGTTTCCTTACTCCACACGCCTAATAATAATCCCTCCAAAACAAAGCAATAATAAATTGGTCATTTTCAATCTACGACTGTTTGTGGGACATTGCTGTGCGCAATTGGCTGCCGCGTTCGCCCACAAATATACAGTCAATTCACTTTACAGTCTATTCTGTGAAGCGCTTTGGGACGTCCTCCCGACGTGAAAAGCGCTATATCAAATGCAAGGATTATTATTATTATTATTATTATTACTACATTGGATATTAATTCTTAGTTATTTTTTGGTAGAACTCATTGTAATAAAAAGTGAAGTTACAAAGGATGGACTTTATATTTTAGTGCAGCACTGAGGTAATATAACAATTCTGCCACAATGCGTGTGATTGATAATCATTGTAATTTTGAACTTCGGAAGCTGTATAATGAAGTAATAGTACAGGGAAAAATTACATCCTTTTCAGTTCAATAATTCTACATTGTGCATCTACACACGCCAGGAATGTANTTTTTTTAACTGTCAGTGGGGGGTATGCTGTAGTGCTTAATGTTTTGCTAATGACTTTGTGGAAATGAATGATATTTATATAATCCCAATGCTCTGAACCAAATACAGCAAAACATTGTTGTAAAATGAGCAAATGGGGGTATGGGTGAGGGTTGAGGGGAGACTTAAAATTCTCTGTTGTAATTGTACCAAGACTTTGCTTAACTGTGGAAAGTTTAAGCTAATAAAAGCTCTGTCAGAAGAGAACAAAATAATTTAACAGATTCGCATTTGGACCTTTCCCAATGGAGTTAAAAAATATATTATGTTTAACATGAATGCTCATAATTAATTACATGACCTCAGACATTTGTACCATTTATGTATAAATGCACTTCAATTTCTTGCATTATGTAAAGTAATTAGCTGGAAACGTCTATGTAGATTTATAGATAACCTGACGTTCATATTGTGTTAATTCTGCTGACTGGTCTTATACAGATTCCCCTTGATGTTAGGGTTAACTCTTTCCTCATGTGAGATACCCAATAAAAAATATTCAGTTTGTTAATGTGAGAGAGGCAGGATTATCTATATCCACACAATTTTTTAATGAATTATTTTTACAACAACCCAAAGTAATGTGAGTGTTTATGTTTAATTGGACATGCACTAGTGAGGTTGTGATATTATTTTGTATATCAAATTGAATGCGGTGTGTATTGGAATGGCGACATCATCGGATGTAGCGCTGTGGGAATGGCAAAGAGTAAAAGAGAGAGAAATGAAGCAAAAATTCAAGTAGGGAAGGAATACGAATGGATTTAGAGGCAAGGAACGAGAAAGAGAGAAAAAGCAGATAAAAATAATTATCAGTAAAGAGAAAGAAACCATAGGAATAAAGTAATTCTAGGATCAGGTCAAAGTGAAGGGTAAGAAAAAGAACAGAGGAAGCCACAAGCCTAGAAGACTGTAACTGTTCATCTTTTGTGTTCATATTTTATCTTTTGCCTTTCTGCGTCTCCTTCTCAATCTGTTCCATTTCATGGCTGCCGCGTTCGCCTATAAAAGAAACACAATCATTACACATTACAATATAACCCATGAAGCGTTTTGGGATGTCATCCTGACGTGAAAGGCACAATACCAATGTAAAGATTATTGTTATATGTTTGCTTCTGACACAAATTCTTCACACAGGCACCTCAGACACTCTCCCCCTTCCCCCTCCCCCCACCCCAACACAGGCAGGGCAGCTTCCCACAAAGGCAATATAGATCTCTGCACCACCACCGTAGATTCTCCCCCCCACCCCACACACCCATACACTGTCAGCACAGGTGATCACATTGGCACCTCCACAGGCATGACTCCTCCTTCATCCGATTGCTATGACCACAAATCCATTTCCCCTCATGCTGCCAGCTAGTCTCCTATCATCATCCCTTGTGCATCACCCTNAAAAAAACTGTTCTGTCTCCAACAATGCTATCTCCATCCCTCACCTTGTCTTGGACAACCACATCAACTTCTTTGATCTCATCAAAATCTCACTGCCCAGAATAAGAAACTCTGCCTAGTCAAATATTTCTCTTCCTCCCCACTCTCCCACAATGAGTCTCTTTATTAAAGAACCTTTTGTTTTGGTCAGCCAGGTGCCCGACACATGCAATACAATACAATTTACATTTATATAGCAAGTTTAATATCGGGCGGATGTCCCAAAGCTCATTTTGCAGTACTGGATGAGCACCTGAACTGGGGATGGGAGTCAAAGGGGAGGAGGAGGGGAAACATGACTGAAAGTGCAATCAAAGAGGTAGATTTTCAGATGCAATAATAATAATAATCCTTGAATTTGATATACTGCCTTATCACGTGTTCGAGACGTCTCAATTGAGATATCTCAAAGCATTTCACAGAATATAATAATAATAATCCTTGCATTTGATATAACGTCTTCGAGACGTCTCAAAATTCTTCACAGAAGATACTGTAAAGTGAATTGACTGTATATTCTGGGGTCGAAACACGGCATCCAATTGCGCACAGCAGTGTCCCACAAACAGTCGTGGATTGAAGTGACCAATTTATTATTTTTTTTGAAGGAATTATTTCCCCCAGAAAAGTGATTCACCAATTGACTAACAACTGGGTTCCTACTTACTGCTGAGTAATAATAATAATAATAATAATCCTTGCATTTGATATAGAGCTTTTCACATCTTCTAGACGTCTCAAAGCGCTTCACAGAATGTACTGTAAAGTGAATTAACTGTATATTTCGCCCACAAGTATACAGTCAATTCACTTTACAGCATATTCTGTGAAGCGCTTTGAGACGTCTAGAAGACGTGAAAAGCGCTATATCAAATGCAAGGATTATTATCATTATTATTTGTGGACGAAACAAATAAACAAGTGAACAGAGCCATGTAGAGTAAGGAAACTTGCCCAAGTTTCGTCCTGCCGGGAATCAAACCCAGGTCTCTCACCTGCAAGGCGAGTGCTCTAAACGCTGAGCTACAGGACTCCACTGTACAATACTGTAAAGTGGATTGATTGTGTTTTTGTGGGCAAAACTCGGGGGCCAATTGCACACAGCAGTGTCCCACAAGCAGTCGTGGATTGGATGACCAAATTATTCTTATTTAAATGAAACACGGTTCTTGATGGATAGTTGTACATACTGCACAATTATCCTGTGATAAGAAATTTAGGTTATAATGTAGTGCCTTGAAAGAAGGGAGGGAGGGAGTAGAAACCCATCACTATGCTTAATAGTATCCAAATCAGACAGAGTTCCACGTATGTCTGCCATCTACATATGGAAATTTCCTTGTGTCAAGAGTGGCACCAGACTTCCAAAACCACTACAGAGGCTTGACTGTTGAAAGTATGTTACCTTAGAACCAGTTCGGCCACAAGAAAACCCCAGTTATGATCCCACCTCCTCCTCAAGGAGAATAACTCCTTGTTATGTTTAAAAAATGCATAGTCACTTAAATTTCAGAGTCCTGTGCATGACTTTGAGACGTTTTGACAACATAATAAAGCGATATATCATATGCAAGGATTATTATTATTTATTTATAAGTTGGTCATTTGACAACCAACATTAAACACTGACATGAAAGAATCATGTTACTAATTACTGCATATCAGACCAAATTGTGTTTTATTTGCACTTCATGATGAAATGCATTTTGCCCCAATGCAAATGTTGGGTCAAATCCTCTGCGGATTTGCTGTTGGACGTATAATTTGTGGATGGTAGTATTAATGAGACACTCGAAACATGACACTAGAATTTTATTTAATATTATGCAAAACAGTCTGAATTAACGATGAGCCAAAAAATATTATTTCATTAAAAAAAATTACGGAGGTGCTCAGTTAGATGTCTAAATGCTCTTGTGCTTTTTATTTTGTAAAAATATTTAGCGGCAGTGAAAATAGCTTTTTGCCGGTTATGCTTCACATGAGACCATTTCCAACCTGACACACTGATATATTTCCAATGCACCAATGGGAAATAAATGCCAGACTCTGATGAAAAAAGGTCTCTTGAGTTTTTACTCTGTGGCTTCATGGCACGAAATAAACTAAGTGAATTAATGCTCTGACCTGTGAAAATGTCACCATGGGCACAAACATACTAAAATAAAATGTTAAAAATATCACTGTATACAGTAAACTCCTAATAACTCGGCACTCCAAGGGAAAAGGACTCAGTGACGAGTTATCAGGAGTGGCGAGTTAGGCAAATGTATAAATACATAAATAAATGTGGCCGGGATATTGACAGCGCAATGACTTCAGTGGTAATGGCAAGTTAAGCCAGGGTGAGTTATCAGTTATGAGTATAAAATATAACTTACACTAATAGAAAATTTTCATTCTACCCAGTGAGAATGGTTTGAGATTTGTTTATGGATTCCATTTTCAACTTATTTGATGCGTTGTTCCAAGGGAAAAGACCTCAGTGATGAGTTATCAGGAGTGGCGAGTAAGGAATGTGTCTAATTACAAGATTACCATGAGGTGACTGGTCCTCATGGACCTCCCATTCTCTCCTCCCGCCCTTTCCACAAAGATGCAATTGAGGTTAGAAGCTCAGCTTGCAGGAAACCCAGAATAATATCCCATTACTTTAAAGCTGCCGTGTGTTGGTGCTCCAAAGCACTGTGGCGTTGTGCTGGCCCGCTCCAGTGAATCTGATCTCTGTGGTGATTAGGATGGTTGTGTGCTTGGCAGTCTGGTTAGTTATGGACCCATCTGCCTGAGCTTCCTGATGCTCTGAATAGTTATGCACCCATCTGCTTCATCACTTTGGAGGTATTTTATGTATGTGCCTAAGCCATCTATTTTTCATGTGACTTGGTGGCCCAAGGGGAGTGGTCGTGGTGGAGGCGAGTCATGTTGCAGAGGTGGGGGAAGTGGAGTATTTTGGGGGGGAACTCCGTAGCCATTCTGTGCACAGCGAAAACACCATGCAGAAACACCATGAATTGAGTGACCAATTTTATTTGGGTAATTGTTGAACAGGACACCTCTCGTCTTTTTTCCAATAGGAATGTTAACATCTACCTTAATAGGCAGGTGAAGGACGGCACCTCCATCAATACAGGGCACTCCTGCAGTGCATTGCAGTGTCAGCCTAGACTATGTGATTCCAAGTACCAACATGGGCCTTGAAACCACAACTTTCTGACTCGGAGGCAAGAGTGCTACCAACTGAGCCAGGCTGACACACTCTGTCACTAAGATGAAGTCAAATGAAACAAGGCCATTTGACTCATTTGATCTCATACTTCCAGAACACCTACCTTACTATTCTCCCATTACAGAATAAAGCTGTTTTTTTAAAAAAAAATAGTCCAGTGTCTTCGGGCTCTTTCCCTGCAACTTTCTATTTTAGATTTCATTCAGATTTTTATTTTTATGTATTTTGAATTCACTTGTATAATCTGATTTAAAAGACCAATTCTGATTTCTGCAGAACCAAGGACACAGTATGAGGATACAATAGTAGAATTACAGATGAAGGTGCATTAGATAAAGAATTATGCTGCTCCATGAAAAAGTACTATACAGTTTTCACTTATATGGTACTTTTCACACTGGGAGTATGTTTCAAAAAGCACTTTGCAGTGATCGAGTGGGACCCAAGCTGTGTGGAGATTAGGGGATAGGGCTAGGTCACTAAAAGTGCTGGCAAAGAGAATTTTTCTTTTATTGTCTTGAGGTGATGTAATGAATGATAAAGATGACTACCAATAGGTATACTATGGGATTCTCCAGATGTGTTTACCTATTTTCCTTGTGAGGCAACAACAACAACTTGCACTTATATAGCGCCCTCCATGCAGGATAGCGTCTCAGAGCGCTTAACAGTGGCGGAATCTGACTCCGAGCCGCGGGGTGGAGGGCGGTGAGGTGATTGTAAGCGTGCGAATGGTCGAATAGGAAAGTTTTCAGGCGGGACTTGAAAAAAGGGAGGGAGCGGGCAAGGTAGAGGGATTGAGGGAGAGTGTTCCATTGTTTGGGGGCACAATGGCTGAATTCGCGACCTCCAATGGTGGATCGGACGGCATGAGAGATAAGCAGGAGGCCAGTGCCAGTCGAACGGAGGTGCCGGGTGGTGGATTGGGGAGTGAGGAGGTTGGAGAGATAAGGAGGTGCCAGGGAGTGAAGGGATTTGAACACGAGTGGGAAGATCTTGAAGTTGATCTGTTTGTTGATGGGGAGCCAGTGGAGCCTGGCCAGAACTGGTGAGATGTGGGTACGGAGTTTGGTCCGGGTCAGTATGAGGGCGGCAGAGTTCTGAATGGGCTGGATTTTGTGAATGGTGGAGCTCAGGAGACCGGTGAGGAGTGTGTTTGAGTAATCCAGCGGGAAGTGACAAACGCATGCACGAGGGTTTCGGCTGCATTTGGGATAAGGTACGGTCGGAAGCGGGCAATGTGCGGAGGTGGAAGGAGGTGGTCGTGGTCAGGGACCGGATGTGGTGGAGGAAGGATAGCTGGGGGGTTGAACCGGACGCCTAGATTGTGCACTGGTTCGTTGAGTCTGAGGTAGAGCCCAGGGAGGTTGAGGAATTCAGATCTGCAGGAGTGAAGACATTGACGGGGCCAAGGAGTATGGCTTCCATCTTGTCCACATTCAGCTGCAGGAACAGTCTATATTCTGTGCCACCATGTAGTGTAACGGCTGAATAGGAAATTAGCATGTGGGTAAACACAATCTCTAACTTGGATCTACTCTGTAATGTACCATTTGCTGGTCCACTATGCTGCACCATTGCACTTCCCTGGAATCTGTCAAATTTCCACTCAGAATTTACAAACCAAACCAACACAATATAAAAATGGTTTCATGACTTCTTTTAGATTATCCTTGGTGTTGTTCTGGACAGTCTGACCTTTATTTCTATCAACAACCTTTATCAGGGAATGTAAGGTTTTATGTGTTAGAAATCCTACCTTTGCAAACCGAAAGCTGATGCGCTAATATCCTAGAATCATTGAATTATACAGCACAAAAGGAGGCCATTCGGGCAATCCGGTCTGTGCTGGCTCTGTGAAAAGAGCTATCCAATTCAATCCCACTCCCCTGCTCTCCCCATATCTCTGCAAACTTGTCCTTCCCTAATAGTTCTCAGGCTTCCAGTTTGTGGGATTCAATTTGAATAATAAATTGGGTGTGTGGGGGAGGAATCACAATCCAAGAGGTTTAACAAAGATTGATTTGTTGATTTGAGGATGATATTTTGTTAGACTTTTAGGGATTTACACAATCCTGACTCCCGGTTTATCACGGCTGGCATTTTTTGACCTAGAAAAGGCTTGAAAAGTCTGACAGAAGGTGAGAAAGGAAAATACTGGCCACAAAGTGACTATTACAGGCCTTCAGGAGCACAATCCTTTTGTGATTTTTCCCGATTGTTGAACAAATTTCATAAGGAATTCCAGACTTTTAGTCCTAAATGAAGGCACTCTTAAAAGGGGGAAACTTTTCGGAAGATAAGAAAACAGGAACCGAAATAGGCCATTCAGCCCTTTCAGCTTATTGGATCAGTTCGGTAGATTTTCGTAGATTTTTTAATACAATACAAAATTACATTTGTAAAGCGCCTTTCATGTCCCAAGACGCTGAACAGTCTGGGATTAGGACCCTCCTGGAGGGCAGAGAGGGCAGGAGGGTGGCCGAAGGCATTGTCGAAGAGGAGGGTCTTGAGTCGTGCATTGAAGGAGGAAAAGGAGGGAGTGGAGTGAAGGGGATGTGGGATGGAGTTCCAGAGGGTGGGGACGGAGAGGTTGAAGGCTCGACCACCAATGGTGTGCTGGGCCGGGCTGGGGACATGGAGCAGGCCGGAGCCTGCTGAGCAGAGGGAGCGGACAGGTTGATATGGTTGATACCAGGTCGGGGAGGTAGGAGGGGACAAGGCCCTGGAGGGCCTTGAAGGTGAGGATGAGAATTTTGAACTCGATCCTCTGAGGGATGGGGAGCCAGTGGAGCCGGGCAAGGGTGGGTGTCCCATTGGTTCCATTGATCCCATTGGTACAGCCTTTTGTCGTACCCCCAATACCCTCTTCGGAATTAGAAGATTTTCAATTCAATATCCTTACTCTTAATTTATGCCTTAATTTAAAAAAATGTATTTTGGTTCAAATTTGTTTTTGTTCATTATTACATCATAAATTCTGGCGCTTGACCAGTAAAATGAATTGTCGACACTACTTAAATTGTTGTGAATTCTGTTGTTATAAATTGTAATATATGATGTCAATTTGCAACACTAATACAGTACAGATATCCAAGACATCAGCTCAATCTGTTCATAGCATTTCATGGAAATTATTCACTAGCATGATCGAAAGGGAAAGTTTCATTACCTAAAATAAATTAGGTGTAAGATTTTATGTACTTGGCTTTAAGTGCTTTAACCTGCTTTTGCTGAAATGAACAATCTATTTCATTTCACGTGAACCAATTCAAAAAGCTGTTATAAGAATATCACCAAAGAAAATTCTTGCAATGTGGCAAAACATGAGACCAAACTTCATAGGAGTGAATCTTCAAAGGTAAAGATTTTTGTAGTATTGTAGTTTATAATAAAGTCCCTAATGATAAATACATAATGCCACGGTTTGTAGATTTATAGACCAGACGAGAAGCGGAAAATGATTTTCCTGAACACTAAATGTAGAGACCCTCAAAGAATCATTCATCTTGGGAGGGTGTTATTAATTTAATAACAAAACTGGAAGGCTCACAGAGAGAAATGTGTTAAACAGCTTTGTGAAATATTCTGTTTAAAAAAATAATATTGTGCACAGTCACTACACTTCCCAGTAAAATCCTCTTAAATGCCTTGAGATGTCTTGATCACAAGTGCTGTATTAAATGCAAATACAGTGGAATCCGCTTTTGCCAGACCCCGGTTAATTCGGAAGTCAGGTAAATCGAACAAATTGCCCGGTTCTGAATCATCTGTATTCTTACTTGTTTTAAATATGGTGGTTGATTTGGCTAAAAATCCGTTTACTCCAGGTAAAATGCAGCGCCGGTTGTCGCTGAATGTACTCACTTGCACCTTCTGTGTGTCCATTCACCAACGAGCGATTCCTGGATGGAGATGGGAAGAATATAAGATTGATAGACAGTGGACTCCAGCCAATCACAAGCGGCTGGAGTTAGGCTGTCAATCAGTTCGCAGGGGGGAGGAACGGAGAAGAACACTCGAGGGAATATCATGACTGATTGACAGCTGAGCCGTTTTTGAATGGCTGGAGCCCAAACATTCACAAGTGACTCCAGGCTGTCAATCACCTCAATGTTGCTAATTGGTCCCCTTCCCTGACCCTATCACCCCCATCCTTGCCCGACTCCACAGGCTTCCCATCACACAGAGGATACAGTTCAAGATCTTGGTCCTCACTTTCAAAGCTCTCCGTGGACTTGCTCCCCACTACCTCTGCAACCTAATCCTAATCCTTGCATTTGATATAGGGCTTTTCACGTCGGGAGGACGTCCCAAAGCGCTTCACAGAACACACTGTAAAGTGAATTGACTGTATATTTGTGGGCGAACGCGGCAGCCAATTGCGCACAGCAATGTCCCACAAACAGTCGTAGATTGAAAATGACCAATTTATTATTGTTTTGGGTTTTGGAGGGATTATTATTAGGTGTGTGGAGTAAGGAAACTTGCCCAAGGTTTCGCCCTCTGCCTGGAATTGATCTCAGGTCTCTCACTTGCAAAACGAGTGCTCTAACCACTGAGCAGGACTCCACAATATTCCATATTGTTAAACGGCGTCAGCGATCTCCTCTGCTGAGCGGGAATGGTATTTTGGCTAACTTTGGACCCCACTTAAGCTGGACAAAACAGCGGTCCCTGAAGCTTAACCGGCTTCCACTGTATTATTATTTTGAAGTTTCTGGGGTATTTTCCATCGTGTATATTGCTTCAAGAACATTTGTTTGAATGTATTTACCTTCTTTCTTCATAAAATGGGAAAAATTCACATGACGTTAGTATTATAGTGAATAAAATAAAGCAAGTTGCAAGCATATTGCACATGTGAAAATGACCTTGTCAAATACATTTGCAGAAAATTCATTGAGCGGGTTGCAGAATGAGCTGTTCAGGGCCATTGCAGTAAGATTTAACAGATCATCATAGCTATTACAATCTTGTGTATCATGATAAAGCTGCCATTCATCCACTTACAAGGATGTCTCTGGGTGAAAGCAGCGTAAGGAAATAATAGCCAGTATTGTGAAATCCCATCTCTGTAATGCCAAACAACACCTCTGTGCATCGCGGCAACACCTGCTCAGCATTCACTCTGCCGTTGTTTCTTTGGCAACCAATGTCATGAAAACGAATTGCATATGGCCTCCTAATAAAAAAGGATCTAAATAAAGTGGAAAGGACATCTGTGATTTTAATAACCAGCTGAAACTCAGCCAGGCAGCTTTACACTATAAAGTGGATTTTCTTTTAAAATTCTCTACTTGTTTAATAGTTTGCGGTATTTTCTGAACAACATTTTATACTTGGACCACAGGCTTCCAATAGTCATTGTTTAGTGATCATTCCAAATGTCAAATATTTACAATAAGAGCACAGGAAGGCTTAGGAGCAGAGAAGACCATTATACTCCATATGGCCAGTCCTAAATTTAAGAAAAGGAATCCTACACTACTCTTTGTTACTCTCATACCGGTCAGTAGATTTCCTTGTCAAATAATTGCCGCTTGAACTTGTGGACAACAATCTTTGAGTTTATTTAGATTTATTACACATTTATTACATACTCTACAAATGTGTCTTATAATCATAGAAATGTTCCTGTGCAACGGGTTATATTCAAGGTGATGGGTGGCCTTTAAAAGAGAATTAGGTAAACATGTGCGGAGGAAGAGTATTAGAGAGTAAGGGGAAATAGCACACAATTGGGATTAGAATAGATAACTTCATTGGAGGAAGAATCTCTGACACTAATACAATGGGTTAAATGGTCTTCTACTGTAGATTTCTGTGGGAATATAATAATAATCCTGGTATAATGTGAATGCTCCATACAAAGAGAACATATCTGTAGAAAATACATTATTAAATTGGAACCGGTAATAGGTCAAATAAAGTAGTCACTTATTTTAAAGTTCAGCTCTTATTTCCCAGTCTTTAGTGGAACTACCTTGTAATTCACTGAGCTATCCATTAATGTATAGGCAAATTACTATTTGAACTGTAAAACAGACCCTAAATTGTGAGCATCCCTTTCCTTAATTCTAAATGGTAAAAAGAATGACAAATATAATTTTTAAAAAATTAACATCAGACGACACCAAAAAGATTGAGTTAAGATCCTATTTTGAATATGTATATTAATATAATATGTATATTATATCAGCAGTTTGCTTTCAGGCTTTCTGCCCTCACTCTCTGACTCATGTCCTTCCTCATCTCTTTCAAAGTCCATCTCAAAGCCTACATCTTTGCCTTCTCTTTCGGTCATCTTTCCCTTCCCCAGCCCACTAGCCTCCCACTCCCTCACACTCCCAGCTTGGGTGCCAAGCCAGCACTGTCAACTACCTTGGGATGTCCTCCTGATGTGAGAGGCTCTGTATAAATGTGAATTTGGATTGTAGACTAACTTCATCTCTCATACAGGATTGTGCATGGAACAAAGGACCATGCAGTGGACTTAAATGTTGTTGTAAACAGTATTTTATGTGTAAGAAAATTTCTTGAAGATTAAACATCAGATTTCAGTGATGTTTATATTGTTTGAGAAAGTTTGTGTTATGATAGTTATTATCCTTTCTGGTTAGATGGGCAGAATCTGCCATGCCGGTATCAGGAATAAGGGAATCTGGCTTTTTAAAGAATTATAGGCGTGTGCAGGACTGGAAAAGATCATTATGGTCCATCTGGCTAGACCCAAAGTAAAGAAAATCTAAAAAATAACTCCTATATGACTCTATTTCTCATTACACCTCAATTAAATTGTTCATCAAATAGCTGTAGTAATTAAATTTACTGACCCAATTGGGTCTAATATTCCATGATTTGTATTGGGATTACTTAAGAGAATTGTAGAATTTTACAGCACAAAAAAGAAACTTTTGCCCATTGGGTTTGCATTGAGCCACTTGAGCCATCCAATCTACCTTCATTTCATCTGTTTATACAGGAGAGCACTCTGGGATGCTATATAAATGTAAGTTGTTGTACACACGATTCCCTTTAATATTTCTCTTGTTTAAGCATCTGAGGCCCAAAATTTCCCCTAGTCGTAGCCTGTGAGACCATCTTATAGTATTAAAATAACAATCCTTGCATTCGATTTAGCATCTTTTGTGCAGGAAGAGGATGTTTTAAAGTGCCTCACAAGATACACTGCAAAGTGTACTAGCTGAGCCTTTTGTAGACACATTTGGTAGATTTAAGATTGTGCAGATTTGTGGAGAATTCTGAAACTGTAAACTTTAGAAGCTGGTTTTCCGCAGTTCTTTTAAAAGAACTGGCTTCCAAATCAAGACTTAAGCAATTTGGGAAATTCTACATGATCTTAAATTTTAGATCAAACAGTCTAGCAGACTAAGACTAGGTTGAATTTGGTGGTCTAATTCCAATTCTCTGCTTCAACAGCATTTTCTAGCAGTGAATTTCACTTTGCATCGACCTTTCATGTAAAGAATATTTTTGCAGGGAATTGTTGTTGAGTGTAGTGACTGTGTATTTGTGGGAAAATATGGTTTATGTATCATTTTACACACAGCAAGATTTCAATGGTCACCTTAACTGGAGGAATATTATAATAATAATAATATAATAATAATAATATTGGCCTGAGGTTGTGGAGAAACTCTCTTCTCATTGTGAATAATCTCATGGGATTTCTGATGACCACCTGAACAGGTAGACAAAACCTTGGGCTACTGTTTCATCTGAAAGCTGATATCACAGACAATACAGCACAATGCAGTGCAAGCCTCACATATGAGCTCAAGTTTAAAAATGCGGTTTGAACTCACAACCTCTGTCCCACGGGCAGGAGTGCCACCAATTCAACCAAGCTGATGCCTAAGCATTGCCTTAGTCTAGCATTTTAAAGGTTATTGTTCCAAATAAACTTTGTGAACTAAACACTGCTCATGTGGGGCTCTGTGGTACGAGGAGTTCTGATTCACTTACCTTTTTATGTACCCTCCTCATCATTCTAGGGATTGGCTAAACTGAACGGAAAGCTTCAGCCCATGGTGAATGGAATTAATGCAAACAGGACTAAATGGGAGGAACTCTACAGAATGTACCGTCAATCCCATGATGCCACAGATGCCACTAATCACACATTGAATAATGAACAATGAAGCGATCCACTATCTTGTGCAATGGACGTCATAATACTTGATCACCTAACCTCCCAGCCACAGAGGGTAGTTTTGGCCTCTGGCAGATGGAAAGTTAATGACAATGATGCAATTGCTGAGTATCTTCGATATTGTTTTGGCCACAAAGTCAACCTTACTCGAACATTACCATGAGGACCATCTGTGTGGCTGCTGCAGAGAAGGTATAAAATCATTTTGTTGCAGATCAGCTCTCGGTTGTGGAAAGGACATCAGCATTATAAACATTCAAAGCTACTCCCAGGAATTGTTTCATACACGCACACCTGTACCATGCACAACTATACAAGTTAGTATCTAAATATTACAAAATATGACTGCAGTGATTATACAACATCCTAAATCATCTGCTGCATCAGTGCTTTTTTGGTATTTTTTGTTTTAAAAAATCTGCCATTTCCTGGATCACTTTATTAAACTGACTTCTAGTTGTATTTATTGGCAGCAGGACCTTCAGATTGGCAATACAGCTTTAGTTGATGTTTGTGTTGCATGATATTAAGCTAACAAAAAACAACTCTGAACTCTCAATCGCTGCAATATCCTTTTATGTAGCAGTGACTTTTTATGTAGCAGTGTGGTTGAAGGGAACAGATCAAGGAGACTGCATTGAAACTAGCAGATGATAGGGTTTCATTTGTAATATTTGTAAAGGAAATTGTAACTAATGAACCCTGGAGAACATGGAAACAGAGGTTGATTCTCCAGACCTCCTCCCACTTTATCAACCTTGCCTCAGAGCATGGTTATTGCAGGTTACCAAGGATGTACAGTTTCCCTGCAGGCCATGCACTTCAAGTACATCCCAAGATGCTTTTCCCAGTATTGAGGAACCATTCACACGACTTTTCCCCCTCAACAACTGATTTTGAAGCCCCTGATTAAAAAGTTCATCTTTTTTTAAAAGGATCAACCCAGGCAGCATAAGTATTAAGACACAACAGAGTAGGTTAATGCCAGGAAGTGCATCAAACCCAAGTGATCTGAAGGGAGACGGCTGTTTAATAATACTGGTCATTTCCTTCCCCTCCAATTTTTGGACTGCTCCTCATCAGAGAGGCAGTTCAACCTGACCTGACCTTCATGTGATGCACCTCAACAGCTATTCATTTCAACTTGGTAAGAACTGGCATATTGATTTTAGGCAAAGGTAAGGTTTATTTTAACATGCAACATGACCTTCCTTTCACATTCCCAGATATAAAGGTTTCACCTGTACCTGTACTCCACATATCTGTCCTGTACTCTGTTGATGAAATGCATTATGGATTGTTGTCTGCAGACTTTTGGCTCCTTTTATAGGATATGGCTCACTAATAAGTTAGAGGTCAGTTTCACGGAACTTACTTTTAATCTGAGTATTAAATGCTACATTCTCTTATCTGATCATATAAATTATAACTAACTTATAATGAACACTTCTGTTGGATCAGACTAAGACTGGATAACATGGCATGTTAGCCAGAGTTTCTTTTTGTTTCTGTGGAATAAGATGCATAAAGGCTTTGGAGCAGTGGTGCCCATTATGTGGTCCAGGTTCCACTTACCCTTCAGCTGTAGTGGGGTAGTGGGGGAGGCTATGGGAGAGGGATAAGAATGGGTGGAGTCTTATGTTGTTTATATAAATACCAGCATAGATTAGGTGTCCTGTTTTAGTGCTGTAGATTCTATGTGAAGATTTACGGCTTCTTGTATCTTTGGGCATCCATTATTCAACATCTTCATAAATGATCTGGAGCTAGGAATCACAAAGCACAGTGGCTAAACTTCAGGACAACACAACGCTAATGAAGGTGGAGACTGCAAAGATGAACAGGATAGGTTACAAGAGGAGTGAACAAACTTGGGAATTGGGCAGATTGATGGCAGATAAAATTCAATGTAGAGAAAAGTAAGGTGCTTCACATGGGGACAAAAAAAATCCAGGAAGGGACTATTATTTATGAAAAAAATCTGTACGGAAAATGGAAAGGACCTGGTGGTCCAACAGTGCTCGGTAGCAGTGAGCAAGGCAAACTAGATGCTGAGCTGTATTAAAAAAGCAATATTGAGCCGAAATAGTGGGGCACCCTGCCACTTTATAAATCATTGGTACCACCGCACTTGGAATACTGTGTGCAGTTCTGGTCACCGCAATATAAAAAGGATATTGCAGTGATTGAGGATACAGAGGAGGGCAACCAAAATGCTTGAGGGGATGGAGGGACTGGACTACCAGGAGCGATCAGATAAATTGGGCATGTTCACACTGGAGAAGAGAAGATTGAAGGGTGATATGATTACAGTCTTTAAGATAATAATATTAATAATAATAATCCTTGCATTTGATATAGCGCTTTTCACGTCTTCTAGACGTCCCAAAGCACTTCACAGGATATACTGTAAAGTGAATTGACTGTATATTTGTGGGCGAACGCAGCAGCCAATTGCGCACAGCAATGTCCCACAAGATTCTGGAGGGACTAAATAATGAAGACCATGATAAGCTATTTTATCTTGCACTGAACAGTAGAACCAGAGGACGCAGCTTGCGATTGAAGGGGAGTAAATTCAGAACAAATCTGTGGGAACACCACTTCAATGAGTGTGTAGTAAACTTATGGAACAGGCTCCCTCTGGAGACGGTGGAAGCAGAAAGTATTGATTATTTTAAGAACACATTAGATAGATTTCTGCTAGAAAATAACATCTCGGGATTCAATGTATAGTTTAGGACACGACATGTCAAGCGACTGGCAGGATGGTGGACGGCGAACTAGATAGATCTTTGTCTTCTTTCGCCAAGCAAAGTCCTATGTTCTTATATTCATTCATGATCTTCCTAAATGTGATGGGATGACAGAGATGAGATGTTTTCTCTCCTTTTCCTGTTCTCCAGTGAGAGGAGTAGGATTGCTGTTAGATGGTGGACCAAATAAAAGTCCTCCAAAAAAACACAGACTTGTAGTTTTCATAGAGTTATCACTTGTTTAGTTCTTTACTCTCCTGTGGCAAAGTGTCTTGCCTTCGTCAGCAATTTCTTACTGTTTCATAATGGAAATCAGGAACTGCAGGCTCAGAACTCAGCACCATCACTTGTTGGTGTGGCTTTACTGGGAGTGGCTCTCATACAAAATGCTGCTTGAAATCATCGTCTCAGGCAGTCTCTATGGTGTAGGTGATAGAACTGCAGCTTAAAGCTCAGGAGCTCACTGGCTGAAATCCTGATCTGTGCTGATTTTGATACTCTCACTATAGTTGTATAGAGAGGTTAAATTGGCTCTAGTCTTCTCAAGGTGAGGGAGGAGAAGACCAGCCAGGGTTCCTGTTCCTGGTCCCTCTTCAGTACCCTCTAGTGGTAATTTGTGTGTGTGGCAGACGGGTTGGGAAAGGTCAGCCTTGGCTGTGACACCACTTTATACAGTCGAGTGGACCTGTTCACATTTAATTCCAATGGCCATTTGAACAGACTGCAGCCCAGTAAGAGAAGGTCAGACCAAAATCATGTGCCAGTGGGGAGAAAATTTGAAAAATAATTGGATGCATTACATGTTTAATAATAAAAACAGGAACCATGACCTAAACTGAGAAACACTGCTGGATAATACATACTTTATTATTGAAATAAAAATAAAAAGATCCTAACTAGCAGACTGGATCTATATATAAATCACCAACTGGTAGCATTAGCTTGAATTATTATCCCAAAACTAATAATGTTTATTAACCAGCGAAAGTGAAACGATATTTTACACATCATTATGAACAAAGTGGACACATCAGCTGAAACAACATAACCTAGGTCTGAAATAAATAGCGCAACTGTTAATGGAACAGGCAGCAACTATTTTCCACATCATATAAATAGTCTTGGAGTTAATTAATAAAAGTTATGGGAAATGATTCACCAAAATATTTATATTTTAACGGTTTAAAGGTCGACAGTCACTACATTGTACTTGTACTTACAGCTAGATTAAAAACAGAATTGCTGCGAATCCCCAGCAGGGTCAAGAAGCATCTGAAAGATAATCGAGGCTCAAACCTTTCAACTTCTTTCTTTCTCAGATAATGAGCTACCTACTTGTTGTGGGATTTCAGCATCTCTGCTTTTATTCCATATTTCCTCTGCAATTCTTTGTTCTGACAGCTGAAGTCTGCTTACAGCAACACAATTAAAACCAAATCTATATTAACATTTTAATACTATGTATTTTTTAAAAAAAAGAAATTTTGTAGTCTTTATGTGTAAACGAACGAGGCCCATGATGTCTTTTAGAATGCGGGTGGTGGAGGTGTCTGTATTATTCATGCTGGAGGTTTGTTTACAGGTGGATTTCTTTGATCACAAACAGTGGAATCGGTCAGACAATCAGACTGAACTGGAATGTGGACTTCTGTGGCAGCATTGCTAGCAGTCAGAGAAATTATCTTATTTCATTGAAGTATTGTCTGCAAAAAGGAAAACTAATGGACTCTTACTAAAAAGCGCAAAAATAGCAAATGTATCTTTAAAAAGATGGCTTTGCAGCGTTGCCTGATTTATAGAAATAGGATAAAAATTGCAGTTTTCTTAATAGATTCATTGCATCTGAGATATATCACACTTTTCACTCGAATGTTTGGGTTCAATGCCCATTCCCTGCATGAGAACTAACCACTAAACTACAGGTAATGAGTTAGCCCTGGAACAAGATGCATTATGCACAAAGTGATATCTTTTTGTTTAAGGCAGAGCTGCAAATGCAATATTCTATTGCTTCTTTAGAATGGAACAGCGCAATTATTGTAACCCTTAGAATGAATACTCAGCACTGTATAAAAACAAGCACCAGCAGCAAAGACTGATGTAATTGATCAGGGAAATGCACCAAAGAGAGAATGTAATCACTTTCATGATGCACATCATTCTGGAACTAGAATTGCAACATATAAAGCACTGTTTCTGTAATAAATTAGAGGAGGGGTATAATTTTAAGAGCATGCATGAAAAATGTGAAAGTCTGTTAAATAATAACCTACGGGGAACAGTTTGTTTAAGTGAAAGCAAATTAAGATGCTAAACTTTTTGTCTCCTTTTTCTCAGTTTTATTACCTGAACAAAGAATGCTTGTACTGCTGAGAGTTTGTATATCAGTGTGCATGTCTCAATGCTATTAAAAATCTTATTTGAACAATTTATGTTCACTTCCTTTACAATATCAGTTAGGGAGTCAGTGTGAAGCGGGACGTGGTTTATTTTGTTTTTTAAATAATCTTTTAAATTGTACATTAGATGAATGAGGCAAAGATTGTTCCACTTGTTTATGTAGTTGTTGAATTAAAAGTCAATGAGACTGAGATTAATTAATGACGTCTCACCCTGGGTTATTGCTTCACAGAGCTGTTGTTTCTTGCACAGTATTGTACATATATATTTAAATTCATCTAGTTCCCTTTTGAGTGATAGAATGGAAACTACAGTCACACATGCCTTCGATGCAAACCCATTCTGTATTCTTTAACAATTGTGCACAATCTAGCATGAATTCAAAAGAATGCTGGGAAGAATTCTTGTTTTAATTAATTAATGCCCTATTAAATCGCTTGCAACCACCAGAGCTGAAGAAACAATTTAAATCTCACCAAGTGATCAACATAATATATTACAGCGCTTCTTTATTTGTAAGGGAATCAATGTGGATTGTTTTTTTTATCCTTATGAGTTTTTTCCACCGAGTCCAATGAGATCATTATCTTCATACCTAGGCATTTGGCACGTACACGCCTGTAATGCTCTGATTCAAAGAGTAAAACAAAATAAATCTTAAGTGTTTGGGATTCCTTAGACGTTCTTGAAGTAATTAAAAACAATCAGCAGAAATATTACAAACATAACAACACCAAATTATATTTAGTTGTGATTTTTGAACTATCTGTGACCTGCAACCATTGCCCCGTTGCTTAATGTCCCCTGCTCAGTCCACCTCATCATTCTCTGGAACTTGATCCAGGATTCTCTCCATCTTTTCCTGTCCCTCTCTGCCTTAAGGCCTACATTTTTAACTGTGCTTTCAGTCATCTTTCCCCCTGTACTCACTTCTTCTGGCTCAAGCTCCCAGTTAGTGCGAGAAGCACTCTTAAGACATCTTTCCAAAGTGAAGACACTATATGAATGTAAATGTTGAATTTACATGTTTAGTTTACAGCCTAATAACGTGCTGCTTTGTTTCTTCAAGTTGCAGAAGCATTAACCTTACAGTATTTGAATTATTTAGGAAAGTAAATTTTAATGAACAATTAAATTGGTGTAAATTATTTTGTGTTATTTCTATGAATTAGCACAACGAATATGTGATAAAGACTAGCACTACAGCTGTGGAGTTATTAATAAATAATATGTAGGCTGATTCTTATTGCTGACATTCACCATGCAAAAAATACAAGCAATGTAAGCTCTCCTTTATTGGTTATATTTCTCCATGGTTTTAAAGCCATAAATGATCATTCCAACCTGAAAGTGTGAAATATTATTCACGAAAGGTTTATTTATAAACATTTTTTATTGGAGACAAAGCGATAATTCGGTATTAACTTTATATGGGGTTTTTAAAGCAACTGTGCTTTGTTACAAATCACATTTATATTTGCCATTGAATTCTTACAGATGAGAAGCTGATGTTTCTTTTTAATCTAAGGAATACAATTAACTTACAAATTATTTTACAAGCCAGTATCTTTCTGTTTCTGTTAGTATCAGTATGAATTATGTATTAGAATGGGCTAATATTGGACAGATGAGATTCAGATACGTTCAAATTTTCCACTTTATGGTAGGTTTATTTAAATTTTGCATCAGCAGCAGTCATTTAAATAACTGCAGTGAGCTAAATGGATTTTAAAACCCCATAAGAAGCTCGAATTATTATCAACAAACAGAAGTGAGTTATGCTGCATTAATATTTTATTTGTCAAAAATAGATTTAATTTTATAGACAGATTTGTGGTACAGTGCATTGGCAGACTGATGGATCTTGGAGTGATAAGCGCATTATTCCCCACACGGTGAGCTCTGAATCTCATCCCAGGCCATCTGCTAAAGGCATTGCAATCTGCTTCACCAGGGAGAAAGGACTGCAGGGTAGGTGAACTTACATCACAGCTCCTGAGGAGAGAGTGGATTCAAAGCATACGGGAACAGGTATTTACCTGCTCTTGCTGAGGTACTGGTGTGTATGCGGGGGGGGGGAAGTGGGGGGTGGGGAGGGGGGTAGAGGTCAGAGGACAACAATGACAGAAGAGGAAAGCTAAAGAGATGGACGAAATAGGTTACAAAGCAAACAGAGAAAGAAAAATATTTGACATTTTCAGAGCAAAGTTGACGTCATGTTCATGAATTATTTAATCTCTCAATTATGCAACAATTTATTCATGGCAGATTTATGTACGCAAGTAGTTCGGTTGATTAAGACTTTGCACAAGGAGGCCCTAACTTCCACCTAAGTCTTGGTCTGCAAGATAAATGTTTCTTAAATTTAAGATTTAAGTTTGTGCAGAATTGTAGAAAATTCTTAAATTCAATCTTAATTTGGAAACTGGTTCCTTTTTAACAATTGCGGAAAATTATAGGCATTCGCCTACAAAATACATAGTCACTACACTTTACGGTAAAAATGTACCGTGAAGTGCTTTGAAACATTCTCCCAACGTGAAAAGCGAATGCAAAGAATATTATTAAAACAATCTTCCAAATTAGGACTGGGTTTAAGAACGTAACACAATTCTGTCTGATCTTAGATGTTAACACAACAGGGTCCGACCGATATGCTGAGACTGGATGGAATTTCAGACCCTGATATTTGTGGGATTGTGAAAGCAAATACATTTTTCATTAGTACCTCCAAACTGTGTTCAGTCACTTTATGAGGTGTACGACTGAAGTGAGGTGATGATAATCCAGAGCAAGATCGGAGCTAATGCTTATTATAGATTTACTGTGTTAGTTGCATGCTCCTGGACCTATGTGACCAATTATTTTTTCTTTAAAATTTCCTTATTATAGAATCCCATTAAAAAAAAACACAAATTAGATCCTAGCCTAATGCTAGGATGAAATTGTATCCTTGAAATCATCTCCATGTACGATTTATTTGTTTAACGTTCATGCTGCAGGGTACACGGCAGTGTTACTCTGATTTCAGTGCCTTGGCGGTTGATGTGGTGGTGAGTGTCAGTGACCAGGTGGCTCCATGAAGCTGGTACATGATAACATCCACATTGAAATAGCTCAGTAGCTTTGAACATAATCACTGAAAATTTACTGAGTGATCTTCCAAAGCTGTTTAAAGTCCCAGTGCATTTTATAAACTTACTGCTTCTGCATCACAAGGAAGGAGTTATAACTCTGGTTAGAGTGATGATAAAGCAGAGCTTTTTGTTTCACATATTGACACAATAAATTGAAAGCACGTCTTTTTAGACATTTTCACAACTTGAAGAAAAATGCTTCAACCTTACTGACTGTGACAAGATATTTAATCTGTGGTTGCTGGCATTTTGGTGACATCAACCTGACTGTGAGAGCTGATGTGAGATTCAACAGAAAGTCTGGCATCATCAAATATGCTTCACTGCGCCTCAAGACAGAACATTATAAGATTACATCTCTTTAATGGGTTTAGAAGCATTGGGATTGGGTCTAGAGAACATCGCTGTGAAATGCAGACTAATTCATGGGCATGATTTTATATCCATGGAAGGAGCAATTTGAGCTTTGTGGGTATCCTGATTCTGTCACACTAGCCCTTCATCAGCCGATGCTATACTATGTGGGGACATAACCACATCCTGACATTGTCAGACGTCCCATCTTTCACATCAGACATTAGCCACCCGAAGTCCCATTGGCATGCTCAGGTGAATATTAACAATTCCACAACACTATTTGAAAAACGAAGGGAGTTGCTCCTGATATCTGTCCAACAATCTACCAGATAAATTAATCATTCACCTCATGCTCGTATGTGGGACAGACCTGGTGCAAATGGCGTGTTCCTGTAAAGAACGTCACTACATTTGGCAGTAATTACATCTGAAATACTTTGAGACTTTCACTGTGATAAGGTTCTGAAAAAAGGGAAATTCTTTCATCCTTTACCACCTAACTGCACATCACAGTAAAGTGTCTTGAAAGCAATCCGTGGTTTCCTATCTAAAGAATCATATAAAAGAAAGTGTAGATAGGTGGAAATTATATTCTGTAAATCATTTAGTACATATTTCATATCTACAATTTGCAAATGCTGCATTTTAACCTATATTTCCTTTGATACATTATTTTTCAAATATGCATTAAATTCAAAGCTCAGGGAATTGGGTCAATTATTTTTAATTTGAATAACCAGAGTAATTATATAACAACAACTTGCACTTATATAGTGCCCTCCACGCAGGGTATCCTCTCAGAGCGCTTGAGACGCTACCCTGATAACTATTGTAGCACTTGATAACTGTTGGAGCAGACTGCAGCCCTGCTTGGAAGGCAATATTTTTCATCATGCAGCAACATTGTAGTTTGGTAGGAGGGGTGGAGGACAATTTTGTGCCATGTGCAACTGGGCTTAGTGTGCACTATTGATACTAATAATCTTTTCATTTGCTAAAGCGTCTTTCACGTCACGAGGACATGTCAAAAAGCTTTGCAGGATTTACTAAACAGTGTAGTAACTATTCTGCAGGCGAATGTGGCAGCCAATTTGCACAGAGCAAAGTCACTTACCATGTGGCCAGTAAATGCATGGTAGCATGAAATTTGACAAAACGATATGCAGAATGTAATTTCCACTTTTCTACAATGTAGTCTTTAGATGAGAGACCAAGGATCACATTCAAGGCACCTAGAATATATAAAATCAGGGTACGTGGGTAATAAATGCACAGTAATTGTGTGCAATTACTATTTTGTCGTTAAAATGCCAATTTTTAAACTTTTTTACATGTTAATTTACTGCTAATGGTGCTGAAAGCCATTCGGTGGAACTTTACATTATTGGAAATGAGAACATTGAGGAAACAGCATAAGATATAAAAATCTAATGAAGTTAACGTAAAGTGGCTCCTCTTTTATGAGATGAAACTTTTTGTTACAAACGTTGTTCAATAAGATTCTACAACTCTGCTCTTTTGTTTCCATGTAAACATAGCCCATTCAATTGAATGTAATTAACAATAATAATCTTTACATTGATATCAAGACCTTTCTCTTCAACCACACCTTCGGTCACTTGCCCAGCTTGCCTAGCTTATCAATGAGACTTGGAGGGGCAGACGTGTCACAGGGGAATGGGAATCTTATCCACTCAAACCTTTATAATTCTAATGTTCTAAAGCGTAGGTTGATTCTTCCTGGAAGCTTCCTGGTGCCTCAAACAGGTAGACTATGTATTTTTAGCTGGTTCACTTCAGGCAGTATTGCAATACACCCTTTGAGGCTCCATTGACTTTGCCTTCTGTCCAGCTGCACCAGTGTTCTCTAGCCATAGGCAAGCAGGGTACATTCCCCAACTGGGAGAAAATAAGCTGATAATTTAATTTACCTCTTTGTGTGATTTCATCATGTCCTTTAGAAGTACAAGACTTCCTTAAGAAGTATGCCTACCTAATATAGAGTCACTATACTTTACAGTAAATTCTGTAATCGCTTTGAGACATCTCGACAATGTGATAAGGTACTATATCAAATGTAAGGATTATTAAGTAGGAGCTCATTACAGAAATGTCAAAATGATTGTAATCTATTTGTCACTCTGATAGGTATTGTTGAATTCCCTAACATGCTTAACTCTACATGTTAAATGTCTCTTGTCTCAGCATTGTGCAATTAAAAAATACTACATGGTAATGGAGTTATCCTCCAAGGAAAATACACTGAAACTTGTCCTTCAGATGAGATGTTAAACTGAGGTCCACACTGCCTGTTTAGGTGGATGTTAAAGTCCCCATGGCATTTTCCAAAAAGAGAAGGGAGTTTCTCCTGTGTCCTAGAAAACAATGCCGTGATAAAATTGGTCATTCATATCATGGCTGTTTGTGGGACAAACAATGTTTGTGTGCACAAATTTATTTATTTAATCAAATTTAGATACCAAATGAATGACAAGGGATTGAAATTGAACCTATTTGAGCAGTGGGAAAATTCTTGAAACATTGTACACACCTGACTTTGCTTTACTTCTGCTGTAATATTTCTAACTGCTTTCAGAAATGTTATTTATTCTCAACAGCTGGTAGTTAAAATTAGCACCAACTTCGAATCCACTAGATTTAAATCAAATCATTATTACATGTTGCACAAGTGAGCTATTAGAAATGAACCTTGGAAGTTGTAGTTCGCAAGCAACATTATAATTATACAAGACATCTTTCAATGTCCCCCAGCTGAATTCTTCCAGGATTTAATATTGCTGGCATGGACTGAAACAGTATACAGATGTCAGATCCTTTTTTTTATATATCCCCCATTCAATTGGAGTTGCAGTTTGATGATCTATAATACCTCTGTGGCACTGGCTTTTCATTGACTGTATAAAAGTGTTTCGGCTTTAGTTCTGATGCATTTTTAATATTCCTTGGAGCAGTGCACATTTTGAGGGAAGAAGGTTTAGAAAAAAAAGTAAATCAAAAATGTTAATTATTCCGGCACTGCAAGATAAAATGAATTGTTCACTATATATGAAACGATTGTTGCTGGAGTCTAGATTTTAAGCAGCAAATGGCATTAAAGGAATCAGCAGCTTTGTGGTTTAAGGTGCTGTTACAGAAAAATTCAATTCTCAGCTGCAGCTATGAAGCAACATCTACTAATTTTACTATGTTTAAAACAATGTGGCTGTATGTTTGAAAATCATAAATAAATTTTGTTTTACATTCAAGAGATAATGTCAAAGTTAATTTTAGCTTAATTTTATTTAGATTTTTTTCCATTTTGACCAAGGTTTTTAACTGCAAAAATAATCAATTTTCAGGTCATAAGGTTACACTGAACAGAAAGTGATATCAGTATGTATGTGAACCACACAGGAAGTGATGTTAGTATGTCTGTCTATTCTGTGTCTATTACAGTTTATTCTGTGAAGCGCTTTGAGACGTACAGAAAACGTGAAAAGCGCGATATCAAATGCAAGGATTATTATTATTATTATTATAGTATGTGTGTGCTCCACACAAGAAGTGATGTTAGCCTGCAGAGGCACCGCACAGGAAGTGAAACCCGTGGAGAACGTGCAACCTGAAAATCAGCCATTTTTGTGATTAAAAAAACTGTCAAAAATAATTAACAACGGCAATTCATTTCAGTCAATTTGGGGAAAATTGTAAAACCGATGAATGCCAAGTTCTACTGATTAATATTGGAATCCAGCAAGTCTAGTTTATAAATAAAAGAAATTAATCAGTAAACATGTTACTAACGTGTAAAGAGACCAAAGTATAACATCCGCATTTTATATGAAGGAACAAGAAACTGTACAGAATCAAATAAACAGATAGATCTGTCAGAGAGCCAGCACAGGCCTCCTTCAGTGCTATAAATTTCTATGGTCCAAATTTCACGAAATCGATTCACAAGCATCTTGTCACATGAGGGAAGATAAAA
The DNA here is from genome assembly GCF_018977255.1 of Callorhinchus milii. Taxonomy (NCBI): domain Eukaryota; kingdom Metazoa; phylum Chordata; class Chondrichthyes; order Chimaeriformes; family Callorhinchidae; genus Callorhinchus; species Callorhinchus milii. Next base: position 49,027,005 of record NW_024704743.1, on the reverse strand, counting down.
CAGCAAATTCTGAAAATCAGAAAAGAATAGAATGCTGGAAATGCACAGCAGGTGGCTCAGTATCCGACAGAGTTAGTGTTTCGGATGTGATGCTTCATCAGTCCCCCTTCATCATAAATCTCTTAAAGAAGGAAACAAGCATAAGCCTCACATTTATGTTGCAGAGAAACATTATAGTCCCAAAGTGTAAGACCTAGGTTTGATTCCTGGGCATGGCGAAACCTTAGGCAAGTTTCCTTACCACACACCTCTTCACCTAGCAGTAAGTAGGAACCCAGTTAGTTGATTAGTAGATCGTTTTCTGGGAGTAATAATACCTCAAAAAAATGTGGTCACTCAATCCACGACTGGTTATGGACACTGCTGTGCACAATTGGCTGCCGTGGTTTGTCCACAAAATGTACAGTCAATTCACTTTACAGTATATTCTGTGAAGCGCTTTAAGATGCCTCGAAGATATGATAAGGCGCTATATCAAATGCAAGGATTATTATTATTACACAACAACATCAATTTGCATTTATATAGTGCCCCAAGCTCTGGTAAAGTGCTTTGAGATGCTATCCCAACCTGAAAGGTGCTATATATATATAAATATATATAAATCGTATTGTATTCTTATAGGATAAATGTCTCAGAGCTCTTCATTATGGCAGAAAACCAAGCAAATGGGGGAAAGTGATCATAGGCGCAGTTGAAGAGTTGGGTTTTACAGTATGACTTAAAGACAGATAGAGAGGGGGTGAGGTGAAGGGAGAGAGGCATGGAGCAACAGAGGTTAAGGGCATAGTGACTGAAAAATGGTTAAAGGGGCTGCATTGTATTAAATGCTCAATAGAATGTTTTATGGCTCACTTTATGCACGAAATCTGCCTCTGACATTTAGAGAAAATCATTCTCCCAGATCTTACACCACCAGATTCTCCCAGATCTTACACTGGCTGCTGATAAAGCTGTGGTTTAGTTACTGTAAAAACAATGGAGTCCATCATGCGCTGACAGCAAAACATTGTGATTTTCCTTACATATTCATAATGGATTTTCCCAATAATAAACAAATAATAATAATAATCCTTGCATTTGATATAGCGCTTTTCACATCTTCTAGACATCACAAAGCTCTTCACAGAATATACTATAAAGTGAATTGACTGTGTATTTGTGGGCGAAACGCGGCAGCCAATTGCGGGATATGGCACGGATGTGGGGTAAAAAGGATAGTTGAGGGTCAAACAAGGCGCCAAGGTTCCGGACTGGCTTAACAAGGTGAAGTGTGCAACCACGGAGGGTGATACTGTCAGCGCTTGAATTATGGAGGCGCTGACGGGAGCCAATCAGGAGAGCCTCGGTCTTGTTGACGTTCAATTGTAGAAAGTTAGCTCTCATCCAGGACTTGATGTCTGACAGACATTCTGTCAGGACAGCAGTATTGAGAATTCAGTTTACCATTCTTAAAAGGTTTAAAAGACAGTTTCTATTCAGTCTTAATTTCCCTTCCATATAAAGGGATAAAAGTTCAGAAAACTATCAAAGGGTCAGCACCAATTAATAATAAATAATAATAATCCTTGCATTTGGTATAGTGCCTTATCACATCTTCGAGACATCTCAAAGCGCTTCACAGAATATACTGTAAATTGACTGTATATTATCTGGGCGAAATGCGTCAGCCAATTGTGCACAGCAGTCTCCCACAAACAGTCTTGGATTGAGTGACCAATTTTTTTTTGGAAGAATTATTACCCCCAGAAAAACGATCCGCCGATCGACTAACAACCGGCTTCCTACTTACTGCTAGGTAAACAGAGGCGTGTGGAGTAAGGAAACTTGCCCAACATTTTGTCCTGCCAGGAATCGAAACCAGGTCTCTTTCTTGCGAGGCAACTGCTCTAACCACTGAGTACAGCACTCCACATGTATGTATTGAAGCTAAATAATATTCAACAGATATGAATAATATATTTGCATGTAAACACATCCCTCTGTCACCCCCACCCCAGCAGTTCCACCCCCAACTGGGGTGCAAACCTTGGACTATTCACCAATCTGGGACATCCTCCTGATGTAAAAGGTGCTATATAAATGTAAATTTGTATTGAATAGTAAATCATTCCAAGTCGATTCATAGATAATTACTGTCAAGTGCGGTGAGTGTGTATTTGTACAGCAATGTCCCACAAACAACCAGGAGGTGAATGGCCGATTTATCTGGAAGGTTGCTGGATACTTCTCTTGTTGAATCATGTCAAGAGATCTTTAATGGTCACATAAACAGTTAGTCAGGACTTCAGTTCAACCTACAACAATGAGGCACTCCCTCAGTACTGCACTGGAGAGTCAGCATGAACTGTAAACTCAGGTCCCAAATTGAGGCATGAACCAAAACCAGTCAGGGCCAACAGCCAGAGTGCTAGTAACTGAGGCTAGCTGACACCAGAGTGACTATGAAAGCAATAATGAGAGATATCTGCTCAGAAATTATGCTCTGTGTAAAATCATTATCTAATTGACCTGTCTGTTGCCATCAATGGTACAATTGAAAACATTATTATATTAACACAGAGCAATATGGCTGAGTTTGGGAACTAACAGCCCCAAACAGATGCCATAGTCCCTTTAAACAACTAAAAAGGAAGAAGGCAATTCTCATGAAAAGGAAAGTACTGAAACTGAATTGCCATGCAGCACATATACAGTACTGATCCCAAGTTGCTCTTCAATGATACAGATGGTGGATGGGAATCAAACATTCACATCATAAAAAAAATTGGTCCAGAGGCAAGCCAAGACCTGAAGCGCACAGGTATAAAGGTGAAGGACATGCAATTGATTAATTGATGGCTGGATGAGATTGGAAGGGTAAGAGCTGCTCTATCATTTCAGTTTCATTTAATTGAAACTCTTTAACCACTGGTGCATTTAATGCAGCATGGATTAACCCAATCTAGATGATACGCACTGTACAGTGCAACATGTAAGGCAGAAAAGGAAACAAGTGAAGTTACATTACCTCTGCTCTGAGATGTTACCTCGTGTGAAGGGCGCTAAATAAATGCAAGTTGCTCTTGTACCTGCATTCAGAAATCAGATTAAGCTTACATCAGTGAACTGTTTTGTTTTTCTCATTATTTTTGCAATAATTATAACTACTGGAACGTGACATCCAACTGTTTTCAGATACTGTAGCATTAATATTAGCATGTGGCATTTTAAAATACTTGGTGCATGAGGTCCATGATATGTCATAAGAATAACAATGGGCCATTCAACCTATTGAGGTGTTATTGATAACTAAATGGATTTCCCTCACTTAAGCCCTGTTGCAATGTTCACTTGCATTGATGCTTGTACATGGAGATTGCATTATTTTGTACACGTCGTGTTTCATTTCTGCTAGAGTTTTGCATAGTTTAGTTGAGTTTCTATTTCCAGAAACAGGATCATCTTCTTTGATTTTAAACACTTGTGCGATCTATCAAAGCTTTGCCCCATCAAATTTACTCCATGGTGAAGAAGACTGATCCGAAGTAAATGATGAATAGTCCTTGGTATGAAGTGAGATTTGGAAATTTCTGTTTAATTGGCAGGAAACGTAAAACATTTGTTTAGGTGTTCAGATTAAACATAATCCATAATTCTTGCACAAAGTACAGTGGACATGGTTAAGTATTTACTGCACTTTATGTTATGGAACAAAATGAATAGAAAACATACTTGAAGACGCAATGGCACAGAGTTTAGCATCATGATTAACATGATACAGATGTTGCCTGTTTTGTGCCTCATCAATCAAATGCCACAAAGGACATATAGAATTGAAGTGGATTGAAAATGAATTGGACATCCGCTCACCTACAAAAGACCACGGGGTCAATTGTGGAGTGAATCTCTGAGATGTTCAACCAAGAACCGAGGTGTCTGGCTTAATCTCATGGGTGCCATGTTGTAATAGCCAGCTAAATTCTGCAGAAAGGTGGCAGTATTCCAAGAAGTCTATGCAACTTTAGATTGATGAGGAACAAACAATTCCAATGGAAGCAGAGGATCTTCAAGAACCTGCCCCAGGTTATGGCCTAGCATCAGCAGGAGAGTTTGCAGGTTGATGTGATTGAAGAGTCTTTCACATGAGATGCCTGAATTTTATTGACGTGATGAAGTGTCAATGAACTGAAATGACACTGTTCAAAATGCTCAGGAAGTGTAGTTTACAGCACAGTTACATGGGATAAACAAAAGCATTACAACCATGCAAAAACAAGCATGCATCCAAATAACCTGTATGAAGCAAACTCATTTCAAACAATTCATTAATGTGTGGTAATTTCTATTGGGATTCCTTAATAATGAACCTGAAAGTACATCACTCTGATCCCCGGGAATTCTGATCTTACTCAATCTATTTTCAGAGTGTGTCAGCACAATTTGCATGACACACTTGTGATTATCGGAAAAGGTTCTCACTAGGATTAATTATTGAGGAGCCCCAGTAGATATCATTACATATAAGACCCCATTAATGTTTGTGTTTACATAGTATGAGTTGCTAGAAACCTTAACATCACTGAAGCAGACATGAGAAAAAAGGAAGAAGGTGCAAATGTTTCACTTACATATTAATGAAATGTGTGAGCTAATGTTTATATCATGGTGAGTTCCCCAGTAACTATTATTTCTATAACTCTGTAATACACCTAGGGACAAAGGATCCAATTGCTAAATTGTAGTATAGTTTACAGTAATTGATTATTGGTGCGCTTTGGGATAAATCTCTGCCAGCTAATATTTTTGGGGCTCAGTTTAGACTCTGGTCTTTCACTTCTGGAGCCTAGGTTCAAGACTAGTCAGTGATGGACAGAAAATTTTCCAAAGGGTACCATGTAAAACAGATTTCCCCATGAGTGCAGTCTGACAGCATTATTGCTAAATTGCTTGTTAAATTGATAATCTTATTCATTAGGCCACAGCATTGCCAATGTGGAAGATAGCAATGCTTTTGGAATGCTGATACTTTTGGGGTGCTCTTCTGAAGTTGGGGCAGAGGAGAGGGGATTTATTCTCTATCATTCAAACCTAGGTCTTCTATTATTGCATCCAATTTATCCATTATAAGTGCCAACCTCCATTATGGTTCTTTGTTTCTAAGGCTCAATGGAGAGAATGGATTGCTCTTATGATACAAAGGTCATCTGGAGTTTTGACATACTATTAAGTGTAATACTATTAAGTGTAATATCACAGGAGAAAAATAAATAAAATGTACAATCTTGTTACTGACAGGATATTTTAGCTGAAGTGCACAGGAAGCTAGATTTTCCTGCTGGTGTTAAATGGATTGTTGCGTGGCTGTGGTAACTATAGGCTATTGTAAAAAAGTGTTCATGCTCCCCATATCTCCAGAGCTGATATTAAATGAACAAAGGAGGTTCCTAACTTGAGTTAGCCAATGCTAATAGTGTCCATTACTCGCTGTTGCTACCTCACATTCTAATATAGTGCTGAGCCTCCACTGTTTTGTTGGATGTGCTGTTCTTCAGATGAGATGTTGAACAAAGATCCGCTGTACCTCTTCAGGTGCACATTAAAGAAAAACCTATAGCATTATTCAAAAAGAGAAAGGAGTTTTTCTCAGAATATAATATAATCCCTGAATTTGATGTCTTATCATGTCATCGAGAGGTCTCAAAGGGCTTCACAGGATACTTTGTAAAATGAATTGACTGTATATTTTGTGGGTGAAACCCAGCAGCCAATTGCAGAACCTATTTGTAGGACATTGCTGGGCATAAATTAGCTGCCTGGTTCGCTTACAAAAATAAACAGTCACTGTACTTTACAGTAAAGTCCTGCGAAGCACTTTGAGATGTCCTCCCAACATGAAGGTACTATATGAAATGTAAGAATTTATTATTATAACAGCAGTAACTCCTGTGTAATCAGTATCCCATCACTCACAAGTTGCTGCAACAAACTTTCTTTCCTGAACATTCTGAAACAATGACTAAACATCGCTTACCTGTCTTCAAGCATACCCTGAAATGTTTACATTAATCAGGACTGACTATGCAATTTAACACACAAGGGAAGTAAACGTTTTCTGTGCATCATATTATTTTACTTTGTAAATTGTTGGAAAATGCCTCATTAGCTAACATTAAATATGAATAAATTGAGACCTAAATAATTCTATTGTCAGGTGTGATATTTGATGTCTGAAGGCTGACTGAGTTAACTGAAAAACGTAGGTAAGGCATATGGGGGCCATGTGTCAACATAATGTAACTGCAGGTGCCAGTCAGTATCACTGGCATATTCCTGTTAAGGTATGTGCAGAGTTTAAGTTATTACTGAGCTAGCACGAGAATGGAAGTGTTGAATAATAAAGTAAAATTACGGGACCAAATGATGAATGATTGGACTTGATGAGTTCACGTTTTATTTGTTTGAGACATCATTAAGTTACTTACTGAGAAGACGAAGCAAGAATGAATGTCTCCAGGGATGTTGAGGAGACGGAGTAATTTTTTAGCCATCCTATAATGCAGGATTCTAGTCAGTTAACAAAGCTCATGGGAATGTGCCTGACAAAGTGTGAAGGAATGGTTATTTCATAGTAAATGCTGCCAGAGGTTTGAAACACAAAGGGTGGATAGAATTCTTTCCACAGATGTGACAGCTGGATCTCTAAGATACAAGAAACTTCCTCTAATACAATCAAATGTGCCCTTCCTAAAGCAAATAGGAAAGGCAGTAACATTAGAAGCGAAACAGAGAGCCTCCAAGAAATGTCATTTTTGATGTCCGTTCAGAACCTCTCATTACATAGTCTGAGTGTCGAGCTTCTCACCATGCTCTAGATAAATGAGAAGTTGCCATAGGAATGAGCTAATGTGATGTTTGTTTATGGGGACTGAAGAACTGACAGCGTTGGTGAGTGACATTTCTATTCTGAATGAAGATTTGTTCCTGTAAACAGATCTGGCAGCTTCATCCGCTTTCTCTCAAGTGTGGAGCCACAGCGAGCAACACTCAGACTGGCACTTGACAGGTTGGATGCATTTACAAGATTCTAGAACTGCCTCAGATAGGGGGAAATACATCCGTAGCGAATGCATACATAGAGTAGTCTTTTACAGTGAAATCTTTTTGCAGTGTCAAAAATGTCAGTTTACACAGAGGGAGGGGGTGGAATTCGTCACATGTTAGTAAAAATTCATGACAAGCAATGTAAAAAAACACATGCTAGCAGTCGAGGTTACTAATGTGACTGACAAGGGAAAAGTTATCTTCCTGGAGGTCTTTGTGTCACAAGGAACCGGATTGCTAACTGATAACAGATTAGTAAGGTGGTTAATTCAAACTCAGCTCAAGTTAAAATTGACTCTGCTCTTGACATTGATTCAAAACATTATTGAAAGACTTTTGTCTGCAGAAACATTCTGTATTATCTGAGTGAGTGATTGAGGGAAGGAGGGAGTGAGAGTGAAAGTACACATCACTATTCCTTCAGAATGATTGCTTTCTGAAGCAGAATACAGTGATAAAAAGTGATACGGGAGATGAGGTCACTGAAACAGATTTAACATTTTGGATCACTGAAAGCACCAATTATTATTAATCTGCAATGCTACAGATTTAACTACAATGCCTTTACAATTCCATTATATCAGGTGAGTAGCTCCATCCTTCTTCATGGTGAATTGATTCATGGCTGATTATCGGATATTGCTGCCATGTTCGCCTATAAAAATACATAGTAACTACAGTCTACAGTAAAATTGTGTGAAGCACTTTGAGATGTTTATCATGATGCGATAAGGCACTATATCAAATGTTAGGATTATTATTACAGTACTTATTACTATTATAAAACAGACGCAGAGGTGCTGAACTAGTCCAAAACAGAATGTACTTAAGGATCGTATCTGATTCAGAAATCAGTTCATTGTTCATCAAATGAGACAGAGTTACAGTGTGATCCAAATGGATTAGCTGAACTGTGGAGCTACTCCAGGTCAAGGTGCGGATTCTACAAAAACCCTCAGCATTTACTGGTTGTAAAAGGTAAATGCATTATGCCAATTATCGCTTAATTTCTAAATGTTTTCAAATAGGTCTCTCGGTTGCCTCTATTACTATTAATATTTGTCAGAATAGCAACTATTATTTATCAGAATAGCAAGTGGCACTTGCAATTGACAAATAACATTCTAGAATGAAAGCTAACCTGTAGTTAGAGGTAGAGTGTAGACAGACATTTTGTGTAGAGCTCCCCCTGCTGTGAAATCATCAATGAAGACAATGTATTCTCGGAAGCTTTCTTTTCAGATTCACAATGTCACACCAGAAGAACTTCAATGCAAAATGTCTTCTCCTGGGGCTGTCTCTAACCAGCAGAAAACACAGTAACTGCTGTTGTGTTTAATCTGCATGTTAGCAGAGAACCACTGCTGTTTTAGTGGAGATTTGCCCTGAAATGAGCAACAGTAACTGTAACAATTTGCATTTATTTGGCGACCTTCATGTAGGATAACATCTCGTAGCGCTTCACAGGGAGTACTGTAAATCAGGCTCAACCAGCAAAATCACGCTGGTGCCGTCTGCTGAGACCACCAGGAAAAGATTGATTTAGGAGCAGATTCATTTTTAATTCGCAACCGCCACAGTGTAAAGGTGCAAATCGATAGTGACTCCACTCCTTAATAAACTCTTAAAACTTCTTAGTCAGTCCTATTAGATGGTCCAAGTTTTGAAGGGACAGTTTTTTTTAAACATTATTGAAGACTTAGTGAATCAACCAGGGAGGGCAGAGCTGTAGACTATTTTCTTAACATTTCAGAGTATTCGCATTTTGGAACATGTTTGCATTTTGGAAAATTTGGAAAATCAATCTTAATTTTGAAATGAACATTGATGTTTTATGAACTTCTGTTGATGAACACTGAATTGATTTCTGCAGGGTCATTTTAAGAATTACAGAAAACCAGCAAATTAAGACTAAATTCAAGAATCTGTCAGAATTTGAACTTTGTGAAATGTTAAAAAACAATAGATTGAAGCTAAACCAGGCATAATTTCTGACCTGCACTTTGACTAACATTAAATGCTATTACCACGTTTCAGAATTTTGTGCATACCACTACAGCATTGGCGTGGCGGTGTTGACAGAGGCTGCAGGAGGCAAGGATTATACTTACCTTTCAAATATATTTTAGATAAGGTAACCAACAATACAAATCAGCCAGTCAGATGTTCTCACAGATGATCATTGAGATTCAACTTCACAGCCACAGATTTTAAGCAAACCATTTGGTAACTAATATTTGTCAGAATAGCAAGTGGAATTTGCATGCTATAATAGTACTGTTCTGTAGCATACTATTTTGAGGATGTAACTATCAGGTTAGATACGGTGGATCCAGTAGATGTAGTCATCTATATCAATGATCTAGACGAAGACATAGAACTTAAAATATCTAAATTCGCGGATGATAACAACAACAACAACAAGATTCCATTTATAGAGCGTCTTTCACGTCGGGAGGACGTCCCAAGGCGCTGTACAGTTGGGTCAGGACCCGAGCATTTGGGGGAAATGGTCAGGGTGAGGGGAGGGAGCGAAGATGGGGTAGAGAGTCGAGAGGGGAGCTGAAGGCACAGTTGAAGAGAAAGGTCTTGAGACCAGCCTTGAAGGAGGAAACGGAGGAGGCGGCGAAGGCACTGGGCGATGGAGTTCCAGAGCCTAGGGGCTGAGAGGCTGAAGGCCCGGCCACCGATGGTAGGGCGGTTGGGGCATATTAAGCTAGGTGGGAGAGTAAGCTCTGAGGATGACACAAAAAGATTGCAAAGGGATATAGTTAGACTAGGTGAGTGGGCAAGAAGGTAGCAGATGAAATATAATGTGGGGAAGTGTGAAGTTATTTACCTAGGTAGTAAAAACAGAAAAGCAGATTATTTTCTAGAAGGGGAGAGACTAAGTTATGTTAGAGTTCAGAGGGATTTGGGTGTCCTTGTACACCAATCACAAAAAGTTAGTATGCTGGTACAGCAAGCAACTAGGAAGACTAATGGCATGTTGGCGTTTATTGCGAAAGGGTTAGAATACAAGAGTAGGGAAGTCTTGCTGCAACTGTATAGGGCCTTGGTGAGACCGTACCTAGAATAATGTGTGCAGTTTTGGTCTCATTTACGAAAGGACATACTCATCTTAGAGGGGGTGCAGCGTAGAATATAGAAAAAGTAGGGGTGATCTTATAGAAACATATAAGATTCTTATGGCGCTTGACAGAGTAGACAGTGTGAGACTGTTTCCCCTGGTAGGAGAATCTAGAACTAGGGGTCACAGTCTTAAGATTAAGGATCAGCCCTTTGGAACAGAGTTGACAAAACACTTCTTCACTCAGAGGGTAATGAATTTATGGAATTCTCTACCCCAGAAGGCTGTAGATGCTCAATCCTTGAACATATTCAAGACTGAGATTGATAGATTTCTAAAGGATAGATGGATTAAGGGATATGAGGATAAGGTGGGCAGATGGAGTTAGGTTAGAAGATCAGCCATGATCTTATTGAATGGCGGGGCAGGCTCGAGGACCTATATAATAGGAAAATATTGGAAAATAGGTGTACAATCTACTATCATAATATACAAAAATATTAATATTCTGCAGAGAGCAGCAAGCTCATGAGGGTACATAGAATTCTCATTTGTATGAAGTGAAGACGATGCGGTGAAATATGTTGCATTTTGTAATGCTTTCGATGGAATCAGGTTCACATCAAATACATTCTGGAATGCCACAATTAGTTGTTCCGGAAATATTGCTAGTTATTAAACTACTCCCTTCCCCTGGATGTGTTTTTTTGGTGGGGGAGTGGTGGGGAAGTTATAAAAAGAAATGATGCCAGCTTTATTTCCTGGGATATCAGCCGACTTTGATTTTAGGTCATAAAAACAGCATTTGAGTGGATTCCAGGATCTTCAATGTGGAAAAATTCTTGGGTTCATCCAATGTATTGAGGCCATGGGATGATGACAACTTTTAACAGGTAGAGTGAGGATAATGGGTGGTATGTGAGTAAGTGTGTAGTGGTTGCCATCGCTCCTTTGACTCTGAAGAAAAATCTCTGAAATGTATCCAAGGTTTCAGCTCACTGACAGCTGTTGAATCCTGTGAATGAATCACTGTACAGTGAGTGCAGACAATGGAGTCAAAATTGCAATCCTGTATTTGCAATCCAGATTTGAGTCTTTATTAGTAGTTTACAGTTTGTGATTTTCAGATTACGAGATTCCCAGAACAGCAAATCCCAAATTTACTAGTCGGCTAAGTCAAAAAGCAAAGAGCAGGCAAAACGCTGCTCTGTGCAGTCAAGGTGCATTTGTCTGCTACTTGGTGAACAGGTGAAAGAAAAGAGTTTGAGGTCAAGGCGGATCGTAATAAGAATGTAAGGGTGGGGGTACCCTAGCAGAACCAGCGAACCATTAAACCACCCCAAGCCACCAAGACTTAACAAGCACTTGATTCTGTCACACAGTGCCAAAGGAAAACAAAACAAAAGCTCTTCCATTTCACAGCAATGCCATCACTAGCCTTAATTAGATTCTAAAGCAGGTTTAAGAGTAGCTGCAGCCATGAAAACATTCACTGTGTATCTGTCACCAAGTCCTGCATGACTAACATCAGATATCCGCAAATCTGCACCTATTTCTTCAACATCATTCCACACTAATGATTAGCTTGGCTCCAGCTCCTGATACTTGTAAAACCAGAAAGCCAAGTGTGTTTGTCTACAAGCACAATCAGGCAAATAATAGAGATTCCCTGGGCATTTAGACCTGAAAGGCACCTTCAAATGTGAAAGTCGCATTCTCAGCTTTTGCCAAGACGTTTCTTGTATCACCCTGGAGTATTGCTAGTTTTTAAATTTAGGTCTGATTTTGAGCATTGTCAATAGCTAGCTAATCCCCTAGAATTAATTGTTGCTAATTCTAGCGACTTTGGGGTCTAACTTGCAATATTCGTAAAAAATGAAAGAAGCTCCAATGAATCTGTGAATTTTGAAGGTTGCCAAGGTATGAGGAAGGACTTCAGAGCCAATCGCACAGCTACAGGGAAATGGCTTTTCATTCTCCAACTCTTTCCACCCTCTGGCAGCTCTTTCATGCTCGTTGGTGGGAGCTAGAAATCACATATACTTCTTCCCTTCCAAATTTGATCCCTTTGAGAGTATAGACTTGGAAGCAAGTTTCTTATTGCTATATAAACATACATTACTATATAAGCAATCACCCCACTTAATAAAAGAACTGCATTCATTTTGTATGGCCATCAATTTACACTAAAATACTGCACACTCAGCAACTTTCCTTCAGGAACCTCCTCCTTTAATCACTGAAGTTAAATGTATTTCATTGTTCGCTGAACTTCAGCTTTAATCTGTTCTGGATTTTTTAATTCCGTTACAAAAAGTTAATAAAAAAGGCAATCCAATATGAATGGTTACATTTATTTCAAATTGAACATGGGGTCTGGCCAGCCTCCTTTAAATCTTCTGAGTCCATGATGAGTTCATTTTAGTAACAATAATAATTGTCCTCCTGACGTGAAAGGCGCTATACAAATGTAATTTGTAGTTGTTGTTTATACAGTCCTTATCACATCATTGAGACATCTCAAAGAGCTTCACAAAATATATTTTAAGTGAATTGACTGTGTATTTTTGGCTGAAACTTGCGGTATTTCCTAATGGAACTTCTCACTTGTGTGTCATGCATATTGGGTGACTTGAGAAAAACCCGTTCTGAAAATAAATTGAGTTGGAGTGTTCCCAAATTTTGGAATGACTTTTTTATACAGTAGCCAAGCCACTATTCCATCCTTCAATGTCAGCTTTTCCTATCACTGTGGAGAAGAATTCACAGCGCACTGATTGTTTCACCCACTACTAGGAAACATGAGCTGGGTTTAGACTGTGGTCAGACAGTGATGTGTTATAATAATTGTTCATTATAAGCCCATTTAGAAATAAGTCCCTTCCCCAAATGTACACCAATAATTTCAGTAGAGTTTCAGTTATAATAATAATAATCCTTGCATTTGATATAGCGCTTTTCACGTCTTCTAGACGTCTCAAAGCGCTTCACAGAATATACTGTAAAGTGAACTGACTGTATATTTGTGGGCGAACACAGCAGCCAATTACACATAGCAATGTCCCACAAACAGTCGTGGATTGAAAATGACCAATTTATTATTGTTTGGTTTTTGGAGGGATTATTATTAGGCGTGTGGAGTAACGAAACTTGCCCAAGGTTTCGCCCTGCCTGGAATTGAACTCAGGTCTCTCGCTTGCAAACTGAGTGCTCTAACCACTGAGCTACAGGACTCCACTCCAGTTGATACCAGGGGCCAAAACATAACCAGTGTACAATCTAGCATAAGTGTCAATATTACTCAGGTACATTGTCATTTAAATTTTTTTGCATCCACGGTACATAATAATCCTAATAATCCTTGCATTTGATTTAGCGCCTTTCATGTCGGGAGGACTTCTTAAAGCGCTTCACAGGATATACTGTAAAATAAAATGGTTGTGTGTTTTGTAGGCGAGTGTGGAACAATTGGGACATTGTCACTAAGCCATGTTGTTCGAGGCTGGTCTAAGCCTTTTTGCTATTGCTGACAAATTTTATTTGGCATTATAGTGGTCATTTGTGTCAGCTGGTAAAATCCCCCACTCCCCTCACCAAGAAGGGGAAGACATGGCTGATACATAAATAATCCTTGCATTTGATATAGTGCCTTATCACATAAACAAGTGACTCAAACCACTTCACAGAATTTCCTGTTGTGTAATGATTGTTTATTTGTAGGTAAATACAGCTGCCAATTTTCACACAGCAATGTCTCATAAGCGGCCAAGGTGTGAATTTTATATAGATGATTGGGAGAACTCCCATCTCTTTTCGACTAGGTACATGGGACCTATAATGTCCACCTGAACAGGCAGATGGGGCCTCAGTTTAATAATAATCCTTGCATTTTGATATCGCGCCCTATCACGTCTTCGAGATATCTCAAAGTGCTTCACTGAATATGTAAAATGATTTGACTGTATATTTTATGGACAAAATGTGGCAGCCAATTGCGCAAAGCAGTGTCCCACAAACCATCATGGATTGAGTGACGAATTTATTATTTTTTTGAAGGAATTAGACAAACCTTAGGCAAGTTTCTTTTTTCCACACACACGCTTCTGTTTGCCTAGCAGTAAGTAGGAACCTGGTTGTTTATTGATTGGTGGATTGCTTTTCTGCGGGTAATAATTCCGTCACAAAAAAAGAATTTGTCACTTCAATCCGTGACTGTTTGTGGGACACTGCTGTTTGCAATTGGCTGCCACGTTTCACCCACAAAATATAGTCAATTCACTTTACAGTATATTCTGTGAAGCGCTTCGAGACATCTCAACGACATGATAAGGTGCTATATCAAATGCAAGGATTATTATTATAATTATTACCCCCAGAAAAGTGATCTGCAAATCGACTAACAACCGGGTTCCTACTTACTGCTAATTAAACAGAGGAGTGTGGAGTAAGAAAACTTGCCCAAAGTTTCGCTCTGCCGGGAATCGAACACAGGTTTTTCGCTTGCAAGGCAATTGATCTAACCACTGAGCTTCAGGACTCCACAATATCTCATCCGAAGGATGGCTCCTCAGACAACACAGGGCTCCCCAAGCATTGCAGCCTGGGCTCAGAACAAAAATAACCATAACCAGTCAACCTCCTTCAGCAATTGCATTGTCACTTGTTATTATTAAGTAAATGTTGTTCCTCCTCCAATTTCCTCCTTTTCTCTCATCAAGGTGTTGACTCTTTCTGGGAGCATTGCCCAGGTGACCATTGTTGGTGAGTGTCAGTAGCCTATTCCACCATCAGAGCCATCACAGTATTGACCTTCCCCAATATGATTTTTCCTTCTCGTTCCTGGGACCTGGAATTAATTTCAGCACGCATGAAATGTGAACTGCAGGACCCTCCTGATTTGTATGGGTCAGTTTTACATAAAGTTCTCCAAAGAGTAATCCTGCCCTTTGATATACTTAGTACCTTTCACATTGGAAGGATATCCCAAAGCATTTCACATGATTTTACTATAAAATGAAGTGGCTGTCTCATTGGGACAAGCTGGGGGGAGTTGAAAAAAACCTAACAATAATAATAAATTGGTCACTCAATCCATGACTGCTTGTGTGACACTGCTGTGTGCAATTGGCTGCTGCGTTTCGCCCACAAAATATACAGTTAATTCACTTTACAGTATATCTGTGAAGCACTTTGAGATGTCTCGAAGATGTGTTAAAGTACTATATCAAAATGCAAGGATTATTATTATTATAAGTGGTTATAACCTCTCTTGCACTCTCTCTCTCCACAACTTCTCTCCTCCATCTGTTTGCCAGATTGAAATAAAGATGAAGAAACTTTAGTGGTGGAAATGGATTGCAAAAGCATAAATTCCCACTTGTTTCAGTGCAATTTTAACTTGGCCACAAAAAAGTGTCTATTCCAGGTAGAAATAGTTAAAGCAACATACGAGAGGAGAGAGAGCAGGCTGTTGGACATATTTTTACACCACCACAAATTCAGTACTTGGAGCCTTCTGGTTCTGTTCTGGCAGGAACTTCACCTTCAGACAGTTCAAAATAAACTGAGCTGTTTGTTTATTTTGAAACCTATAAATTAGTGGTGTTTATTGTGGCAATCGAGAGAGGAATTGCAATTTTTCTTTGGTGACTTGACTCCCATCTGCCACTATAAACAAGGTAATAAAGAGGCAGGTTTCACTCTGTCGCTGTGAATTGCGGAGCTGCTGGCAGCTTTCTGCACAGATTCTGACACCGTCTGTCTCCAGGATACAGTTTCAAAAATAACTCCACTTTGTTTGCACATGTTAAGAGAGGTTTCAAATGTAAAAAAAAGAAAAAGAAAACAGAGCAGCTCAGCTGAGTTAACCATGATTGTAGAACACAGTGAGTAATGTTCAGATATTTTAGGATAAAGAACTTGACAGAGCAGTTGGTGAGAGTTGATACACTGAATTATTAGAGAGACACTACCCCGGGTGAAGAGCGCTATATAATGCAAGCTGTTGTTGTTGTTTTATACAGAACCTGAATTTGTAACAAAGGAAACTTGTCTAAGGAAGTAATCATGATGTATACAAAGAGCTAACAGGAGAATCCAATACACTCCAATGCAGTGCTGGAGGTGTACTGCATTGTTGGAGGTGACGTCCTTTGGATAAGATGTTAAATAGAGGTCCATCTGTCTGTTCAGGTGAATGTTAAAGATCCCATGGCACAATTTGAAAAGAGAAAAGAGTTTCTCCAGATGTCCTGGCCAACAATCCCCAAATAAATTTGATCACTCACTTCATGGCTGTTTATAAGACTTTCATAAACGCTGGTAAGTTCCCTTACTCCACACGCCTCTGTTTACCTAGAAGTAAGTAGGAACTCGATTGTTAGTTGATTGGCAGATCACTTTCCGTGGGTAATAATCCCTTCCAAACAAATAATACTTTGGTCACTCACTGTCCCGACTGATTGTGGGACACTAATGTGCGCAATTGGCTGCCGTTTTCGTCCGCAAAATATACAGTCAATTTACTTTACAGTATTCTGTGAAGCGCTTTGAGATGTCTCGAAGGTGTGATAAGGTGCTCTATCAAATGCAAGTATTCTTATTATTAGTAGTGTGTACAAATTGGCGTCTACAAATACACTGTGTGAAGTACTTTGAGACATCTTCCTGACATGAAAGGCATGGTATCAAATGCAAGGATTATTATTATTTAATCTGATGGGGTTTGATACTTTATATCAGACAACCTCCTCCAGCTCTGTTATTTATTTTGCTTGGATCTGGTTTGGATCCAGTGTATCTCACATTTTATACTGTTTCATCCAATTAAGTAGAGCATAGTGGCTCTTTTATCTATGTTCCAGTGTACGTTTTATATATGGTTAACAATCCTAATCCTGTGACCTACCCACATCTTTCCAATTCTGCTGATTTGTGCTTTTGAGTTGTGATCATTTTTTGAGATATCGGCAAATACTACATCTCTTTCAGTAGGAATGTGTTATAAGCTCCAAGCTGTATCCAGTGGCACAGAGTGCAGGAGGGTTGATTTTGCATTCATACTTCAGGCACCAGCTCAGAGTCATTGTCGGGAGCTATACTTTCAGCTCTGCGTTACCCTCTTTCTGGACTCGGAGCATGTTCCACTGAGAATGATCTATGATCTTGAGATCTGTGTAACAATAAAAAATAATAACCCTTACAATTAATATAGGGCCTTATCAGGTCAAAATGACTCAAAGTGCTTAAATGACAAAATGACTTGCGTGATTAAAGAGCTACAATGCAAATATGCCAATGTCCTGACCAAAGCACGAGAATTATTCAAGTCTCCTACATCAACCAGAAGAAGTCAGTGTCACTCCATGAAGCTGTCATTGCACAGTCTGTTTGCGGTGGACAAGGCTTTACGAAGTGTAACTGCAGTCAGAAGAAATGTCAGACCAACCATTGTAAATGCTTCAAAGCAAAACTAAAATGTAACTCCCGGTGTCATGGAAGCCTCACTTGTGTTAACAAATGAACATTTGACTCATCAGCAAATGTAATATCACATGAAGTTTGTGATGAATAGAATATTAATTTTCAGAATGTGTTATTTATTTGTTGATAATGCTAACAAGTGTCAAGGCAAAGTTATCAATATGATCAAATGATCACTTTTTCACAAAATCCCTGACTCCTAATTTCAGTGATTTCATGATTTGACAATTTTAATGAAAATTTCAGGGAATTCACGAAATCCCTGGTTTCACAACTTTACTGTAACATATATATATAAGATATATAGCCCTGACCTTGGTACACATGTTCCAAAGTGACTTACAGAATTCTACTAACCTGAATTGTGGTAAATATTTAGAGTTAAGGTAGTGTTGTTTGTGGTGCTTTTATAATAAATAATAATCCTTGCATTTGATATAGCGCTTTTCACGTCGGGAGGACGTCCCAAAGCGCTTCACAGAATACACTGTAAAGTGAATTGACTGTATATTTGTGGGCGAACGCGGCAGCCAATTGCGCACAGCAATGTCCCACAAACAGTCGTAGATTGAAAATTACCAATTTTTTATTGTTTTTTTGTTTTGGAGGGATTATTATTAGGCGTGTGGAGTAAGGAAACTTGCCCAAGGTTTTGCCCTGCCTGGAATTGAACTCAGGTCTCTCGCTTGCAAAGCGAGTGCTCTAACCACTGAGCTACAGGACTCCATACTGTCCCATCAAGTCACACAAGCTGTGCTGTACAGCTGAGCCAATGGAGCATTACTCTGGCTCAGAGTAATGCTCCTTCTCTGTAGATCCACAGGGCTCAAACCTATTGATTCATATTTATATATATTGTTTATGAAAAGCTGTTTATGAAAGCCTAAATGTGACAAGAAGCAAATAATTATAAAATCTATTGCTAAATCGATGAAAACTGTATTGTATTGGATAATAAATTGATTGTCTCCCATACAAAAACACTGAGATCTGTGTATTAAAAATAATTCTCCAATTGATGGAGCACCTTATCACATCAAAATATCTCAAAGTGCTTCACAGCATCAAATGCAAAATAAAAAGGAGTTTGCTCATGTCTGGACATCTCTTCTTTGTTCAAGTAATTATGTTTATATCTTGCCTATTTTTCAGTACATTGATAAACTCGTATATTGTTTTTTTTTGTATGTTAGTCATGGCTCTTAGCTGCTGGCTCTATACAATTCCAGCCAGCCTCTCTGCTTATTTGGCTGGTGTTGTTCAGGATGCTTTTATATTACATTTGGAAATTTAAAAAACATTGTTTAAAATTTTAAAAAAGCCAAGTTTTCAGTTGAATCTTGAAGAACGTGTTGAAACCCTCAATACTTGATATTATTGCACAAAAGATTTTTCTTTTACATGTTATCTGAAAGACAGGGACATGCAGATTCTGGAAACTGCAAGGGGCTTTGATGCTCAGAGTGTTAAGAGTAATTGAAATATCTGATATGTATAGAACCAGGTTCACCAGGTTCCTCTACAATGTGTCAGTGCGCAGCAGTGAAAACCAATATCAGTCGTGTTGTCTGTGGTAGAGGCTCTATTTCTTTGTAATTCTGCAAAAAAAAATCCTTTCCATCAAGTCATAATTTTATTACCTGAAAAAAGACCCCTAAGGTTAAAAAAAGCATGTGAGTGCTATAAACTCAGACACGGTAATGCGCAGTATGATCACTTTAACTAGAATGTGACTGATTTCTAATTTAATAGACCAATAAAACTCGCATCCAGCTTGTTAACTCTGGCGTGCAACCCTGAATTTGTGCTGCTGTTCAGATTCCTGGCAGCAAGTGGTTCAACGGCATGTTGTAAAATATCTTAGAGTCCTGTAGAGCTGGCCATTAATTACATGCTACAGCAGAAAACTTACGCAAAATTGATTTCTTTGAGCCTCAGTAGCATTTTGTCAACCAGATATGACAAGGCTGCAGTCTTTCATTGTCCAGTAAATATTGCAAACTGCTGACCTCACTTAACCATACCTGCTTCAAACCATACTTCTGCTTAAAGCTGACATGAATGATTATTTTTTTTAGAAAATGACAGAAAATACTGTGCTCTGGAGTATATTTTAATATGCACTGATTAGATTTCACTGTGTATAAGTACCATTTCCTTGAAATATCAGCATGGATAAGCCAGTGTTGAAAGCCACTTTTGTTAGACTTTTTAAATTAATTCATGAATCATCCTAGGGTTTCCTGAATTTTCTGGACCCGTCGAAATGTCATTTAATTGTTTATACAATTTGTAATCTTCATTCTTTATCATCCTTATCATTGTAGAAAGATTAAAGATTTAACCAGTCTCTGCCATACATCATACAGACCTGGAGCTCTCTGGTTTGTCCAGGTCTGTGCTGTGCTGACTGATCAGATCTGGGGCATTCATTGGGGTAATACAATTGGCCTCAGTGCCCCTGGGATGGGAATGGGAAAGTGCATTCAGGGTGTTTTGCACCTGCTTGCTCGAACAACAACAACAAATTGTATTTATACAGTGCCTTTTATGTCGGGATGGCATCCCAAGTCGCTGGAGAGTCAAGAGTTTGCACCCAAGCTGGGGTTGGAATCAAGAGGCATGGAGGCCAAGGGAGATGAAAATGGAAGGATGACCAAAGGCATGGTCAAAGAGGAAGGTCTTGAGACAGGCCTTGAAGAAGATAAGGGAGTGGGGGGACAAGGAAAAGGGATTCCAGGTTGGAGTTCCAAAAGGTGGAGGCAGAAAAGCTGAAGGTCCAACTGCCGATGGTGGGATGGGTAGGGGGCCAGTGCCCACTGAGGTGAGGGAGCAGGATGGGTGGTAAGGTAGGTTAGTAGGTCGCAGAGGTGGGGAGGAGGTGAGATAACAACAGCACAATTGTGGTCAGTGGGCTTGAGACTGAAATTAATACTATCCAGTAATCCTTACAGAAAATTTCACTGGCGTGATTGCTGGGTGGGAATAGGATTGGTCTGTCCTCCACAGTTGAATAGCCATCCAGCACTCACTATCTGGCTTACCCATGAAGAATGCCCACATAGGAAAGATACAGGAGGACCACTGGCATCCCATGACTCACATTCCAGCAAGAATCAGCACCTTCAAGGAGAATAGTAGAAATTGACAAAAATAAAAGGTAATTTTAAGCAAATTACTACTGACTCAATCCCTGTTCTTGAACTGGCATTGGGGTTTAATATGTAGAGATTTATAACTTTAATTCAGAGGGCAACGTTTAATCTGGTTCTGGATTTCCTCTGTTATCTTAGAATTTCAGTCTATTCAGAATTTGTCAAATTCTAGAAATCAGTCTATACTTTGAAATGTTTACTCTGTAGTTGCTAAAAGAAATTTTCAGAAAACGGGCTCCCCAAATCGTAAGACTCTATTTAAGAATTTGCCAAATTTTAGAAGCTCTAAAATGTTAAGTCAATAGAGTAAATTTAAACTCAGGTGGAATTTCTAACCTTAAGTTGCAAACTTGTCTGTTTAGGTGGACATTAAAGACCCCATGGTACTACTTGAAAAGAGAAGGTGCTTTCTTCTGGTATCCTGGGTAACAATTCCCAAATAATATTGATTATTCACTTAATTGGCTGTTTGTAGGACATTTATGGGTGTAAATTCACCGCTGTTTTGCCTACAAAATACACAGTCATCCTATTAAACACTTTTAAATGTCCTCCTGGTGTAAAATGGTGTAAAAAACAACTCTTGCAAGTAATTGGAAGCACATCGCTCTAACCCATTTGGAACCGGTCGTAGATTTTTAAATCCACATTGATCACATGGTGAAGACATTAAATTTGCTATTTATAAAATGATCAATTTAGAAAATGTGAATGTGTTTTATTTTTGGTAGGTTTTGGGGTAGGATAGAACAGATGTTAGTCTGTTTCTGTAAACTGATGATTTACTGTAGTGAACCTTTTTTAAAAGAAATAACCAAGTATCAAATTCTATAGCAATGTATTCAGACAATGCAGAAATCCACATAAAACTATATTTGTTTATATAACAACAATTTTGTAGGTTGGAATTGTTAAAAACATCTCACATCATGAAACAAAACATTTCAGGTCATTCACTGGGAGCTATTATTCTTCCTATTTGGCTCCTATTAACCTTGTAAGCTACAACTAATGGATAAGATAATAATCTTTGCCTTTGTTATCGTGCCTTATCACATCGTTGAGATGCCTCAAAGCGCTTTATAGGATTTTACTGTAACGTATAGTGACTGTGTATTTGTAGGCAAAGAATATCCTATTATTTTAAAAACACCTTGTTGTTTAAAAAATAAACTAGGAAAACACAGATGAGCCTAGGTCGGTGGGCAAGCAATGGGAAACTTGCCAGTGTTTACAATGGAAAGCTGCGTGGATTTAGCTAATTAAACTCCAGCAGTACCTCAACATCCACCCTAGGGTCACAAAGCCTTGGCTCTTGCCAACTTATGTTTAATACTCTCCAGAATTAAGTGTTGTCCCATTTGTTTTTGATCTAACACCCATTCTAGTTTTGAGTGATCTCCCCAGTTGTTACTGTGCATTCCCTATGCAGGAACGCGGTGCCCTCTTTTGATGGAAGGAGGTGACTAACAAAAGGTCAGGCTGAATCACTCTGGCTTTTCCGATACCTGCTATCCATGAGGAAGGTCTACACTTCTGCTCAATGTTTTTCCTACCACATCGCCACAAGAACTGGTCTTGGATTGTAAAGTCAGCAAGAACGGGGACATTACACAAAAGAACCCTGTGTCATCCTATTCAATGGGGCCACACATTAGTACAGCAATTCGGCTAGGAATGCTTCAAAATAGCTGTATAATTTGGAGAAAAGTGACAAGAGATGCAGGGCTGTGCCAAGCTTGCTGCTGCTTAACCAGAGCTATATTGTTCCTTACAACAATCGAATCTTTCTTCAGATTCACATGCTCCCATATATCTTTTCCAAGGTTAAACAATCATCGAGAATGCAAAAAGGTACAATAATAACATGAGGAAATCAAAGCAAATGCGGAGCCCTTTTCAAATTATTGGAGAGAATTGCAGTAGGACTGGTTGGCGTGCTTCATTCACTTTCTGTCAATGTCAGGGTCTCATCTGTGTGAAAAGTGAAATGCCATCCTATTACCAATCATTAGGAAGAGTGACAGCATCATTTGTCAGGAACCAGACAACATTGCAGCTGCTGCGCTTTTCCCATTTTCAGAGAAGAAAATTGGCTCATTATAGCCCCAGGCAGCAACAGTGCTCTTTCAAGCAAATCTGTCCCTGTGCAGAATGGCTATTATCTTTCTGGTTAAAAAAAGGGAAAGAAACCTTGCAGAAGTCAGCAACTCTTCAGCTGAATAAGCGGTAAAAGCTCAATAGAAAAGGATAGTATTTCCAACAAAAGGACTCTTTATGTAAGAAACGTCAGGCACTGTGGAAAGGACAGATGACACCAGGTATCAGCTGACCCTATTGCTCTTGGGTATGACCTATGATCTGAGTATAATTGTTGCCATTGCATCTCTTTTATCTTTCATATGTTCCTTTCTGGTCCAATGCTCAAAGGCGCAGATGGATCATCAGTAAATGTCCACTGTGCAGTCATACTATAACAAATAAAGCTACTTTTGCTTTATCATTGATGGTTAATTTGCCGCCGTTTCATTGCTTTGGTCCAGTTCATTGCTTCCTTCGTTGTAACGCATCAAAATTGCTTTGGTTTCTAAATTTAGAATAATTTTCAGGTTCTATATACATGTTTTCCTTTTTTTAAAGTAACTTTTTTTTTAAACAAGAGGATGTTTTAGAATCGAGTTCAAGATTCTCGTCCTCACTTTTAAATCCTTCCAAGTTCTTGCCCCACCCTACCTACGTGATCTTATATAACCATACTAATTGGTCCATTCCCTCTGCTTGGCAGGCATTGCCTGCTTCATGTCCACCATCGACAGTCGGGCTTTCTACCCTACTATCTGGAACTTCATCCTGGAGTCCCTTTATTCTCATCCATTCCCTCACCTCCTTCAAGGTCTGCTCAAAACATACATCTTTGACCATCTCTGATGTGAGTCCAGTATGAGGTGAGGTACAAGGCATTAAAAGCTTGACTGCAGAGGTAGTGGATCAATCAAGGGTCAGTCCACAGCAGTAAAGGAGGCTTTTATGTCAATTGCATTCACTTATAATGGAGTTGTCACTGTTATATTATGAAGCGGTTGTGCTATTTTTCAGCATGTAAGCACATTATGTCTCTGTATCAGTTAGCCTTTCAGTCGTGCGAAATGATGTGCCTTACACTGTATAATTGCTGCTGTGTACCTCCTCATCCATTTACGTCACAGCTGTCTTATCTTCATAAGTCTCGGAATGCAATGACAAAAAATTGTGCACAATAGAAATTTCTGTTGGCTTCACAGCACGGTAGCCACTGCAGGGCAAAGACGCTCACCAATAGATATTGGCTAGACTGTTGGTCACAGGTCTATTAACAGCATTGGATCTGTGAACTATTCTCTCTGACATGTGGTGGTGGTCACACCTGTGTTGTTCCGATCATGTCACACACCGCATTCTTCCCCCCCGCCCCCCCAAAAAAAATGACACAGACACTTTGTGATATTTTTAACGAATAGATAATTGGTAGAAAAATTCCTGTTCATTTTTTTCTAACTGTGTTGTAGGTGGCCATCTGGGAGCACAGCTTAAAATTGACTGGTTCTGCACTTGCTTAATTGAAACACACATTTAAATTGTAAAAGATAATATTATAACCAACCTAAAGACAAAGTGGCCTCAGAATTTGTGCCTCATGATAAAATCACTTCCTCCTGACCTTCCTCTGGCATTGGCCAGCTTTTGGCATGAAAGTGAAGCCTGCGTCTATTGATATTAGGTGACTAATATTTATTCATTAATATTTATCATTAACTTAATTCATTCATCAACTAGACAAAGTAAACCCTTTTTGTCCAATAAATGGACTAATTCAACCAGTGCCTATAGATGCTATGAGTCATCGCATGGGTCTTTATGCCAATACACACATTGCATTTGGCCGATAGCTCAATTTAAGGGGGACCTAATACAGGTGTTTAAAATTATAAAGGGTTTGATTAGATTAACATAAATAAGCTGTTTCCACTGGTTGGAGAGTCCTTAACCAGGGGACACAAGTATAAGCTGGTGACTAAGGAATCTAAAAAAGAATTTAGGTAGAACTACTTCATATAGTGGGCAGTGAGATTGTGGAACTCTCTGTCTGAAGTGGTGATTGAATCAAATAGCATAGATGCATTCAAGAGGAAGCTAGATCTTCACAAGAGGGAGAGATGAACAGAAGGGTATGACATGGACTGGTTGGGCCAAGTGGCCTGTACATCTTCATAAATCTTTGTAAGATATCTTTCACTAGTCATAATACAATAATATAATAACGCTTGCATTTTATACAACACCTCATCACATTGTTGAAACATTTCAAAGAGCTTCACAGGATTTACTGTAAGGTGTTGTGACTACATATTTGTAGACGAATACACCAGCCAATTTATGCACAGCAATTCCCACAAACAGCTATAAAATGAATAAACAAATTCATCCTGTTGGCCAGGATAACAAGGAGACACTCTTTCTTGCCATGGGATCTTTAACGTCTACCTGAACAGACAGATGAAACCTTGGTCGAACAATACAGCACTCCCCCAGGATTGTATTGGAGTGTCAGCCTAGACTGTGAGTTCAAAGTCATGCATGGAGCTTGAATGCACAACCTCGTATCCTGATATCAAAGAAATACTCTTGTGATATCAATCTTTTTTTTAACATAAAGATTCAACAAATTAATCACTAGGTGCTCACATTGGTCCTGGAAGCTTTTGTTTAAATATACCAAAATATTCAGCTGATATATCATATCCATAAAAAATCACACTTGCCTTGCATTCCTTGTTGTCTTGCTGACATTTGTTACGCAAATCACATCTAATTTATTGGACACAACATCATAAATAACCTCATTAGTCAGCATCTTCACTTCCAAAATCACAACAGAATCCTTTGACGTGTAAGTTGAGTTTTCCAGTTAGAATTTTTGCTCCAAAGTGAAATTCTTCATAGCAAGAACTGCCCTTTTCAGTAAAATTAACTGATCCAAACCTTGATGGTTGCAGGAACACTTTATCGCCCATTAATTCTGGTAGTGCACTGATAAGCAGTTCTGCTGTTGCAGCTATGAAGTCTACAGTTTCCAGAACATAGCATTTTGAGTTACTGTAAAGGGGAAAACTTAATGTTAACTGTAATGGCACCAGATTCACAGCTAGCAGCTTAGTGATTCCTCTCTGAAAGAAGCTGCATTTTTTCTTTAAAAAGGAAAGCCAGACAAATACAGAAAAATATCATTAAATAAGACTCTGGTGATCTCCAATTCTCTCTGTCTATGCCTCTCTAGCTCCATCCTTCACAAATTTAAACTCGCAGAATCCCCAGCCCACTGAGGGCTCTCATCACCTAGAGTGTTGCTGAGCTCATCTGACTGCCTGTTCCACAGAGGATTGATGTCCATCACCCCAATTACTCCTATCTGTGTAATCTACCTCAACTTTCTGACCCAGCCTATAAGTTTCCACTCTTCTGTCTCTGGTTCTCTATGGGATCCTAGTCCCAATGCCGCTACACACCTGTCCTCTGAAATTCTCTTTCCAAACTAGAAGCCTGAGGCTTCCCTCAACAAATCATAAACACATACTGGGTTGCATCATGAGAGTATTTGAGTGCAAGATGAGAAATTATTCTAGCCTAGAGTACGTCACTGGTGAGGTTATAAAGGATGTGAGGAGGCTTGCATCAGAAGGGATTCTATAATGCAGAATGAAAAATAATTTTGAAGGGTATGGGGTAAGAGTTGAGGAATAGTTGCCTCCTCCACTAGAGTGGTTCTGGAATGTCTCTGGTGCCTTACGTTCCACCATCGGGGGCCACACTTTCAGCCACTACACCTCTATCCCTCCGCCTTGCCCCCTTCTTAACTTAACACAACAAAAAAAATAAAAAGCAGAGGTGAAAAATGTGCTTTCAAGTTAAAGCTGCATTGATGAATTTTCCAGATTTCTGTGCAATCTTAAATTTTAAGTAAAAATGGTCTCACGGGCTAAGACTAAATGGAATGTTAGTCCAAATGAGAGATGATTAAGGTGGTGTACATAGTGGGACGCTGCTGTGCACAATAGGCTGCCACGTTTCACCACAAAATATACAGTCAATTCACTTTACAGTGTATTCTGTGAAACGCTTTGAGACATCTCGAAGACGTGATAGAATGCTATATCAATTGCAAGGATTATTATTATGATCAATGTGAATTCACAGCTGTATAAGTCACTATGCAAGTATGAAAGTACAAACCTCTCTTGAGATTTTTTAAAAACATTCACCAATCATTACTGTGTCATTGCTATTATTATAACATTATTACATTGCTATATAAAGTGTCATTTTTAATAGAGGGTTCTTAAATTTGATATTTTGTATTCTGAATGTTTATAAGTGTGACTATATGATAAGCAATTGTGCGGCTCACTAAGGTCGAGAAAATTGCTGGAAAACTGAAATAAAACTCAAATATACAGCAAATCAATCAGAGTTACAAAGAGAAACATTATTTAAAGTTTCACTGAGAATATAGGATAAAAGGCAGTAACACCTTGAAACCCTTTTGACCTGTCTTTCTCTTTCAGATGCTGACATATTTTGTGTTGTTTTGAATGCTTCATTGTTTATCTTCCCACCCACTCCCCTTCTTCAGCTCCCCATTGCCCCTGGCTTGGATCCCCAGCCAGCTGTGTTAAACTCTTTGAGACTTCCTCCTGACATGAAAGGTACTTTTTGAATGTAAAATGTAAATTGTTTACCGAATGATTAATAAAGCAAGAATTTAGCTTGAACTGATGGTTTTGCCATTTATTTTCTCACCTATCGTATAGGCCACGCTTTGTCAGATCAGCACCTGGAAATAAAATGTGGATAGGATCAGATTGACGTCTAGAGCCAAGCGCCAAACCCAAACCTTACATTCAATACCCAAATCTGGTTTTATTTGGACCAATTCGGATATGACACACTTTCTGCTTTCAAACCAATTGCTAACATCCCATATGCACAATGGTGACATTTTCCTCTGTACATGTTTGCAAATGTTATCTGGCCCTGGACGTTTATAATGTAAGACAAAGTGGCAGCAAAACTTTTTAAACTTCCTTTAAGTTTGTTTCTGAAACCTGTTGACACCAAAAGAACATGTTTGTAATTAATATTTTAACCCATTTCAAAGAAGCAGTTTATTCAAAGTCTTATGTGGGAGATGCAGTTACGTAATTTCATGATGAACATGTGTGTATCTTGTGTGATAGCAGAGGAAAGCATAATGTATTCGTCCTTGTGGTGATGAATTGCTGCATTGACTACACAATAAACATCATGTCCTCCAACATTTCTCTTTAGAAAACTTTATCCTGCTGTATTCCTTAAATTAAACAAAAAGGAAAGGAGGCAGGCAGTTAACAAGCTGCATATTTGAATGTGACACAATTAAAAAATAACGATTTGTTGTTTCATTTTCTATGTTTAAAGATTACCAGCAGCATTAAGTGCACATGTGCTCGATGACACGAGATTGAGGAAAGATTTGGGATGCTAATATTTGATCTGAAGAACACTTATTGCTTCTGTGACAGGTACTAATGATAATTGTCGCATTGTGTTCCGTAGTTTTGAAGTTTATAACCTTTTTCCGAGTTAACTGGTGCAGATTACTTTCAGATAAAGCTGCAATGAACTCACAGACCATTAATCTTTCATACATCAAAGTCACAAAGCACACTGGCATCCACATCAACACCTTTTGCCTGATTTAAGAAAAATGAGTCAAAACAGAATAATTGCCGAAATAGTCCATCTATTGAGGAACATCAATCACCATTGCAGCAAAGAGCAGTCTGGCATTTTAGTAAGGTAAAAATCTAAACATAAATAAATTGCCGGTCCCTGCTAGTTTGCAAAAAAAGTGTGATCATGTGAGGCCAGTATTGGGAAGACAATAAATAATAACAATAATCCTTGCATTTAATATAGTGCCTTTTACATCAGGGAGGATGTGTCAAAGTGCAGGATTTTACAATATATATATTTTAGGCAAACACGGCAGCCAACTTGTACAGAGCAATGTCCCACAAACAGACAAGAAGTGAATGACTAATTTTATCTGTGGAATTGTTGGCCAGGATGCTGGGAGAAACTTCCTTCACTTTCTCAATCTTCCTGCTCTAATTCCATCTGTATCACATTCTAAATCACTCATTATAATCGTGCAAGCTTGAAATGGTATGTATTGTACTCCAAAACCTAACTCAGTTTCTCATTTGATATAAACCATACTTATCCTCATGCACAGTTAAACAACTGAGAAGATTCATAAAAGCTTTATAAATGGGGGCATTGGCTGGCAGGAGGCACACAATGGAAGTCACGCATGTTGACCCAGTAGAGCTTACAACAACGTATGAAATCATAGCAACGTGTTGATGCTTGCACCCACATCTAAGTACCGTAGTGTTTAGTCTGGCAAACCAAATCCTCAAAACACAGTTCAATATTTCCTCACTAAAATCTCCATTAACCTTTTGCAACTTTACATTAGTCTGAACCATCTATTAATCGTAAGGACCAGCGATCCACAGCAGATTTGTGTCTTTCTTTACTGGGTGTGTAAGTTATTTTGTCATTTCCTCTCTTTCCTTGTCTGCAATTCCCTGGCTGAAAGTATTTGCAGATGATGGAGGCACTATAAGCAGCTGATAAAAAAGCCTGACTTGGGTTGAAATTTTAACTTCTTAAACACCTTCAATGCCTAAATGTTGGTGATTGAGAGAATGATATGGAGAGACATTAGAGGCTTTTATAATTCAAAGACTGCAAAAACATTCATCATTACACTGTAATATGTAAATCGTGCAGTAGAATATATTGCCCAGTGAAGTGAATTCATGATATACTGGAGTTCTACGTGCACTATGTAGTGAGATTATTCATTCTGATATGCTGGGTCTGGGGAAACCTGAAGAGTAAAGAGGATCTGATCCTATTTCAGAGTGGGGTTACTGAACCTCAAAATAAATCGCATCAAGCCATATAAATCAAGGCCTGAATTTAAAGCAACTGTTCCTACAAACAAAGGATCACAGTATTTTTACAATGAAGAAACATGTTCAGTCGCAGTTGCTGATGTGTTTCCAATAACAAGGATAGTCTGAATCATGCTCATGCCTGTGCTTGTTCAGGAATGAACTTATTTCATCCATAATAATTCCCCTATAAGAGTACTTGACCTAGGCAAAGAGGATTCAAATGCCAGAATTGAGATCACACAGTATTTGCAGCCTTGGGACTGAGCCTAAACAATATGTCTTCTTCTAGCTTCTCTGCTTGAAATTACTTTTACATTGTTGTAACGTTGAATGCAATGTTACAACAATTTGAAATTAACTAAAGCTCTGATCTACTCTCTGCTGTTAATGTAATTAAATGGTAGTTTCTTTGACTTCCTTTTCTTCCCTCCCCCTCTTACTGAAGGCAATGACTGTTGATGGGGGGAGGAGGATAACAGTTCCAGGGATGGTAATGGTACCCCTGCTCAAGTGAACCTAATAGTGAATGCCAACAAGCTGCTGACCATGAAAATACTATTCAGCAAAGCACAAACAAATTGCTTTTTGTCAGTCTGTATGGAACAGATTCATCCAAAATATCTGTATCCAAACACTACAGTGTTCATTTGTCTAACCACAATGGAATTGTTACACAATCTGACATTATTATTACTAATTTTATATTACTGAAGAAATGTTATATTGCTGGAAAAATGTCATGTGATGAAAAGCTATTTCATCTGGCATATCAAATTTATTGCACATGAATGAAGGAACGTAGTGACCCTAACCCTAACCCTTCTCGTGAGCCATAACCTGAAATAAAACCTCAAGTAGCTGAGAGCAGGCACTGAGCAGCAATGAGTGCCACATAGTTGCTCACACCTGGGAACTCCTGTTTGACTTCCTGTGGCACAGTCAACAGCCAAATACTTTTACACTGACTCTCAAGATCCTCACTATCCACTATCTTACTATCCCCCAACTTAGGCCCTCATGTACTTTGTATTAGAAACGTAAGAAAACAGGAACAGGAGGAGGCCATTCATATCATCGAGCCTATTCCATACGTTTCACACCAGAATGAAACATCCACCATGCTACACCAAGGTAAGTTTGTTTTAATAGTTTTAGTAAGTCACATTGATATGACAGTAGAAGAAATACATCATTTAAAATGAAAGGTGTCAGGTGCGTGAGCCTGGCTTAGTTTGCAGTACCCTTGCCTCCGATATGATGTTTATTTTTATACAGTCAGGAGGTTGTGGGTTCAAGCCCCACATCGGGACATAAACTCATAGACCAGGCTGATACTCTAGTACAGTGCTTGGGAAGTGCTGTGCTGTGGGTAGAGTCATGTTTTGGATAAAATGTTAAAGGCTCTGTCTACCTATTCAGACAAAGTTAAAAATACTGTGGTACAATTCAAGAAATTAAATGAGCAATTCTCCCAGTGTCATGGCCAACAATCTACCAGATCAAATCGGTCATAAGCTTCACGGATGTTTGTGGGGCATTGCTGTGCGCAAATTGGCTGCCTTGTTCACCTACAAAATATACATTCACCACATGTTATTTGTGCTATGAGACCTCCCTATGACATGAATGGTGCCTCATAAACTGCAAGAATTATTCATATTTATTAATTTAAATTACTATAGAGGTAGCAAATATTTGATAGTTTATTTCAATTGTGAAGGGAACTCTATATCCTGTAACCCACTCATAACTTCATACAGTCTGAATATGAATAAACATCATACCAGCATGTAACAACCTGGAGAAGAAGACAGGAAGAAATCCTTCCTGGCTGGCCCCAAAATTGGAAAAATATCATATCATACTTTATCTCTCGTACCATTCAATTACATCCTATTCCAATATTCCTATACCGTGACGTCTAACATGCTTTCACTGCTAAAAAAAGACAGTGATCATTATTGCTAAGTTTTTATATTGGAATTTTCAAGTGCTCTGGGACGCTACCCTGCCTGAAGGGCGTTATATAAATGCAAGTTGTTGTTGTTGAATTTCCTATTTAGTTTAAAAAAAGATTTAGTAGGAAAGATAGCAAATTATAATGATCAATGCATTTTAGACTCAAGTGTACTCTTTATCTAAATTTATTTTGTTTCTCATGCCATTTTATTTCTATTCCNAAAAAAATTACAAGTCAGATTTTTGGTACAGTATTTTATTCATAAATATACTTCCTACATTTAATAAGTTTACTTTTGTCCTTTGTATTGCAACCTGTCAAACAAACAGTGCTCAGTAGGTTAAAATGTCCACAGATTCCTGGAAAATCATTGGGAATTCTCCAGAAAGATTTTTTATCTTTTATACAACTGTATATTTAAAATGGGATAAAATGCATTAAAACTGAAATCCAGTAAAAATGGATAAAAAGAATTCCTGGTATTTTGTAACGTATTTCTGACCAGTTTTGATC
The DNA here is from genome assembly GCF_018977255.1 of Callorhinchus milii. Lineage (NCBI taxonomy): Eukaryota > Metazoa > Chordata > Chondrichthyes > Chimaeriformes > Callorhinchidae > Callorhinchus > Callorhinchus milii. Next base: position 48,994,698 of record NW_024704743.1, on the reverse strand, counting down.
TGTTCTGAAGTTCTGCAGATTTTGCCCTTGGTTTGCTGAACTAAATGGTTAGTTTGTCAGTATCAGTTTCCCATCACTGGCATGCTTTCTTCCCTCAGTTATACTCCTCCTCTCAAATCATACTTTCATACAATGCTTTAATAAAGAAAGCATGATGTTGCAGTTTTCCAATTAATTCCTTTTAATTTACTGTAATTAGTTATATTGTGTCAAGCAAAGCACAGTAATTCATTGATGTTTTGGTGCAGGAATATTAATGCTTACATTTAATTTTGCTCACAAAACACATATTCTCTCCAGTTTACAGTATATTCTGTGAAACGCTTTGAGATGTCCTCCCAATGTGAAAGGTGCTGTATGAAATGCAAGGATTATTATTATTAAAGCACCTTACCATTGAGAGTACATTTCAAAGCAGCTTCGCAGGATTCACTGTAAAGTGGAGTATTTTTGTAGGTGAATGCGGCTGAAAATATGCACACAACAATGTCCCACAAACAGCCATGAGTGAAGGAGCAATTTTATCTGGGGGATTATTCACCACAACACCAAGAGAAATTCCTTCTCTCTTTGTGAATAATGCCTTGGGATTTTTAATGCCCACCTAAAAGGGTGGAAGTGACCTCAATTTTGACACATCATCCAAAGGATGGATAATGTGAAATGTAACTTTTATTTAACTCTAAAGTGACAGATTTCTTCTCTCAAGCTTTCAGGTCCTTTCATCAGGTTTAGGCAGAAAAAGGGAGACCAATTGATTCACGTTATTTGAGATCGTTAAATTGATATTAAATAAGTTTCTCTTTAGCTGACAGTTTACCTCAGTTGTAAATTTGAAACAGCTACAATGCACTTTGTTATGGAAGTGCTTTCTATTTCTGTCAGTAATGTATCATTCACACTATAATTTTCCTGCAGAAGATATATCTAATAAACTGTTTTTTGTAATATATTGACTGTCATTCTGAATCAATTGTATTGTAATGTGATCTCTGCAAGAGCTTTCTACTTAACTCTATATAATCATCAGCTTTTTCATTTGATGCAATAAGAGAATATGCATTTAAAAAGTTATATATTTCTTGCAGACAAAGCTATTTCATCTTAAACTGTTTCTTCTTCCAATTCCCCAATGTTCAATGTTCAGCAAATAATTATAGTCTCTTAAATGCACTCACTTATCCTTTATTTGGTGTCTGCGTATCGTAGTTTCAAACATAATAGTAATAATCCTTGCATTTGATTTAGCCCTTTATCACATCATCAAAATGTCTCAAAGTGCTTCACAGGATTTTATTGTAAAGTGTCGTCACTGTGTATTTTGTAGATGAATTCAGTAACCCAGTCCCCACAACATTGGCCATAAACAGCCATAAAGTGAATGACCAATTTTACTTGAGGGATTGTTGGCCAGACATTGGTAGATGTCTGGCCAACAATTCTCTTTTCGAATACTTGTCATGCCATGGAATCTTTAGGAGAAGGGAATTTCTCCCAGTGCCTTGACTAACAACCCCCAGATATATTTGTTATTAATTTCATTGCAGTTTGTGGGACATTGAGTGTTTGCCTACCAACACAGTCATTTCACTTTCCAGCAATCACCTGTGAAGTGTATTGAGATGTTTCAATGTTGTAGACGCTTTATCAAATGCCAGAATTATTATTTGTAAAAGTATTCAACTAAACTGCTGAATAAATGAGACAATGTTTTTCTAGTGACTGGCAGAAAGTATTAAGGAATAGAAATTGGAAAAACTGGACCTTGTAGCACTGGTGTGTGAACACTCCCCACCCACACCCCCCCCTCCCCACCCCCATGCCATCATAGGCTCGAAGAGTAAATCAAACCACAGTGGCAGATTTTGCGTTCTACAGTTCCCCCCAGGGCTGCTATTTTCCATTTTGAGCTTTTAAATTCAATCTGATTTCCATGTAGTTCTCTGTTACCCTGTGTTCCAGTGTTTTCATTAGAATAAAGTCAGAATATGCACTATGTCTGGAAACAAAGTATTCATTGACCTCATCAGTGGTTTCAGCTGGGACGCTGAGATCGTTAAATGAGGAAACTATTAAACCCAGGGATGAGGAGGGAAAGCTAAAGCAATGCAAATCCACCTTGTAAAGTATGCATTATGGAAATGCAGTCTGAAGAAGCAGCAGTAATAGTAATGGAAGATGAAATATGCTGCCAGAAAATGTCATGTGGGAAATATTTGCTTCACTTTCCTATTCAAATATACAGTCAATTCACTTTACAGTCTATTCTGTGAAGCGCCTTGAGACTCTAGAGGACGTGAAAAGCGCCAAATCAAATGCAAGGATTATTATTATAATTAGATGTACCTTTAGTCAATTTAGTAATGGCTCAAAACCCAGAATCTGGAAATTATAGTTATAAATCTTTTACTTGTAAAATATTTGCCACTTATGTAACTGTAATTACTGTTGGAATAACTGTGTGTAATGCAACTGTATGCTGTCAGGTGCAATATTGGTGGGTGAAAAGTAGAGTACAATAAATCATACTCCACAAAGTTATACATGTCTCCTTCACAACACAATAAACATCTCGCTCAATAATCTTCTATGACATTCTCTATCTATATATTTATTTGCTGTATTTCACATTGATTTAAAATTTTGATTTCGTGTGATATAGAGGTCATTGTTTTTCTGCACAGAACAAAATGCTTTGTTATTTCAACTCTTATTGCTACAATTAATGTCCACGTTTGTTGGAGCTAAGTGGGTACATGCAGCTACAGTAATTTCAGTTCTTTCACAATCTCCAGTGATTAATTGGAAAGTACTTGTGGTCAGGTAGCTCACCTCAAAGTATGTGAACAAAATCTATCCACACGACAGCTGTCCATGACGTTGTTATCAGCCACATACAGTAATAACATGGAATTCTAGTTTATTCCATAGGGTGAGTTAGAGACAAACAAGTTTTGCACAAATATGGGTATACTGTATTCAGTTATAATCCTTGCATTTGATACAGTGCCTTTACGTGTTGTCAAGACGTCTCAAAGAGTTTCACAGGATCTTCCTGTGAAATCTAGTTATTTCACACTGTATTTGTAGAATACAGTGTGAAGGGATATGCTTATTTATCAGTCAAAATTGTTTGAAAGGGAGTAAGATTTAAGTACAGGACAGTAACTGAATTGCAGGCTCCTGATGGCATCACAAACTCATAGAACAAAGCTCTTGTAGTCTAAAATATCTTCCAGATTCAATTACAGTGGAACTTTGATTCAGACCCCAATTATCCACCAAATCAGGCAAGGCGGATAAAAAGCAAGAAATAAAGCAACAAGAAATAATCTAAAATTAAAGTTAAAAAGAAGATGAAAGAACAGGGAATTTGCAGGGATTTGTCAGGAAATTAAGGATTAAATGTGTTAATTTCCTCCCTGTTGTGTAGATGGTCCGACATATGCCTTTGAAGAATGAGAGAGCATCCTGGTCATCTGCTCCACGGACTCCACCTAAACCGATCTCAATGTAACCTAGATGGATAACAAATATGGATAACAAACCCATATTTCACCATCATGAAATTCACCACCATACAGTAGTCCTGTAGCTCAGTGGTTAGAGCACTCACCTCACAAGCGAGAGACCTGGTTTGATTCCCGGCAGCGTGAAACGTTGGGCAAGTTTCCTTTCTCGACGTGCCTATGTTTACCCACAACAACAACAACAAGATTCCATTTATAAAGCGCCTTTCACGCCAGCAGTAAGTAAGAACCTGATTGTTAGTCAATTGGCAGTTTGCTTTTCCGGGGGTAATAATTCCTTAAAAAAGAATTGGTCATTCAATCCACGACTGTTTGTGGGACACTGCTGTGTGCAATTGGTTACCACGTTTCACCCACTAAATACACAGTCAATTCACTTTACAATATATTCTGTGAAGCGCTTTGAGACGTCTCGAAGACGTGATAAGGCACTATATCAAATGCAAGAATTATTATTATCATAGACAGCAACCATAGACAATGAAAATAGACCTCTATCCATAATCCCATATACAATACAAAATTACATTTGGATAGTGCCTTTCACATTGTGAGGATGTCCCAAGGCATCAAGACAGTCAGCGATTTGGAATTGAGTGGGGGTGGTGGGGGTGTTGGGATAAGGGAGGGTGGAGGGCAGAGAAGGTAGAAGTTTGGCCGAAGGCACAGTTGAAGAGCAGGGTCTTGAGACGTGCATTGAAGGAGGCAAGGGAGGGAATGAGGTGAAGGGAATGTGGGATGGAGTTCCAAAGAGTTGGGGCAGAGAGGCTGAAGGCCCAACTGCTGATGGTGGGGGACGTGGAGCAGGCCGGCGCCTGCCTGAGGGGAGGGAACAGATAGGTTGATAAGGCCTTAGCAGGTCTCAGAGGTAGGAGGGGGAAAGGCCGTGGAGAGCCTTGAAGATGAGGATGAGGATTTTGAACTCTATCCTCTGAGGGATGGGGAGCCAGTGGAGCCGGGCGAGGATGGGGATAATGGGGACACAGAGTCTAGTCCGGAAGAGGACACGAGCTGCAGAGTTCTGGATGATCTGCAGCTTATGGATGGAAGAGTTGGGAAGGCTGACAAGCGGGGAATTGGCGTGGTCGAGCTCAGATATGATAAACGCACATAATAATAATAATACTTGCATGATAGATAATAGACTTCAACTTTCAAACTGGACATAAACCATAATGCACTATCTATAAATTTGAACCCATTTTGCAACTTTAATATGATATTATATGTGATGCACTGAGTGTCCTCTTAGGTGTGTAAGGATGGTATCAGCTTGGCTCATATGTTGGCACTCGGTCAGAAGCTTATGGGATCAATTCTCAGATCAGGACTTTGAACTCAGTCTCACCTGATATTCCATTGCAAGGCCCCATGTGCCATTTGAAGTGGATGTTAAAGATCCCATGAACCAGTTAGAAAAGAAAAAGAGTTTCACCCAATGTCCTGGCCGACAATCATCCATGTAAAATTATGCATTAATTTCATGACAATTGCTTTTTGCAAATTAGCTGCTTTGTTCGCCCACAGATACTTACCCTACACTTTACAGGAATTACTTGTGAAGGATTTCAGCATCATAGGCACTATATCAAATGCATTTGGGAATGGAGCAATTATAGCTCAGCCTACAATAATGTTTCAAGTTATGCTTAATGGAAGCAACAGAAGGGAAGAGAGAAATGTTGGAAGTTTGTAAATATATGGATATAAACAGATTTAAATCAGGATTGTATCACTCAGGAATGCATGTCAATTAAATCACTGCCTCTGAGACTGAAAGGCTTGTAAATATAAGTCGTGAGAAAGTGCTGTGGCTTGTGAAAATAAAGAAACAAAATTTCAAGACAAAGCACTCTGGCATTATCGTGACAGATCTTGTTGGTGGGTTATCCTTTTGGAGCAGGCCCTGAAAGATTCAGTCACCAGTCCTGACATGGAGGAATGATGACAGGTCCTATGGTTTACTGAAAATAAACTGCTGGGTAATGTTACATTGCACAACTCCCAAGAGGTTCAGTGCGTATATCTAGTTTCTGCTACGTCACTGATTGAACTGCAATGTTGCTTTAATTTTTTTTAATATTGAAAATATGAAATTCCAGGCACTGAGTCCTGTCGTTGTGGCAGAAGGCTGGCATTTGATGCTCTGGTACTCTGAAAGTTGTGTGTTACATGTGCTCAGTAACATATCTTGTACATGGTACTCAGTAACACGCTACCCAATGAGCATTCTGCATGGCCTGAGAGCTCATGTTAATGGGCGTTTGACTTCCGACTAGCAGGCCTGGCTGTTACCTGGATTCTGTCACCCATTCAGATGTTGTTTATTAGTCCTTAGATGCCTGGACGCCAGATAAAGTGCTGCAAAAATGACATGTTTTAAAGATGGTTAACAAAAATGTGATGTGCAAGGATTATTATTATTTACCAAAGGGAAGAAGAATGACCCAGAATTATGAGAAGAAATCCTGTAAGTGTGTAGCATTGGAAGACAAACTGAAAACGCTTACCTACATCAAACATAGTGAACAAGTAATGTTTTGACGTCCTCTTTGACAAACATAGAGAAAGCTCAGCTCAAAAGCAAGGCTCCAACAATCCAGCTATTGCAAATGGATAATCAATCATCAGTGTCACTTCAGGGTTCAGCAGCAGCCTGCATGGTCATTGTAGTTCTCTGACCTGACCTTTGAATCCTGATCTGCCCTAGCAGCAAGAAAAGACTCAGCAAAGCCTCTTTTCAGACAAAAGTATAAAGAATCACTTTCTTAATATCCGATCACAACTGGTCCGCAGGATCTTCCAATGTTAATTGAATCATTTTATCATTATTTATATCTATCATGTAGGGCAATAGCAGTTATTGTCTGCTGTAAACCCGGCCGGTAATGAAGAGAGACACAAATTGATCGGACAGTGAGATTGAGTTAAAAAAGGGTTTTTAAAAATCCTAGTAATTTGAACTATGGGGGCAGCAGTGAGCTGTAAAGCATCAAGAAGGTAGTCAAATCCCACAAAGCCTGCAGCCTTCTTCTGCTGAAATACCAAATAGCCAGTAGCTTGATCACTGTCCAACATCAAAAGGAAAGAAGCCTGTTAGCTTTGCAGTGTGCCCATGAATTTGGCGAAGTCCTATGAAGTCATTCGTAAGTTGTTTTGCCTTTGTAATTTTAGCAAAGGGCAGTCAGAGAGACAGACAGACGGGACCGCCCAGATATTCCTTCCCTCGTGGAAAAGTAATAGAATGGGTCAGAAGTCAGGCCATAATGCCTTCATTGTCACCCACCATCTCTGATCTGGTCAATTGCATTTGCATGGTAGTGAGAGTACTGCTTTATGGAGCTAGGTATAAAGAAAAGTGTGTAAAAGGGCTTTCAGATCAATATGAGCTGCAGCTCAATCCATTACACCGTCAGGGCTGCCCCCTTTTAAACTCTGACTCTATGTTCTTTTGAAAAAAAGCAGAAAACCAGCTTTCAAATTAAGACCAAGACTGCATTGAAGAATTTAACACAAATCTGAACAATCTTAAAGTCTAAGATAAATTAGTCTTACAGATGGTCCAGATGGAATTTGGGGCCTGAGTCATGCTTTAATAATAATAATAATAATAATAATAATCCTTGCATTTGATATAGCGCTTTTCACGTCGGGAGGACGTCCCAAAGCGCCTCACAGAATGTACTCTAACGTGAATTGACTGTATATTTGTAGGCGAACGCGGCAGCCAATTGCGCACAGCAATGTCCCACAAACAGTCATGGAATGAAAGTGACCAATTTTTTTTTTTTTTTTAAGGGATTATTGTCCCTTATTAAGGGATTTAAGGGATTTAAGGGATTATTGTCCCTTATTATTATAAGTGGTTAGAGCACTCGCTTTGCAAGCGAGAAATCTGAGTTCATTTCCAGGCAGGGCGAAACCTTGGGCAAGTTTCGTTACTCCACACGCCTAATAATAATCCCTCCAAAACCAAAAACAATAATTAATTGGTCATTTGCAATCTACTACTGTTTGTGGGACATTGCTGTGCGCAATTGGCTACCGCGTTCGCCCACAAATATACAGTCAATTCACTTTACAGTGTGTTCTGTGAAGCGCTTTGGGACGTCCTCCCGACGTGAAAAGCGCTATATCAAATGCAAGGATTATTATTATTATTATTATTTGGGGGAAGGCGAGACAAAAAACATAAGGCTTATGAGGGTGCACCTTACAACAGGGTCAAGGATCGTTTGTACAAGGTACTATAAATGACTGTACATGTATTTTGCAGATTGCTGAAAGGAGCATTCTGAGCATTAAGTACATCTTTAAACGTTGCTACCCTTTAATTATTATTCGTTATTACAAATACAGTGCTGGCAAAAGGTCTCAGTAGTTGAAATGCGCAATCTCTGTGATGTTGTGCGTGTTAATTGTGAATGATATTCAAGCCCAATGCTCAAAGGTTATTTTCTTATTGTCAGCTTGCCTGCAGGAGGTAAAAGGAATGAAACCAATGGTTTCCTCTTGTACAGTCAAGTCATTAGCATTTGATATTAATATTAATATTGGGAGCTTTTAATGAGGTCAGTTGAGCATTTAACATTTAATATTCAACACATCAAATGTAACTAGATGTGCCGGAGGCAGCCCTCCCCTCCCTTGCTATTCTTAATGCAATGTTCTCCTACCAAGTGCAAATTCACTACACTTTGCAGTGTATCCTGTGAAGTGCTTTGAAATGTTTTCTTGATGTAAAAGTCACCATATCAAATGCAAGGATTATTATTACTATTATTAGATGTCCGTGAAGCTGGCTTTATGGCATTGGACTTCTGATTTGTTGATTTCAACTAACTGTGGTTAGTAACATTCCAGCTACCCTGTGTTTTTCTTTAGTGAAAAGCTGTTGTCCTACAGTGGATTAAATAGAAGGCCCACCATCACTTTCTCAGTACAGGCCTGGCCAGGGTCACCCACATCCTGAAACAGAGAATTACATAAATTTACATAGACCACCATACAACACCAAAACAGGTCATTCAGCCCAACTATTCTATGCCAGTGTTTATACTCCACGTTAGCCTCCACCTCCTCTAATCCTCTCTTCTGATCTCCCTCCCAGACCCCTGTATTTTCACCTTCCGCATGCATGCAATTAAACAAAATAACCAGAGGTCAAATCTTTTGCAAGCAAGAAGTCTAATGCCTGTGTCCTGGATTCACAAGCATTGACAGCAGGCGGGAGTTGAGGGAGTCCATCTCTGGCAAATCCAGATACAGTGAGATGGTAAATATTCAATGTGGCAGTAAATTGATCCCGATGTCAGTATAAAGTCATTGAAAAATTTAATATTTGGGGATGAATGCATTGCATTCCTCAATTCATGCCATTCCTTAATTAAGGAATGGTTTATCAATCATCTGAAGATTGCAATCTCAACTTTAACTATCCACAGGCGTGAGAGTGAACAATTCCCATTCCCCCTGTTATGTTGTGGTCTGAAGTATCTTTTCAACAAAATGTTGCCAACCATCTTATATTCCTCCTTACACCCCATTCTTTCTCTTGACCTGGAGCCAATGTTTCAGTACTGCTTCACTGGATACTGAGCTATAAATTAGTACCTATTCTTAACTGCACTGAAACCCCCCCTATGGCGATTAAAGAACAGAAATGGAATGTTTGGGACCAACTATTGTGCTAATGTTGGGGTGGGAGGGAGGGACCTGTTATTATCGCACCACAGTGAGAGAACAAGTAATGGTTTTACAGTGTCCATTCTGAAATTAAACTTACAGCTACGAAGTTATTTCCCACTTGATTTTACAGACAAGCAAATCACCTCTTTAAGCATATGCTCCTAGAAGAAATAGCAAATAGAAAAAATAATAATAGAATAATCCATGTATTTTATAAAGCACCTCATCATGTTGTCAAGATGTCTCAAAGCACTTCACAGAAAACATTGTAAAGTCACAAGACTGTGTATACTGTGGACAAATGTGGCAGCCAATCTACACACAGCCATGGAGTGAATGACCAAATAATTACGAAATACTAAAATCATTATCTAGTGATATTTAATCATTTCTTTATGGGGTTAAAAAATGCCCCATGTGATAATTATCCCATTGTGGTAAATTGCAGTTAAACCAACTGATAATTAACTGGTTTGACCGTTCTGATGAAGGGTCGTGGACCCGAAACGTTGACTAATTTTCCTTTCTCCATAGATGCTGCCTGACCTGCTGAGTGTTCCCAGCGACTTCTGTTTTTGTGATAATTAGTGCTTTGCTGAATACTGATTGAACTCAAACAGATATTGTGAAGAACATGGGCATTCTCACCAATGTTTATAAGAAATAATAAATCTTACAATTGCTATAGTGCCTCACATCATCAAAGTGTCTCACAGGAATTACTGTGAGGTGTATTGACTGTATATTTTGAAGACAAACACACCAGCCAATTTGTGAACAACAACGTCACAAATTGCCATGAAGTGAATGACCAATTTTATTTAGGGGATTGTTGGCCAGGAAACCAGGACAAATAATTTTATTTTCTCAAATAGTGCCATGGGATCTTTTATACCCAGCTGAACAGGCAAACAAGACCTTGGTTTAACTTCTCATGCGAAGGACGGCACCTCTTATAATGAAGTACACCATGCTGAAAGATGAACATTTGACATAGAATATTAATCTCTTGAACATCTGAACTGTACTCGTCACTTGTTCAGACAGTGCTGTGTATAGGCAGACACTAATAAATACTTCATAATAAATACAGATGACTGTTGACATTCCTAATAACATGAAGTCTGGTTAATGTGCATTGAATGTCCTCAAAGATTGATGGGAATCTCCAGCGATGCTGGAAAGGATACTATACAGCCGCTAATAAAATTAAGGATATTTTACAGCTACATTTGATATAATAAAAAAGTCTTTCATTATTGGTTTGCAACCTTGACTTCATTACAATATAGTCACACAAGATTTATGAAATTTCATGCAACATTTAACAACATAATTAGAGTTCATCATGTCCTGACATCTCTTAACGTACAGTTTAACTCATGGAAGCAAAAGGGTTTCCTGCAATCACTTTCAGGTAATATTAGTGCATCATATCCTAAAATATTGTACTCTGGACTGGAGCAGGACATATTATTTTAAAACATTTTGAAATCTAAATCTAGTTTCTGCGACAGGAGTTACAAATAGTGACCCTGATACTGGTAATGGCTCCTGCTGCTGAGTGTGGCACTGGAACTCAACCCATTAGAATTTCACTCCGACTTGATCTACTTCTAGAGCAGAAGGTACACACTTTCAATTACCACATGAGTGGCCATTTTTGATTTGTGTTACCAATATGATACTGTTTGAAACCCACTGGAAGGAGTACACTGTAGATTTACAAGTATGTTACCAGGTTTATTGGATACAGCTATCAAGAATGATTGGACTGGTTGTAGCTTTTCTCTCTGGAGATGAGATGATTGAGAGAGGACCTAATAGAGGTTTGTAAGATTATAAAAGGATATGATAAGGTAGATGTTAATGAGTTTTCACATTTTTTGGTGAGTCCAAAACGAGGGGGCATATGTATAAATTAATCAGTAGCTGACAATTTGGTTAAAATATTATTCTAAAATGACATATCTCTTCAAAAATAGCCTGTTTGTACTTTAGTTTGCTCTTAATTAGATTGTTTCAGTTATTATATTCTGAAAGATGATATCTCTGTGAATGTCATACTCCTCTTGTACTATTGAAGAATGTCAGCCTAGACTGTGAGCTTGAGCTTGGTTTTATTTGTTCATTCATTTTCATAATTTCCATTTTGTTGAGGTAACCTAGGAAAGCTGAAAAAAATAAATGAAGCAGCACACTGAAAGAGGGTTTAAAATGGTCAAAGGATTTGCCAAGGTTGATAGAGGGAAGTATTTTCTTCCGTAGAGGAATCCTGAACCAGAGGACATCATCTTTAAATTAGAGCTAAACAGATTAAGAGCGAAATCAGCAAATATTTTTTCACACAAGGTGTTGGTCACTACACCTAAAGGTTGTAGATGCTGTGTTCATTGAAATATTCAAGAGGGAGACAGTTGAATATTTGGTAGGCAGGAGTATCAAGGGATTTGGTGCAAGGGTATGAAAAGATGTAACATTGTAGATCAGCCATTTGTCTGATAAAATAGTGGAGGAGGTTTGAAAAGCTGACTCCTGTTCTTATCTTCTTATGTTCTTATTTAACTAAGGAAGGGAGTTTATCCTCGTGTCCTGGCCAACAATTGCTCAAATAGAATTGGTCACTCACCCCATGGCTGTTTGTGGGACTTTGCTGTGGCCAAATTGACTGTCGTGCTTGTTCACAAAATTCACACAGTCACATCACTTTACAATGTATACGGTTTGAGATGTCTCGATGACATGATAAGGTGTTAAACCAAATGCAAAGATTATTATTAGTATTATATTCTTTAACTTGGATGTAAAATTTGATCTATGAGAGTCATGATTTTCCATTTCTATTGCCAAAGATAGATCCCTTCCTAATCTGGTTAAGTGGAAAGAATAGAAAACATCCTAAAAAGGGAGATTTACCCATACAAAAATATGCTTAGCCTTCAATGAACATTAAAGTCCTGTAGAGTGGAGTCCTGTAGTGTATTGGTTAGAGCAATTGCCTTGCAAGTGAAAGGGCCCAAGTTCAATTCCCGGGCAGGGAGAAACCTTGGGAGAGTATCCTTATTCCACACGCCTCTGTTTACCTAGCAGTAAGTAGGAACCCGGTTGTTAGTCGATTGTCGGATCGCTTGCTGGCGGTAATAATCTCTTAAAAAAAGGTCATTCAATCCACGACTGTTTATGGGACACTGCTGTGCACAATTGGCTGCCACATTTCGCCCACAAAATATACAGTTAATTCACTGTACTATGAAGCACTTTCAGACATCTTGATGATATGATAAGGTCCTACTGTATATAAAAATGCAAGTATTATTATTAAACTAAGGTCAGCCTGTGTTGCTTATGGTGAACAGTAAACAGTTCATAATACTATTTGAAAAGAGAAAGAGTTTCTCTCAGTATCCTGGCCAGTAATCTTCCAAATCAATTGGTCATTCACCTTATGGCTGTTTGTGGGTCCTTGCTGGTGCAAATAGATTCATACTTGTCTACATATACAGTTATTACACTTTGCTTGTGTATTTTGAGTGACACTGGCTGCATACTACATGAATGATAGAGATATTAATGTGTTGTATCCCGGTAAGTCTACTATCTGTTCGGAAGTCTCAGCCAATACCTTTCAGGATCTCAATTTATAAGGACTCACTTGTGGCTGACTGGGGTTTGTGTGAACATTTGTGGCCCGAAAGCACATGCTGCTTATGTTTGGTAGAACTTGACAAAACGTCAATGAACAATGCTGGCCTCACTGTTTGGAGTCACAATTGCAAAATTGTTATCCTGGTCAATATTAGCAGAGATATCAGATCAATGATATGGATATTAAAAGTTTAACAAGCCTATATAGACATCAATAGACATGAAGCTTCTTTGGGAATATCAGGTATTTTGTTTTCCTTTAATATGTGTGGTATAGATGTATTTGCAACTTGTAACAATTTGACACTGGGTTCTAATCAAATAATTGTCCCACAAACAACAACAACAACAAGATTACATTTGTATAGCGCCTTTCACGTCAGGAAGACATCCCAAGGTACTGAAACAGCCACGGATTGAGTAACCAAATTTATATGGAGTCTTTGTGGAGCTGAACTGATTCTAAGGTGACATGTTTGGCCACCCTCTGTGGCGGTCTCAGTAGTCCAGTTCCTGAGCCAAATGGGTCTTCAATACTCCAGGGCACAGCAGGACTTGGAAGGGCAGACCAGTCACTGGGAAAAATAAATAATTCCACTCAGCTCCCATTAATCCTGCAAGCCAAAGCCCTAACGGGTAGGGTCACCCCAGTTGGACAAGCAGTGGGACAGCTTGCCAGACAGTGCTTTCGATGATAGGCTATTCAATTTTAGCTGGTTAGACTCCAGCAGTACCCCAATGCACACTCTGGTCCCTAAGCCTTGGCTCTTACCAACTTGCGTCTAATATTCTCTGGAATTAGGTAAACAGAATGTATCCCTCCAGGGAGATAGTGCTCCAATAGAAACATCTCTGAAATTATCATGTGAAGATGGGATGCATGGAATTCTCAGTTTGGTTTGGATACCCTTAAGCATAGTGATAGTTTTCCGCATGTGTCAGACATTTAACATGTGAAAAAAACATAGTATTGCTTTCTCCAGGTCAGATGTGTTGTGGATATAACAGTTAACCTTACTTTGGGGGCCTGAGGTTTTTATTTACTATTTGTACATTTGGTTATTTTAAATCAATTTTCTGTGCTTAATTTCTCAAGAGACCACAAATCCCCTTGTTTTTCACATGAAGATTTTAACTATGAACAAGAAAATGAAAGAGGGAAAAGAGCAAGACAATGGCTGTCTACCCTTTCTGAAGATAAATGAGCTGTTCTTCATATGTTTTTTAAGGTCCTGTCCATCATCCTGGTGAAGTACCTGCCAACTGCAAAAAGCTCTGCAAATAGCCCAGGGGGGAAAAAATGTGTGTTCGAGATTTAAAGTGCACAGTCTTGAGTGGATTGTCTTTAGACTTTCAATCAACTTGCCTTTAAAATCTTTTATGTTCAAAGGAAGAGAGGAATTGCGATAGCTTCAAGCTGTATGATGGGATGTCTCATGTAACCATAACCGAGTGAAGACAAGGTTTAAATAGAAATGAGGAATGTGCTGTGTACCTTGTTTGTTTCTTGCGGAGTGAACCACATCCATTGACAGAACAGAGCTGTGATTGCCAAGACTTAGATCCTGTCAGTTTATTAGCTGTAACTTATTGGCGAGTGCTAAACATTCTCTCAATTTAGAGCTTGACATAGAAACGACTTGTTGTTTGTGATGACAGGACAGTGGAGTTTCAGTCAGGCAGATTGATGGACTGACACAAAGATCGCTTTAATTTAGCAAACAACTATCCAGGTTGAAGTTGGAAGGTGCAAGGAATGCGGTTAGATTGACAGTTCAATTTATATTTCGCCCACAAATATACAGTCAATTCACTTTACAGTCTATTCTGTGAAGCGCTTTGAGACATCGAGAAGACGTGAACAACAACAACAACAACAAGATTCCATTTATAAAGCGCCTTTCACGTCAGGAGGACGTCCCAAGGCGTAAAAAGTGCTATATCAAATGCAAAGATTATTATTATGATTATTATATGGTGGTATATAACCGAAGTGAAAGGATACCCATTGTATATTTTCACAATTATTAATATTTACATCCTTAACACTGAAAGGCTGGCTCCGTTCTCTATGCCTCGTGTTTTGTTACTGTTAAGCTCTCCGAGATGCTACCCCATGTGAAGGGCACTATGTAAATGCAAGTTGTTATTGTTGTTGAACAGAGATCATTTAAGGCGGTCTGTTTATTTAAGGTGGTCTAAAGCCCCCAAATACTAGTGAGCTGCTGGGACTCAGGCAAGGATTTGCCTTTAGTCGTGTATTATAAAGGGGCAGTACACAGAGTAGCTTAGATTGTGCAGATCAAGTCTTCTCTTTTAACCATAAGGGAGGGGGATCAAGTTTAGAATTTTGGGAAGTCTACAAATATATTTACTTTCAAAGGAAACTTTTTTTCACAAAAATAAAGTAAGTATATTGTTTTACTAATGCCAGAGCTGCATTAATGTGTCCTTCGCCTAATTCCACCAGGTCCACTTATTCTCCTCACCTAACCCTGCTTCCCCCTGTGGCTCGTTATTGTCCACGACAGGACCTCTATTGTGGCATTATCTCATGGACAGTTATTTCTGAAGAGTTTTGAAGGCAATTTTGAGCTGTATGTAGCATGCAACTGATGCATACAATAGGGTCACTCCGTTCCCTTCGAATGTGCTACAAGACATTATGATTGATTGTTCACTTGGGGAAGAAAATACTAGAAATAGTCAAATAAAACAAGCTTCTATAGGTTTGTCTGGAAGTGTAGAGAAACGTGCTTTTCAGTAATCCTTCCTGAAGAATAAATTGCGGCGTGAACTTAATTTTTGTTACATAAATAGTTATTTTTCAGGTCCATGTATAGCACTCTGTTCCGAGTCCATTTTCCTTTATGTTTGTCATTATCTAACATTCACTGAAGTGTACAGGTCATCCTGGCATTAGGCTGTGGACATTTGAAATGTTTCTTGATTCTAGACAAATATTTCTAGGCATTAGCCTATAACATACACCATCTGCAATGCAGGGGCCTGTGTTAAATGCAGAAATTATTTATTATTTTATTCAGATTTCTTTATGTTACATACAGAATGGTGAATATGTAGAATAGATTGTTTATGAAAGGGAATAGAGGTAGACCATGCCAGTAAATTCAAGAGGGAATCATACAGCTATTTCATGAATAATTTAGTTGAGGTATATGAGAGGATTGTTCAATATTTATTTTTACCTTGGGTCTGGCCGGATAAACCACAATGTTTTTTTCTGATCCTGTAATTTCCTATGTTCTTGTTCGATCTTAGCGAAGGACTGACTTTTCACACATTTCATTCAACAAGTAAGGCAAGCAAACTCTTGCGCAATTTATTAACCATGGGGAAATGACTCCTACATGTTTATTTTTTACTTCACAACGTGAATTTGCTGAAGTGTGCTCTCTTCCACACAGTTAGTAAATTTGTCGCTATGTATTTATAAATAAATATGCTATATGGGAAGGAAGAGTGGGGAGAAAGGAGTTGGGAGAAATAGAAATTACTTTTTAAAGCTATTCGTACCCCACGCGTCTGCCTGTTGCCTTCGCTTAGTTACCCTGGCCATTTCTTAAGTAAGCACGTTCCCCAACCTCTCCACGCTTCTAAGCCCCTGCACCTCTACCGCTGAAACTTCATGCCTCAATCCCTCCGGCTCACCCCCTCTTTATCTATTTTTAAATCCTACTTAAGACCTACCCCTCCTCCCTTCTCCCTTGCTCAGCATCCAACCCCATCACTGTGCAGCGCTCTGAGACTATCCTGCATTAAGGGTGCTACATGAATACAAGTTGTTGTTGAGGGAACATACCATTCAGAAATGTTGAAGTAGATTCAAGTTTCATGCTCAGTTCTTGAAATGGGCATTATTCAGTTCAACTACAACAACAAAAAGAACAACAGCATTCATTTGTAGAGAGCCTTCACGCAGGAAGTCTCAAAGTCCTGGAGTTCAGTGCACCTCCAGAGTAAATGGCAGATTAACAATACTTAAAGTCAGGCTCCAAATATGCTGTGAAGAAATAGGTCACATGCATTGCATTTATATTGAACAGAATGTTAGACTGCAGCAATTATCACAGTCATTTACCATTGTTATATATTATTAAATACAGATTATTTTGCAGCACATTCAGATTTCAGGTCAATTTGTGTGAAGTAGAAATCATCGTCATCATTTCTTCAGAAATTACCAACCTGCAAACTCTGATCAGAAAGACGAATAACTCGGAGAAATCGCTGTTGGAAAAATTACTGAAAGGTCTGCTCCGTATGTATATTTTGGGAAATGCATCTCATTTTTGACTAACAAAATCCTGGAGGGAGAGTTTGGCAGAGTATTGGATTTTATATGGTTGAAAATGATGAAACTGTGAAAGTAAGATCAGCCCACTGAAATATGTACTATATCGTTTTATCAGTCTGCAAGGTTTTTTTTGACATTTAAGCATGCCACTGACTTTCCCTCTTATCAATACTACCAACGAGCAACATTATTGTACATCATCTCCTGCAGTAGTATTCAGATGTTTTCAACAACAAATGTAAGTTACCAAAGTCTGTAATAACACTTTTGACAGCTTTAGAACGTCATAGAACATCACAACACAGGAGTAGACCACCTTTCAGCCCATCTGTGCTAATTCTTTGAAAGAGCAACCCACTCATTCCCTTTTACCTGCCTTATGTATGTCAAAAAAAACTATTAGATTTGACAAGAAAGACTTGCCTTTAACAAATTATTACCGACTGTCTTTAATCAACCCATGTATTAATATTATCACATCCTCTGGTGTCTACAAGTTTGCAGAACTTAGATGTTACTGGTTATTCAATTCTCCCTTTTGAACAAAGGTGTTTCATCAATGTTTTCCGTATCAGAGAAATAGAATTACCAAGAATGTTACAGTAGTGAAACAGGATATTCGGCTCAATTATTCAATGCCAGTGTTTATTCTCCACAAGAGCATCCACCCCTCCTCATCCCTTCTCCCATAAGCCGCTATTTCCTTCTTCGTTATGTAGGCATCACATTTCCTCTTAAATATGTTGATGTGTTACTGCTTCTAGCACAGCTCTAGTAGTGAGTTTCACATTCTCACCACCTTCTGTAGAGAGAAGTTCCTCTTAAGTTCCTCATTAGATCTGCCTCTGGTTATCTTATATTTTTGCCGATATAAATGTGTTGTTGGGAAATCAAAAACACGGACAGATTTGCACTGTTTGATAAGTTTTATTTGTAAAACCTGTTTATGTCAAGCATTTTCCACTACATGTTTTTTGAGTGAATCCTAGATATGAAATAATAGTTCAAAGTGTTGGAATTCAATTGCAGGCTACAAAAATCCTGATTCCAGACCAATATTTCTGGTCAAACTAACTTTTGTGTTCTTTTGAGATATTCAGTACAATATAATGAGGCTCGGCAAACAGCTGAAGGCACCATTCATAAAATCCACTGGACCATTCCAGGTTTGTTTTAGAACAACAACTCATCTGTGGGTTAAAGTCAACATGGGGAATGCAGGAGCCACAAGAAACACAAGTTGCTCGTCTTTGTCTGAGTTCTTTCTGGAAATTTATTTAGTTTTTTTTAAGCTGAATGAGGCAGGGACTGGTGAGAATTAATCGGGTTGAATGACTGTGACGTTCATAATGTTCTCAAATAGAGAATTATATTACATTTTGAGCACGTTATTTGGTGCAAATTATCATTCCCATTTAAGTATCAGGGTCCATTAGTTGGTAGCACTCTGAGTCAGAATGTTGTGGTTTCAGGGCCCACATCAGGAATTTGGGATCAAAGTCTAGGCTGACATTTCACTACAACAACAACAAATTACATTTGTATAGCACCTTTCACCTCAGGAAGACGTCCCAAGGTGCTGATCACTACAATGGAGTGCTCAATTGTTGGAGGCTTTTTGAATGAGGTGTGAAACCATAGTCTCAATGCCTATTCAGGAAGATGTTAAAGATTTATTTCAAATGAGAAGGGATTATTTTTCCCCCAGTGTCCTGGCCAAAATCTCCCAGATAAAACATTGGTTGTTCACTTGTAACTGGTTGTGCAACACTGATACCCGAACATTGTCTGCCATGTTTGCCTGGAAATAAACAGTTCCATGGGGCCTTCAATATTGGCCTGAACAGGTTTATCCTTCAATATGAAGCATTGCACTGGACTGTCATCCTCGTCTTTGAGCTCCTCAAACAGGGCAGCATCCCAGAGCTCTTGATAGTGGCGGAGCACAACATGATAAGGTGCTATATTAAATGCAAGGATTATTATTACCATTATTATGCCCCCTCATGCTATTTAATAATAATATAATAATAATCCTTGCATTTGATAAAGCGCTTTACACATCTTCACAGAATATACTGTAAAGTGAATTGACTGTATATTTGTGGGCAAAATATTATTATTTTTATTATTTGAAAAGATAAGGGTGTTTCTCCCAGTGTCCTGGCTAACATTCCTCCAGCTGAATTGGTCATTCATTGCAAGACTGTTTGTGGCACATTGCTGTAGGAAAATTAGATGTTGTATTTGTCTACAAATACACAGTCAATATTGTCTGACAACAATACCCTGTGAAGCACTTTAAGATGTTTCAAAGTTGTAGGTGCTATATCAAATGCAAGGATTTATTTATTCTTATGAAAATGCTGAAGCTGAAGCAAAAAAAATTGTCAGTTCATTATTTTCAATCTCACTTATTGAACCTCAATTCTGTTCCAAGCATAATCTTGACTGACGTGTAACATTTCTTGGCTAACTATTTTTCCTTTCATATAATTGTAACCGTTGATACACATTCAATTGGACCAGTCGAACATCTGAAAATCCATGAAATTCACTGGACTGTGCCAAGTTTTCTCGGTGGCCATGATTTACAACTTATTCAGTTATAATCGATAAGGGGATACTTCACCTGCAACAGCAACCAGCACTGTGTGTGATTGTTGAAAAGGGATTTTCACATAATGTGTTTTTTGAAGTGTTTGTGTTTTATTTACATTGGGCCACGAGAGGGAGCACTGGGTAGGAACAAAAAGCAACATCCAACACAGATCCCCGGACTGAAGAACAATGACTCGTGTAAAGTGTGATTCCCCTCAACCAAGATCAGGTGATGACAGTCACAAACGAGACTATAGGGCAGGATACCACCTTCTTCCAGTTGAATCGTTAAGATCGCTATATAACTGAAAGTTGTTGTAAGACAGAAAGAAAAAAAATTGTCTGAAATTATAACTAACAAAAAAGGAATTGATTTTAATATGAGTAAGTGTTCCAACAAATTTAAAACCCAAATTGCTCAGAAACGTGAAGCATTTGGCGAAGAATTAGTAATGTTCTAACTGTACTCTCAAATCTGATAGCACACTGCTAAAGATGTTGTTACACTTTGAACTTGGAGCGTGAAGACTATTAAATTAACGGACTGCTTTATGCACTGTGTGTGAGTTTCGGATTCGTGGAAAAGAAACAGTGTTCATAAGATTCTAAATATTTGGAGGTTTACAAGCATACAAATGTTAAGGAGTTAACCGGATGTACAGACAGATGGAGGGTTTGGCGGATAACACTGCATGGTAACACAGCAAAACAAAAATATATGCATTGGCTTTGAATCTCAGTGCTAGTAATTGCAAAGTAAAAAGTTAGATTTATGTGCACAGTTGAGAAGGAACATGTATGTGAAGTACAGAACTTCAACTGCCTAAAGTGACCTCTTCTAAGGTTAAAAAATGATTTATACATGATTTCACAGAAGTATGTCCCTGGGCCTCTTATTAAGACTTGAAGCCAGTCAGTCTTTGCTGTTCCCTAGCTCCTTTTATTTCCACATGAAAGTGATTAGAGATGTTTATCTGGGCCAGAAAGCTGAGGCCTGGGATTGCTTTCATCACTGAAACCATGGAGATGTCAAATACACCAGAAAGTACCAGAGACTCGATCCATTGAACTATGTCCATCCCACCTCCCCTCAACCAAGTCACTTGCTACAAGTGCATGTACTTACAAGACAGGAAATAAAACTTCCAAATTAAACAGGAAGCTTGTTTTCTCATAATTCGCAGCCATCGGCTGAAATATGAATCTATACCATTGACGTAAGCCATGTTCTCACGCTTTTATCCTGTTAGGTGCCACAAATGATTACAGATAATATAAAATAAAATTTTGAGTGTGACAGTTTACAAGCACAGATACGATAAGCAAGGCTGAATTTAAAAGAACCAATGACTGAGATCCCCTGGGTAATTAAATCAACAGTTTTCCACCGGATTGCCTACAGGGCTGCTACAAGGCAATCTAGACAACACAATTTTGATAATACTTGTACCTGTTTCCACTTGCAAGAATAAAAATACTCGTCCAGGTTACAAGACGTTTTGATGTTTGCTTTTTACGTAATTGGTACTTACAGCAGAATAAAGATTTTGAATCCAAATCAGGTTTCTCCGGTATTTTCTTTGAATTGTCACCGTTGGTATGTTTGCTCACAAGATGTTCAAATGAAGAAAGCCTTTCAGCCCATTTGATCTCATCCTTTCAGAATACCCGAATGAAAAAGTCCCTTTTGCTGACCTGACTTCATCACTGCAGATACCCACCCTACCATCTTCAAGTCTCCTGTGAAGCACTTTACCATTACAGCATAAAAGGGTCAATTATAGCAGCAAAATAAATCCAAACAATACATGTGTTTTTTTAAGCATATGTAGGGTAGTTAGTGTTCACCTACAACATAAACAAAGCAAATCCTGTGACGTGCTTTGAGACATCCACTTGAAACGAAAGGCGCAATATCAAATGCAAGGATTGTTATAAACAAAGTCTAGGATTGAAATTTCTTCATAAGTAGAAATAAACCTGTTTGTTTGTGAGCAAAATAGCATCAAAAGTATTAAAAACAGAAAACAGTCACACACAGCACTAATACCAATTGCTTATGAAGGATTCAAGCAGTTTCTTCCCCATAACAGACTGTGAAGCTGATGGTCCCATTCCATTCATCAAAAACATTGATTTTATTTTAAACACACTCAATATATGTTTGTAATTCCATCCAGCCTGAGACTGTAAAACTATTTTGCCTTAACATGTAACATTGTTCAGATTTTGGGAATAATTTTAAAATTTAATTTTAAGACAAAACAATCCTACAGACTCAGGCTGGAGGGGATTTCAGGCGTTATATTGGATAAGCAATCTGTTAGAGTTTATATCTAAAAGAATGGGGCTAAATGGATTGCTCTTTCAGAAATCCAACACAGGCATACCCAGCACAGGCTGAATGACCTCTACCTGTGAGGTAAATATCTATGGTCGTATGGTTCAACTTTATTTCCCTTATTATAGTTATTAAAGAATAAAGTACTGTATTAGTCAGTCACATTTTACTAATGTGAATTTAACACAGCTTCCGGAGCTGTAAGGGGAAGCCTACATAATCTAAAATAAAGTCTATTTCATCAATTTATCATCAACAACAACAACAACTTGCATTTATAGATCCCTTCAAACAGGTTGTGTCTCGGAGCACAGAACTTCTTACTAAGAGTTCATAAGTTGCCTGTGCTACTAGTTGAAATCAACTGGTATGTGAATATATTATTTTCAGTTTCTTTCCCAAACTGTACTTAAAGAAATTGGGACAACAGAGATAAGCAACAATAGAGAAATTCGGAAATACAGATATGAGACAATAATGAAATTAGGCAAAAGAGATATGGAACTTTTGAGAGCAGGTACAATAGAGATGTGGTGAACACCCAGTACAAAACAATATGTTTGTTTCTGGTCAGAGAGAAACACAGTAGATAGATTTTCAGACATAGGCTTTCTAATTGTATCTGAACCCTAAAACACAGACACTCTGTAAAGTTGTTGACTTGAACTTGCATAAAGTAAAAAACCTGGAAAGCTTGGTTTGGGGAGGAGGGGGGTTCATATAACATTCTTCAGCTACCTCCTGCAAGTGAACTTACTGCGAGATACTGTTCTCATTTACCTCCAACGCAGCACACATTTATTATCATCTTAAATCATTCGACCGAGAATGAAGTTTTGATTCCCTCTGCTAAAAGGTCGAGGAACCATTCCAGACTTAAGTTGTATTTCTTTCATCTACTCCTCGAGTCTCCAGGGAAGCGCATTCTCTGATAAATATGAGGGGGTTCCCCCTGTCCTGGTCATAAAACAATCCACTTCTGAAACGCCAGTCCTTTTTATAAGACATCCTAATTTTGGTGAATAGTTTGGATGTTTACTGGACAAATTGAGCGCGCTAAACTTTAGGTAAGAGAGATTGTGAAATTTGGAGTCTGGCTTGTAGGGATTGAATGAGCTGGTGTTTACAAGTTAGATTTAAAATAAGGTCATAGATCATGAATTCAAATGTCAATCTTTGGAAAATAACAAAATCGTGGAATAAGAGAAAAGGTCATTCAGTCCTTCAAACTGATTTTTTTCACAGGAAATGTATAATCTGCTTTATCGCAAACTCTACCCAACTAATTTAATATTGTGGGGATTTTAATAGAGTTCTTTGAAGTAGTACCTGCACGTGTAGATCAAGGCGATCCTATAAATGCAGTATATTTGGATTTCCTAAAGGCATTTGATTAGGTGCCACATGCAAGATTGGTAAAGAAACTTAGGGCACATGGAATAGAGGGAAACAAAGCGGTTTGTAGAGAAGGATGATTGAAGGATAGAATGCAGAGCGTAGGGCTAAAAGGTTGTTTTTCTCAGCCCCTAGGCTCTGGAACTCTATCCCCCAGTGCCTTCGCCGCTTCCTCCCTTTCCTCCTTCAAGGCCGGTCTCAAGACCTTTCTCTTTGACCGTGCCTTCAGCTCCCCTCTCGACTCTCTACCCCCTCCTCGCTCCCTCCCTTCCCTCCCCTCACCCTGACCATTCTCCCCCTTGCTCGGGTCCTGACCTAACTGTACAGCGCCTTGGGTCGTCCTCCAGACGTGAAAGGCGCTCAATAAATGGAATCTTGTTGTTGTTGTTGTTGTTTTCCAGTTGGACAAAGGTAGCTAGTCATGTACCCCAGGGGTCTAGGTTTCTCCATTTATATCAATGACCTTGACTTGGATATAGGAGGTACGGTATCAAAGTTTGTGGATGTTACCAAGCTAGGAAGTATTGTGAATAGTGATGATGAGGGCAAGAGACTGCAAGAGGATTTAAACACTTTAGTGCAATGGGCTGATCAGTGACAGATGAGATTCAATGAAGTGAAATGTGAGGTGATTCATTTTGGTAGAAAAAACAGGGGAAGAGTGAATATACTGAATTGCAAGCCACTGAGGGGCAAAGGGATTTGGGAGTGCTGGTATGTAGGTCACTGAGAGTGGCATCGCAAGTTACAAAGGGTATATAGAAAGCTAATAATATGCAGGGTTTTATACACAGGGGCATAGAGTACAAAAATAAAGCAATTGTGCTAAGTATGTTTAAATCATTTGTTAGGCTGCAACTGGAGTATTGCGTCCAGCTCTGGGCACCTCACTTAAGGAAAGATGTTAGGGCTTAGCGAGGGTACAGAGGAGGTTTACAAGAATGATTCTGGGGATGAAGGGCTATAGTTTTGAGGCGAGATTGGAGAGACTGGGTCTGTTTCAATTGGGACAGAGAAGGTTGGGGGGGACCTGATAGAGGTGTACAAGATTATGAGGGGGTTTTGTAGGATAAATAGAGAAGTTTTTTCCATTGCTAGGGGAGTCAATAACTAGGGAACATAGTTCTAAGATAGTCACAAGAAGAGAGAAAGGAAAAGTTAGGAGGAGAGTAATTGGGATATGGAACACCCTTTTGATTAGGACATTAGAAACAGAGTGCATTATACTTTTCAGAAGGGAAGTAGATAGGCATATGAAGAGAGGCACTTGAAGGGATATGGGTTAAAGCGAGCTGGTAGGATTGAAGCAATATCCTCACTGTATGAGCCAGTACACACTTGTTGGGGTGAACGGTCCCCTTTTGCGCATATAGATTTCTATATTTCAATAACAACAGACAAACATTGTACTCTAGCTGCAAATTTCTATCATTTTATGGTTCTTGCTGTATAACTTCCAATAATTAACGTAAACTAATTTATATAAAATTAAAATGGACATCAATTCTAATTTCAAATGGAAAATAAATAGCTATGTAGACTTCCAGAGCTCTGATATAATATTAAAAATGATGCATTTTATTCTACTAGAAAAAATCTTAGTGACATATTTTCTGTAAAATATGTTGTCGGTCTTCCCAACTCCTCTCTCCACAGGCTGCAGATATTCCAGAACTCTGCAGCCCGTGTCCTCTCCTGCACCAAACTCCGTGACCCCATCTCTCCCACTCTCGCCCGATTCCATTGGCTCCCTATCCTTCAGAAGATCTAATTCAAGAACCTAGTCTTCACATAAATAGCCCTCCAGGGCCTCGCCCCACCGTACCTCTGTGAACTCTTAACACCCTCCCAACCCACCTGCTCCCTCCGCTCAGCCGGCTCTGGCCTGCTCTGCGTCCACCGACCCACCCGCCCCACCATTGGCGGGAGAGCCTTCAACTACTCTGCCCCCAACCTCTGGAATTCCATCCCCCAGTCACTCCGCCTCGCCCCCTCCTTAGCGTCCTTCAAGTCCCGCCTCAAGACCCTCCTCTTCGACCATGCCATCGGCCACCCCCCTTCCCCTCCCTTTAACCGCACTGACCCCGGCTCGGGTCTAAAATGCTGTACACTGTCCAGTGCCTTGGGAAGTCCTCCTGAAAGGTGCTATACTAATGTTGTTGTTTAGCTTTATGCTTTAAAAATTACACTACAGCAACTACAAAAAATTAGACTAATACAGCACATTTCCCTTTGTTCTCAAAGATTAAGCAAAAGATTAAAATGCGAGGGACCTGGGGTGAATGGGGAAGAACACTGGATTGTTTTCATATTTAATAATCACAAATAGGACATGTCACCTAAAAGATGATTGAGAAACATTTTTTAATTTACATATTTTTATGGCTCAATTAAAATGCATCATACAATTCTTTAAAAACTTTCTTGTATCTTTTTTCATTCTTGTGCTTCTCTCGCTCTCTTCCCTCACGTTCTGCAGTGTTCAGTTTATTGCATCTTTGTGCACCTGCATTCTGAGCAGTTGTTGTACTGTTAATAATAATAACTGTTATGCTCAACCTCCCAATTCTACCCAGACACTGAAGTTCGCCACTTTTAAAACAGAAATGTATAAATTAACATTTGGGTAACTTTTTTGTATGGGATGAATGCACCTAATTTGCTGATCCTCAGCAGCGGGTAGTTGCTCTGTGAATTAACGCTGTTACCATTACCATTTGCAAGGCAAATAAATGTGCTTAGTTTCAAAGCAGAATGGTTGCAGTCAAAGTCTGAGTACCATAATTTCAGCTGTTGACAGTGATCAAAGATACAGTCTCGGATATTCAGATTTCTGGTTTTTGTGACACTATTGGATTCAGCTGCGTACCATGGACCACAAGCAATCAAATTGTTTACAGATTCCATATGTATGACACCAAGGAATACATCAAATGTTTTCCTTGTATCATTTTCATGTTAGCAGACTTGATGTTTAGTAGATTTCTGGCATTAATGTGGTTGTGATATATTAGAGATTCCTGCAAGTATAGCGAGCATTCATGTATTTGAAGCTTCCTGGATATTGTAGAAGTCAAGTGCATAAAAATCTCTGGTGCTCCCTGCTAGCTTATTAATGCTGTTTAGAAATAGAAAACAATTTGAAGGGAAGAAGGAGATTCAGGCCAAATCTAACCAAACCTAATTCTGAATGCTCATCTACCTCAACGTCTGATCTCTGAATGCTCATCCACCTCACTGTCTGATCTCTGCACCGATACCGCTTGAGAGTGGTCAAATATGTTGGTCAAATATCTTGAGGAGGTAATCTCACATTCAAAATTCAAAAAATAACCTGGGTAGGTGATTAATGTATACAGCATCAGTATACTAACAGTATAAACATCCTATAGCCATGCTCATATATCTAGAAGACCGTGTACATGGCTAAGTAATGTACATAGTTTGCCCACAAAATACACAGTCACTCCATTTTAAGTATATCATGTGAAGCACTTTGAGTCATTCTCCTGACTTGATCGGCTCTATAATAAAGGTAAGGATTGTTATTATTAAGAATGCAATGACCAATCTAGGAATTCAATGGTCTTTGGCTAACTCAGGCCAGCTGGCATTCCCCTCTCTCTTTGTGCCGTCGGTGCCTGAACCTTCAGCTACTGTACCCCTAACCTCAGGAAACTCTCTAACTCACACCCTCTTTATCTGTTTTTAAGTCCTGCCTTAAAACCTGCCTCTTCAATTGTTCATATGGTCACCTCCCCCACTTCTCTGTTGCTCAACATTCAATCCCATGATTGTTAGGCGCTCCGAGACGTTATCCTATGTGAAGGGCACTGTATAAATGCAAGTTGTTTTAGTAAATCAAGCATAAAGTGAACAAGGCATCAGCATGCTGGAAGAATCTGGACCTGGGATCTCACTGCATTTACCTAGAATGATTGATTCAAATTGGCAAACAAAAATTCTAACTGAACTGAGCTGACCTAACAGATTAATATCCCAGATATTCAGCAGACATGCCCCTAAAGGTAAACACATGTTGTCTATTTGTCCTCCCACATATTTATGTTTATAGGGCTATTGGGAGTTTTGTGGCAGATTAAATTTCTCGAGGTGCCATTAGAATGGCCTGCTCAAAGGATACCATTTATCCATCAGTCATTTGTGCAGATGTATCTGTTTAATTGCTAGTTTTTTAAGGCAATTTTTATTTTGAAAATAAAGTTAAAATGTTCAATGGAGAAATGTGGCTTAATAAAATAAAATATGCTTCAGAAGATGTGAAAAGCTTGAAAAGGACCAGTATCAGTTACAGTGCCTGCTATTTTATGTGCTTAATATTGATGTAGGTACCTGATCAGCTCATGCTGTTTTGCTGGTCTCTCTCTAACAGTCCTTGACGGACTGCCCGGCATCCCTCGGTCTTGCTTTCTCCCTCGTTCAAAGCCTGCTTCAAGACATAACTCGTTGACAGCACTCTTGGTCATCTTTCCCCTTCCAATCCTGTTTGGCTCCTACCCCTTGGGTGTTCAGCCAGCAATGGCAAGCATGTTGGATGGTCCTCCCAATATGAAAGGTTCTGTGTATATATAAATATAAATTGTATTGTCATGTATTATTACAGTGGTCTATATCCCATTCTGACTTTGTTGTGTAAATGATGAGATATAATATGTATGTATTCTGGGACCCTGCAGCTTTTGCCATGGTCAAACAAGACATGCCCTGAGTTAGCTAAGCTGCTAACATTCAGGTGGTAACTGGATAGTGTCACTTCACATAGCCATAATGCTACACCCATTACTCAAGTTAATGGTCTTTACATTAACAGTTACGGATTGTTATGATTAATTATTCCTGCATCACATTCACATTGTTTGTATTGAACAATATTTTAAATGGTTTCCAGCTGTTTCCTTGTACATCAGATGGATATGATCAATTGTACTGTAGTGTGATTTACACCATGTGTGTGAAATTTACATTTTATACAAAATTACAGCACCAAGGTCAAGACCTAATTGGGGCATTTTTCTCAAACATGGCAAAAGGATTGTGTAAGATCAGGTGTCATTAGTTCGCCTCTGGTGGTTGGATTAAGAACTGTTCTGCATTTTGATCTGGTTTGAATTTTCTGTACAGACAGTGAATTGCAGATAAATGTATACCAGCACCAACAACAATAACCACAATGTTACATTTATGACCACCTTTCCTATCAGAAGACATCTCAAAGAGCTTCACAGAATTGTCTAGGAACCCCCATTGTAAGCACAATGAAGCCTTTCTCTGTTCTTGTCATTGATTACTTCGGTCCATAGTTAATGCCCATCAGATGTTAATACAACTGAGACATGGAATTGGTAATGAGTGTCAGCAAAGGGCACCCAGTTGCCACACACATGCTTCCAGTATAAGAGCAGTAACCCTAGGAAAGTCTGGGAGAATTTAACCTCTCAATGGCTTGGCTATGACCAGCAAACTCAGCACAGACTGGTTCACAGGATTTCAACTTGGTCCATAAACTGCAACTCTACTCATTACACTATCAGTGCTACCCCTTCAAATTCTGTCTTTATGGTTCTTTTTAAGAAGTGCGGAAAAATAACTTTAGCTCATTGGTTAGAGCATTCACCTCACAAGCAAGAGACCTGGATACAATTCCCAGCAAGGCAAAATTTTGAGCAAGTTTCCTTACTCCACCCGCCTCTGTTTACCCAGCAGTAAGTAAGAACCTGGTTGTTAGTCAATTGGTGGATCGCTTTTCAAAAAAAAAGTAATAAATTAGTCACTTCAATCCACGACTGTTTGTGGGACACTGCTGTGCACAATTGGCTTCCGTTTAAGCTGATGCTCCAATCAGTGCTTGGGGTACATTGCATTGTCAGAGGAGACATTAAACCAAGGTTTGAAAAGAGAAGGGAGTTTCTCCCAGTGTCCTGGCCAATAATCCGCCAAATAAAATTGATCATTCGTTTCATCGCTGTTTGTGGGACATTGTTGTGCGCAATTGTACTTCTGCGTTTTCCTACAAATACACTGCATACACGTCACTACACTTCATTGTAAATCCTGTGAAGCGGTTGAGATGTCCTTCCCGTGTGACAAGGCCCTATACCAAATGCAAGAGTTATTAACTAAAATTGCCCACATATAAACACACTGGAATTGGTAAAGCACTTTGCAGGTAAATGGTGCTTCAATGCTGGAAAAAGCATCTTGGGATGTAAAGCATGTTTCCAGCAGGAAACCCCATGTACATCATGCTGATTGGTGAGATCTCAACTCAAAGGTAAAGGATTGCAGGAGTTGGCTTAATGCCTCAGGTATGAACATAAGAAAGTCTGAAATATTTATTGGGGCTCCAATCTTTGTTCCAATCTGTTGTCATGGATTTTCAGTAACGGAGTGGAGGAAATCGACTTAATTCACTAACAAATTTGTTAAAATTGCAATCCCGGCATTGCCTTCTGACCTATTATTGGATTATATTTGTGCCCATTCAGGAAATGACCTGAAAACAAATTGCTGAAAAAAGTATTTGGGATCATGACTCTTTCGGGAAGTTGTTAGTGAATCCTGTGAATTCAGTCACAAAATATAAATTGGAATTCTTGTAGCAAGTTCAGTTTTCTGAATGGTGCATTATAGACCTACATACTTAGATTTCTAATGAGATTAACTTGTGCTCATGAATTTGATTTACAGGAGTAACTAAGCATATGTTATAGATTCAAGCAGATTTAACTTATCTGCTTCACTTTGTCCTTTGACAGTACATCAAAGTGTGTGCTCACTCTAAACCAGTGGTTAGCACTTGTTATTCTCTCTCTGCTGCTGTGTCTCTACCCTTTCCCTTCAATTTTTGGGTCAATACAGCTGTGTTTTGTCTGTGTTTTTCCATTTCCCCTGTGTTTCATGTCTTTCTCTTACACATAGTGGTGAAATTGTGGTGTTTCATACTGCAATTGATAAATATCACATTGAAATGCTTATGAAATGCTGCAAATGTTACCGCAGTTTTTCTTTTACTAACATTATGCACTGTATAGATATTGATAGATATAGGCAGATTCACAGATAAGTAGATAAATAAACATCAACTTACATTTATAGATACTTTCACAATAAAGAGTGAGAATGAGAACAAAATCTGAGTTTGAATAATCTGAATAAGGACGGTCTGTAATTGATGTTAACAAGTTAAATGTTGTCCTGCACATTTTCCGTTGGTTGAAGCACAATGTAGCAGTTCAATTTGAGTGCTAACATACACTAAGTATGCATAGATTCTCTCTCTTTATTCTGCCCTTCATCTTGTACATAAAGGACCTGCAACAAAACTTTACAAGTGACCAACAAATTTACCTTCCTGTTAGAATCTATGAGATCTGACAATGGGGTATTTCCTGTCAAAACAATTTGATACAAAAAATCTGTGTCCCTTGTCTGCACACATCAATCTTCCTCCCTTCGACATGTGGGAGATTGCGGTCCTGCATAACTGCATGGTTAATAGAGCAGTGTTCCCACTTACTTTTGAACCAGAATGCTATTCATGCACCCATAACTCCAGAAACACCCCCCCACCCCCTGCCCCCCACCCCCAGTCCCCCCCACACCCCCCCCGCTCCCCCCCCTCCCCCCACACACACAGGGGATGCACAGTACATCTTAAATACAAAATCTGAAACGATCCAAGTTGAACTAAGATTCTGGTATAAAATGAGATGTTTTGCTGGCTTACAACATTCAAATTCAAATGCATGTGTTCCTTTTTAAAAGAAAATAGCAACGCACTCCCAACATTCTCCCCAACATGCACACACACATAGACACATAGAGACGCAGAGGAACAACTTTAACCATTTGGCCATTTTGTGCATCCGCTCGACCTGTTCAACCATTGGTGTGCAAGCTTTCTGCCGCCATGCTCTCAAACTCCATGGAGTACCTCCACTTCACCCCCTCACCCCACCTTGAAAGTTTGCTTTAAGATCTTTCTTTTCTTCTGACCTTTAAGGCACTTTGCCTTCCTCAGCTTCAACAACCCCAGCTCGGGCTCCTGATTGGAGCTATGAAGAACTTTGAGATGTCCTCCTGATGTGAAAGGTACTATATAAATGTAAATATTTTGTTGATGTTGTATACAGGATCTATTTTACCAAGTCTGACTGATGCAAACAGATGATGGATGAATTTGATGAGATGGCACTTTTTCTAAAAAAAAGCCATTTGATTTCTTGAATTTGTAATCTTGATTTCTGCTTTACATACTCTATATTGTTCATCCCTCTCAGGCCACCCAGGTGTGCAGAGCTGGCAGCCTTCTGTACAAACGCTCTGTAAGGAATACAAGAAGGTGCCAGGTGATGTGTTCCACTGGGGCTTAACCTGGAGTAAACCAGTAGCACAGGTCAACAGGCACTTTGAAAAGCATAGCTCTAAGTGTAACACGCTAAGAGTAAGTCTAGCCAAGACAGTGATGTTCTTTTAGAAAATACAAGGAACTCTGTACCTGTGTAAAATTCCTGATTTTTGGCTATCTGTATTGCTCAAGTCAGATAATAATGTCAGATAATGTGTAAACTGCATTGTAAAAGACTATGTGAAATATTTTGGCTGTAAAATGCAGTCAGCTGCAATATGTTTCTACACCACCAACTTGAATTTAAACTCAAGGGTTTGCCTAATTCATCAATGATTGTAATTGTGTATAATTACAGTTGGAGCTGATAAGTGGCAGATTAATCAAACAGAGATCAACGCCAGGGGACGTGACCTTAACCGCAATCCATCCACCACATTGCCCTCAAAGTCACACATGGACTAAGCCAGGGGTGTGAAGGCTGGCCAGAGATCAGCTTGGTGGTTTGCCTACTAAAGCAAAACTGTCAGTTTAAGTCTGTTAAAGCTCTCCCCCACCCAGCAGCTGTCTGCCTACACTGGCACAGTGACAGCTTTCCAACTGGCTTCTATTTAGTCATCAGTACTGCTTGCCTTGCATGTCAGATAGCAAAAATTAGCTGTGGATAGTCGCAAGCAGTCTGTTCTCCTCTTGTTCCTTGAGAATTCTTATCTAACCCCCATGAAAGCTCTCCCACTGATCAGGAAAGAAAGCATCCCCAAAATAACTTTTTATACTCACACACACCCTAATACACAGACGAGCAGATGCACGCACAACCACACTTATACACTTACACACACATCTGAACACACCTAAAGTAAAATCAAGAGAACACAAGAGGAAAGAAAAATCAGGAATGCATCAAAGGAACAAAGAGGTTGAGAGTGTTGATTAATATTATCAATCACTTAATATTATCAAGTGGTTAGAGCACTCGCTTTGCAAGCGAGAGACCTGAGTTCAATTCCAGGCAGGTCAGGGCGAAACCTTGGGCAAGTTTCCTTACTCCACACGCCTAATAATAATCCCTCCAAAACCAAAAACAATAATAAATTGGTCATTTTTAATCTACGACTGTTTGTGGGACATTGCTGTGCGCAATTGGCTGCCGCGTTCGCCCACAAATATACAGTCAATTCACTTTGCAGTGTGTTCTGTGAAGCGCTTTGGGACGTCCTCCCGACGTGAAAAGCGCTATATCAAATGCAAGGATTATTATTATTATTATTATTATCAACTTTGTTCGCCTATAAAATAAATAGCACCTACACTTTACAGTAAATCCTGTGAAGTGTTTTGAAGCGCCTTCCTGGCATGAAATGTGCATTTCGCCAACAAAAGATATAGTGAATTCACTTTACACTATATTCTGTGAAGTGCTTTGAGACGTCTTGAAGATGTGATAAGTCACTGTATCAAATGCAAGAGATATTATAATAATACACTCCACAACTTGAGCTCCCAGCTGATTCTATGAAATGCTTTGAGACATCCTCCTGACGTGAAATGTGCTATATAAAAAGAAATTTGCTGTTTATTATTATCACTATGTTTTAATCAATTGTCTCAAAATGTTTCTGAAACCAAAACTACAAATGTTTTAACTGTGTAACATTGGCAGTCCTTCCTTGACATTGGTTAACCAATAGTCTTGAGTGAGTATTTTTAACCACAGATGAATTCAACCATTGTGTTAACAACAGATGCCCTTGACAAAATGCAGATCCTCAATCATCTGATCCAATCTTATTTCGCCTGTTCAGATAAAGCCAGTGAAAAAGGATCAGTTTGGGTTGGGTTTGGTTCAACCAGTGTCTTATAATTGATGCCCATGTCCACAGTAAAGCTTCAGTATTTATCTTTCCACACATTGGACAATGGATTCAATGAAGACAGAGGATCGGTTATCACTTAGCATCTTTGGACTCTAATCTTTAACAATAATTCTTTCTAGTTCTCAATTCATGAATGCACCTAGTTGGAAACAGATTGAATTTCATTATTTTTTGAACAGCAGGCACAACACTGTAACATGTTATTCTGTTTGGTGTGGCATAATTGGTAAAAATTGATATTAATTGTGCCGTTAATCTGGAGTTCCAGCAGCACAGAGATTACTACTGGGCTCGACTAAGGTACAGCTAATACTGTGTGGCCTCTCCTAGTTACAGGAGCACTGCATTTTCATTTTTTATACAGACTTATGTTAAATGACTTTGGAAAAACAGCTTCCAAATCAATACCTGATTTACGAATTTTCCACAATTCTGTACAAACTTTAAATTCTAGGACAAATTGATCTTGAAAGTTCAGATCAGAAAGAATTTCAGGCCTCTGGTGAGTTAACTCTAGTGAGTTAAGTTACATTAAAAATGTAACTTGCATCAGGGCTCCTGCTTGTCGTTAATTTTTAAACATTTTTAATTTTTAATCTCTATTATTCCTTGTTTTTCCTCTTGTTAGGTAGAAAGAGTGAACATGTGACTGGTCATTAACATTAGCTTTATGCTATAAAACTAGCAGACATTGGTGCTTCTTTCTACAGATTTGTCTGCTTTGCTTGGTCTCAGCTTGACACCTCAAACATATTGACGCAGGAGCCAATTAATCTTCTCTCTCAAGTTCCAATTTTAGATTATGTGCTAAACAAGCGCCCGCACACATACAAATTCACACGTACACACACACATCTGATATTGCAGAGTTTTAAACAAATTTTCTCTGCACCAGCTTCAAACAATCCACTTTAGCACTCCACAGAGTGAGGTCCGGGGCTGATTAATTATCAAGTACCATGATCTGCACTGGAGTACTGTACAGTCATGGGCCACAACAACAGCTTTCCACATACGTTGAACAAAACAAACATATTCTGTTTCCTTACAATTAACTACTGTAACTTAGCTTAATAATAGTAAATTTTTACATTGATATAGCATCACCGAAATGTCTCAAAGCGCTTCACAGAATTTTCTGTAGAGTATAGTGATGGTGTATTTTGTGGGCAAACACAGCCGCCAATTTGTGCATAGCTATGTCCCACAAACAGCTGTGAAGAGAATGATCAATTTTATCTTGGGAATGTTGGCCAGGTCACCAGCAGAAATTCCCTACTCTTTTTGAATAGTGTTTTGAATAGATTAGTTAAATAAATGAGCTAACTAAGCAACAAAATCAACCATTGCGCTCAGATTTGCAGTCAATGTGGTATTTATCACTTGAAATGGTCTAGATATGGATTCCCCCCTCCCCGGAATCTCTTCTCAATAGCTAAACCCCAGATGTCAGGTCTATGGCTCTGGACTTTCAGCTCCACATCATGGCTTTCAACTGCTGATGAGCGTCACACTGGCTTCCACAATGTTGTTTACTAAATTTACTAAAGGTGGCCCAGTAGTTGATAGTCAAAGGCCATGACCTGGCTTCTCAGATTTCACCATTGAGAGGGGGCAGGTTCTTATTCAACCGCTTCATGTGACCAAGGTCACATGGAACAGAAATTTAACCCCCAATATCACATGGTATCATAGAGGTACAGGACAGCACTCGTGGCCTGAAATTCTAGTCTGCGTTATTCCTAACATGTTTAGCTTTACGTGATTATAACAGGGGAAATCCCACTGCAGCTGACATGGCTAAAGATCCCGTGTACTCCAACTCCAACTGAAATTTCAACCCATTGGTACTTTAGAGGGAAATCGGCTACTAGTGAGTCAGGCCTGGATAGCTATCACACACACCTTGGAAATGTATGCCTGATGTCACTGGGTGATTTCAACAAGTCCATTTTAGTTTTTTAAAGAAAAAGATTTTGTGATTTTTGTGCTTAGCAAGGTCAGGGCGTTTGTGTTAAAAAAAGGAACACATTCTCGTTTGGATGCCCAATACAATACAATTTACATTTATATACAGTAGTGCTTTTTATGTTGGCAGCTTTACACAGCTGGTTGAACACCCAAACCAGACAGATGGGGAAGGGGCTGATCAAAGTGTGGGTGGGGAGATGATCAAAAGCACGATCAAAGGGGGAAATCTGAAGGTAGACATTAAAAGTAGGGTAGAAAGCGGGCAAGTCGGTGGGTCTGCAGGATGGAGCTCCAGAGAACAGGGGCATAATGGCTGAAAGCTTTCCCGCCGATGGTGTGGTAGACAGGAGAGAGGAAATGAAACAGACCTGTGTTTACTGAGAGGAGGGAGCGGCTGTGTTGGTAGGATTCCAGGAGATTACAGAGCTAAGGTGGGGTGAGACCGTGAAGGGATTTGAATGTGAGGACAAGGATCTTGAATTCGATTTACTGGGGGCTGGGGAACCAGTGACACCAGAGTGGACTTAGATCAGATATAGC
Source organism: Callorhinchus milii (assembly GCF_018977255.1). Lineage (NCBI taxonomy): Eukaryota > Metazoa > Chordata > Chondrichthyes > Chimaeriformes > Callorhinchidae > Callorhinchus > Callorhinchus milii. The sequence continues at coordinate 48,958,424 of NW_024704743.1, read as the reverse complement.
ACAATGAGTTAGCCCATAGGTTTTGATTCTGTCCCACTGATGTGACGTAACCCCAATCTTAGCAGAGTTCCCTGCCCCATCGCCCCCCGCCCTCCACCCTACACACATACACACTCTCTCTATGCCAGCATGACCTTCATTTCCCACACTATCTTTCCCTTCGACCCCTTGGAGTAAGACTATCAAAGTTTAGTGTTAGGATACCGGCCATCTACTGAATGTTTATTGATCTATTCAACAGACAAGCTTTAAAAATAGAGTAACAGTGGAAGAAATAAAAATGAAGATGTGCATATGCATGAAACATAGAGCTGTGTTATGTTGTATAAATTAACTAACATGAATAGAAAGCTGAAGCTTATGTAAAAAAAACGTTATATGCATAACATCCTAACGTGTGCAAAGGCGTTTGATTATCCAGAGAAAGTAAAGCTCTGAAGAGCCCCAGGTAATGCAGCATATGTCAGCCAGTTGTTGGATAAATCCTTCTTATTATTATCAAAGGAAATGAGACCTAGTGAAAGTATGTGTAATCCATTACAGCATAATGTTTGCAGCTGCTATGCTGGGTCAAAGGTCAGGATTAAACACAGAGGCACAAGAGGGACAATGCTAAAACTGTACTCTTTACAACTGGATCGCCCTGTTTACATTAACTGCCTGTGTACTCATTCTAAATGTAATTATTGCTGAAACATTTGCACACTATTTTCAAGGCTATGTTTGTTACCAGTAATAATTGCATCAGACTAGAAAATGCCTTTTTTCAGTCACTGACTGACAGCCAACATTACTGGATGTAGCATTTTGAAATAGTTGTTCACCCTGGTACATTTAAAATGTCAAGCTGAGGGCTTTCTGTGACTGAGTAAATGAACTCTATGTTTCAATTTACTCCGAGTGAGATTATACAGAACTTCCAGATGGCGGCTGCTACCAGGTTGGATGACAATAACTAGACTCTCGAATGGAAATGTGAAATGAAATGTGCACAGGAGTTATTTATTGTCCATCTGGCATATCATGCAAACTTCGTGGGCAGTGAACAGAATTTCTGCAGCCTTAGTTTTCAGTGAATTAAATAATAGCTCTCATTATTAAGAATAATTAGCAATGTTGAATTATATTGTGGGCTTGTCATATTCCACCTCTGCAACAAACAACATTTTGTTCATACATAATATTAAAATGTAAACTTAACTGGCAAAGAAGATTCTATCTTCCAAAGATTGGATATATAGTTGTATAGCAGTGCTATAACCTGCGGCAGATAGTGTATTCATTTCAATAAAATACTCTTTCCCTTTCACACAAGAAGAATAGAGTTGATTTTCCATTATCTTTCATGCTAAGAATTTCAGGCAGGAGTAGGCTGTTGGTCCATCTAGCCGACCCATCCAATTTCCCGCATGATTTCTTCACTATCCCTCTCTAAATCTAACAACGCTGAATCCATTTCATTGACTGGAACTTGTCTGCTTCACTTTTGAAACCCTTTGTAATTTCTTGTTCCACCGCCTGTGCTGGTAGTCTGCTCCACATGCCTGTCACCTTCTCACTAAAAAGGAATATATCCAGGAGATCTGTGCAGGAGCATTGTTACACTATGGAGAGAATGAGTGTATTGAAGACCTCAGAACTTATGAGTTAAAAAATCAAAGTGAATTCAAATGGTTTTCTTCATGAGAGAAATAAGAGTTGAGAATTCGCTGTTACCTATGCTCTGTTTCAGGGGGNAAAAAAAAAGAGGTTGCATTGTTTTAAGATTTATTTTTCAGTGTACTGGAACTTTGAAGCAAAAAGTTATGTAGTGCTTCTTTTTTCTTTGTTGAACATTTTTCCCCCTGTAAACATGTCTGTCCGGTTTGTCCTTTTATTTATACAATAATTTGTATTCCTTTTGGGTCCCGGTGAATTAGAGGTTATATAGTGCTTGCGGATTCATACAGGGTGAGGGTCTTACTCAGATTGGGATGTTTGGGAAAAGATTACTTATTGACAGGAATTGGTCATTTGATTCCTTGGCAGGGGGTCTGAAGCCAATCATGAATGATGCATCACAGGGCTTGTTATATATTGGGAATGGGGAGTGTAAAGTTTCTGTGGGTCTTTAGGATTCCTGTTCATCAGTTAGTTCATTCTCCCTTTAAATCTGGGGCTTAGGGAGGATAATAATAAAATAATAATCCTTGCATTTGATATAACGTCTTATCACGTCTTCGAGACGTCTCAAAACGCTTCACAGAATATACTATAAAGTGAATTGACTGTATATATTGTGGGATATTATTTATAGTGGACTTGCAAGAAGGTATACAGATTGTGGGACTCAGCTACCAAACCTCATTAATCCAGTACCTCTCATTAATCCAGTCTCATAAAGGGCAAAATAAGTAGGCGTGTATTTCACAATATATGTTCTTTGAGTGCTATCATAAAACTGTTTGATCTTCCCTGTCACAGCTAATGATGAAATCTAAGCCTTCACTGCATCACTGATAGTAATATAGTATAGTATAACCCTATCGTAAATGTGATTCCATTATAATGCCTTTCAAATGTAGGTACTAGTGTTGAATATATTAATAATGTTATTGTACTGGCCTGAAATAATATTTCTACATTCTGTACTTTTATTCATCAAACACTGTGAAATGGTATACCGAGAGCCATACTCTGGTTTGCCAGTTTATGTGATGGAAATCAAGGTTTTACTGCTTCTTCAAGATTGTATCAATGCATTGCTGCATTATCGGGGTGCTGTCCTTTGGATGAAACAATAAACCAAGGACCTGTCTGCCTGTACAGGTGGACATTAAAGTTCCCATGACATGATATGAAAATAGAAACGAGTTTTTCCTGGTGTCCTGGCCAATCCCCCAAATAAAATTGGTCACTCACTCCATGGCTATGTGTGGGACATTGCTGTGTGCAAATTGGCTGCCGTGTTGGCCTAAAAATATGCAGTCACTACACTTTAGTGTAAGTGTCATCATGTGCTTTGAGACATTTCAACACCATGTTAAGGGGCTGTAAGGATTATTCTTATTCTTACTATTATATTCTTACTGAACAACTTTCTCTTAAATGCTTCAAGAAACTGAATCTACAGACTCCTGGCAACAAGAAGAGAAATGACAAAGCATTCCATATTCTCACAACCCTTCTTTTGTAAAGGTTATTTTTTGTATGTATAAAAGTTATCGAGGACAAGATCAACCTCCCTACATGAAGGGCACTACGTAAATGGAATTTGTTGTTGTTTATTGCCAGATTATTTTTGAGAATCAGGAAGCATATATGCAGAATATTCTTTCAAAACATGGTTTGTATAGTACAGTCTCCAATATGACAGATTTTGCATGGTCTGTGGATACAGTGGGCTTTTCCTCATTAGATTATTTTGTATGTACTTTAGGTGCACTAAGATACATTTTTTGACGTTTGCATACCCCAGAATATTGCTATCACTTCTGCAAGTGAGGTTGTATGCTCACCAGGATCACTTACATCACACACTATCGGAAGCTGAAATAAAATCAAAGATCCACCACAGCATGTTTGGTCTAATAACATTCCCAAAACTATAAGTGTACTTACTTTCTTTCAAATAGTAGTATGTAAAAAATACAGAGGATGTTCGTTGTGTGTACAAAAGTGTAGTGGATATGGATATATAACTATTTACTGATCCCCTTGTCAAGTTACATTCTTATTGGGGTTTATTGCTGTTTATCTTACACTGATCACTGAAAGCAAATCCAATTTTAACAACATAGCAAAAATATTGCAATTTTTTACCAATCTGAATAAAATAGACGCACTGCTGTTGCCCATTAGTAAATGTATTGCTATTGGTCTAACAACAACAACAACAATTTTTCACTTGAGTTCTTTTCAAGTAGGGAGAACATCTCAAATCACTTCACAAAGACAGAGTGGGAACCAATGTTCACTTGAAGCCCTGAGTTTGCTCATTTATTACAGAGTTATAGCCAAATGCAAGGTTGAACTGCCTCTGTCTGTACCATTAGAGTACAATTTAATACTATTAAATAATAATAATAATCCTTGCATTTGATATAACGCCTTATCACGTCACAAAGAATAAAATTAAGCCCATGTTTGAACTAATGTTTTAACCCATTCCATGACCGACAAGCTTTCCCATTACTTTTGTTGCAGCACTCAGCATCACTGAGACAACAGCATCCCTACTGCAGGAATCCTTCGGGTCCTCTTACACTTTACCATCATGGCATTTTCTCTCCTTGCTCTGATGAAGTACAGGGTATCTTACTAGAACAAAAGAGCTATCCTACAGCAAAATAATAATAATAATAATCCTTGCATTTTGATATAGCGCTTTTCATGTCTTCTAGACGTCCCAAAGCGTTTCACAGAATATACTGTAAAGTGAATTGACTGTATATTTGTGGACTAACGCGGCAGCCAATTGCACACAGCAATGTCTCACAGACAGTCGTAGATTGAAAATGACCAATTTATTATTGTTTTTGTTTTTTTGGAGGGATTATTATAAGGCGTGTGGAGTAAGGAAACTTGCCCAAGGTTTCGCCCTGCCTGGAACTGAACTCAGGTCTCTCGCTTGCAAAGCGAGTGCTCTAACCACTGAGCTTCAGGACTCCACAAAGCAGAGAGCTCGACTTTAATTCTACCAATACACAAAACATCTGACAAACAGTGAGTCCATTGTCAGATTATATTAGTCAACATTATCTAATATTTGTTTTGGACAGTATGTATCCATTAATGATTCTTTCATAAAACTGGGTAATGCTGTGGGAGTTAGACCTTCAGATCAGGCTGCAGGTAGTAATCCAATGGATCTACATATAAGTGACCTTTGTTGTCAATGTGGTTCTCCTGGAAATCACAACTATGTTACAGGATGTGATTTTTGATTTGTAGCAGTAGCATCATGGCCCTGTCTAAGTGTTACAATCATATTATTAATAATAATAATTATTGTATTTAATATAGTGCCCTTCACATTGTGAGGTCAGACCTTTCAAAGCACTTTACGGGATTTACTGTAAAATATAATGACTCTATATTTATAGGCGAACACTGCAGCCACTTTTCACACAACAATGTTCCACTAACAGCCATGTGACCAATCTTTAATGTCCACTTGAACAGGCAGACAGGACCTCGGGTTTAACGTCTCATCCAAGGGACGGTAGCTCCAACAATGCAGTGCTGCACAACTGATCTCAAATTGTATGTAATAGGAGGATGCTTTCTCCAAACTGATATCAAATGATGTTCCTTTGCATTATTTAGGTGGTTCATTTTAATTAGATCTAGCAGTCATTTCAGCCCAGGGACAGCGAATGTGGAGATTATACAGTCTGACCATTAGCTCTCTTTATATCACCAAGAGAGATGCACACATATTATCTACGACCTTCAAATGGTAATGGAAATCAATGTATGTTCTTGGTAGTTCCTATTACAACTGGAAGTGTTGGAAAAGTTGAACAAAGGTAATGTTCGGCTTGTCCTATTCCCATTTAGACACCTGCTTTTTGATTGCAGTATGACACAAATTGCTCTTTTAGAGTTTTTTTCTCCTGGAGCGGGTCAATATCTGATCATTTTAATAGAATAAAATATCTTCTGAATTGTGGTCCCTGTAGAGGCTTCTGATGAATGGCTGTTGGGATTGGCCAATCAATCTGCCACACTATCCATCAGCCCTGACAGACAATGGCAAACGAGAGCAGTTTGCATCAATAGGACACTCTCTACAAGGTGTTTGAGCTTCATTTTTCTTGACGAAGACAAAACTCAGTGACAGGCCAAAGCCCAGCAATTAATCAAGTCACTCAGTAGAATCAGTGTCCTATCCTCACAACAATAAACAACTCCCCGCCCAACCCCCCCTCCTTTCAGGGACAGCTGGTGCTTGTACCTTTCTTACAGATGCTACATGGGCCTTGTTTATTTAGAGAGGAGGTGTCTGCCTTATGTGACACTTCTGCTTAATTCCGCATGATTTGATTGAAGATGACAAGTATACTGATCACAGAAGTGGAATGATCCAAATACATCTTCCAAACACTGTCCAGTTTCGCTGCGGATTTGAAACCCAGTGTCTGTTTGTATAGTGCTTTAAAGCCACATAATCTTTCCTTACTGAAACTCCCTTGAAAATGAATATTGCTAAAACTAACACATGTTTACATGAATTTTCCTTTTCAGTGAATGATACATTTGCCTCTGTGTTGTGTGAAGTCTATTTTAAGAGACTCAATTTGTGTATGAGCAGGAAAACAATACTGTGGAATATTTTTCACCCATAAAACACAAGGTCAATAAACACACTTTACATTATATTCTGTGAAGTGCTTTGAGATGGCTCAACGACGTGATAAGGTGTTATATCAAATGCAAGGATTCTTATTGTTAATATACACAAAGTGTGTGGGGTTTGGGGGTTGTGTAGAGCTGTATTTTTTCTATCAATGTTTAACACAGCAGCTGTAGACTCGCAGGAACAGATTGCTCCGCATTAAATGTGAGCTCTGGCTGATAACGGGAGCTCCACTAGCTGATGACTTGAGTGTGATTAAAACAAACATTAAGAAAAATGGCACAACCTCTGAAACGTGCACTGCTCACTGTTATCATCCTTTCCAGGAACATTCTACCTAACGGAGGTGTTTAATCAAAGACAGAAAAATAAGGTTTTAAAGTCTCTTACAAGTAGGACAATGTCACTTGACAATTACAGAGCACCAGATGCCAAATTGAAGAATTGCTGGCACTTCCGTAGCACAAGGGCAGCTCTGCGGGGGCTGTCAGCCTGAGGAGCACTGACAGCCTCCCTTGTGCTCCCTCAGAGCCATCATCCGCAGTGTGGGATTACTTTTATCTTGTGGACACAGGAGCTGCTTCTAATCACATTACATCTCAGCAGTAAGGGTCAAACGCAAGCCCAACGCTGCCTAGAGAGACGTGGACGGACTGTCACCTCCACTAGACAGATAAGCTGTTGGCAGGACATGGTGAACTGCAGCAAACAGCCAGCCATCAGCAAACACTATAAATATGTCAAAATGCCAGCGGGAAGATGAGGCCCGCCGCACATCCACAGTCGCATGTTTAATGAACTGTCAAGGAATAGGCATGGTATTCATTTTCCAAAACACGTGAACAGCCATCATTAGGGGCTCCTAATGTCTTTACCATCTTCAGTAATGGAGCTGAGGGATCCTTCCCCTTGCTTGCTATGCAAAGCATCGTCTTATCTTCAAAATTCCCATAAATTGCAGCCTGAGGTGGCAGGGCTCAAATATTTTTATAAAACTATGCGTCAAGGATCCAGAATTGCAATTATATTTCATCCAGCTTTGAAAATGCAATTGAAATGTTAGACATGTATCTCTGATGGTGATCGATAACCAGTGCTCAGATCTTTGGTTACAAAGGGAGGTTATGAAATCCCATGTGTTCTCAACCAGAATAGACTACTACCAGAGTTAGGCACTTTATAAGCAAGAGAGAGAGCGTTCATGAATTAACGATCTTTTAATAAGCTGCTTGACTTTTTTAGGGGGATATTGGAGAGTATGAAGACTGTTTTACTGTATAATAGTGTTTTAGAGCACTGCAGCTGGTGGGGTAATATTTACTCTACCTACAGTGGACTCTCTTGTTGGTGGTTTTGTTAATACACTGCTGTCCGATAGAAGAGATTGCTTTAATGGTCCATCCGGCTGGCGATTGCAGAAACTGTTAAGTCTTCCCAATTCAAATGTGGCTTCAGTGCAAATTGGGGCTTCTGTCCAATCTTCCTCCCAAGTGGGGTCAGATTCATTATGCAGGAGAAGAGATTATACAAATTTGCACACTTTGGCATTGTCTGTGAACCATTTTTCCTAGTTTCTCCTCACTTTTCATCTTTTGTCAACCCCAGATTGTACACAATCATGAGTCCATAAAACATGTTGTAATAAAACATCAAGAGCAAGATTGCAGGCATGGCCTTAATTGGCAGTAACCATGCCTTTTTGCATGTTCAATACTAATTGTATTAATTATCCTCCAAATAATTTTTTTTTAAAAATAATAATTTGGTCACTCAATCCACGACCGTTTGTGGGACAATGCTCTGCGCAATTGGCTACCTCTTTTCACCCACAAATTATATAGTCAATTCACTTTACAGTATATTCTGTGAAGCGCTTCGAAATATCTCAAAGACGTGATAAGGCACTCTATTAAATGCAAGGATTATTATTATTATAGATGATTTGAACCCGAGAGTCTTGAGTTCTTATAAAGTTTTTTATAATTTTAAAAATAATCTCAAACCAAACAGGTGATTCAAAACCTAGATTTATTCTCCAGCGTTTCCATCATATGTTTGACATTAGTTATTTTTAATATAATTAATATAATATTAATATAATATATATAATATATAATTTTAATATAATATATATGTACAGTATAAAACCACTATGCTAGGAGAGATACTTTTTTAAAAAAATTGTGATTTTGTTTTATTAAAGTTGAATTATATTGCATTGCTCTTTGATTATTCACAACAATATTCATTCAGCCGTTCATATTTGTCTACCTTGCATGGTTATGTTCTAACTTGTGCTTTCAATGTTATGCATTTTATCAGGTAAGTAATAGAAACATAGAAGTGTACTGATTATCTTGTATTTAAGTGCCTTTGTAACAAGCTGGATAATTGGTGTTTTTTTCAAGATTCCAGGAACCAAAGTGCATGCTAAAGAGCCCAGGGGAATGGAGGAGAGGCAACCAACAGAGAGGAACAAGTGAAGAGGAGCAGGGCAGCAGAGCAGAACAGCACCATGCAGTGGAGGAGAGCAAGCTGCCAGAGTGCCTTGAGGGAGGGCAAGCTGGGAAACTAGTGTTAAACCAGAATCAATCAAGGAACAAGCTGAAGATTGGGGACCAGCAAGTTTAAAACAAAGCACCCAAATTTCTACCTTTCAGAAACCAAGCAAAACTGCTCAGGAGCCTCCATGTGTGCTGTACAGACAAGGGAGGCAGGCGTGCTCGACCAGAAGCTCTAGTTTTTTTAAAAAAAGGCTTTTTAAGGAAATATTGCAAGCAGATAATAAATTAGGGCGACATTTCAAATTCTGTGATAAAATCATCAGAGTTAGGAAGATGTTTTCCTGTGGCGTGTTTACGTTAGTTGTTTTCATTTTTTTTGTTTTTGGTGGGATTGCAGATACCCCTCCAGCTTTTAGTGTTTTTCTCTGATCTTAACAAAGACAAGATGGATCGAATCAAAGCAAGAATAATGAAAGTTGTTTTGCTGAGTTGGTGGCCTCCATTGTAACATGACACCTTTGTAAATGAGTACTTTATGTCTGATCAGAGACAACAGCCATGTTTCATTTTCATAATGATGATATCACGCAGAAGTAATGCAGGGATGTTTTCTTTCAAATTCAATGATATGTTTTCACAGTAACTGTGATACAAAAAGATTGCACTCTGTACTCACAAGATATAATTTTTGAATAGAGAATAATCTGTACATTTTCAAATTTCTAAAAACAGTAATTGAACATTGGGAGCATTTATTACCAAGATGCCCCAGATCTGAGATTTTGCTGAATGCTGATATTAAACATTTAAATCTGTATATTAATATTATATGATATTCACAAAATACTGCTAATCTATAGTTTGTAATTTCACTGATTGCAGTTCTCATTAAGCGTTCGGAAATGGTATAAATAATACAGTGTATTTTCTCAGTTCATTTGTGTGAAGGTAAACCTTCATACAACAGAGGAATGAATTCTGGCCAGGATCAGACAACACTTCAGGATCATTAAGACAGAAATAAAAACAGAAGTCGCTGGGAACACACAATAGGTCAGGCAGCATCAATTGAGAGAGGAAAATTTGTTAACGTTTCAGGGCGATAACCTTTTGTCAGAGATAACGTTTGCTCTCTCTTCTCTCCATAAAGATGCTGCCTGACCTGCTGTGTGTTCCCAGCAACTTCTGTTTTTGTTTTAGATTTCCAGCATCTGCAGTATTTTGGCTTTTTTTTCATTAAGACAGAGGATACCTTCCTGAATTACCCGGTAAACTGCTGACACACGAGTACCAGTTAAACAGATCTGCTATGCAGGACTTCCATGTAAGAAATATTTCAAGAGCCATAAAAGATCTGTATGGGACAAACTCAACTATTTCTGATATAGGATTAAATTTAAATTCCAGTCGTAAACATGATGCATCGCTCCAGCGAGAGAGAGAGAGTGCACATTCCATTACAACAATCTATCTCTGGAAACTCCACGTGTAGGTGGGACACATGGAAATTTTAGTTTGAATCTAATACTCGTAAGCATGGTTTTGGTTTTCTGCATTTGTCAGACACCCGGCTGACCATAAAAAATAGTCATATTAGACATTTCTTTACTGCAGGCAGTAAGGAAAACTCTAAAATTGTTTAAAAAGATTGACTGCTTTCTTTTGAGAGCATTTAATGCTTTGGGCTGGCAATATAAGTTCAAAGATAAAATTCCACATGATCTTGAATTCCAAGACAACGGTCTTGAGACCATGAAAAATTTCAGGGCAATTTTTTTTTGGGGGGTGGGGTCAACCGGGTGTCTGACACATGCGGACACCCATCACCATGCTTAAGAGTATCCAAACCAAACTGAGATTTCCATGCATCCCACCAACACATGGAAATCCCAGAGATAGATTATTGGAATGGAAAGTGCACATTTAACATATAACATGTAACGTGTAACATGACAATCTCTCCTTTCTTATTTTTTATCCATAGACTTCTGATAATTAGTGATTTGTACCCATTTTGCTTAAGCATGGGCTTCCACCTGTGTCAGACCAACCCAAAAAAGTTCAATTTCTACAGAGTAAGTATGGAATTCTAAAATGTATCCAATGACAAGAAGTGACAAGAAAATTTGCAATAGAACTAAGATAGGATATTTATATAATAATAATCCTTGCGTTTGATATAGCGCCTTATCATGTCTTCGAGACGTCTCAAAGCGCTTCACAGAATATACTGTAAAGTGAATTGACTGTATATTTTGTGGGCGAAAACAATATTTGAAAACATTTGAAAACAATTATGAAAGTTGCACTTTTCAACTAGTTTTGCGCATGTTCTCTCCCCTCCACACATCCCCTCCCACCCACCCCTCCCCCCCCCCAGCACAGGCTGAACATGGTAGAATCATTCCAACCTTTCAGATATGAGTAAAAGCAACACGTGTTACAAATTTGATAAAATGAAAGCATCATTTTCAGTTGGCATACTTCAGCCATCTTTCAAATGTTATATTTGAAATAGCTTCCCTTTGAAACAAAATCAAAAAAGTGCTATTCTAAGGCATCATAAATAAGGTATCAAACAGATCCATATGGCGTTATGCCTTTCTAACCTTACTGCGTGTTTTGGGCAGGGGGAGGTCTGGAGTGTGGTGCATGGCTGCTATCAAAGATGTCAAAGGACCAGATTTCCAAAAGGTTTCTCCCTGCCTCCAGTGCAGGTGTTAGCAGCTCATATTAGGCATGGACTAACTTCATGAAATTTTAATGTTAAGGAATGTAACCGATATATGGCAGCTATTTTCAGCTAATCACAAGATTAACTATTGCACCAAAGAATCATTGGCCTCTTAAAATCCAATCACACTTGACATTTCTTTACTGCATGTAGTAAGGGAAACTAACATTGTTTTTTTAAAAGAAAGATTGACTGCTTTCTCTTAAAAATGTTTCATATTTTTTTGGCTGCCAATATAAATTCAAAAATAAACTGTGAAGGAGAATTTCCAGCTGGATCTAGATTTACTCTTTTTTTGCTGAATTTTAGAACATCCAGAATTCAATAAGTTGTTAGATTTAGTCTTAACCTTGATATAATTTTTCTATGTCTCTGAAAAGAAACTTGCTGAAACTGGCTTCAAAATTAAGGTTTTGTTCAACCAACCTCTGGATACTCTGAAAAGTTACATAAATAGAGTAAATTTAAACTCAGGGGAAATTTCTCTTGATATAATATAATAAATAAGAATCCTTGCATTTCAGGACTCCAGGAGACACTCCTTTCTCTTTTCATTTAGTGCCATGGGATCTTTAACGTCCACCTGAACCGGCAGACCAGACCTCAGTTTAACGTCTCATCTGATAGAAGGGAACACACCCTCAGCATGCGATGGAGTGTCAGTTTAGACTATGTGAGTTCCAGTCTCAATGTGGTATATATCTTTAAATGTATAAAAATAATAATCCTTGCATTTGATATAGCACCTTATCACATTTTTGAGACGTCTCAAAGCGCTTCACAGAATATACTGTAAAGTGAAGTGGCTGTGTATTTTGCGGCTGAGATTTATTTATTTATTTAGTTAGTTAGTTTTTTAAATTGAAGCAATTATTACCCCCGGAAAAGCGATCCACCAATTGACTAACAACCGGATTCTGACTTATGCAAAGTAAACAGAGCCGTGTGGAGTAAGGAAACTTGCCTCAGGTTTTGCCCTGCCAGGAATCAAACCCAGGTCTCTCATTTGCGAAGCAAGTGCTCCAACCACTGAGCTACAGGACTCCACGGAATACAACAGGAGCAACCTACGAAACTTTGGCATGGCTTATTCCAGGTTACTATTAACTTCAGTACAGTTCTTAGTGATACATCTGAAAACCAGGCCTGAAGACATCAAGTGACTACCATAAATTCATAAATTTCTAAAAGTGCAGCAGTTTTGGTTTTCCCAAAGAGAATGTGGAATTATTTATTGTTAATGCAGAATAACAGCTTTTAGGAGGCGATGAAAGAGTATTGCAGCTATACAGTACAGATGTGAGTCTTGACTCAGATGTCCTACACATCTGTGTGTCATAGTATGATTCACAGATCAGATATATACACTAGTAGCATGGGGAACAAACCCTGTCACAAACCAGCACCAACTCCACTTCAGATGACTGGAACGGTGACTATCAGTAATTAATAGAAAGGGGTTATATGTATTGTTCCATGTCCATTTTAACTATATTTCACTTATAGGTGATCTTCAAAGTTAGCTTTTTAATGATTTTTACCATAAATACCTAGGTGATTGTTTAAAAATAAATTCTCTAAAAAAGAAATTCTCCTACTTTATCCAGCTTTTTCAGCTTCCCTGGGAGGCATGAACTGGTGATCTCTGAAGCCTGTGACAGTGGACACATGGCCTCACATGATGTACATATGTTAAGTACTTCAGGCTTCATTGTCTGAGAACATTATTTGGCATCAAATTCACCCGCGTTTGTTGCTACTGATCTGAAAGTGAAGGAGCTCTTTGAAGTTGTGTTGAGAATAGTTTTTAAAGTGTACTCTGATGACCTTTAAAAAATGGGAAGGATACGCAAATCAATGGCAGATTTTTTTACCAATTTTAACCAAATTACTCATATTCTTTGCTTCAAATTTTTTTCCTCTTGATTTCCACCTGTTTTTGACATGAAAAATAACCCCTGAAACCCCCTGAAAAATGGCCACAGTTTATTTTGTGGAAAAAAAATTGAATAGTCCTTTTTTACTTGTGAAGTATCACCCACAACAACAACTTGCATTTATATAGCACTCTTCACGCAAGGTAGTGTCTCTGAGTGCTTCATCGTGGTGGAGCCTGATGCTGAGCTGGGGGGATGGAGAAGGTTAGCATTCCACAGGTGAAGTGGAAGGCCTTAAGGCATGATCTGAAAAGGGGGAAGGAGGGGACAAGGCACAGGAATTGAGAGAGAGAGTGTCAAAGTTTTAGGGAGTGGTGTTTGAAAGCACTGCGCTGATAATGAATCAGAGGCCGAGGGACAAGCAGGGACAAGTTATAAATTGAACAATAAAGAAGGAGAAAATGTGCATATATTGGGTTTTTTTCATGTTAGGGATTGTTTAGTGCACAGGATTCCTAGTGATAAAACAGAACAACAACTTTTATTTATATCGAGCCCTTCACGCAGGAAAGCATCTCAGAGCACTCCACAGTGACTGCACCTCCAACACATTGAGGGCACATCCAACACAAAGCTGGTGTTCTAATCACATTGAAATCATATTCTCCCCGATAAGACAGGGTTAAAATTCTCATCAGTGAATCACATCTTTAAATCACTAGTACTAGTACTCAGGTACAACCTTCCACAGAAGAACTGAAGAAGCAAGAGCTTATTTTCCTCTCTGTACAGCAATACAGGTAGAGTAGTTTCCTTGTTTATTTGAAGCTTGACTTCACATGCCAGTTTTAAGTAACAACAATTTTATTTGATACAGTGCTTTAGCTCATTGAAAAACACTCCATACAGGGAATTGGGTAGTGGGGTAGGGGTGGGTGGCTGAAGATGCAGTTGAAGAGGAGGGTCTTGAGACATGCCTTGAAGGAGGCAAGGGAGGCACAAGGTAAAAGGACTGTTGGATGGAGTTCCAAAGGGTGGGCCAAAGAGGCTGAAAGAGCAAACAGGTTGATATGGAGTCAGCAGGTCACAAAGGTAGGAAGGAGCAAGACCATGGAGGGTCTTGAAGGCAAGGACGAGGATTTTTAACTCTATCCTCTGAGGGATGGGGAGCCAGTGGAGCTAGGCGAGGGTGGGGGTGATGTGGTCACGGAGCCTGGTGCGGGAGAGGGCACGAGCTACAGAGTTCTGGATGATCTGCAGCTTGTGGAGGGAAGAGTTGTGCAGGTCGATAAGCAGGGAGTTGGCATAATCGAGCCTGGATGTGATAAAAGAGTGGATGAGGGTTTTCGTGGCCTGAGGGGTGAGGCATGGCAGAGCTGGGCGATGTTACAGAGGTGGGGGAAGGTGGGTCATGGCACAGATGCTGGGTAGAAAGGATCGTTGAGGGTCAAACAAGACCCCAAGGTTCTGGACTGGCTCAGTAAGGGGGAATGTGCAACCATGGATGGTGATGCTGCCAGTACCTGAGGTGTGGAGGCGCTGACAGAAGCCAATCAGGAGGACGTTCAACTGGAGAAAGTTAGCTTTCATTCAGGACTTGATGTCTGACAGACATTCTGTCAGACATCAAGCATCAGGAGGACGTCCCAAAGCGCTTCACATAATTTCCTGTAAAGTGGATTGAGTATTTTGTGGGTGAAACATGCAACAACAAAACTTGTGTTCATATAATGCCCTTCATTTGGGAGCACTTCACAGTGGTGGGGTTGGACGTTGAGCCGGGGGGGAGGGGATGACGCATAGGTGTAGTCGAAGAAATATGTCTTAAAGTGGGAAGTAAAGATAGATAAAGAGGGGGCGATGTGGAGAAGTAGATAAAAATAAGGGAAGACAGAGGGCTAGACATAGGGGTTAATCCAGAGAGACCGAGGCATCATATAATTGGTTATAAAACATTTACAGAGTGCTTTGACAGATAATGTTGGGATGCCAGATGTATAAAAATCATTTGCATACAATCAAAACACAGTGGCTGTCTGCATTCTATAAATGGACAAAATCCAAGCTCTGTTTGCTGAGTGTAAACTGACTGAATTATGTGTCCTGAATTATCACTGATATAAACTCCAACTCTCCTTGGGGAAGATTTCATACAGATGCTAATCCAGAGACCATAAACTAGCAATGGATATGTGATTCAAATTCCAGTGTACTGAGTGATGCATTCCTCTCCTTCACAGTCAGCATGGTATCTCTCCATATCAGCTGCTGCGTCTATCCATCCACAAATAGACCAGAAGCAGAGCATTGAGTTAATAGACAATGCTCAACATTGTTTTGCTGTTCACTCAAAACACGGTCTTTACTAAAATTAAGCTTGCAGCACATGCATGCACACTGTAATACACAACCTGCAGATGAAGAAGGTTTGTGCTTCACCCTAAACAGAGGGCATAAAAATTGCACAGATAAAAGAGAATTGTAGTTGGGAAGCTGTCCAACAATGTAAACAATATAAACAACCCATCTGCACTGACAGCGATGGCTCACTCTGGATCTCAGCAGAAAGACAGCACAGGTTTTGAGCATGTAAGAAGATGAAGTAGTTTCATTGGACACCAGTTAATATATTCATTAATTACACAAGCTGAAATAAAGGTATAACTTACTGATGTGAGCTTCTGTGAAGGATACACTTCATTTCACAGTTAAACCAACTTAAACAATGTAATTACACACTGATTCATTAGGGCTGCATGAAATTAGAAGTTAATTTGTCTTAAATATAAATGAAGGAACTGTATTTTAATGAAAACAGTTTTCACCTTGATCTAAACTTCATCCTTTCTCAGTAACCTAAAGTTCTGGGTAGTGAGGATAAATAACCTTGCCTGCTAGGCTGATGTCAGTCGGTAAGGTTAAAAACAACTAAAGCAAGTCAGTGTGAACTCTGATTTACTATAGAGGAACATCTGGTGCATACTCTCCCTTTGTGAATAAATTATTAACAGAACTCAGTTTGACTGGGACTGGGACTCATTAACTTTGGAAAGATACTCTCAGACATTCATTATCAGTATTGAAAGATTAAAAGATGAAGATTAATTTATTGGCTAATAAATATCTGCAGTAACACATGATTGTCCTCAACCCAGTGAGTTGTTTCATAGGAAACTTCTCAGTATTTCTAAAGATTTATGAGAACATGAGTTTTAGCAGAAATGGTTAATATTGACAAAATAATAATCTAGTAATTGGAAACAATATATAATGTATATTGTTTTAAATCAGGACATAAGGAAAACTGTTTTTATTTTGCGAAAAACTTACCAATGGAAAAATATGTCATAGAAATGTGTTTGGTTTCTTTATTTTTAAAAACAGGCTCATGGAGTGTTGTGTTATTCTAAAAACACTATGAGATTTTTACTGAAGATTCAAACCAAGCCCTAACTTTACCCAAATCTGCCCATTTCATAATCTTTGACAATAGCTCAGTTTTCCTCAGTGTGGATCACTTTGGGTTCACATCGGCCTTCATCATTTGAAGAAAACCTAAAGGTGCGCATTACTTGGAGGGTAAAAATGTTCTTCTGTGGCATGTGGGCTGTTATTTCTTGGGTGGTAGGGAAGCCGCTTCTATCTTAGCCTGGAGTCACATTGACAACTTAGATATTTTATATTATTCTTTTATATTAAAAACAATTCTAGTTGAGGTGAGATGCAACAGTTGCTTTCTAGTTGTGTGTTAGGTAAGAGGAGTATCCAATTCCTAGTAACCTTGTGGGTGGGTGGAGGGGACAGGGGGGAGGAGAATTCTGGTCCTAGAAAGCCTCACCTATACTTTTTTGCTGGCATTCTTACTGTATGATGGCAGCCGATTGCCAGCAGTCATAGGCCAGAGCATGCTCTTCTTTTGTTCCTGGTTGTGCCAGTGGACTTGTCTTTGAGAGGGATGTGTCTGATTCTGATTTACTTTATATCTAAGCCCCTGTAGGTTTAACAGTGAGTGTGGAAAACTTGCCCATCCACGCCGTCTTTCAGTTTAACACTGCGAAGATTTACATTAATGCTTAACGCAGCATGAGATTAAGGTCTTATGATAATGTCATGAGGCCCTGTCTGCCTTTTGAGGTGGTCGTTACAAATCCCATGGCACTACAATATTTGAAAAGAGAAGTGAGTTTCTCCCAGGGTGTGGGCCAACAATCCCCCAGATTACATTTTTATTCACTTTTTGGCTGTTTGTGGGACATTGCTGTGGGCAAATTGGTGGCTGGAGTCCTGTAGCTCAATGGTTAAAGCACTCGCTTTGCAAGTGAGAGACCTGAGTTCAATTCCAGGCAGGGCGAAACCTTGGGCAAGTTTTCGTACTCCACACGCCTAATAATAATCCCTCCAAAAAACCCAAAACAATAATAAATTGGTCACTTTCAACCTACGACTGTTTGTGGGACATTGCTGTGCGTAATTGGCTGCCGCGTTCGCCCACAAATATACAGTGAATTCACTTTACAGTGTGTTCTGTGAAGCGCTTTGGGACGTCCTCCCGACGTGAAAAGTGCTATATCAAATGCAAGGATTATTATTATGTATTATTATTATATGCACAGTCACTACCTGAGTTACAGTGATGGTGAAGACATCCTCCTGACTTGAAAGGCTCTAGATAATGTAAATTGTATTCTGTGAAACGCTTTGCTATAGTGTCCTCCTTATGTGAAAGATGCTACATCAAATGCAAAAAATATTATTAGCTGCTCAATATTTTTTGTTCTAAATAAAATTAAGAATTGTGAGAAAAGTATAGTGACCAACCAAACAAGCTAGGTTGTATCTTGCACTAGTCACTAAATAGTATTTTTTTTAGTCATATCTCTATAATCGGATTTTGTATTGGTATTGAGTATTTACTCACCAGAATAGCAACACAAGCAAAACAGGACCTTGACAACCAGCACTCCACCAGCACTGTATTGGATTATCAATCTAGGCTGTGAGTTCAAAGGCTCGACGTGAGGTTTGAAGTAAGTGGCAGAATAGGACAGAGAGATCAAGAGAGAATACTGGCTGGACTGGTCGAGAGGGAAGATTCTCCAGCAGAATGTCACTCAAAATGTTTTCCATCATCCCAGCTTTTGAAAAGGTTCTTTTTATTTTATTGCAACCTTATACTCTTCATGGCAACTTCACAGGAAGATGAAATGTTTAGCTGTGGAATCTTTTCTGACCAAATAATTTCAGCTGCACTCCTGCCAATAGTCTGGTCTGAGCAATCCTGCTTCATAAATAACTATATGCCAAGTTGGATCTTTTGATTTTGCAGGAAAATTGGGAATGTATTGGACAGACAAAAAGGAGATGTATGAAATAAACAGATGAGAAGAAAACATTGAATCTTTGAAAGTGTTGTCAGAGAAGGTTGAAAGGTTGAATAATAGCTGTCATGCCAGTTTTAATGTTTCATAGCTGTTGCTGACAAAGTGTTACTGCAAAGAGATGATCATCAGATCTCCCTGTCAATCTATCTTCCAGTGAAGAGGAGCATATGAAAGGAAGTGGAAATCCAAAGGAATGTTACTGCAAGAGCAGAGAACAGAGCTGATGTCACTGTGGAGCTGAGAATGGTGGATGGGAGGAAAAGTGACCAAAAGTACAGTTGAAACAATAGGTCTTAAGGTAGGATTTATTGTGAAACGCAGTGACTGTGCTTTGTGAGAAAACGCAAAACTGATGATCATCTCTTTGCTGTGACATCCTGTCAACAATAGCTATGTAAAAGCCTGATGGATTATAGTAGTTACTGAAGGACAAGAGAGGCAAGGAGTCTCATTTATGTGAGACCCTGGAAAAGCGTTAAGAATACTTTATTTCTAATTGAACAGAAAATGCTATTTTATAATCAGGTGAGTGAAGACCCCGACCCCAATAATGAAATACCATTATCTGGGTTGGGGAAATCACAATATTCTCTGCACACCTGAATATACTGCCCATTAAATAAGCATTAAACAATGCCAAGGGGTAAGTTGAAAGAGCTGAAAGAAGGGGGGGTGTTAGTTGGCTCATTGCTCACTAAGTCAAACAGTGTTATGCAGCAGCAAACAAGCCAAACAGGATGCTGGGCTATATTGCTATATCAGTTGAGTTTAGATCCCTAGACTTATATTCAAGCTGTATAGTGCTCAGGTCAGATTGTATGCAGTTCTGGTCATCACAACACAAGGGAGATGGCCAGGCTTTGAGGCAATGCAGAGGAGAGCAATAAGGTTGATCCCCAAGGATTCCCTAATTCGGCTGCAGAAGAAGGAGCTACGAGCAATGACTATACAAGCTAGGCTTTTCATTCTTGAGAGAAGATGAATCAGAGGGAACCTCGTAGAGATGTACAAACATTTAAATTGAATTGAATAAGTAAACCTAGATCAATACTTTAGGAGAGCAAGATGACACAGGTTTAGAGTCTTAAAGGGTAATTTCAGGACAGATATCAGGAAGTTTTTGTTTACTCAGAGGGTGATCCACAACTGGAACAGGTTTCCAGGAAGGGTGGTTGAGGCCAGCACAATGGACTCATTTAAAAAGCAGCTTGATGCTGTGATGGGAGGCTGGTAAGTGGATGTTCTGGAAGGAGGAGATCGGATGGATTGGAGGGCCTTTTTCTTCCTACCTAATCTTATGATCTTGTGACTNAAAAACAAAACACTTTCACTTCCCAGCCCCTTGGGACATCCTCCCGATGTGAAAGGTGCTCTATAAATGTAATTTTGTTGTTGTTGTTGTTCCCACTTTGAGGCTGGAAATTTAAGATGGTGGACCTTTATGGGGTGGGGCACTGTCAACGAGTAGCTATTCAATGTTCTATAGTAGGTTCGGTGTGAAGATTTGCTTGCACTAACCATTACGAACTACAAACCTCATTCAAGGTCTGCCTCAGGTCTTTCCTCTTTGACTGCTTTCAGCCATCTTCCTCCCCCGCCCACCCTTCCCAGCTCAAGGTGCAAACCATAGACACCCTCCTGACATTTAAGGTGCTGTATAAATGTAAAATTGCATTGTATTAAATCCTTTGAAGCGCTTTGAGCTATCCTCCCAAAACGAAAGGTGTTGTATCAAATGCAAGGATTCTTATTATTGACCAGTGCTAACTGTCTTAGAGTGACTGGAGTCCCAGGATTGAGATGAGCATATTTACATCACTGATGTAACGACTCATCTTGCCACCCTAATTGAAGCGCAGAGCTGCAAAGTCTTCATTCGTATCATGTAAACTAGCTTGATAACTCCCTATTATTTTAAGTTGCAAAACATGATGACACATATTTTTAAGCATTCTTTTTCTTCTACTCTGGGAAAGCACCTAATAATTATAAGTTTTGCCTTTTTAATAATAATAATAATTTTAAGCATTACATTTGAGAATATAAGTATGTCCATTTCTCAAATTATGAAGATCACCCAGCCTTAAAATGATTGAGTGACATCCTCCCATGAAATGCCATTTGTGTGACATTTGTGGCGTCCATAGTTCAGTCTGAGAAAGATTGAAATTAACCTATGTGAACATAAATCTTTGAACAACTCTAAACTCTGAAATGAATCAGATCAATTTCACAGAATAGTGAAAGGTTACTGATGTTACATGAAAAACAATGATGTGTGGGTTGGGGAGAACGGGATGGGGCCGGTGAACTTGTGAGGGCAGAAGATGATCCTTTCATCTGATGCCACAAGGTGCTGCAAGAACAACATAGAATTGATTTAAAGGTTTTTTTCCGTGCCTGGACTATGCTGTGGTGGGACACTGGCGCCTCTTACTCTACTTAGATGTTGTTGGCCCTGGGGTGAAACAATACGAAGACAATATTCTACGGTTTGTACAGAGTTGAAAGCATAGACCTTGACTGCTCACTTTGACAGCAAATTAAATAAGGGACATAATATAAGATGAATGTTGTACAGCTGAGGCAGAATATAATGCAGAACTCCAGTTCATTAGTTTCTGTTGTGCATTCAGTTGCTTTGGAAAGAGTGCGGCAGAGATGGCTTTGTTTCTATTATTGTAAGAGTTCATGTCCTATATATTTTTAAACCAGGTGACAATGATACGTGACATCATCACTACTGCTATTAATAAGCTCTTCCACACATACACCTTCATTGTTATATTACAGACATGCAGAGTAGAATCAACAGATCAAAAGTGATTGTTTTTGAAAGGCTGTTTCTCCCCCCACATCTTTTCACAAGCTACAACCCAGCTTCCGACAGTTGGATAGACACCAAGAAAACAAAAACCTTACCGGGGACAGTAGACAAGGAAGTCTTGAGTCAAAGATCACCTATGCTGTCAGCGAAAGATAAAAGCTGAAGATATGCCCAGCTGGTTTTAAATCGTTCTTTAGATAACACAGGTTGCTGTCATAAAGTATCCCTGAGATGATGCTGTTAGGGTCAGAAGTCAGGCTGTCTTCTGAAGTAACCAACTTGTCTTCCACTGCCTGCTAGTGCGACAATAAATGACATCAAGTATAACGCCTGTCACACATTTTATAGAACTCGCAACTCATCCCCTTTAATTAAAGCTATAGTTTCTGTGGAGCCCCGTATTCATACTTAGTATGGGAGGGGAAGTGATTTTTTTTCATATCTTAGTACAATTAGTTCATATCTGAGTAATTACTCAGAACGGCTAAATTCTTTGCAAATAATCCACTCAGTGTCAGACATTCACAATGCTAAATCTTAAATAATGTAATGATACTCTTAAGTTTGTTTCCTATTCATAGACGACTCTGATCACAAGGATCTTATTCAAGCTTTACTCATATTTTGTACAGGTATAGTTATAATCATAACAGAACTGATGTTCCTCTCTCTACCTCACTCACCCATGCTTCTATGTACACGCAGTAATGAAAATAATTATACAGCTAAAACCCTAGTCGACAACTTCGTCACCTCCTGCCTTCACTATTCCAATGTCCTCCTCGCCGGTCTCCCCAGCTCCACCACCCACAAATTACAACAGATTCAGAACTCTGCCACCCGAATACTTATTCACACTGAACTCTGCACACCCATCACACCAGTACTCACCAGACTCCACTGGTTTCGTATCACAGAACAGATTGATTTCAAGATCCTCACACTCGTCTACAAATCCCTTCATGCCCTGATACCTCTCTAACTTTCCAACCTGCTTTCTCCCCACTCCACTACCTGCTGCTTCTGCTCAGCTGGCACTGGTATCCTGCTTGTCCCTCGTCCCTTCCATTCCACCATTGGTGGCCGTACGTTTAAGCCACTACGCCTGAAGCTTTGGAACTCTCCCTCGATCCCTCCGCCTTGCCCCCTCCTCTTTTATATCAAGATTGAATGCCTTTGTCTTCAACCATGCTTAGGGTCACCTCCTCCCCCTCCCCGGTTCGGTGTCAGGCTCCTGAGGGAGGCACTGCCCCGTGAGAAGGGCGCTATATAAATGCAGTTGTATGGTGTTTGTAGGCCCAAATGTTCTCATGGTCTTAGGCTGTAGCAGAATTTTGACTTAACACTGAAGCTTTTGCTAAACTGTAGTAAATTCTCAAATTCAGTCTTAATCTGAAAGTTGGCACTTTTTAAGAATGAAAGAAAACCATCTTCAAATTAAAAATGAGCTTGAGAATCGCCATGATTTTGTGCAATCTTAAACTTTAAGACAAAGTGGTTGTGGAGACTAAGACTAGGTGGCATCTTGCACTTGGATTCCGACGAGATGAACTTACATATGTGATGCATTGTTTGACTACTTATTGTAGGATGCCATTTATAACAAACCTTGTATTTGATATGGTGCTGACAAGTCTGAGCACATAAGGGAAACCTTTATAGATTACCTTGTAGTTAAGTTTGTGAGCTTTATTCTGAATCAGTGGAAAGATGATCTGCTGTCCTAGCAAGGATAAGTTTGGTATGTAATATTTTGAGTCAGTCCAAAAATACTTTGTTACATTCGGTTCTAATGGGATTCTTTAATTGGGATTCAAAAGCATATGACAAAGGTACAAAGATTTACATCACCCCAACCAGCATCAACTCCACTCTAACTTAATTTGTAGGTGTTCACCTACTATAATAATAATAATCCTTGCATTTGATATAGCGCTTTTCACGTCAGTATAATCACTGCACTTTACCCTTCACACAATATCTGTGAAGCACTTTGGGACAACCTGATGTGAAAGGCACTATACCAAATGTGAGGATTATTATTATTAATCATATTAATCTACTTCTGGAAATTATTTGCTGTGGGTGATCAGGATTCCACATTAAGAAATTGCACAAATACATTAAAAAGGAGTAAGGTCATGGGAACTGAAAAGATTGCTCTTAAAAGAGCCAGGACAGATCTGAAGGGCCAAATGGCCTTCTCCTGTGGTGTATGTTTCTATTGTAAATTACATTCACATAGTGCCTTTCTTGTCAGGAGCTGGGGAAAAGGATAGAACTACAGTGAGTGAGTGAGGGAGGGGGAAAGTTGAATTAAAGTACAGTCAAAGAGATAAGTCTTCAGGCGGGCTTTAAAATTGGCAGGGAGGGGTGAAGAGGAGGGACTCAGGAATTAGATTTCATTGTTATTTAACACAGTTGTGACCTGGGCTCCTCCAACTCTACACGTAATATCCACGTTTCCCTAACCTCCCCCACCCCCACACACACACATTTTGTCTGCTCCAACCTAGCCCTGCTTCATGTCCCCCACCTCCTCTGCCCTATCATTGACAGACCAGTTATAAGGGGAACTGCCTGGAACTCTTTCCCTCTCTGCTTTCAAAACCTGTCTAAAAGCCCATCTCTTTGATTCAGCCATTCCTCATGTATCCCCTTATCTCTCGGCCTGCTCGGGTTCCCACTCCATCTCCATAAAGTGGTTTGAGATATTCTCTTACGTGTATTTGAGATTGTGTACTTAGAGGCAAATAAATGCAGCAGCCAAATTGTACACAACAATGTCTTAAATGACAGCCATGAAGTGGATAACCAATTTTATTTGTCAGATTCTTGGCCAGAAAGAAACTCCCTCTCTTTTCAAATAGTTCCACAGGATCTTTAACGTCCACCTGATCAGGCAGGTGGGACCTTGGATTAAAGTCTCATCTGACGGATGGCATTTCTGACAATGCTAAACAAAAAGGGGCATGTAAAATGGATGAAAATCAGGCCACAAGTACTGTCTCCTGAAAAGGTGCTGGAAAGGGATATTGTATCTTGAACACTTTTGTTGGGATAGCTATGGCCCAGCGACATGACAAAGTTAATGTGGCAGCACTGCATCATCAGAGAAAGGACAGAGGAAATTAAAGACAACAAACTGCTTCCAACAACATGCTGCATATGAATTAATCACAGTGAAAGACAGTAAGATGTATGATAGTAATTTGAATGTAACGTATACTTCAACCACTTGAGGTGAAGTATGTTACCTGGATGTATTAAAAGGAAGTCCCCCTATGGTGATGGAATTTTAGTCCATAATATGCTGGTATCCCTACAATACGCTGGATCTTTGATTGATGAGCTATGCTCAAATATAGCACAGGAGTTAACACCTATATAAGTCAATAAGAAGTCAGCAGTGGTGCCCAGAGGTCAGATTGACAACAAAGGAATCCAACCTGCAGAGTAAACGACGACTTCTTTAAGGAGTATAATTTATGGGGCTCTGCCTTCTGATCTTTCATCTATTTTGATCATTGGTAATGGATTTTTTTTGCAACACTAAAAGTCATACTGAACAGATAAAGTTATAGATATATAGGTGTTCCTCACCTACTATACGATGTTACTAGAGCAGTTCAGAATCAAACTTTTTTTTCAAAACATTGATATACTGTATTATGGTTTGGATGACGGTGTAACACAGGGAATTCATTTTGATGTCAATGGACTGTTAGTGGCAAGCAAAATAGAGTCCAGGAAACAACAGCAGGCAGATTTATTCCAAACCGAGCTATTATTTCTGTCAAAAGTTTCACCAACTAGTAAGATACAGTCCAAGGAGCAGCCATGTTGTTAACCATAGTAAAAGGAAGAGCATAGCCATGCGCTATGTCAGCAAATTAAAAGCAGACAAAATGTAAAACTTTCATGTTTCAACAACCAGCACTAGATTAAACAGTAAAGGCACTATGGCATATTAGAGAGTAATATGATGAATAGTTTTATTTTCCAGTTAAAATAAATCATATTAAACCATACCATCAGTCAACTGATGCTATGTCTTACATATGGGGTAGAAATTCCACCTGGCCTAAATTTTCTCTATTTACTTAGCATTTCAGAGCAGTTTTGCTGAATTTGGTACTAACTTTGAAATTAGTTTTACGTGGTTCTTAAAAGAACTCAACTTCAAAATTAAAACTGAATTTAAGATTTTGACAACTTCTGGATGTTCTGAAATAATAATAATCATAATAATACTTGCATTTGATAGCTAAGTAAATAAAGTAAATGTAAAACTGGGTGGAATTTCCACCCCATTATATATTGTGGTGCTCCTACATCAATGGTAGGAATTCATTATCAAAAAAATCTATTCAATATGTATGAAAAGAATAACAAATAGCTGGCAGTAAATTCTAGTCAGTAAATCAATCTTTGGGTTCTACATATTCATAAACCTCTTGAACTTCACTCTTGTGGTTTATATCATCATTACTGTTTGATTGAGTTATTGCCTTGCAACTCCTGACTATTATATAGGACCCTTTATGTAGTATTGTTAGAGGCTGAAGTACATATTACATTCACAGTGGCTCAAAGTTTAGGACTGGACTCAATATTGGGCCAATTCTGCTTGATAAGCAAAACATCGAAATTTGGCATGATTCAAAACCTTCATGTTCTGATTTGCCAGTCCTTTAATACACAGAAGGGCAAAATACTGTATCTTTCTGTCAGCATATGCCTCCCGTTCCATTGAATGTTTCCCCATCATCATAGCAGATGATCTAGCCACCATTAGCCACAATCAGTCAGACAACCCATTCTTTTAGAAAAAAGAAAATGTAAATGATATTCTTGATATTTCAGGGTTGAGAAAATGATCTATAAACATCTACAAATGTCTTCAACTAGAAGATATTTTTACCCAATGTAAATATAAGTAAATCAGCTTCATATCCTTGTAGGTCTATTCAGAATCTAGGTTAAAACTATTACCATGTGTCCTGACACTCAAGAGACCCTCCAGACAAGAAGGTACAGGTTTCCGAATCCTTAATTAAGATTGTGCTCAGCAGCTAAAGTCAAATACAAATCTGATCTGAATGTATCCAAATGCTTGTCCCTAATGTTGCCATGTAAGATGTGAAACCTAAACTTGGATCATCCACAGAAGGTTGTTACTTCATCTACTTATACCTATGTGGTTCTCAATATCCTGACCTACTGTGATCTTCAATGTGGAAGAGCACTACAACATCCAATGTTCTGTAACTCTCCCCCTCTCCTACAAACCACAATGATCATTTTGTTAATGTCTGTTACCTGAATGTCTAAAAGATTTTTTCACTGATGTTCTTCCACACTGGAGGTCGAAGTACTTTAGTGCTCTGAGACTACATCGTAGAAGGGCTCTATATTAATGCAAGGTTTTGTAGTTGTGTTATTGATAATAGGAATCCTGCTATGTTAAGCTTTCCGTCTGGCCCTTAAAGATAAGGCTTATAAGATGGTCCACAGTATGGCATAAGAAGAGAGGTGACTTTTTGAAAAGTTATTTGTAGGTTTATCTGGGAAGGAGGGTAAACTACGAAAAGGGGTAATTTTATTAATATTAACATGGATCAAAATGTGCTCTGAATTAGTTTATAGCAGTGAATGCTGCATGCTGTTGAAGATTAGCGCAGGCTGACCACTCAGAATCAGCTTTGAAGGTCTTTAATTATAAAGTACCTGACAGACTGAACCAGCACAGTCTGACTGGATACTCATCACACTGTGATTTATAATGTTGCACATTCTGCAGTAAGTCCAACATTCCATCATTCCTCACTCCTCTGACAGTCTAAATTTACTAAGCAATCAACAGCTCCCTCCTCCTATTTTCTCTAAATTTCAAATTCTAATATTAAATAAATAAATAATAAGCGTTGTATCTGTTATAGCGTCTGTAATGTCAAAACATTCCAAAGCTTCACAAGCAATTACTGTTTGCAAGAAGCGACTATTTTTGTGGGCAAACAAGGCAGCCAGTTTGCACACAGCAAGGTTTCATAAACAGGCATGAGGTAACTAATCAATGTATTTGGAGCATTAATTTGTCGTTCGCTTGCACATTAATTGGCTGTTCACCTTATGCAGTTGCCTCCACTGGATCCTCATCCTCTTATCAAATTCTCGTCCTTACCTTCAACTGCCTCCACAGCCTCACCCTTTCCTACCTCTGTGACTTCCTGTAACCTGACTGACCTGGCTGCTCCCCATGCTCACCAAACCTAGGCTTGATTCATGTCCCCTGCACACTATGTTCCACCATTAATGAGCAAACTCTGCCCTACTCTGGAACTTCATTCTGGAGTCCCTCCACCTCCCTCCCTCCCTCCCTCTCTGCTTTCAAATCTCACCTTACACTTATCTTTTCAACTATGGTTTCACCCTTTGCCTTTCCTCTTCAGCTGCCACCCCCTCCTCCTGCTTAGGTCAGCTATGTGAAGTGTTTTGACATGTCCTTCTTATGTGAAAATCGCTACATAAATGTAAATTGCTGTTGCTTGTGGGACCTTGCTAAGGTCCTATCTGCAGCTGTAATTGTGGGAAAAACTGTTTCCTTTTAGAATAATCTCATGGGATCTTTAAATTCATAGTGAACAGGCAGGTTGGATCTTGGTATTCATTAATGTCTCATCCGAAGGAAGGATGGCAACTCTGACAATGCATTATTTCCCCAACTCTGTACTGTCAGCCTACTGTCAGTCTATACTATGAGCTCAAGTCCCAGCTCAAGATACCATCTGAGTCAGGCTGATACTCTAGAACAAAGTAGCACAAACCCACCGTGAGCCTATACACAGTCCATTTATAGAACTTGCTCTCTTGAAGTGTGTTGCCAGCTGCTAATAGCCCTCAAGCTTTCAAATGTGCTGCCCTCATTTGGGTTAAGAATTCGAGAAAACATGGAAAGTGAAAAAACTACAGAGCAACGCTGTTAGATTGCACTCCAAAATAGGATTGCCTCATGTATAGCATTGGTGTTCTGTGGACCCTTGCTAACCAGAAACATGGTACACCTGGCTTCTAGCGCTGTCTTGCTAGCTTTTAGTGTTAAAATGGCCAACTTCTAGGGCATTAGATTGGTTGATGCAACTTCCTGCCTGTTGTGCATGAGTGCTATGTGCAGGAAATGCCACTAATGTCATCTCATATAGGAAGTGATGTCAGCACTGGTCATTTTTTCATGCTTTGATAATAACACAGCCTCTGAGCTATTGGTCACAGAAGACCATGTTAGAATAAGATTGCACAGATTATAAGCAATCCACTTTATGGATTCTGATTCATCCATTTAATCTTCTGAGGAAACATTATACATTAATATTTCCAATTCCCAAAGATAATCATAACTTAATTGACCAAGTGCCTTAATTTTTTTCAATATTCGGAAAATGCTATTAGCTACTTGTGCCAGCAGACAGAAAATTGGAACTTTTTTTTTAAATGGATAAAGCGTTCATCCCATTACAACTTTAATTTTATTGATAAGAGGAAGGTCGGTCCAATATTTCTTTGTAGTGGTTACACATTTATCTCTTAATGAATGGTCAAACATATCCTTTTTCACATGGTGTATACAGAATTCTATAATGACCTGCAAAATTCCTGAAAGTTAAAAATATAGGGACGATTTTGAAGATTTCCTTGTGTTTTGTGAAGTCTAATTAAACTAATTTCCAAAGGAAATAATTATTTTGACTAAGGAACAAATGTTGGTAAATTAGTTGTTGTATAATAGGCAATCTATCAAAATGCTGATACATGAATGATCTTGATCCCAGTATCATTTTGGTAACCTACTTAGCATTGATTAAGGTTTATCAATTGTATTTTGTGCAAGTTCTCCAATTAGGTCAATGGCTGATAGTGAGTATAATCTCTCTGCACTATAAAACAGCAAATAAACCATTTTAAACAGCTTGAGGGAAATCCTGGGTTCTTCATCTAATCCAAGTTAAGCACCGAGGTAGTCAGCGATGGTCACATAAGTTCTTGAGGACTCCTTACACATATTAACTTCAAAATTATTAACTATTAACTTCACATTACAGCTGTCCATCTTGAACACTATTCATTGGAGTAAAGAAACCCCTTTAACCACTTAGGTTAAAATATAACCATTTAGTTATATTTTGCATTGTTAGCTCAGGTGGCTCTTATCAACCTGGCTTAGATGGAAGCACTCCCACCTCTGGGCTAGAAGATCATGTGTTCAAGCCACCTCCTCCCTATGTCTTGACTTCACAGTCATAGTCTAGCCTGACACTCCATTGCAGTGTTGGGGTGGTACTGCATTTTTGGGAGTGCCACCCATTGAATGACACATCTGCATGTGGGAAAGATTACATGATACTATTTGAAGCCAGAAGGGAGTTTCTCCTGGTGCCCAAGTATTCTCCAAATAAATGGGTCACTTTGTGGCTGTTTCTGGGACATTGCTGTAAAAATTGGCTGCCGAGTTTGTCAACAACATTTAACAACAATTACCTGTTATTGTCTTTTCCAAAGGACAACACCTCTAACAATGCAGCACTGCCTCAGCTTGGTACCGGAATGAGCCTGCACCATGTTTTCCTCTCTTCATAAATCTGTGCAGGTCACATTACAACAATGTTACAAAAACAAGCAGTTGTGGAATAAAAACAGAAAGTACTGGAAACACATCAGCAGTTCGATCAACACCTGAGTGTCTTCTCAGTATTTTTGTTTTTCATAGGATCATAGAATTATACAGCACAGAAGAAGGCCATTCGGCCCATCGTGTCTTTGCCGGCTGTTTGAAAAGAGCAATCCAATTTTTACTTCACATTTCCAGTTTGCATGTTTTCCTATTAGTCTCTTTTAAGAAAGTTAAGAATTCATGAAAGCGAAGAGTGTGCTGACTGGCACTAAGATTTTAAATAGTCTGACAGGCAGCGACATATTTACATTAAATAAGAAAGAAATCACATTAGCTTGTTTAGCAGTGCGGTGAGGCAGGACTATCTGTCAAGCCTAACCTCCAATCAATATACACTTAGTGACTGAGTAAAATTAAATGTATGCATCCGTGACATCAATATTGAATGAAAACCGTGCTGCAGCACATCCTTTAATAGATGCCACAGACAGATGAGGGTGAGTTACAAGCCTATAATGTAAGTAAGGGTCTTAGATTGAGGCCATAAACTGCAAGAACAAAGCAGTTCATTGTACCTGAGGAAGTAATGGTCCCAGTGCAGAGGCACTAGGGAGAACCCAGCCAGGTAAAGTCTGCATTGTTATCAGAACCAATGTTCGCCTACAAAATACACAGTCACTGCACTTTACAGTAAATTCTGGGAGCGTGAAATGTCAAATTTAGGAATTATTATGAAAGAAGAAACAATACAGAATACATCCTGCCCTCTTTCCCAAAATAACCTTGTCCATGTGCGACAATAATATACAAAGAAAATTAAAGCCACACAGGAGTCCACCGACCAAACGCCAGAAAATGAAGTAAATCTCACCCACAAATACACAGTCACTACACTTCACAGTAAAATCTTGTGATGCAATTTGTGATGTCTCGACAGCCTGATAAGGCGCAGTATCAAATGCAAAAATTATTATTGTAAAGGATAATAATAATACTTGCGTTTGATATAGCACCTTATCGTATCTTTGAGACGTCTCAAAGCGCTTCACAGAATATACTGTAAAGTGAATTGACTGTATATTGTGTGGGTGAAATATACAGTCAATACTTATCTAATACCTAATAATTACTCCTAATAATAACCCAGTTTTCCATGCATAGCTGGCGAAAGGCTCAACAGGATGGAATAGCTTACATCACATCATATATAACTTTAAATCACATTGTGTACTTTGATTTGTTTGCACACAACACTGTGTAGAATAGACTATTTTCAGTTATCACCTTATCATTAACGTAATGTAAAGCCCCACTTTAGGACTTGAGACCATGGGGCTAAAATTCCAGTACAGAGCTGTATTCTCGGAGGTGCCATCCTTAGGATAAGATGATCAACTGAAAGCCCCTCTGTCTGTTCAGGTTCATATTGAAGATATCAGAACACTATCATAATAATAATCCTATGTTAATAATTGTTGTATTTGATGTGGCACTTTATCGCATGTCGGAATGTCTCAAAATATCCCACAAATAGCCATGAAATGAATGACCAGTTTTATCTGGGGGGAACGTTGGCCAAGATTGTCAGAGTCTGTGGAATGTGATCTGTGTGGTGAGCAGTGGTCAAGGATAAGAGTGTGTATACATTATTTTAAGAACTACAGAGCATTGGCTTCAAAGACTCATACATTTTCCAAATTCGGCACGCTCTGAAATTCTAAGATCAAAAAATAAATCTATTTTTTCTACCCCCCCCCCCCCACCCGCCCACCATGTGCTCCCTAAGGAGCAAATGTTCAATCCCCATGGTACAGGATATCTGATAAATATATTTGGAATAACAGTGCTAAATGAGGCAACTGAAGAAATATAGACATCAAGGAGACCACCATAGAGATATAAGGGGGTAACGGATGATAAAACATGTCACACTAAAAGAGCCAGTGTGAAACAATCAGATGGCTTATGAAACAGCAGGAAAGAATTCGTTGATCTTGAGATAATTTGTAAAAGAAGTGAAAATGATAAATTAATGCACAGCCATCAGAAAATAGATTAAGGTGTTCTTCAAGTCAAATGCAGTGTAAAAAAAATAATAAGCAAAACAGCTAGAAACCTAAGATCTCAAAATGAGGATCTCATTTGCTTATGCATAAAGATTTTTCAAACAGTTGTTATATTGTTGCATGGATCAGGAGACAGAAACAAAGTGCAGTTGAGTAAAAGTTCTCGTAGAGGCTAACAATAATGCAGAAGACACGGAAGTACTGAAAAGCTGACAAAAGGCAAGTTCCTTTGATTGGAGTGATATTGTTTCAAGGAATGGACGGGAAAAATAGCTTGAAAGCACTGTAGCCTCAGTAATCTGCCTGAGAAGGAGACTTCCTAAACAAAACACAATTGGGCTGAAATTCCATTTGGCATTGCATTGCACATTAGCAACTTTGGTGAAGGATAGCCCATTTGTGGCTGATAACACTGAATAGAATTTAATTTCTATGCCTACAAAACACACATTTCCTGCACCTATAAAGCGCTTTGATACGTCCTCCCAGCATGAAAGATGCTATATCAAATGTAAGGATTATTATTATTGTTATTATCGAGCAAACGCTGAGTGAAAGAAAAGCTACTCTTACTTTGGAAAGTGTGTGTTCAGAAAGAAAACTGAATAAAACTCCCCAAAGCAAAAGGAAGAAATCAGAAACAACTGGACGCAGGAGCTGCCATTCCCAGGAGCTGAGCAAAGTGGGAGGTGTGCTGCTTTTGTGGAGCAGGGACAAATGAGCGTGACAGAGTGTGTTTCCATTCAATCCTCAAACAGTAACTGTTTGACAAGTTAGCACCACACACTTTGAACAATTATTTATAATAATAATCCTTGCATTTGTTTTAGCGCCTTATCACATCTTCAAAACATCTCAAAGCGCTTCACAGAATATACTGTAATGTGAATTGAGTAAACAATTTTTTTTTAAGAGATTATTATTCCCGGAATAGCAATCCACCAATTGACTAACAACTGGGTTCCTACTCACTGAGTAGGAGTCCTGTAGCTCAATGGTTAGAGCATTTGCCTTGCAAGCGACACACCTGTGTTCAATTCCAGGCAGGGCCAAACCTTGGGCAAGTTTCCTTATTCCACACGCCTAATAATAATCCCTCCAAAACAAAACAATAATAAATTGTTCATTTTCAATCCACGACTGTTTGTGGGTCACTGCTGTGCGCAATTGGCTGCCGGGTTTCGCCCACAAATATACAGTCAATTCACTTTACAGCATATACTGTGAAACGCTTTGAGATGTCTAGAAGGTGTGAAAAGTGCTATATCAAATGCAAGGATTATTATTATTATAGGTAAACAGAGACATGTGGAGTAAGGAAACTTGCTCAACATTTCGCCCTGCCCAGAAAACAAAGCCAGGTCCTCTCGCTTGCAAGGCGAGTGCTCTGACCACTGAGCTACAGGACTCCACACACACTACAGGACTATTTATTTCTCCCACGAGCAACTGCTGGAACTATTTACAGATTACATTGAGGAAGCAAGGTGATAGAAAGTGCAGGAATAAGGTGCAAACTGTGGTTTACTGAAATATCAAGCACCTGCTGACAGCAGACTCATGGGCTCAGCTCTCTGCTGTCACTCTCAGTACATTTTCCATAAAACACTGCTTGGTCTTGGTCTAGCTAGAGAGGAACAAACCTTATGGATACCGTACAAACATGAGCTATGTTCCTATAGGGAAATGTAGCTCTCAGTTTCCTCCTACTGCTAAATTTATAGAAGTTGGATGATGGATGTCCATTCTAGGCACCCTGTAAATCATCATGGCCAATTCAGGAGCGCTGTTTGTCAGTCCGAGGAGGAGGTGCTGCTGAATGATTGACAATTTCTGGTAGCTGCCAGCACTTGGAAACTACTCTTTCTGGGATACCTACTGCCGGAATAATCTACTAGTAGATGTTATAGGCCTGTAATACTTCAGACCATAGTTCAACCAGGTAGTTCTTGAAAAGTCACCTTATTACTATTGAATCATTTTCAAAAATGTTGAAAGGAGCAAGTCTTCAGAAGACACCTTTACAACCTCAATATGGCGCTATTCTGATAAAATTATGTGTGTGAAAAATGTGTTGTGATGTGTTAATCATCACCAGTGATATTATCACACCATTGAAAATTCCACCCGCCACCTGACTTTGTGAGAATAATTGAGCTCAAGGTTAATCTGAGTCTGTAATTGGGTTCGTCACCACACAAATCCCACCATTTCAGTTTTGGGCCACTGGTTTAACTCAACTTTAAAAAGTTCAGTTAAGCTCATGATCCCAGGAACCAGCACTGGAATGTTGCATTGAAGTTCAATGATCTTCACAGACTGGCTTCAGGAACAACTACTGGAGGAGATCAGGAATGGGAAGGCAAGGGAGGGAGGGAGGGAGGTGAGAAAGAGAGGAAGAGAGGGAGGGAGGGATAGAGGGAAGAGGGAGAGGTGGATTCTCACCCAAACCTGTAGTTTATAATCAAAGACATTTAGATTGCACCAGATTGCACCTCTCATTTCTCATCCGTATGCTTCATTCACTCTCTCCTTATCCTTATATTTTAGAGGATTGTCAAAAGCAATACTAAAACAACAAACAATAAATCTTGAGGGAAGGTGATAGGAATTTGAGATGTTCCCTGGCTATGCTTGCTGTGAAAGCTGCACAGGGGTTCTCATTCAAATATTCACTGCAATAAAAGGGATGCATTTTCCTAATCAGAGGCCTTTGTACCTATCCAATGTAATGTTTACTTATCCTTTCTAACTAGTGTTTATTTGTAATGAAAAGGGTTGATATTAACAATAGCAATTGCATCTCAAGTGAAGAAAATAATGTACAAGATGTTTATAATGCTTTTGTATCTGCCTGGTATGTTTTATGCATCAACGTGCATATAGTTTATTGCAAACATGCGAGATGGTGTTTTTTTGTATAGACTTTCTATACCTTTTGTTATCTGCTACTAAAGTTAATGGCCACAGTTGATGCACACATTCCCGTTGGATTGAGATCAATGGATGGTGTCAGTTCATGTTGGTGAATGGTGAATGACACTGATTGACACATAGCAATGCAGACACATTGAAAGCTCTTGGCTTTGTTGCTTTTTGCTCTGAAGTCACTGCCAAGACGGAGGCACTAATCAGAAAATGAAAGGTGAGACTAAGTGTTGAATAAGATGGAGTCAGGAACCATTTCCACACCAGAAGATAAAAACAAATCAGGAACCTTGTCAAGCAAAATCCACTTTTTACTTGGCAACTACAGGTATCCACTGAGTACCTATCTGCACTTTTAACCATTTCAATGTTAGAGATCATAATATTCTTTAATTTTTATTTTAAATTAATTATACACTCTTGATATTCATCTTTTAAACACAGATTTTCCACTACATCAATGCAATATTGAATTGTCACACAGTTTTAGATGAGAAAGATACACCGACCTCTGAAATACATGTATTGTACATCATCCGGTCTTATTTGATCATGTTCTCTGTCTCACTGTTGATGGATCCATAATAGCGTTACTCAACATCAAAGATAACATACTTAGATATGTCCTTCAGATGAGACATTAAACTGAGGTCCCATCTGCCTGTTCAGGTGGACGTTAAAGATCCCAAGGCTCTATTTGAAAAGAGAAAGTTGTTTTTCCCGGTGTCCTGGCCAACAGACTCCCAAATAAAAATTGATAATTCTATTATGATGATTAAGTTTTGCCCACAAAATATGGAGTCAATTCACTTAACAGTATATTCTGTGAAGCGCTTTGAGACGGCTCGAAGATGTGAAAAGCGCTATATCAAATGCAAGGATTATTATTATTATTATGATTACAATTATGACTGTGAGTGTGATTATGGTTATTATCATTGTTAGAAAAAGTGGATCCGAAAACTGCAAAAAACCCTATGTTAAATTAATGCTCAAATGTGCACACAATATAATACAATACTCTATATCCACCTTCTGTCTGATGTCAGTTAACTTTGCCTGTTTCAGTCACTAAGACACATTCAAGTAGAACAATCACTTTTCACTATATTCACAGAACAGTCCAAATGAAGAAATGGTTCAGTGAATTAACATTCAGTCTACCTCACAAAGTTCAGCACTAGGAATACCTTCTTGAAATAAGCAGAGTATAATTTATGAACTGCATAAGAAGTTATATTGAGGGAAATGTGAACCCTGAAAATTTCAATAGTCTTAGCCTTAAGACCATTTTAAACTTTTGCAGATGTTTGGAAACATCTTAATTTGGAAGTCATTTTACTGCAGTTCCCAAAAAGAATTGCAGAAAACTTTCATCTAAATCAAGATTGATTTCAAGAATCTTTTCAAATTATGCACTTTAAGACAACGGCAGTGAGACTGAGAGACTGAAAAATTTCAGGCCTGACATGTTTATTTTACCAGCTATCCTTCACATGGGTGCTCCATTGTAAAATACAAATAAGGACATTATTTGAATACAGCAAAAGATATTCAGTAAGATAAGGACTGACAGTGTTAGAAAATGCAGCATCAAAATCCATTGCAAATGTAACATTGCCAGGCATAATAAGTGTCAGCACAGTAATGAGGTTGTGCTTTCCTTACATATAGAATAATAGATACCCTGAGAGGTAGTTGATCAAGAGGTTTAGATGGTTCTACAAATCATGAGCGTGAAGCTCAAGCTGTTTGCGAGCTCATCTACATGCTAACGCTGCATTACATTACAGACTAACTCATAGATATTTGTTACTTTACATAATACAATGGCAGCTGCTTTTGGGAGCTGGGGAATGTAGACTTGATTGTTTTCTGTTGAGCATACAGCACAGGTGGTTAGGAGGTTGAAGCAATTTGGCATAGGCCCAGGGATATAAGTGGTGATTTAACATAGGACCTGAATTGCATAGCCTTGTGAGGGCTCTTTGGCAGCCACGTATTCAAGTATATTTCATTTTATTATAGTAAGGCTTCAAGAAAAAACAATGCAGGAATAATACAGCTAAACCTTCAGATCAAAAATGGTCATAGTTTCACTTCATTGCTGTTTGTGGGACATTGCCATCCCATAAACCAGCCACATAATTTGCCTACAAATACAATCACTACACTTTACAGAATGTTTGTGAAGTGCTTTGTCAATGTTGTAGGCTGCATATCAAATGCAAAGAAACATTATGATATAAACGGAATAACTGCATATGCCTTCTAAGAGCACACACTGAGATGCCCGAAGTGCTTTCACGCTACTCAGCTAATGAACTGAGGCAGGCAGAGAAAGAGAGGAGACACAAGCGTTTTTTGGTAGAGTAGTTGAGGATTAAAATATAACATGAGGATAAGGATATATCAGGATATAATAAAAGCTCTTTGTTCTCTAATAATTGACCATAACGTAAAATGGGAATACTATGTGCATCCGTGTAGCTGCAAGTCAGCACCTTCAGAACAGTATTCCAGGAACTATGTTTTATGAAACTAAGACAAAGAGAAAAACAATATTATTCCAAATGTACTAACCTAAAAAACACACAGTCTCTACAGTTAAGGTAAATCCTGGGAAGCGCTTTGGGACATCATTCTGATGTGAAAGGTTCCCTATCCAAAAATGCAAGGATTATTTAACCTACTACTTACAATGGTAAAGGAGAATTTCAAAATGAAATCAAGTCCCTCCTCCACACCTCCTCCACCCCACCCAAATTGGCCAGGGTAGTTGGATAGATAATTAAAAAATCTCAGTGAGAAAACAGACTTATAACAACATACTCATGAGGCAAATGAGCAGGAGAAAGCAAATACTTTTATTGAATCAGGTCTAAAATGTTACAGTAATCAGAAAGATAGGTGGATTTAAACAGCTCTTAAAGGTCAATTTAATTGCTAACGACAATCCCTTAATATGATGATAATGAACATATTAATCTTGGCTTCAGTGTCTTAGATGAGATCCGATCAGCCCGATCTGAACCAGCTGAGAGCTAAATATAGCTTCGCATTATTTACTTCACAAAGTTCGAAAATAAGGCTGTATGAGCATACAAGCCCTTTGGTTAAATATTATAATTATAATCTCCCTGGTATGCTTTTTGTTTGTGCCATCAAATAGAAACAGAAAGGCATGCGAATAATAGGCTAAACAACAGTGGTACAAATGGGTTGCTGTAGATTAAGGTGATGCAGTACATCATCATTTCAAGATACCATAGAAAGACAGCGAAAAAATATTACGCTGCTGGTATGGTTTGGACTACAGGATCTATTTGAATGGAGTGCCAAATGTTGACTGGAGTGTACTTGCTGGGGAAACTTGTGTTGTTTAGTACAGGAAACCTTGTGTTTGCATTGCCCAGCTCCATGCTTGTGGCTTCATCTTCTCTGTGACTTGATGCAATCACACTGAGTATGACTGACTGAGAGTATATTATGCGGCCAATAGAATATTGGGTAATAATTTCTGTTATCATTTTATTTATGTTCGTATCCACCCAGAATCAAATGAATCCAGTGCCTGGTTTGCTAGTCATAACAGCGAGTCAGATTCACAGCTTTTGACTCTATTTCCTTTTGGAGATCATCATGCATTTAAATTGAAACCACTTTCTTCCATTATGGTTTCAAATCCATCTAGTGTTGTTAATAATTGACATTCTGCAATAGCTTATGTTATGCTGGAAAAAGAGACTTCAGACACACTGAGGCATTTGGCTGAAACTTGTGTTTTCCTCAACTCTCATTTCCCTATTAATAGTTACACTGGAATTTTTATTGTTTCCAAGTAATCATATTAATAATAATAATCCTCACATTTGACATAGCGCTTTTCACATCTTCCAGACTTCTCAAAGCCCTTCACAGAATATACTGTAAAGTGAATTGACTGTATACTTGTGGGCGAAACGCATCAGCCAATTGCGCACAGCAGTGTCCCACAGACAGTCATTGATTGAGTGACCAAATTATTTTTTTAAGGAATTATTATCCCCAGAAAAGCAATCCGCCAATTGACTAACAACCAGGTTCCTACTTACTACTAGGTAAGCAGACGAGTGTGGAGTAAGGAAACTTGCCCAACATTTCACCCTGCCAGGAATCGAACCCAGGTCTCTCACTTGTAAGGTGAGTGCTCTAACCACTAAGCACTACAAAAAAATTATGCAGCAATATATATTAATATATCAAGATATATATATATAAATATATCATCTTTTACATTGCAAATAAATAGTTTTATTTTAAATGTCATCATGTCCCCTTAACCTCTGGAAGGCCGCAGAAGGATTTCTATGCCAAAGAATTATGAAGGGTTTGGAAATTTGGATTCAGATAGGCTTTTTGGCTGCATGCAAAATTCCAGATTAAGGGAGTTACATCCTCAGAATATGGACTACAAACGAGAACATGAAGTGTCGAAAATATGTTTTTAGTAAAAGGGTGATTGGCATGAGGAACAGACTACAAGCACAGGTGGTGGAACCACAAAACTACAAAAGGTTTTAAAAATGAACTAGACAAGTGCACGTCAAGTAAAAGGATTCATACTTATTCGATTCAGAGATGTTTAGTCTTGTGGGAAATGGAATCGGTAGGTTACAAGGATCGATGGTCCGCTCCTGCTTCACAATGTTTACAACATCACTGTTAAAATCAACAACAAAATATGGAAGAAGATTGCAAGACTTAAGTTAATTTTGAGAATGAATTGAATTTTAAGACATAATGTTTTAGATTTGGTCTTTTTTTTCCAATTCTGTTTCATATCATTCCGTGGACATTGACAGAAATTCATTCCTGCAGCTGTGATTGTAAAGAAAACATGACCAGAGGTTGAAAGATGCAATGGTCTTCAGTGCCTCTGAAAGTAAAGTAAAGGGTTGACAGTGGATTTGATTTGGTTTCATTATATGAATATCTCAAGTCTTCAGCAAAGAGACTTGACAATTACAGTTTATCAGACTTTAGATATTAATACCTCCAAAATGAAACAAGTGAAATCACAATTGTCTTCAGAGTTAAAGTATTATCGTGAGCACTATTGAATTTTATGTTTATTAAAATTTAAATTTATGGAGGAATGCAGCATGAACCAGGGAAGGAATAAACCCGAATGACTGAACAGGCACTTTTCAAATGAGTATCATTTTTAAAATGTAATTTTAAATTTTAATGGGAATTTTTATTTAAAAAATCTATAACATCCACAATTGGAGGGGTCTTTCCATAGAACACTGGGAGGTGAAATAAATACATAATGAATTAATCAATCAATATTCAACTTCAGACATGAATAATTGTTTGCCTATACTTCCACAGCTTATATTGTACAAGTTCCCATTTTATTTTGTCCAGGTACCGTTAAACTCTGAATATTGTGTTTGAAAAAGAATGTTTTATATTGAACTCTTATCCTTATTTAACTTTAGTTTTTAGTTAAAGAAAAATAAGTGATGCACTTTTATGTCTAAAATAAATATTGACTAACTTATTAACAGAGCATATTCATATTCTTAATATATTGAAAACAAAAGCGAACATGAAGTGCCTGAGAATTTTGTTAATAAAAGTGTGATAGGCATGCAGAACAGATGACCAGTACAAGTAGAGTAACTACAAAATGTTTCACAAATTAACTAGACTAGTTTTAAGATAAAACTGTCTATTAGGCTAGGAACAGGGAGTACTGGCCTTTGGCAAACATAGATTTAGGAGCAGTTTATTCACAGTATAAACGTGCGGGTTTGCCCTTTCTCTCGTCCATGTTCCTTTTTTTTCAAGGAACAAATGTAATTCCAAGGAACAAACAGCGCCTGCACTTAAATTAAGGCTGAGAGTAAAGGTGAGTGACCATTGCCTTTAATATGGTCACCATCAGTATCACTCTGTGTCAGCCACTTGCGCACTATGGAATGCTCAGTGTTGTGCTTGACAACTCAGTGGAGATCAGTGANTTTTTTTCTCCCTGAACGACAGGTCGATATTGGCAACAGGCTGCCTGCCTTCCACATAATGGGAGAATAATAACATAATAGCATCACCCAAAGTGGGAGCAGAATTTCCCTTCATATGATTGCAATTTAATTTCAGGGCACATCTAGAACAATTCACGTTTACTTTAGCACAAAGCCACTGTTCTCTGATGCACAAACTCTGTACATTATGTACAAATGTACTGTGATACTTTATGAAATTGCTCTAATGCTGCACTTATACTATCCATTGGAATTAATGTATAATGTGGTTTCAAGAGTATTTTGATACAACAACAAACAAGTCAAAGCAGGCCATTCTCCTCCTCATTGTTCTATTCAACAGTGTTTATTTTTTATGGGAAACCTTGGAATAATGATAACATAATACTTGGATTTCAAATAGCGCCTTTTCATGTTTTCAAGATGTCTCAAAGCGCTTCGCAGAATATACTGTAAAGTGAATTGTCTGTATAGTTTTGTGTGCAAAACGCAGCAGCTAATTACACACAGCAGTGTCCCACAAACAGTCGTGGATTGAGTGACCAAATTATTATTATTTATTGACATATTTTGAACGGATTATTATCCCCGGAAAAGCAATCTGCTAATTGACTTACAACCAGGTACCTATTTACTGCTAGGGAAACATGGGCATGTGGAGTAAGGAAATTTGCCCAACGTTTCACCCTGCCAGGAATCGAACCCAGGTCCTCTCGCTTGCGAGGTGTGCACTCTAACCACTCAACTACAAGACTCCTGTTAAAGAAACCCTCACAATTTGTACCTCTAACCCTTTTAGAAATATCAAAAACACAAAAAAATTACAGCTAGCTATTAAAACTGTTTTGATTATTTTGGACTTCTGTTTGAAGGATGTTTTCTGTTGATAAGGTGTGATTTTAAGGACTCTACCTTCATATTTTTACTGGTGCACTTGTGGCCTAAAATGGCACTGTCTTAGGCTGTAAAATCATTTTGCCTTCAAATTTCAATCGCACCAAACTACAGAAAATTCTTAAAATTCATTCTCAATTTGGAAACCAGTCTTCTGTAGTTCTTAAAAGGCCCGGCTTTCAAATTAAGGTTGATCTTAAGAATTTTCCACAATTCTGCATTATCTTAAAGTTTATGACAAAAAATGTTCTTGCAGACTAAGACTAGGTGGAATTTAGGGCCTGTGGAGTAGGTTGTTTCGGACGCAATGTGAATCAAAGTGTAAATGCACGAGTGCTTCTTTGAAAACTCTCAAAACAATTGCATTTGTTGTCGTTAAAAGGCCAATCTCAAGACTGATGTTTTGGTGTTCCATAAATGTGGAAAACTCACAAATCAGATGTTTTATTAATTGGCTGCCGCATTTCGTCCACAGTATAGAGTTAATCTACTTTTACAGCATATCTTGTGAATCACTTTGAGACATCTTGAAGATTTGATAAGGCGCTATATCAAATGCAAGGATTATTATTATTATCAAATTCAAGGATTATTATTATTATCAAATGTAAGGATTATTATTATTGTACTTTCACACAGCCTGATTTGGAGTATGCGGTGTAAACCTTGTTTCCTGCTCCACATTCTTATTATCAAAGCAGCTTCAATTGCGACTGCATAACCACAGCAATCTGTTATGAGAAGACCTTGACACGTAAATCTCCCCAAGACATGGCTCTTCATGCAAATGGAATACAGTAATGCAAACAAGTCTGAAAAACTCAACCCAATTAGAAGTGTCTGAGCATGCTAGGTATAACTTATGTGAGGTTCTGTGTGATGTTAAAAATGCAAAATGCGACAAACAGTCATAAATAATCTTACAGAGAAAAAAATGGTTCTTAAAACTTTAATGGACAAATTAAAGCTGTGGACTTTAACCTGGATTGCTCAAATAAAATGAGGTATCTCTGCCACCTGGTGCCACAGATGGAAAACTGCAGCAAAGCATTGGTTGTGTTGGCCAACATACGCCCTCTTGTGGTGCTATAAAACATGGCATTAGGTCTTTGCATTTTTAAAAATAACTTTAACTGGAATTTAATTTACTTTTTTACTTTTGCTATTTAACAACTTTAACTGAGCACAGAGACTGTATTTCTGTTATGTGGAATTGTGAAACGACTTTGCCAATTCACAGTCTGCATTGAACCATTGCAGCTAATAATAATGCTTGTATTATAGTACCTAATAATGCTTGTATGATAGTACCTAATAATACTGCTTGTATTATAGTACCTAATAATAATGCGTGTATTGTAGTACCTAATAATAATGCTTGTATTATAGTACCTAATAATAATGTCTGTATTACAGTACCTAATAATAATGCTTGTATTATAGTATCTAATAATAATGTTTGTATTATAGTACCTAATAATATTGCTTGTATTATAGTACCTAATGATGCTTG
The DNA here is from genome assembly GCF_018977255.1 of Callorhinchus milii. NCBI lineage: Eukaryota > Metazoa > Chordata > Chondrichthyes > Chimaeriformes > Callorhinchidae > Callorhinchus > Callorhinchus milii. Next base: position 48,914,660 of record NW_024704743.1, on the reverse strand, counting down.
TATTACAGTACCTAGAACATTGAAATCTATCAAAACACTTCACAGGTAGTTGTTGCCATATGTAGTGACTATATATGTTTAGGCAAACTTATCAGCCCATTTGCGAACTGCAGGTTAATCAAGAAGCTGTGAAGTGAATGACTAATTTATCTGGAGGATCGTTGATCAGGACACCAGGAAAAACACCCTTCTCTTTTTAAATAGTGTAACTGGATGCTCAGCATCCACCTATCCAGGCAGATGGATTCTCGGCTCAAAGCCACATCTGCAGGATGGCATCTCCAAAACCTCACTGCTTTCCCAGCACTGAGAGTCAACTTAGACTGTAAACTTAGTTCACAATGTATAAACTGGTATCAAAATGTAAGTCTTTCTTTCTTGCATTCACTGTGGAAAAGTCATCGGATTTTCGTCTTTACTGGTGATAAAAGTTGGGATGGTTTTTCTATGTTTTTTTAGTTTAAAACTGAGAAATTTTGGTAGAGATTGCACTTCAGGTGAAAAAAATTCCGGTCACAATAACATTTCATCTAACCAATTAACAAATTGTGGTGTTTATTGCCCCAGAGATTCTGTGGGTAAATTTAGTGCTCAATGTGGCTAACTTGGAGGCTATCTAGTTCCTGTTGGTGCAGTGATGCATGAATGAAGTCTAAATTGCAGTATTCACAGTAGGATTTGCAGAGGATTAGTAAATATTGAATCCTGCTGGTACCACTTCTAATCCACAGGAGCTGGAATCTAACCCAATTTCCTTCTGGTTGTATCAGAGTGAAGCAGTATCAGCATGTTGCACATCCAGTTACTGGCAGGATTCAATATTTATGAACTCTTTCATGAATTCTATTGAGACTGCAGTATTTCTGAACCCTCGGTCCAGGCTTACATTCAAATAATGGCCACTCGGGAGAGGCGGTGGAGAATACACTGCAATTGTTGAAACCTTTCTCCTGTATGAATCATGGCTCAGCTGGAGAGGAGATGAGGGGTTAAAATTAAAAGAGGAAAACATTAAAAAAAAGCAAACGATTGATTACCTGTCATCACATAACCTCATAGACCACAGTCCCACTCCTGAGGAATTATGCGAATTAGTGTGTTTCAGTCACATACCAATGTATTTATGTATTGATGAAATAAAACAAACTTTAACCTCTGTTGTACTTACTATACTGTTTCCACTCCATAATATGGTGCATGATTCTTTCATCTGGCAGGGGATCCACTACAAAGATGTATAGGTTAAAATTAGAACTAACATAACTAATTCAAAACTCTGCTGCTAGTATACTCACCAGCTCTGAACTCCATATCTCCATCACACCAGTACTCGCCAGCTACACTGGCTCCCTATCACAGCACGGATCGGCTTCAAGATTCTCATCTATACATCCCTTTGTGCCCTGGCACCTCCTCACCTCTCCGACCTGCTTACTCCCCAACTCACCACCCAACGCCTCTGCCTGGCTGGCTCCAGCCCCTTGCTTGTTCCTTGTCATCTCCGCTCCACCATCGATGGCTGTGCTTTCAGCCACTACACCCCAAAACTTTGGAATTCTCTCCCTCAATCCTTCTGCCTTGCCCCTCCTTCCCCATTTTCAGATCACGTCTAAGACTTTTCTTTTCGACTGTGCTCCCCCCAGCTCGGCGTCACTGTTAAGCGCTCTGAGTGAAGGGTACTAAGTAAAGCCAAGTTGTTGTTGTAGAACTGAGGTCAGAAACCTTTTGTTCACACGGAGGGTTTTGAAGATGTGGAATACTGTACTCCAGAAAGCTGCTCCAGAATCATTTAGGATATTTGAAAGAGAGTTAGACAGATATTAGTAGATGCATTAAGGGGTATGGTAAAAGGGCAAGGGATTAGGATTAAAAGATCTGATAAGATTTGGTGGAACGACTGGAAAAGGCTCAATGGATTGAATGGCTTCCTCCTGTTCCTGTTTTCCTTTGTTTCTAATATGATCCTGTGGATCAAAAGGATTTCAGAATAGAATAACATTTAGCTCTGTTTCCAATGTAAAATTGTTTCAAATTCATTTCTGCTTTTCTACAGGTGATTTTTCTTTGCATAAAAAATTTCAGAAGATCATCAAGAATTGGATTAATTTTTTTGTGGGGGGTGGGGGAAGGGGGTTCTTTTTCTTAACTGAAGTAGCCTGAAAATAACTCCTTGTAAAGCAAGTGAAAATTCTTCTTCAAATACTGCTGGACACGAGTGTTAGAAACCATTTAAAAATAATAAACAGAATTTGACATCTTGTAACAAGGCCCTGAAACAGTAGATGACTTATACAATGTACAAGACTTGCACAGGCAACTTAAGATCACATCTTGCCAATGAAACCATTATAGAACATGTTTCATTTCCTAGCCAGGTACGGTGATTTATATCCTTCAAGAATATTATACATCAGTCAGCAGAAGCCGTGTTTAACTTCCTGAGCAAGAGAGACTGCAGAAATATGAGTGAAATAAAATCCGAATTTCAAACCCTGGCACGCTGCAAGTGTGTTTGGTTAACGGTGTGAACACAGAGGAAAAGTAAACAAATGAAACTGCACCGTTTTTAAAATAAAAACTGTTGTTGGCTTTAGCTGTTTTAGCAGCACATTGGCATTAGGCAGATGTTGACTGCAATGTCAATCCACTGATACACTATTTACACTGTGAAAATATCAGTGTTACAAACGTGTGTCTGGGATTTGTGTCACATCAGTTTTCATGCACAGCTTAAAGCATTCACAGAGAATTAAATGGAACAAAGGATTTGTTTGTTAAACACAGTTTGCATTCTGCATTCCACTGGAGTGGGTGCAGTGCAAGGATCTCTACATTTCATACTCTGTCGGTTTCAAGCACCACTTTTCTGGATATTGCATTTGCTGAAGTTTCAGTAAACCAGACTTGCAAAGGTTCACTTGCTTTGAGTGAGACTCAGTCATTTCTGTTAAAGACTTGATTCAACATGTTGCACTGTGAAAAACTGGCACAGTTTTGTTCAAAAGGGGGAATGTGATCCAACCTACTTTCTTTGCTTATACTATTTCAGTCCTGACCACATCCTATCCACGAGGATAATATTTACACAGAATCACGGAACCATAACAATGAGAGCGCTTTAGGATTTAAAAATTATGAATTAGTATGATTATACTACTACTGATTAAATACAGGGGCAATCATGGGCTTTAAGATCTGATTTAAAAACCACAAACAATTAGTTTGTATTTATACATTAGTTATTTGTTAATACTGTGTTTGAAGGTGCTGAATAAGTGCAAGTTGCTCGTGATGTTATTGCAGAGACTGGATATTTTTTATGCAATAGATGAAGTTTCTAAACATCCAACTAGAAAATCTGCAGATATCTCGTACACTTTCTAGATGCCTTCCTGTGCACGTTTCATAGTGAAGATGAATGTCAAGAATCCATAAACTGCTGCAAATTGCCCTTCCATGGAAAACTGCCCTGAACTAATTTCAACCTGATACAGACCCCACTAGAAGCATGATAGTGCATTAAAATCAAACATTGTTGTTTTTGTTGCAAATAATTAGATGTGCACTAACATAAAAATAGCACAAGAGATTTATTTTAACTGAGAAGAGTACTATTCCAAACTATTATCAAAGTTAAACAGGAAGCTGACATTGATCTTATTTTGCTTTGTTTCATCAAACATTTGTTGACCTTTATTATTTCCATTGGTTTCCAAATTTGCTGATGAGGTTATTTCAATGAAAGGGTTATTACCGAACTTGTATTTTTCAGTATGGCATAGTTCACTGCATTAATTTCTCACTTTGTGGAATTTGTCATTTAATTTAGTCTGTTTGCAGTGGAATCCCTGCAAGTAACAATGCAACAAGAGCAGCAAATTATTGTTCAGTGAAGTGCACAGAGATACTAGGAATAATGCAATGTATTCAGAGTAAACGAACACTACAGTTTTCAGGCTGTCAACTAAGATTCACACAAATAAGCATAATTAATCCAACACAATTCATTTAAGATTTACTTCTCTCCTGTGCATTTACCCATCATCACATCTTTTTCTGGAATAATACAAAGATAATAAATAACTTGACCTATTGGCCCAATTTACAAAGCAATGCCATCTTGAAATTACAGTAATTTATAGCTTCAGGCACTGAAGCTAGGTGTTAAAAACATGATGTTTTCTTTCTGTTGACAAGGCACAGATATTCATGGGAACCACAATAGATGTCATTTGGGGACATATAACAGCGATAACATCATGTCACCTTGTGAACACTGAGATAGACTCTGTAACTCCTATGCTTCCTGCATTCACAGCAATGGGAAATTTCAGAGTTAGGCAGCAGGCCAAGATTAAATGACAAATCAACACCAGGATCTTTAGCACTAACTAGCTATAGTATTTAGCAAAGTTATCTACCAATAAACTTACTTTGAAAAATGCACACAAGAGACAGCTAAAAGCAACCTCAAAAGTATGTGTTAGTCTGGCTCTTGCCTCCTGGTCAGAGACTAGCCGGGCCCATATTGAGATTTGAGCTCCATATCTAGGCTAACACTGCAGTTCAGTAGTGTTACACTGTTGGAAGTGTCATCCTTCAGATGGGATGTTAAACTAAGTTTTTGTCATAACCCTACTTATAAGAAAAGACCTGCCATGGCCATTTTCAGCCCTCAGCTAAATTTACGAAGAAAACAGAGGATTAGTCATTCATCTGTGGGCTGTTTGTGTAATACTTGTTAGTGCTGTCCTGACAGACACAGTTGGGTCCCCAAATCTTGGCTCCTGCCCACTTGCATCTAATATTTTCCGGAATTAGGTAAGCAGGATCCCTCCCTCCAGGGAGAGAGTTCACATGCCATTCCAACAATCTATCTCTGAAATTTCCATGCAGGATGCATGGAATTTCAGTTTAGTTTGGATACTCTTAAGCATGGTGACTGGTTTCTGTATGTGTCAGACACCCGACTGACCAAAAAAAACTAGAAAGAATCAAATCAAGGGAGGTGGAGAAAACTGGAAGACCAAGTAGGCAAGAATAAAAGCAAAATATACTCACATTCCTTTCCATAATAAGTTCTGACAAGGCAAATGTTTCACCCAGAAAGTGTACAATCCATTCCCTTTACAGTATACTCTAAAGCACTTTGAAATGTCTCAAAGACGTGATAAGGTACTATATCAAATGCAAGGATCATTATTATTATTATTAATTTAGGTATTCAGATGGCATGTGTTTGAAGACTATGTTCCTCAGGACTGACTAAGCATTGCAATGCTCACCTCACTCGAGCTCAACAGGGCTGTTACGTCCTCCTGACGTGAAAGGCACTATACAATGTTATTTTGTTGTTGTATTTTGTTGTTTTGGCAACAGGAGTTCTGATAAGAAAATGTTGCATTATTGAAACACACACTTGTTCAAAGGATATCAAAACTTCTCTGAAAATCCAGCAGTTCAGGAAAATGAAAGTCACTGACAGCAAATTCAGTTATTAAACAAGGTTTGAGCTGCCTGGGGCACAGCAACTGAAGCACTTGACTGTTTGACAGCCAATCTGGTTTGTATTGGACAACTGGGGATGTCCATCACACTAGTGCTGTGGGCATTATACCAGCAATTTGAGCCCAGGCTCGCAACGAATTGAGTGTGAATTCAGCACCACCCTGGGAGGGCAATATCAGGAGGTATTGATTTCTCTGGAATTAGTGCCAAACACTGCTTCAGACCGGGAGGAGGAGAGGGAGAGCCAGATTGGGGTTATATAGTAGACTCAGACAAATATGCTAGCATTTGGGGTTTTGATAGTGAGCACTATGGATTCATCTAAAAGCCAGAATTGGCCCTGTGTACCCTGATCCTATCAGCCTGAGCTAATGCTCCTTGACCCTGTGCATCTTAACCTAGTGCATCCTGATCTAATACACATTAAGCTAATGTGCTCTGATCCAGGGCACTTAAGGCACTGCATCCCTGCGCTTTCTTACCTTGTGCACCCTGACCCTGTGCATCCTGACCCTGTGCATCCCAATCATGTATGCCCTGCCCCTGAGTACCCTGAGAGTCACCACAAATTCCAAACGAATTTCGACATGTGCTATAATTCTTACAGTGCATCAGCAGCATTTTATTTTTTGATCAGTCACACGCAGAAACCCATCACCTTGCTGAAGAGAAACAGCAGCCTAAAATGTCTTCCTTTGTGTGAATTTTCGCAGTACTCACCTAGCCCAGTAGATGGCGAGCGAGAATGGAATGAGAAACTCCATAAATAATAATCCTGGCATTTGATATTGCGCATTATCATGTCGTTGAATCGCTTAACAGAATATACTAGAAGGTGGTGTGATTGTGTGTACTTTGTGAGCAAACGCAACAGCCAAATTTTTGCACAGCAATCACTGTGGCAAGGAGGGGAAAAAATTACATCACTTTATTTTGTGGATTCCTCACATTTTGGAAAAATTGACACATCGGACTTTACTGTCTTCTTGACATAAGAAGGATGTGTTGCGGCATGCGACTCCTCTTTATTTGGAAGAAAAAATTGGATTACAATAGGAGAAATTAGGGCATGTGAAAAAAGCAGGGGCGTGGAAATAAACAGAGAACTCTTACGGAGAAATCACAGAGATGGGGTCTGTCAATCTCTTTGATTATACCTGCACGGCTTGATAGGATATTGCAATCATCAAATTACCATTAAATTAAATTATCCTGTGAAGCATTTTGAGACGTCCTTCTGATGAAAAAGGCACTGTAACAAATTGCGAGGAATTTTATTATTGCCAAAACATTTTAAATACATGAGATCCAAATTAACATATGAAAAATATATTTTATACTTTTTTTAAAATTGTACTGCATTTGTGTGGCTTCAAACAATGAAGTAATTTCTATTTATTTCTACAGTCATAAATTTTGGGGAAATATTTGAACACCTCAGTAGTTATAATGAAGTGTGTAGCTGTGCTTCTATAATGGAGATGCAATACTGAAAGACATGTGGAAGCAGTTGTGGTAAAGCAAGTATATAAAGTTTTATTGTAGCAAATTTATTTCTATCAAACACTATGATTTAATAAGACACCTACCACACTTACAAAGGGAAAATACTCCAGCACATCCCCAGTATTGAGGAGCAGGGATCAAGAGCCGTCAGCCAAAAGGACAGCTTAAAATATTCCCTGAAGCATTCCCACCTCAGTTTACTCAGGCTCTGTTTAGTTTATTAATTCTTTTTTCACACTTTTTTTATTCAAAAAAATAATAAAACATGGAACTTGAAAAGGCCATAGAGCCTGTCAAACTACTGTCTTAAAACTCACCACATAAAACTAGCCTGTCATACATTCCATCTCGTTCACTCATACTATTGTTTCACTCACTACAAATGTTTTTGCTCTAGAAGCTTAGAGCAACTCTAGAAACTCTAGAAACTTTGGTCACTTTGGTGACCAAGTGTATTCAAGAACCAACATTGATACTGGAGCAATGCGGAACAAGTTCAACTGTTTCACTTATACCACTGAGCTCAGCAAATGTTTCTGCAGTTAGTCTGTGATCAGCAAAGACAATTAAGAAAAATCGCACAAGTATCTATTCATCCCAATCTGTTCAACTTAGTCCAACTAACCTCCACAGATGACATTCACCATGACCCAAGACCCAGACCAAGCACTGCATTAAATAAGAGCCCCAAATGCAGTTGAAAGCAATTCTCCATGCTGCAACTGTCTGGTTTAAACCTCTTTCCTATGACCCATTGTGTTTATTGTAATAACACTCTTTCAATCACCTGTGAGAGCAATTTTTTCATCGCCAAAGGAAACCCTATGGATCCTGTCACAGGTCATTACATGTAAAACATTTTTACTGGGAACTGACTGTGTGACCAACATAAGCGTCAAAAATCTTCTTGTCTGCCACAACTTCCTCCAGCCATAATTGGTACCAGGTGACACAGATGTTCCAGATGTTGCACAGAATCCACAGAAATGGAACCGGTGCCAGGAAAATATGAATGACTGATAAAAATCAAGCATTATAGGATTAAGATCAGGCAAACCATTTTATGAAGAATGTAGGAGCATGACCAAATCTAGCAAGCAGTCCACTTATCTCCTGATAATTGCATGAGATTATGTTTAATAAAGAGTACAAAATGCTTCCTCGATGGAAAGGCAGCTGTAACAAATGGGTTGAAGTAAAAGCTAAATAGAGCTGGTGGACACAAGATATGCAATAAGAGTAGAGTAAAAGCCTCTTAATAGGAATGTCCTTGTAGCAGGTAAATATGATCCCTTTATGCAATTGATCCCATTGAATAAACATAAGCCATATGGTGAAAGAACTGGTGCCTGAGCTATGTACATGTCACCAAATTGGGGTTGAAGAAACTCTCCTCGGGAAATCAGTAGCATTACTGAAATCCAGCTGTTAGAAATTCTAGGTATATAGTAAAAAGGAGTAACTGCTAAATCTATCCTATTGACTCCTACAGAAGGGATATAGAAGTTGAAAAAGCTCTACCCCAAGAAAGATGCAGTGTAACTGGTGCCTCTGCTGAAAATAGCACCTTGGGATGTAACCCCCACTAGAGGAAACACCCAGTATGTGATGGTGTCTTGCAAAATCTTGGCTCCCTCCCACCTTGCAGTTTACACTGTGAGGCACTGTGAAAATACAGTTCATAATGTGAAGCACTTTTTCTGGCAATGAAGCACCAATTACATTATAAAAATCCTGAGGAGAGCTTTTTCAACCCGTGTCCCTTCTGTAGGACCAAAAGGTCCAATTCAGCAGCCAGTATGTTTTATTATACAACTGATGTTTATAGGTTGATACCATTACAATAATAATCCTTGCATTTGATATAGCGCCTTATCACATCGTCAAGACGTCTCAAAGCACTTCATAGAATATACTGTAAAGTGAATTGACTGTATGTTTTGTGGGCAAAACACAGCAGTCAATTGCACACAGCAGTGACTCACAAACACTCGTGGATTGAGTGACCAAATTATAATTATTTTTTTCTTAATTTATTTTTTTTGAAGGGATTATTACCCCAGCCAATCGAGTAACAACCGGGTTCCTAATTACTGCTAGATAAACAAAGACGTGTGGAGTAAGAAAACTTGCCTAAGGTTTTACCCTGCCTGGGAATGGAACCCAAGTTCTCTCGCTTGCGAGGCGAGTGGTCTAACTAATACATGAGTTGCATTGTGCAGCCATCCGACAGCACACATCATACAGCACAACCAGTGCATTAGTTTCACTCTATTTATGGGCAGGCAAGTTTGTGCTACTTGTTTCAACTACAACCCTCGTTTCCAAAGCAAACCCGTGATGATACAAAAGAAACCATGCTTTTCCAGCTGTGAGTTTAAGTATTAAATATTGTTATTATCTGCTCGTTGATTCTTATCATCTTATTTGATTTTCAAAAGATATGTTATGCTTATATCCATGACATAAATAGAAAACGGGTTGGTCATGTGCTTCATATATTTGTCCAACAGGACAAGCTAATATCTGGGTACAAAAGTGATGGCATCAATTGGAAACTGTTCAAACAAATCCACTCTGGATATAGATCTGGATAGAGATCATACCATGGAGTCAGCTAGTATATTTCCTTTTATTCACAAAATAATAATGTAAAAGACTGAGAGGAAGATTTTCTTAAATTCTAAACACAGTTTATAAGATTTTTAAATAAATTATACGGTTCATTTAAATTTTTTTGTCTGGTTTTACGTTCTTGCATCGTCTCTTTGATACCTCCTTCCTTTCAGGTCCAGTCAGCAAAACAGATTGTGCAGACCAGAACATCTCTACTACTGCAGTACAATGTTGGTATCTGGCCCCAGCTTTAATGTCTGTGCTGCACTGAGGTCTGCTCTCACCTCTGTATGTCCCTGTTCTTACAATATTATAGTTTTAGAATGAAATGAGCCTTTATTTTGAGTAAACAAACTCTAGATACAAGCATCTCTATATAATGGCATTGTATGTGTCCTGTGAATGAGAGCGAATGGCAAATAACAATTAAACAAAACATGTTTTTCTGATTAAAAATACAGATAACCTAATAAAATCAAATGATTACAATATTTATGGTTCAGAACATACATGGAGTGAGGAGATGTTAGGGATGGGGTTAAGCTACGGAGGGGCTGCAGAAAACCATAGAACTTTACAACACAGAAAATCAGTCCAACTCCCAATCTCCCCCTTTGCTTCTTTGGTAACTATCTTAAATTGTTGCTGTCTAATCACTGACTCACCAACCAGTGAAAGCTGCTGAGATAGCTCCAGGGAAAAAGGGTTTTATCTCACACATTAATTAAGATATCTACTGGCTGTGTTTTTCAACAGTCACAGGTCATAATGTAACAATGCTTTCTCATAGAGGGTACCGTTACCATCTCCATCATAAGGATGGTCAGCAGAGTGAGGCATCTGCCTTGCAGAGGGCCAGTGAGAGTGTGGCACCAGCAACTACATCTACAGCAGTGTTCTGGATCACAATTTACTTTTGCACTGATGGAGTGAAATAATACAGTTAAAGTTATGACCTGTAAAGTATTTACATATGGTTAACAAATATCTTACTTTATTAACTGTTTTGCTCCTCCTCCTCCCCTCTTCCCCGTGTCACAATTATTGAGTCCTAAGCTGGTCACAACACACATTGGACAGACAAGGCAACTCCTGGAGTATTGTAGTGCTGGTTTGTGGGATGCCAGCTTGATTGATGTTTTGCAGTTAGTTTGCTCAAACGCCACACTCCACAAGCCAGCGTTGCTCCATCCATTGTGGCGATGTTGGGGGAGGAGGGGGTCACACCTGTGGATAAACTAAAATATCCACTGACTGCATTTTTCAACATTCACAGGTGGTAATGTAACAGTGGCTTTCTCATAGACCCCTCCTAGCCACATGAATATGGTCAGTGATATACTGCACTGCCAGAAGCTCTGAGATTGGTGAGAAGTGCAACCATCTGAGCAGCTGCTACTCCCTACTGTTGTCAAACACTGTAAAACGTGAAGCCTTTCGGGAAAATAGATTCTGTCACTTTACTGGTAATGTTCAAAACGCAGACCTGGCAGACCCCAAAGGTATCTCCCACGGAGGCCTGAAAGCTTCCAGATGGGTAAAAGTTGAAAGCTAAAGTTACAATGACAGCCACAGATGGTGATGGACGAGTGATGAAACCTAGTCTGAAGGATTTTTGCTCAATCCTGTAGTTGCTCCATTGTTAGCCTGAGTAAATGAGGCAATGTCCCTCTGACATGTCAAGGTAAGCGCATCCTCTGTGCTGGACAAGTATCTGCAGGATTCTGTGTGCAATGATCGGCTCTGCTGTTTCTCACACGTCCTGTCACTCATGCTCTCACATGCATGCACACCATCTCCATCAACGGTATGACCATCAATATGAATTTGCAATATTTGAGAATTTAATGTAATGTCATAATAACCCCAGCAATAATTCTCACAAGGACAGAAGCTTTGTCCATTTTTGTCTTGTGTTTAACCGCTGGCTTGGGGCTAAACACAGGTAGAATTATCACATCATATTCTGCAAATTACCCTCCACAAATCTCCATTTGCAGGGTCTGCATTCACATCTGGTTTATGCCGTAACATTCTGCAGTCTGGCAGCTTGTGAAAATCATCCCCATGTTAGTGCTAGAGCACTGTAAATTATCTTACAGCCTCTGATGTCAGCACTGTACCAGCAGTTGCCTACTGAAGCAGACCTACACATTAACAATGCAAAGCTTTGAAGAGTGAAACCACGCTGATTCCATTAGTAGCAAACAGTGCAGGCTGTTTTTGCTCTCATATAGGGCTCAGAGATTGGGACAGGTCATTGAGGGCTTATCCTTGATGGAACTCAAACTCTGGGCCTACCTGCCTCACTGTTCAGAGACCGGGAGCCAGGCATATATTGTGGGTAGAAGTTGGAGACAAGAGGAGGGTTAACAGGTGATTGCAATTCTAGGATTTAATGAGCTTGGGTTTGCTCAATATCAAGGGAAACTCAGTGGATTAACTGGACAGTAATTCTGCTTCTTGTATCTCATTTAAAACTTAATTAAAATGACCTTGCTAACCTTCTCTCACACTGAACAGAACACCATATACTACTGAACAGTGACACTAAGACTGAGGAAATGTTCACAACTGTTCAGCTTGATAATCCTCTGTGCATTGTGGGGGAGGGTGGGGGAGCGGGCAGGCAGCTGCGGTAATTTGGCATTTGGAGATAAGTTAGTTTCATAGTGACATTCATAGCAATGGTAGATCAGAATAAAGTCAACCCTCTATGATGGTTTCGGTAGTTCCTGACAGGCTGATCCACAGTACTTCATGGCACTGCTGATGACAGATCTGGTTCATTAGTAAGGCTTGGAAGAGGACACCAGTCATTGGGATCAGGTATTCTTCTCACTTGGCTCTGTTAACCCTGTGCGTCAAAGCCTTAATAAGCTGGTGCTAGCTGGAAAAGCAGGAGGAAGCTTGGCAGTCAGTGTATGAAATGGCAAGTTGTGCAGTTTTAGTTGGACTCCAACAGTACACTCGAGCAGTCTCCATATCTTGGCACGTTCCAACCTGTGCCTGAACTGTCCAAAATTGGGTAGGCAAAGAGTGTCCCTCTGGAGAAAGAGGGAACATTCCAACCCACACAAACAGAAATTTCCATACATATGTCAAACTCTCAGGAATTGAGTTTGGATACTCTTATGCAGACCGGTGAGTTTCTTTATGCGCCAGATACTCAGCTGACCAAGAAAGTCCAGGTTGGTTAAAGAAATTGTGTAAATGTGGCCAGGTTGAGTTAACCAAAAGCAGCTTTCAAATGTGAGTCAGTGACTAGATAGCAATTTAAGATAGCTAGCAAATGGTAAGGTTGGGAGAATTCTTATTTCACACAGAATGGTTAGGATATGGAATGCCCTGCCAGGATTTGCAGTTGAATAGATATTTAAAGATGATTAAACTACAGGCTATGGGGAAAGGGCGGATAAATGAGACTGGAAGGATTGCACTTTGAAAGAGTCACCACGGACAAGATAGGCCAAATTGCTTACTGTGTTTTAAATTTCTATTTCTGAGTTTTTCTATGGTTCTAATCCAGTAATTATCACATAAGAATCAAACTACAGGTATTGTTTTCCTTTTATATAGATTCCATAAGAGGAAATTTTAGTATTTACATCTTCTTCAGCGAAGGTGAAGATATTTTGATGTAATTCTGTAAAACTTATCTGTTATCGGTTGATTGTTTTCTGAGCTTGTAAATTGGGAATGCAATTTCTCTCAAATAGCATCATAATAAAACCTTCCTTAAAGTGTGAATATTATTTTTCTCTCACGTCACAGAATTGAAATGTCTAAAATATTTTATGCAAAAAAAATCTTTGGAAACAAAATTGTAAACAACCAGGATCTATTCGATTACACTGCAGTTGAACAATTAGTTAGTATAGATTTAATAAATAATAATCCTTGCATTTGATATAGCGCTTCATCATGTCTTCGAGACGTCTCAAAGCGCTTCACTGAACATACCGTAAAGTGAATTGATTGTATATTTTGTGAGCAAAACATGGCAGTCAATTGGGTACAGCAGTGTCCCACAAACAGTCATGGATTGAGTGACCAAATTATTATTATTTGTTTTATTTAATTTTTTTTAAGGAAATATTACCCCGGAAAAGCCATCTGCCAATCGACTAACAACCGGGTTCCTACTTCCTGCTAGGTAAATGGAGGCATGTGGAGGAGGGAAACTTGCCTAACGCTCCGCCTTGCCCAGGAATTGAACCCATGTCCTCTTGCTTGCAAGGCAAGTGCACTAACCACTAAACTACAGGACTCCATTAACACAATCAGGTCATTCAATATCTTGAATTATAACCTGGCTAGGCCCATGAATAGGGACACTGCAGCTTTAAAGATGACAACGATATAAATAAATGCTTAGATGTATGAAAGACATCTTCAATTCTTAGGATTATAGCCAACTAATCCTTGTGGTAGCTATTCATAACTGACATTTGTTACTTACTATAAACTGTATAATTACACATTCTTTAAAAGATACATGGACAGATGTTAGTAATCATACAGTCTCTGCACCACCGCTGGGGTAAGCGGCAATGGAGATTTACTGGCATCATTCTCAAATCACATTGAATTAAGAGAAGATGAAAGCTAATGTGCACACCCAGCGCTCAGACATACAGAATTACGTGGGATATGTTATGGAAGCCACGCAGTGCACGATTTGTATACAGATGTTTAAAACTCCACCTGTATAATCAGGTTCCAGTGTAACCTGATTGCTGAATTAGTTCTAAATTAAAGACACATGTTCGGAACTGATTTTGTCTATTATTCTAGACTGGTGTCCATTAGGACATCTGAGGATTTTTTCTTGCCTGGCCGAAGGTGGGGAGCAGATGGAGGTGGGAGCAGAGAATGGTATAATGGGGTGGGGGTGCATGAAGAGCAGAGATGGGGAGGGGAAGAAGGGATGGGATGAGCAATGTGAAGGGGGATGGGGATGGGATGGGAGGTGACGGGAGGAGGAAAGGGTGGTGGGGAAAGAGGGTGTTAAGTCTATTTTATCCATTTCACTGAAGCCTGATATCACCAGCAGTGGACAGACAATGCCAAGTCAGGGCTGCCGTGAGACGCTAGAGGCACTAGAATTTTCACCGGTGATAATCACATAGAAATTGCAATCATTTTTGTCCAGTGGGAGTTGGGGTTGAATACCCTCTGGTTTCTGGATGGTGCTGTCTCTTGCCAGCCCATTCAGTTATGATGTTGATGTTATAATCTTACCGGATTAGCATCACTACGTCTACTGATTCGAGATCTGGCCTCGCTGAAAAACATGTAAATCCAAGAGGAGGAGAGTGAGGAATTCACACTTTTTCAACAGTTTGTGGTCTAAAACTAAATCTTTAACACTTAAAAAAGTTACATTTTAAATGTTAGTCAGTATTCTATCCTAGTCAATAGATGCACATTGTCTTTGTTACCTCTCTCAAGATGTGCTAATTTCTAAAGATATAACAATAAATTCAACCGTAGGAAATATTGCTCAAGGGTGAATGTGATTGCGACGTGAGGTTTGTAAAATGCCAATTATGCTGATTAACAAAAAAAATGACCTTATGATAATTAAGCACATTGATTGTTCCTTGGATGTGTTGTGTTGGATACTTTCCCTCCCCCACCAACACCCCGCTCAGTGTTTGTTTTCAGAATCTGGCAATGCATCATACAAGCTTTACGGCTCACAACATCACATTTGCTGATGGTTTAACGACCTTAATTGGCTGTATACTTATATTCACTAGGAAAAAACTATTCACCTCCAGGAAGAATCCATAGTATTGTAGCAAACAATAGTCTCTAAACTCATTTATGCTAAAATCCATAACCTTACACTCGTGAGAAGCACTGGCATAGAATGGCCTCCATCTGTGCTGTTAATGTTACGATCAGGGAAACTATCTGCTCGATTCAATGCAACTAGTATTCTTAATCCTGAAGGCTGTTGAATCTGTAAAAGCACAATTAATTTTAAATGAAGAAGGAATAAACCATAAAGATTTGAAATGGATAGGAAGATTGAATCTTCTGGTGAAATGCAATTTTGGGAAGTCCTCCAAATGTGAAAATGTAAATTTGTATTGTATGTTTTAAGTATCCTTAAAATCTTTTGATCTCTGGCCTGTGATGCTGAGCTTCGACTACTGTTCATTTTGTCTCACACTCTTTTTGGTCACATCATAAATAATAATAATCCTTGCATTTGATTTAGCCCCTTATCACATTGTCGTGACATCTCAAAGCACTTCACAGACTATATTGTAAAGTGTAGTGATTGTGTGTTTTACGGGCGAAATGCAGCAGCCAATAATGTCCCCAAACAGTCATGGATTAAGTGACCAACATTTTTTCCAGAGGGATTATTACCCCCAGAAAGTGATCCGCCAATGCAATAACAACCGAAAAAAGCGTGTGGTGTGAAAACACTTATCCAAGATTTCCCTCTGCCCAGGAATCAAACCCGGGTCCTCTTGTTTGCGAGGGAAGTGCATTAACCACTATGCTATGGGAAACAACAATATTAAATATTAAATGAACGCAAACTCAAAAATGAAGGATACAAGGATAAAATTGGCAAGCCTCAAGGGAGATTAAAGATCTTAGGTATGTGGAACGGGCTTCTGTTAAAGCAGCCAAAGCAGTTTTAATTGATCCTTTTAAATGAAACTGAATGAATATTTGGTTAAGAACAAGACAGAAAGTAATAATAAAGATGAAGATAGACAGAGAGAGTTAATGTAAGAACCCCGTGGGTTTCAGTCTTAACCATGGGAATGTCTTCTGTGGAATGTAACAAGTCAGAGTTGAATAAAGTAAATAATGGTATTAGATGGATATCCTACAGTTTGGAGCTGATTACCTTGGGGACTAAGGGAGAAATTTCACTGTTTAAACTTTTTAGGATCTCTACAAAGATTATTCACCTCCCTCTTGAGATTAAGCTAGGGGTGAACACTGCACGTGACCGTGTAATCTGCACATGGTCTGTTGCAAGGAGTTGAAAGACCATTTCTCATTCCTCTCCTATTGTGAACCTTTGCCCTCACAGCTTGTGACGTCACCTGAATCTGTCAATTGAGTTTGTAGACTTTTAGCCACTCCCTCAACCCCCCATCCCCCATCGCTGTGCACCAGCAAATATTAAATTGCTGAAAGATCAGCCCTAATCTAATAAACCAACGCAAATGGCTCGATGGGCTGAATGGCCTCCTCCTATTCTAGATTCAGGTGACATTTTCTGAACATCAATGTCATGTGAAAATCCCAGACATATTTTGCATTTATTTTATGGAGTAACAAATGGATATGATAGTACTCTTCCAAATTGGAGGTCAGCTTTGTGATTATACATAAGGGGATTGTGTTATTTTGAAACTAAATAAAAACAGATGTTTATTGGATACAAGCCTGCAGTACACAGGGTTTTGTTTCATAAATGTGTATATTTATATATTTCAGTGGCCAGTTTTGAAAAGTCCATGGGAAAATCAAGAGAAGATTTGGAGGATGTAACTGGTAATGAATATGGTTGAGTCATGAGTGCATTTAAAACCGTTTTATCTGAGACTACAGTGAACATTTTATGAAGTAGAGAGTCTCCCAGACTAGACATGTTATCACAGACCAAATCTTCATCCTTTTTAGTATTTCCTTTGAAGTAACTTTATTGGAACAGGTCCATTTACCATCCTAATGTCTTGCAATGATTTTTTCCCCCCTCTAGAGTCTTTCATGCTGGTTTCAAACATCAGTTCCCCCATAGATTTGCTGATTTTATGTCAGTTTTGACGTTACAATTAAAGTTTCCTCCATCATGTATTTTTGAACCTTTCTGTGCAGTCAATCTAAAAGAAGATATTTGCCAAAGACTTCCTCTTCTTTCAAATTCTTTCACATTGCTAATTGAGCTGATATCTAGAATACACTTAAATAGAAAATTGTAGCCAACTATCATGTTACACTTTGACACTTCCTGTGCAATGGCAATGTTATAGCAATGGAGTCAATTTGATGGTATTTGTTAATTAAGAAATCTGGAAGCCCTTGATGCCAACTTGCATGAACACTGCTCCAGCTTTATTTTTCGAGAGGGATTCCCAGAGTGACATATGTGGTGCAATTCCAGTTACTGGAATGAGTCCCCGCTTGGATTTCTTAATTGAGAGATATTAAGATTAAGAAATCCAGGCAGCTCTGTTGGTATAGTTGATACAGCTGTGCCATATGTACCAGGCTTGCTGGTTTGAATCCCGGTCCATGCTAGGTATGCTGTCCAAAGAGTTATTATGGGATGGCTAGATAAGCTTTACCAGAGTTAGCAGAGGGGAAACCAGTCAGGATTTCTGTGACTAGTCTAATTCCGCACCCTCTATTTTGGGGGCAGGTGTGGGGAGAGAGGTCAGGCTCAGTTGTGATGTCCTCTAAAGCTGAATGCCCTGCCAATACTCCCTGCCAATACTCACTGCCAACATGAACAATAGCCACTTGAGGGGGTACTCTACTGAAGACAACCACCATCTGTGGAACCACATCCCAGCCACACCAGGACAGGAGCAGAGAGGCATGCACCAGTGGAGAAAATATTGGGAAATACTAAATGAATAAAAAGGCAAAAAAATCCACTTCTTAATTGAGAAATCCATTAACACATCCTGCAAATTAACCTTACATTCTTATATTTTATGTCAGTGCCTCAGAGGGGACCTTATACAGGTGACTAACATTTTAAATGGGATTGAAAAACTAATCCAAGGACAAAACTTTAGAATTGACCAGATAGTAGAACAATCTACTTAGAGAGTTGTAAAGACCAATTTCAGCATGCATGTGCAGTGCACAGGAAATGTGGTCAGCATTGTTTCCTGCACATAGTATGAACGTGTGCAAAACACAGGACGTAACTTCAACAGTGAGCCGTCAAGTTTCGCCCACAATCCAGTAAATCCTGTGAAGCGTTTGAGACATCTCGAAGACATGATAAGGCACTATATCAAATGCAATTATTTTTTTCATGCTCCTTTTAAGACACTGTCTAATATATTCACTCTGGGTAACCATGCTATTATGAGGTTGCCTTGTATTATTTCCTGTTAACACTATGTTGTGGTATGGATGCTGAATCTTAAAGTCATCAAAAGATTTAATCTTTATCTCTTTAATTAATTCATCCATTTTCACTATTCCCTCCTTCAGCTATGTCATGCTACCTCACTTCTGGTGCCCTCAGCATATCCACTGTCTCATGGGGTTTAAAATGTTTTTATACAAAAGTTAACGTTCTTGAAAATAATGTACAGATTAGATGCAAGAAAGAACATGGAATGTCTGACAGTGGATTTTAGGCAGTAACTTCCATCTTGTGGTTCTGTGGATATTGTGACCTGCTCCAGCGTGACTTGACAGAAACTGCTCTCTTGAATTACTGCCCCACAACTCATTGTGAGCTGCATTTATTTGTCAGCATTCTACATGACAATTTAAGTGTTTTAATCATAGGTACAAGCAAGTGGTTTATTAAAACTTATTGCTAGGACCTTTAATTATTCTCTGAAGGAAAGTCGTGGCACATTGTGCCCTGGATGTAAGGTCAGCTTGTTGCTTTAAGAGCATTGTTGCCCCTTTGCTCCTTCAGGTTAAGATATTTGAAAGGCTCTTGCACCACAATAGAGTTGGCAGTGATGCTGTGACATTACAAACCACTGTGTTATACACCTTATCTGTTTGCACGAGTACTGTAATGAATCTGTTGGAGTCTTCAAAGAAAATGCAACTGATTGCCAGTTCCCTCTGAAAGGTGAAAAAGATTAAACTAATATGAAAGATTTCAATGGACCTAACTAACATGCTTTAAATACATATCATATGCTTTTTATTCTTAATACATCATTATGTATATGTTATAAGTAAATCTATGTCCCATAAAATGCTGTCAATCCTGTGTCATTGAGCTGTTTTTTCATTCATGTTTAAGCAAACTGGCTTTGTTGAATATGTTCAAAATGCCATCGCAGAAACCATGCATTCAGAAGATTAACTTCCTGTTTCATCACCTCAGAACAAAATATTTTAAAATAATTATCTTAACTTTGCAATAACCAAACAGCTGCAAAATATGACTCATATAATGAAGACTGATCGCTCCTGCTCCAGATGCAGGAAAATAAATAGTTCTGGTTGTGGTTATTTTGTAAAGGTAGTGTATGGGACAGTAATATAATTAGTTGGGATTATCCTTTCACCACTGGTGAATCCAGCCTGGACTGACAGTATGGAAGTCTCCTCTCTTATAACACTGTAACAATCACAAGTGAAATGAGGCAGTTTCAAGCGGTATTTGTCAGAATAAGAGGATAATATAATTGCCTATAATTCAACTAATTGCCACTAAATTGGCAGTTTGTTTCAGATAGACCATAAGGATAATGTGTGGTGGAAATGAAAACTGACAATGCTACAATATGGGTGCTCGGCTAAGGTTGGGGAAAACCAAATTACTGGAACAGTGTAAAGAGACCTTTGCTCTGCATCTGGGCTGTACTTCTCATGACCTGTGAATGCTTGGTGTTGAAATGCCAAGAATATGATCCATTTCTCAGCACTGATATATCTGCCCTTTGTGAATCAAATTGGACCCCTTCAAGACTCTGGTTTTGCTGCTTATTCTGACCCAAGTGGGTAATAACTTGTTGCTAATCTCTTCAAATTTCAGACAATTATGTTTGCTTTATTGTGCCTGCAGACCACCTGATTTTTTTTAAGATGAAGCACATTTCCACCTGTTTGAGGCAGGCTGCATTTTGTGACTTCAGCAAGAAACAGCATCTCTCTAGTGTTATCCAAATGTCAGCAAGTACCAGTGTGAAACACTTGTTCACACACAAAGCATTCTCAGACCGTCAAATTCAACATCTCGTTCCTAGGATCCAGAAAATAACCTTGCACATGAGCACAAGTGCCACCACCACCCCCCCCCGCCAACTACTGCAAGGGTATTACCATTGTTGAACAGTATAAGGTTAGTCAAAGAGATAGAAACACACATAGACTTAGAGAGAGTCATAGAAAGAAAGAGAGTAAATCTACAAGAGATGGAGAGTGAGGGAGAGAAAGAGAGAGAAAGACAGTAGTAAAAGCTAGACTAAAAAGGGATTAGGATTCCATTGCCATAGTCAATAGAAACAGTCTAGTTTATTGCATTTACTTTATTTCTATTGGCTCTGGCGCAGAAAACCTAACCCCTTTGGGGACATTACTCAGGATTTTTTGGCCTCCCTTACTGCAGGCAGGAGTGATTACTGTTCTTAAATCTAACAGTTGGACTGGAAAATCATGGAACCATCCCAAATCCCCATTTTAAAACTTCCCTCAGCAAAGAATAGGGGTTAGATCCATGGAGACATCTCATCCACGAGTATGTAAAAAAGGCAATTTTTCATTAATAGATTTGCCATGTTATATTTTTGCTTCATAGTGTACTGTAGCACTATAACATTCTCCTAATCTCTGGAACTCCCTCTCTTTCTGGGTTTAAGTCGCACCTTTTCAAATGCATTTATTGTGACTTTCCACTTCCCCTGGCTCACTTGCTCTGTTTCCAATCCAGTCCTTGTAAAGCACACAAGTAACAACAACAACAAATTACACCTGTAAGGCATCCCAGGTTGCTGGACAGCCAGGTGTTTTTGGACCAGGCTGGGAGTTGGAGTCAGGAAGGGTGGGAGGGTGGCCGAACATACAGTCGAAGAGGAAGGTCTTTAGATGAGACTTGAAGGAGGCAAGAGAGGGGGTGAGGCGGAGGGATTGCGGGATAGAGTTCCAGAGTGTGGGGGCAGAGATGCTGAATGCCCAACCACCAATGGTGGGGCGGGAAGTGCGGGGGACCTGAAGCAGGTCAGTGTCTGCCAAGCGGAGAGAGCAGACACACTGATATGAGGTTAGGAGGTTGGAGAGGTAGCGGGGAGCAAGACCGTGGAGGGCTTTGAAGGTGAGAACGAGGGTTTTGTACTTGATTATCTAGTTACCCTACGTGAAGGGCCGCTATAATAAGTGTAAGTTGTTGTAGCCCTGGAAATGGAGTAACATGTTCTAGCACATAATCAGCAGAGGAAGAAGACCTCCCAGTGTCCGAGCAACTGCTGGAAATGCTGGTGAGAGTGGTTGCCGGCTTCCTGCACACGTGCACGAAGAGAGGTTCAGTGACATCAGCAAAAGCCCCATCAATATCCTGGCCGGCAGTTACTCTATAACATAACCCACTTTACAAGGAATCTGATATATGGACCCATATGGTTGTGTCATAACGGGATCCGACTGCATTTGCACAAGTTGTGAAGTTGCAAAATACACCCTGGCCCTCAATCAACAACGGAGTACCAGGTATAGTCACAATTTACCTGATGTATTTTTTATGTGTGTAATGTTTACTGTGTTGACCGGAAATCTGAACATCTGTTTTTTTTTCTAAGAACTGGTTAGTTATTTACTTTAGTTACAAAATGTTCCAGTTAATTGCATCCCTCTGTTCTGTATTCCCCTGTGGCCTATTAAGTGAATCATGCAGAAGTGTTTATGGGATGCATCTGATTGCAATTATAACTCAATACTGTACAGTGCTAGACACTCCACACACCCCCACCACCAGCATCATAGACGTACAGCCAGAGATTCATTGAGGTTCTAAGCAATTCCATCCCACAATTGCAGAGTAAAGATACGTAAAGATGCTCATTCATTTATGGTAGTAAATGTTTGCAAATATAGAATATTTATCACTTAGTAAATTCTCTGCATTCCTGGGCAATAATTTACTACTGACTGTAAATTATTAAGATGACAGTTGGAAAACAGTTTCAATAACTAGTTTTGCTAGTTTAAGAGGCTGGAATCCAATCCTCACATCCTTACAAGTCACTGCACAGTAACACTAATACTTGTGATAAAATGTATAACCTTCAGAAAACAAGATAGAAAGCTACAGGTCACTTAGCTCAGATATTGAAGGACTGTCAATACCTGTAGAAACAATAGTCTGGCATAAGGCATTGGATCAGAAAAAAGGAGATAAATAATGAAATAGAGGGAGGAAGTAAGTCTCACAGCTTTATTTAGCACATTGGCCTTTCCCCTCAGAGGTTTTCCTTCATTTAAATCCAGCACTGGCTCTTTAGATGAATGCACAAAGCTGTCACTGGACGTCTCATTCAAAGGGACCACAGGATGGCTGGTGTGGGAGTTGGACAGACGTCAAGCTGGTGTAGGAGATTGAGTCTGTTCCATCTTTTGTAGAACATGGGAAATCTTTGAATCCTATTTCATTGTCTTTCTTTCCATATCTGAAAGGAAGTGGGTCTAATTGTAGATGAGATATTGAAAAGGAGATGAGCCATTTTGGCTTCCATTCTTCAGCAATGTCAGCTAGTAAAGAGGTTGAAATTGGTCTTTGAGGTAAGAAAGATGTAGAAAGAGGAGGATTATCTATTCTCAGAGAACTCTCAGTAGCCAACTTCATCTCTCTTTTTCAATGTAATGTTTGATGATCATTGAAGGTTTTTGATGTTGATAGAACCAAAGCTAAACTTGATGTTTTTTTAAATAAAGTAATTTACAAAGTAATAATAATAATGCTTATATTTGGTCTAGCTGCCAAAAGGCCATTCAAAGTATTTCACAGGATATATTGTAAAGCGCAGTGACTATTTGTAGGCAAATGCAGCAGCCCATTTGCACATACCAATGTCTTACAAACAGCCATGAAGTGAATGACCAGTATGCAGTGTACATATGGTATACATTTCATGGCATTTGAAGTGCATTACCTAATGCAAAATGACACATACCTAACTCTGATCAATGTACACATGTGGATTCATATTTGAATCCAAATCTGATAATTCCTTATCATTACAATGTGACAAAAAAAACATTTAAACTCATGCTACCAAGATCAATAAATGCATCAATCTCTGTAGAATCTCCCCTGAAGTTTTTAGCACTAAGGTTCCATAACATAATAATTCTTGCTTTGTAATATCAAAATACTTCAAAGCATTTCACAGAATTTTCGGGAAAATGTAGTGCCGAATTTGTAAGTGAACACAGCACCCATTTCCATAAATAGTTTCCCACAAACATGAACAATCTTGTAAGTGAGGGACTGTTTGCTGTCGGATGATTGGAAGAAAATCTCTTTTCTTATTAGGTAATGCCACAGGATCGTGAATGTTCACCTAAACAGGCAGACTCTCATCTGAAAGATGGCACCTCGTGCAATGTAGCACTCCACAGCACTGCACTGAAGTGTCAGTTTAGACTAGGGGATCAACGTCCCCAATTTATCAGGATCAGAAAGCCCTGCCTAAATTGTGTTACCCCTGTACCCAAGCGGAAACAATGAGGTGGAATGCCGAGCTGCCCCACTGCTGATCAAGCTAACCTTTCTTGCCAAGGGTGGAGGAAACACGCATCTGGTATTTCCTCAGTTCACATGATCCAAGAAAGGCTTTTCCAGCACAGCCCCAAGCCAACCGACACTTTCTTTGGCTCTCATGGTAACCTTGCAGCAGGGTAATTGTCCATCTAAGACCACCCTACCTGTTAGGGCATTGGCTTGAGGATATGTCTCCAGCTGCAAATTTGTCTGGTAAATAAACGGCTGTAAAAGTTCTCCACAAGCTTTGATTACCTCAGCCTTGCAATGATTTCCAGAGTCTATCCACGGAGTCTGTTCATTTAAGTAAAATCCTGCTGAACTCTTTCCCTTCAATCCAAGGAAATCAGGGAAAAGATATTGCAAGTTATTTAATCATTTTATTGACCTTGAAAGGGTTGAGCAAACTTAATGATCCCAATTCCAGGGTTCAACTCATTAATCTACGACTGACTGAGGGCACATGCTCATAATTGTTCAATTATGTTTCTTTCTAACATTTTCAATAACAATGTGGGTCATCAAAACAGAAATTTAAAGTATCTCCATGAAAAAATATTACTATGTATTGTTTTTTTTTAAATCATCCCTAATTTCTAATTTATATCCTTAAATCCAATTTTACAAAGTGTTTGCTAAGGATGCTTCATAATCCACAAAAAATATTAACTAAACCTCTTTGGTTATATTTGCCTCAGCACTTTGTAATGCTAGAATTCAAGATTGCTGGATTAATGTAGTCTGCTTGGAGCCACGCAGCACTCAGTCTCTGGCATGGATTCAAGAGACACCTTCTGAAATTCTCCTTGTTTACTTGGAGACGCTTCACTTCTCATGCACACAGCTGTCAGCTCTGTGTTTTCAGGTTATTTTTAAGGAGACTTTGGATGACCATGAACAAACAAGCTTTGCTGGAAGCAATCAGAGAACCAGTTCAGTGTTGTCCCAAATGTCATCCCAAACACAGATTAGCTTCCTGTTGCGTGCTCAAAGTAGAGTCCAGATTGGTTTCATAATACGAGCTACAATGCTCTCTACATATATACAGAATTCTGAGGCCTGTAACCTAAGACAGTCTCTCCTTTTAGCTGTAGGGAGACATATGTTAGTTCATGCAATCAATGCTGATTTGGTCAATAGGATGGCTAACAGTGAAGGAAAGCATGTGTTACTAGGACTGAGACAAATTAACATTATTAATCTGCAATCCTTCAGAAATTATAAAGCCTCCAGCTAGAAATACAATGTCCGAAGATTTAACATCATCAACGTATATTTTTACCAACATTGCAAGGAATCAGGTCTGCTTTGATTATTGTAATTACCCTCTAGCTCTGTTCATTGGTAAAATACAGATTTCAAAGCACCTATTTTAAACCACGCACACATACAGCAATAAAATAAAGGATACAGCAATTAAGAATGATTTTCAGGCTATAATTTAGGCTTAGACAACTTTGTACAATCATGGGGCAGTACAATGGGCTATGTGCTGTGATACTTATCACCAGTGATAATTACCACATCACATACCAAATTCACCCTCCCCCTGCCAGGTTTTTATTAATTCTGTCCATTTTTACAAGTTCAGGTCTTTGTTATTATTAATGTGCACTAGCCAGGAGGTGTGAGAGAACAAGTTGGTGTAATATTCTGTCCACTTATCCTGCAGGTATATTTACTGGACACCTCCCATGGTACACCAATGACAATTGCAGATTCAAGAGGTGATGTGGGGAACTGCAATAATGAGATTACAGCCTTGAATGTTTCATCAATGCTTTGTGGCAGAGAGTTCTACAATCCACCAATTGGTTTGAGGATACCAGTCCTCTGTGTAAAGATTTTTTTCTATCCTCCCTTTTAAATCTTTTTGTGATTATCCAAAGAGGGGAATAGAAGAAAATATTACAACAGCATCAAAAATTATATCCCTCTTGCTGCTAAGGGCAATGATTTGATGTTGGTGGAGTGAAAATGGAACTCTCCTATACCTAGCACACATGGCTGCCACTGCACTTCAGAGGCAAGTGGAATATCTTGCCCTTTACCTCAAATGAGAAGAAGGTTTAATGGGCACAAAGACATTCAGCCCATTCACAGTGTAAACATAACATAGGACATAGGTTTCTCTAGTTCAGAATTACAAATGTAACAAGACATCATCAGAAAGGTAAGACCAACCTGACTCGTGATGGTCCAAACCCAGCTCATGTTTCCTATCAGTGGGTGAAACAATCCTCCCTCAGCTCTGCCATGATTGGAAGGATCAATACGTGACAATGCTATGAACATTTGGCTGCCACAAGCCAGTTATCTCTGACATCTCTTGCTTACAGCCCCAAGTCCCTAAAGGATCATGAGACCCTACTTTCACGGTCTGTATTGATACTGAAAATTAAGATTAAGGCAGCTTTTCCCTTCTGCTCCATGGGAGCTTTCTGTCCCTTTTGAGCTTGATTTAGAGACCCTTACACTACACTGCATTAATAACTGTCATATGCTAACTGATTCATTGTCAACACACCTGACAATCAATGAGTCAGCACATCACAGTTAATAATGCATTCATTGTCAGCACACTAGCATACCCATTAGGTGCCCTGATGTGCTAGCAATGAATGAGTTAGTAGTTAATATGCTGGGGCTTATTAACTACTTAGTATGTTATGAGTAACATAGCCATTTATTATGTACTTCTTTTCTGATGCTGCCTCACTTTCCAGCACTGATGCACATAGGGTAATGTCTCAGAGCACTTTCAGGGACAGGGTTGGATGCTGAGGGGGGAGAAGGAGGGGGGAAGCCTTGGGTTTCCAGATTTGAGGTCTTGAATGCATCTCCTAAATTTACCCTGGATTACTGCAGGCTTTTGCCAGGTGTGTCTCCTGTGTCTCAATGATAATTGGAATCTTAATGCTGGGGTAATAGCATACAAATGTCTATTCTCCTTATATAATGCCATAGTAGCATGACTATGATGTGCCAACTGATTCAATGCCAGCACACGTGGCATCCTGGGGAGAAATGTTATTCATACAGGAGCGAATGCAACGTGACGAATTCCTGGGCACAATTAAGAGCAAGTGTTGCAGCCAGTCAGTGCACTGTACCTGCAGCTTAATAAACAAAAGCAACATTTTCCATGACAGGTTTAGTTCCCTCTGGGGTGCTGACTTACAACAAGGTTACAGTCTCCCTTATCACTGCTTTTTTATCAGGGAGTGCAAATAAGAATTTCTGCCAGAAGCATGCTGCGTGTGGTAATATTAACCTGAGCTTATGGCAATATGTTTTCAGTTCAGAAAATACACCAACAGTTATTGACATGAGTTCACATTTCTGCACATCCATTTTAGCCTAACTCTAACAGGCCAGCATATACGATCTGCGGCTAGAAATTCCGTGCATTTCTCCACTAATGAAATAATTCAAAGTAATGGAATTGGTGTGGAATTAAATAAGATATATGTTGTAAAAATACATGCTAAATTCCACAATTTATTTTGTCTTAAAACACCAAAACGTTACTAGAGTTCAATCTAGGTCCATTTCCTTGATTTCACCTGAGGTAGGTGGGATTTCAGAGTTCACGTGCAACTCTCTGGTTAATAAAGCACTTATTTTTTCACTTCTGATTGTTTTTTTTCTCTATTTTTATTCCTTTTCCTTCTCCCAGCTCCTAAATGCACATTTAGCTCCCCTTTCATACGTTTCCACAGTGCCAGGTTCCATCCAAGTGGTTATTATGCATCATGCGAACCTTGACAGCAATGCATTCTAGGCTAGAAAAGTCAAAAATATCCAAAACAAGGGGACACAAAGGTAAACCCAAAATAATAATAATAATAATCCTTGCATTTGATATAGCGCCTTATCAGGTCTTCGAGACATCTCAAAGCACTTCACAGAATATAGTGTAAAGTGAATTGACTGTATATTTTGTGGGCGAAACGTGGCAGCCAATTGCGAGGACAATGAGATTTAATTACTTTACACAAAGAGTGGTGAATAAGTAGGATAGACCTCCTAGGGAGCCAGTGAAGGCATATTGTGTAGGCCAATGGCGTATTCAATCATTAGTGTGTTTTCAGTTCTTTATTGATTGAATATTTCTTGATTTATAGCATCAATCAAAAAATATTCAATCAAGTAAATTTATTTTGTTGGCCAACCCTAAAGGTTGGTGTAGGCAATTTTTCAATGAAGAATTAGATAGAAATTTGGCAAAGAAATTGATTGAGGCTATGAGCCATAGTATAGTGAACGGGAATTCAGCCTGACTTTCATCTCTTTAACCCAAAGCACCTTCACTGATAACACTCCACCGTTCCACCATCAAGTTTAACTGAGGGATTGTTGGCCAGGACACAGAGAGAAATTCTCTTCATGTACATAAGCAGAAGTGAAGCTTTTACTCAGATTACCCTTCACCAAGTCATCCTCAATGTTAAGAATTGGAGAGTAAAGCAGACGCCAAATGTCTCGTCCTTTCACATGTTATGGTGCAACTTACTTTTTAATGCCCCTTTTTTAATTACTTAGAAACCAAACTGAATTTAATGTATTTTTTGCAGAGTTTACAAATTATGAACTTTTCTTTCGCAAGTGAGATGATCTGTGCAGTTTTCCACAGATGTCCCCAGTTTGTGACATTGATTTCTTTGTTGCAATGTTTGACATATCTTTTCCACAACCATTATTTTTTAAATCAACAGCTGTTTGAATTCTCCTAAAATAAATAAATTCAATTCCCTCCTGCTCAGACTCAGTTTTGACTCCTGCTCACTTGATGTCTCTTCTGTCATATATTCCCCACTCAGACTCTTCTGATCACATTCCATAACCATCTAGGACCTAATTGCTTTTTCAAGGGGCTTTCAAAATCCTGGGTATCCCTTCATCATTAGGTAACGAACAACTGGATCAAGTTTCTAGGATCGGTGGTTGAGACCAGGACCTCAGATTCATATCACAAAATTGATTTGGATGAAGAAGACCCTCCAGCCCATCTGATCTCATCCTTCCAAAACACCCACCTCATCACAGCATCAAGAAATGTAAGAAATAGCTAAATGCTGTCATGGAAATATGTCAGATTAGGTTCCTAGGAGGTTCGATCCAAAAGTCCTGAAGGAGCTTCTTCATCCGAGCTTCTCTTGTGAAATTGTATGACTTGCACTTACATGTAGGGTGTAGTATGCGGCACATCTGAAAGTACTGAGAGTCTGTAAATTGTCAATGTTTTCAGAATCCCCTGGAATAGACTTTCCATTGCTCACATGCTATAGCTTTGTCCTGTAAGTACAAACAGTATTTAGATCTGGCAGAATGTTATTTTCATAAATAACAGATCAGTTCAGTCCAAAAATCATAAAACGCGCTGTAGTTATTGGTTGTCTAGTTAGATTGTTTTTATGTTGTTATGTTATATCATATCAAGATCATGAAGTTAAATCAGGAGGCAAAGGAGGAGAATAAGATCTGATTCATGAGTAGACAGGGAATAAACAACTTCTTTATCCTTCTTTAAAATGCAGTGACAACTTTATGTATGTAAACAGATCTAATTTTCAGATATAAGGGTTGTGATTTTTTTTAAATTGAACTCTTGCACTCTTACTTAGCTGCCTCACTGCCTGTTTTCGGTTCCCCACTTTTGACTTATTTGCTGATGCCATGATTAATCCTGAATATATCAAACACACAGTCCTGAACTTCTTCAGTCCCATGTCAATGCGTTCACTCCCCATTCAGGCACATGCCTGGAACACAATGAATCATACAACCCACAAAGCTATGAGCTTGGGGACAGCAAATATCTACATCAGAAATTATAATTTACCCTGTTTCAGTGCAGACATGATTCCCCGAGCGTGTATGACTGTTAACTGTCTGCTTAGCATAATGGCAGTGAACTTCACCAAATGATTAGCCGTGTACTTCATAGACCTATTCAGCCATGTAGGAGTATTCATACTCTCAATGATATCACCACCCAATTCCGACAGAGCAAATAGATGACGATAGTGAGACCCCTTTTCATAGTATTATTAGCGAACTCAGGGATTAGATGTGTTTAACACTGTGTTACGTTCTTACTAATTCCATACAAAAAAAATTAAAAAAATAATAATTTGGTCACTCAACCCACGATTGTTTGTGGGACACTGCTGTGCTACATTGGCTACCACGTTTTGTCCACAAAATATACAGTCAATTCACCTTATAGTATATTCTGTGAAGCGCTTTGAGACGTCTCAAAGATGTGATAAAGCACTATATCAAATGCAAGGATTATTATTATTTATTACTACCCCTGATCATGGAGTTAAATCAGGAGGCAAAGGAGAAGTATGATAAACATTTATTAAAAAATAATTTTGGGGAAAAGAGTTTATAAAAAAATAATGTATTAATTTGTTTTGTATAGAATGACTGAGAGGAGATCTGATAGAGGTGCTTAAACTTATGCAGGGGTTCGTTCCCCATAATTTTAAATTAGAGAAAAAAAGAAATAGGCTCTTTAACCCAATTCGTCCTTGCAGGTGTGCATACTCATGGGAGTGACTACCCATCCTAATCCACCTCCCTAGTCTCCCCCTTACACCTCCAATCCCTTATTTCAGTTATGCATCAATTTTCCTTTCAAATGCATTTATACTTTCTGCTGCAACCAGTTTATCTGGTAGCGAGTTCCAAATTCTCACCACTTTCTTAAACTCTCTTTTTGATCTGTTCATGTCTATCTTATATTTATGCCCCCTTACTATGGACTTGCCAACAATAAAGAACCTCTTCATAATTTTAAATACCTCTACCAGATCTCCTCTCAATCTTTCCATCTCCAGGATAAAAAGTCCTAACCATTTCTGTCTTTCCTGATAGCCGTATCCTCTCATCCATGGTAACATCCTAGTTAAATCAACACTGCACTCTCTCCATTGCCACAATTTCTTTCTTGTAGAATGGTGACCAGAGCTGTACACAATATTTCAAACATGGTCTAAGCAAGGTTTTGTACAAATTTAAGATTACTTCTTTGCTATTTTATTCTATTCCTCTGGGCATAAAGTCCAGGACAATGTTGCATTCTTTATTGCCTTATCCACCTGGGTTGCTACTTTTAGATAATTATTCATCTGAATCCCCAGATCTCTTCACTACTCCTCTTAGGTTCTTACCATATAATTTACGAGGGATTTCTTTATTCCTCCTATCCAAGTGAATCACTTCAACACACAAGATACACACAGTCATATCACTTTACAATATATTCTGTGAAGGGTTTTGAGTGTCTTGACAAATTGGTAAGGCACTATATTAAATTCAAAGATTATTATTATTTATCCATATTGAAATTCATCTGCCACCTATAGGCCTATTCTGGAAGCCTTTCTGTCATCCTGTATCTTTTGCAATGTCTTCATTATTTACCATACTCCTCAGTATGGTGTCAACTGCAAATATCAACTCAATACCCCGTATTCATAAGTAGGATCTCCTTGGAGCTGAACTAGTTCCAAGGTGACATGTTTGGCAATGGAATATCAGAATCAGGCCAACCCTCTGTGGTTCTCTCAGTTGTCCAATTCCTAAACCAGGCAGGTTTACAGTACTCCAAGGACTGCTGATGACAGCCCAGCAGGCTGGCTCATCGGCAGGACTTCGAATGGCAGACAATCACTGAGGACAAGGACTCTTCCCACTCAGCTCCTGTTAATTCTGCAACAACAAGAATAACAACTTGCATTTATATAGCACCCTACCCGAAGGACAATGTCTTGGAGCACTTAAAAGCTCTAATAGCTCTTGCCAACCTGCATCTAATATTCTCTGGAATATTAGGTAAGCAGGATGCATCCCTCCAGGATGAGAATGCACATTCCATTCCAATTTAAATATCTTGTGAATTTCCATGTGTAGGTGAGTTGCATGGAACTATCAATTTGGTTTGGATAGTCTTAAGCATGGTGGTGAGTTTCCGCATGTATCAGACACCAGTTGACAAAAAAAACCTCCTTTATCTGTGTCTAAACCAGCTTCCAAATTAAGAATTTAAGAATTATCATAAATTTGCACATCCTAAAGTGCTAAGAAAAAAGACTAAGACTACACCCAGGTGGAGTTTCTCCCTCCTCAGAGGAGCAATGAAGCGTGTTGCTGATTTTGTTTTCTTACAAATGCAGAGTTCCCTTCTTTAGCGTGATCACCATTATATCGTTCCAGTCACCTGTATATATTAACCGTAATCTGAGAATTCACACACTAGCATTGAGGGAAATATCCTTACCATTGATGATACAATGTAGATATTTATTATGTTTTGTACAAACAACTTCTATTGAATTTTATACTATCCAATAGACTCCTTGCTCCTTTTACCTATGTTTTGTAGTTGTCAACCTGGCTCAGTTGCTCGCACTTTCACTTCTGAGTTAGCAGGATGAGGGTTCAAACCCTATACATGGGAACAAGCATGAAGATAGTTGTTTAGTTGTTGATGGTGGAAAAGAGTGGTGTCCCGAAGCATTTTGGTTAGCACGCTTGTCTTGTAAAGTGAAAGGACCGGGTTCGATTCCTGGGCAGGGCAAAACCTTAGGCAAGTTTCCTTACTCCACATGGCTCTGTTTACCTAGCAGTAAGCAGGAATCCAGTTGTAAGTTGATTGGCACATCGCTTTTCCGGGGGTAATAATCCCTTCAAAAAAAATTAAATAAAATAAATAATAATTCTCCCTGCACTCCCGAACGATTCTGGAATAAGAGAATGATTTGTCCAGAGAGGGAAAGAGGCAGTACTGCTTGAGCTACATTTAGATTTTAACAACGTTTTTGACACAACGCCACTCAGGAGATTGGTACACAAGGGTGAAAGGCACGGAATGGGGAGGAACCGCAACAGCCTGTTCCGGTCCTGTACATTCCTCTGATCCTAAGGTTCCCGTTAGAAAATAGTTTTGAAAATATTTGCGGCAAAATTACCAAACACACCGGACGGAGGGAAATGTGATAAATGAGTCCTAAATATTCCTTTTGGCTTTGAGCTGAAGGAAATTAATTAAAAATATCTCTTTTACAAATGTTTCCTACAAATAAGACGTTTTCATTGGAAAGAGATTGTAGTTTTACTGAGCTCTCTGCCAGGTGTCACTTGTATTTGTCCAACTGGGTTTTCTGTATTTTCTTCAGTTGGATTGCCGGACTTTTCACATTTATAATGCTAAGGTGCATCGTCAGGACTGAAGTTCCACTGTCAGGTTTTGGAATTAAAGAATGAACATTTTTACAGGGGGATATTAATGCCACCTTTCTATTGAGATGTTAAATTGAGGCCCTGTCAGATTATTCAAGTTGATGGTTCTACACTGCCCATAAATAGAAAAGTTTCTCCTGATGTCCTGGCCAACTGTGTTCCAAATCAATTGGTCATTCACCTCATGGCTGTTTGTAGGACTTTGCTGAGTGTAACTGATATGTTTACGTACAAAAATAAACGTGACTGCATCCAACAGTAATTACTAGTCGAGTTCTTTGAAATGTGATAGGTTCAAAATTCCGGTGCATTTACCCTGAAAGAAGTAAAGGTTTTGGAATTAAGAAATGAGCATTTTTATGTGGGAATGTTAATGCTGATTATTTCCGGTGTGTGAATGATCACCTCTGGAAGGGTCAGAATTGAAAGAATTGATAGCTTTAATTTAAAAAAAGCAGCGACTTAGAATGAAGATCCAGAAGGGCACACAACACGGCCATCAGTCACAACAACAAGATCGTTTCAAGATCACAAGATTGGTTCTAATGAAGAAGGCCATTTGATCTCATACCTCCAGAACCTACCGTCTTCATATCACAGCATCAAGCTATTGTTTTAAATGAGTCCAGAGTCCTGCAGTCAATCACGCTTCCTGGCAACCTGTTCCAAATGTTAATTACCATCTAGATAAAGAAGTACTTCCTGGTGTCTATCCTGAAATTGCTTTTCCAACTCCAAACCTATATCACCTTGTTCTATTGTCTTGGTGCACCCTAAAATATTGTTCTGGGTTTATACTTTTTCAATCCCATTTAAAATGCAGTGTTATATACAACATTGTTAGCCTAGGGAAAGTGTCTGGGGTGTAAGTCAATGGCAATTTGCAATGTAAAAGCATTGCAAAAACAAGAAAATTATGAAGTAATTGAAGTAAACTGCAATAGCAGAAGAAAGTCCAGCGATCTAAATGATTCTAAATGGTGAGAAACTAAAAACTGTGGCAGAGCAAAGGGATTTGTGTGTCCATGTACACAAATCATTAAAAACAAACTCACACTTTCAAAAAGTTATCAAAAGGCTAATAGGCTGTTGGCTTTCTCTCTCAAGGGGGATGGAATATAAAGGAGAAGAAATGATGCTTCAACTATATAGAATCTTGGTCAGACCCCATCTGGAGTACTGCGTTCAGGTTTGGGCACCGCACCTCAGGAAGGATATATTTGCTCTGGAGGGGGTGCAGAGCAGATTCACTAGAATGATACTGGGGCTTAGAGGGTTAAATTATGAGGACAGGTTGCATAAACTTGGTCTCTATTCCCTTGAGTTTAGAAGGTTGAGGGGTGATTTGATTGAAGTTTTTAAAATAATAAAGGGAATCGATAGGGTAGATACAGAGAAACTATTTCCTCTGGTGGGGAATCCAAAACAAGGGTTTAAAATCTTAAAAATAGAGCTAGGCCATTTAGGAGTGATATTAGGAGGCAGTTTTTCACCTAAAGAGTAGTGGAATTCTGGAACTCTATCCCCAAAAAGGCTGTGGATGCTGGATTCATTCACATTTTCAAGAACTGAGGTGGATACATATTTATTAGATCAGAGTATCAAGGAATTTGGGGCAAGAGTGGGTAATTGGATTCGAGATACAGATCACCATGCTCTCATAGAATGGCGGAAAAGGCTTGAGGGACTGAATGGCCTGCTCCTGTTCCTATGTTTCTATGATCCAACAGCGATTCTTGTCATGGCAATTCAGGTTATTGGGCTGGTGTGCTGGTAGAGCAATCAGTGCCCAATAATCCCAATGTGGATTGTGAAAATTGCAATTTTCTTTGTTTTTACACAAACCTATTGAAATGATGATCAGTATTGCACTTTTATAGCACCATGCTCCAGATATTCCATGTACTTCTCCATTAATAAAACTGGCCATTCACGTCATGGCTGTTTGTAGACATGGTGCACAAATTGGCTGCCACATTCACCCACAAAACACACAGTGTTTGTAATAATAATCCTTGCATTTAATATAACACCTTTCCTGATGTGAGATGGATATGCCAGAGGCAGAACTGCTGGACCTGGTTCTGCCTCTTGCCAATTTCCCAGCTCTACCCTACACAGGCTGCAGGCAATCCAGAGCTCTGCAGCCTAAATGGGGAATCCTTTGGGAAACTTGAAATGTGTCACTGTGAAATGGGAAGTGTGTCACTCTGAAACTGGAAGGGTGTTTCACAATCCCAGGGTTGGATAATAATAATAATAATAATCCCTGCATTTGATATAGTGCTTTTCACGTCTTCTAGACGTCTGAAAGCGCTTCACAGAATAGACTGTAAAGTGAATTGACTGTATATTTGTGAGCACAACTCGCAGCCAATTGCACACAGCAGTGTCCCACAAACAGTCGTGGACTGAAGTGACCAATTTTTCTTATTTTTTTTTCTTGAGGGATTATTATCAGGCGTGTGGAGTAAGGAAACTTGGCCAAGGTTTCGCACTGCTGGAAATCGAACCCAGGTCTCTCGCTTGCGAGGCGAGTGCTCTAACCACTGAGCTACAGGAACCCACAATGTCGAGTGACTAAGAAGGGAGAAGGG
Organism: Callorhinchus milii; assembly: GCF_018977255.1. NCBI lineage: Eukaryota > Metazoa > Chordata > Chondrichthyes > Chimaeriformes > Callorhinchidae > Callorhinchus > Callorhinchus milii. The sequence goes on along the minus strand of NW_024704743.1, from coordinate 48,878,732 downwards.
GAGGAAGGAAGAGGGAGGTGATCTTAGGCATGGTCGAAGAGAAAAGTTTTAAGGCGGGACTTAAAGACAGATGGAGACGGGGCAAGGAACAAAATTCCTGGGGCTCAGCAAGATGTCTTTTGGATTTCCGAAGGATTCACCATCAGAGAATAGGAATCATTATTAAGAATCCAAAAATGGATCCCAGCAGAGAGCAGGAAATATTTGTTATCTCTGGACAAGTGCCTATTTTACTACAGTGAACACCAAAAGCCAGAGAACGTAGAATAAATATGGACAAAGTCTTTTCTTTCTATCAAGGGTGTTTCTATCATTCGCGTCTTTTCTTGGGTGAGAGTATTTAATACACCAACTCGTTACATTGTTTCTATAACCTGATGAGATGAGACATCCGGACAAGGCTGTCCTTCCCACTCATCCCCTCGAAAAGCATTAAGAAGATATCTTATTGTTATCAGCCAAACCCAGTCACTAAAGTTGTTTCAGGAGTTATTTTGATTTTAAATCCATCTCAAGCTGTGTGAAAAAAGTTAATGGTCTTATACAATATAAATAAGGTGCCATCTCATTTCACTGAGCATTCTATGTACAACCATGGGAATCCGAAATGAATTAGTGATAGGGTTTTCTGTGATCCAGGTATTGTTGTTGTTAGTTTTGAAGTTGTTGACTCATGAAGTAAGATAAGGTGATGATCTGCAGTTTTAAAGCAGTTTGCTGTTTAATTCAGTTTAAGATCAAGTTTTCTCCTCAGCTGTGGCTTGGGTGTACTTAGCTATTGAAGCTATAGATAGCTTGCACAATTCCTGTTGATGCATACGACCTTTCTGAGGTTTGTTTAGTTTTTTCTAGGAATAATGCAATGTATCATTGAATAAGTTTCTAGAAAAAGTCCCATTCTTTATTTTTAAAAACACTCATCTGATAACAATGCAAAGCCATAAAATAACAGATTAAACTTGAAAATGGTTAAATTGGAATCTCCTTTCAACTGAATCATAGTTCACTGGGTCTCCTCTTTTGAAACTTGACCCTAGCCCGAGGTCTGGAAAATAATGTGTTGAGTCTTCTTAACAGAATGTACAAACTACAACTAAAGTTTAAACATGCAACAAATCCAGCTCTTCACATGGCTTACTGACGACTGTCCAGTATATCTAGTCTAATGATTGGATTTTTTGGTTAGAGACAGACACATGGGCCACATCTAGCGTGTGGGCAAATGCAGCAGAGCAAGTGGCTTCTTTCACCATATCTTGCCTTTTTAGGAGCCACACGACTGATGTTTGTTTATCATTTACACTGGGCCTCTCGCTGGGACCCGCAGCATTGAGGATATTTTAGCTTCTTGCCTTACAAGAGACTCCACAGTTCCTTTATTTCTTAACAAGACGTGGTTACTGATCCTGAAATGAGGGTTCACCCAAACTGTGAGATTAGCCCATTTCATTAGAATAAAGAAATACAAGCGCCTTTCTTGTACCAAGTGTTGATGGAAAAACTTTTTTATTACGGCCAAGGTCTGCTAGTTTCAGCTCTCAGATCTCAAACTTTTACTACTTCAGACTCAGATAAGATCTTTTGGATTCAAGATGAAGTGTTTCGTTCAATCAGTCGCTAAGATTTATTTGGAACAAGAATGTTTTTTAATAAAATCTTTTAATGTTATTTGTAATAAATCTACAACATAAGGCTGTGATTTATCTTGCTGAAACACTTTTTAAATTAAAAGTGCACTCTTGCTTTTTTTTCCACAGTCGCTGTAACTGCTGCTGGGAAGTCAGTGTGACATCCAAAGTTGCTGAATTTGTCATTCCCAGGCAATAAATAAAGGATCCCAAACCTGCTATTTGCCGTGACATCTAAACTTATTAAAATCGCTCCTGAACGCTATCCTGCATGAAGAGCACTATGCAAATGCAAGTTGTTGTATTAAAATACAATACAATACAAAATTAAATTTGTATAGTGACTTTCACATCGGGAGGATGATCCAAGGCACTGGACAGTCAGAGATTCGGACTCTGAATTTTCCCGTTGTCTTGTGTTAACCTGACTTGACTATATTTCGCCTTTAGTTTTCAGGTGAACTATTTCAATTGTTCCTCATTCTGCTCTCACTTTCTCTGCTAAAGAGCATGCATTTTCATAAATAAGAATAGTCTCGTCTTCTGCAGCTTTCGCAATCCCCTTACTTAGAACTTCATCGACAATGGCAATGCTTTCGCTGTTAATGTAGTTGTCACCATTTTGATTTCTTTTTTGCTGACAAATCTGATTTTTTAACATATTAATTATGTTATTATTTATTAAAACTTCGCAGATCCATCGACAGAGAACACTATTGGCCTTTTGTCAGCGAAAGGAAAGAGTTTGCAATTTTTACAACACCTTCTCATGTCAAGATGTCTCAAAACACTTCACAGGTAATTGATGTCAAGCATAGTTATTGTTTTTGCAGGTAAACCTGGCAGTCATCTATGCCAGTATTGTCCCTCAAATAGCCACAAAGTGAATAACCCTGCAGTATAAGTAACATGTAAGATAGTCTTCTGTTAACAATAGTTTGTGCTTACATCAAACAGTATATACACAGCAGCCATCAATGAAGGTATCCTTACATGTGCATAAAAGTGAGCCTTGCGACCTCTCGGCCCTATAATATTTAAAAGGGAATATTTCAAAAACGTCCTCAAAGTTTCTGTCAAAACTGGTTCCATTATCAGAAATTATGCGCATTTGATTGGGAGGATTTTTAAAATCCAGGACTGTCTGCTAACTGGGATGATGTCTTGTTTTAATAGGGTAAGAGGTAATTATCACGGGAGTGCAGCACTGAGGCAGGTTTCTGTGGCTTGTCAACGTGTTAGTCTTCCTAGAAGTGGTAAGCATACATAGCTACAAGAAAAAAATATCCTGGCAACAGCAGGAGCCCCAAAGTCTCAGATTTAACAAGGACCATCTGAAAATGTGAGTCTAACAGCACATCGTCCATCTCAAGTCTGCCAATTCATTTCCTGGCTTGAAAAAAAGCTTGTTTCCTCTCAAACATGGCAGCACACCAGGGGAATTTTGAATGGAATCAATTGCACTTGTTACTAACTAAGTTTCCCTTTTATTCTTATGTTACTGAGACCTGGATTCTCAGCTGCAAGTAATTACGATGAAGAGTTACTGAGTAATGGCTTCCAGATTGCGGCTTGATGTAGCTTTAATTAAAAGGGACAGTTTTAGAGTATGTACAATGAAAACGTGCTTCGTTTACGGAGACGAAAGAAACCTCCAGATGAAATAAAGAATATACTATTTGGCACAGAGAAGTGCTCCGTATTAGATGTGAAAAATCAAAAAAATTGTCATGCGTGTTTAATTGGAGCAGTCAAACAATATTCTCTTTGATGGAAGAAAGGAAACTATGGATTCAGAGAAGTCAGTATTAATAGCAAAAGGTCATGAACATTTTCAGACACCTGCTTCTCAGTCTCAAAGTGAGACATTAATGCTTGAATTTTGAAATGTAATCTCGAGTAATTTACCTGACTAAAGAAGTCATGCTGAGAAGACAAGATATCAGATTATTAAATGCGGTGCATTTAATTTGTCAGTGGTCAGGACAGGTAAATTCAACAGTTTGGCTTATAATATATAATAAGAATCCTTACATTTGATATAGCACCTTTTACATTGGGAGGATGTCTCAAAGAGCTTCACAGGATTTACTGCATAGTGTATTGGCTATGTAATTTGTAAGCTTCAATTGCATACAGATGCAATAACGGGTTAAACGTTTGGAAAATCGGATAAGGTAATTTTTACACAAAGGAAAAGTCATTTGTGAAGTCTTTTGCTAAGAAAGCAAGCATCCTGACAGAACAGACAATTTTAGAAGATGTTTAAAACAGAGGACACAGATTTCATGTACAATATCTAGTGAAAGGCTTAGACATTTAAAACTGAAGTTGTATCAGGTTAACAGGAATCCTGCCGGATTAGGCTCAAAATAACCTTATCTTAAAGCGTCCTTATCTGTGACCTAAAATTCAAAATTTATGCTTAAAATATTGTGCTATGATATGCCAGCTGGCTCTGCTTGCAGCCAACATTTTCCTGCTTCTACAGAGAGGTTGAGGTGCAGAAGTGTTGGTCAGATTTGAATGGATTCTGTTACAGCAAGTGAAACGTGATAATGCTGGTACTTGCTCTGCAACATTTTATTAATGTGGAAGGAGAGCAATTTTTTTTAGGAGAGCAATTTTAATCAGAGCAAATAATGCCCTCAGAACCTTTGTGCTCGCCACAGAATGGCTCAGTTGTTGAGAGACTCATTGAGCGGCGATGGAGTGAGAACCCATTAGAAACCCACACCACCAAAGGCCAGCAAATTGCGAGACAAGTACTGAATAAAATCACTTTCATCCAAGGTCAGGAAATGTATCAATAAAAGATAAGTTGCCACTACAGTTTTTTTAAGCACAATATAACTATATATTGTGGCTATTATTGGGCTTTGCACAAAGTTAAGATCACTTTTTTTTCAAATTTATTTCCGAATTATTAAAGTTTGTCGGCAAGAAAATGGAGAAAATGCAAAACAAAGAAAATGCAAAATTCAGCAAGCTGCCCTGTTGGTGACCTGGCTACCCCTGCTTCCAGATATGGAGCTAGTCCTCAAACAGTTTCAAGGGTTGGGGGAGCATTTCTAATCGGAATACCTGTGGAACTAACATTAACAGCAGAACTGGGCCCAGTTGCTATTTGTCAATGGGTGAGGAATGGTTTTAACCTTGAGCCCAAGGCAAAATCAAAGCTTGTATCTGTAGAAACTGAGCTGAACCTGTCCCATCTGGATTGCAGATTTGCAAGTTATGTCGGGTTGTGGTAAACAGAATATTTAGAATTTGAGACCAGACAGACTTACCCAGTAGTTCTTTGAGGCAACTAGTGTGGAACCGAGTATATTGATTTCAGTCCTGCTTTGCTTGTGCACACAACTCGAATGTTGACGGAAATTTGGCCATTCGAGTTGTGTACATTGGCTGATGTTCCTCTTTAAATGAATTCTCTTTTTCTCTACAAATGTTGTTTCTCAGAACAATTCTCCATCACAGACAAATTTAAATAGGGCTCAAGAAACTTTTGCTTAAAGTTTCGTGCCACTGAAAAATCTGCTCCACCATCCATGACTTGAAAGTTTGCAGCTAGATCAGAACCAGGTATACACCCTCTGCCAAAAACCCTGATGTGCATTCCCACTTAATGTATAATGGCTGAATGCTACAAAGCAGATGTGCCATTTCACTGTACTTATTCTTCTCAGAATTGTTGTTTGTTCATGATAGTCCAAGGGTACTGGAGGATTTTTCACCTACAGCTACACCTTCACTAGACTTGATACGTAGGGAGTTTCTCCCAGTATCCTGACCAACAATCTCCCGAATAAAATTGTCATTCACTCACAGGTGTTTGTGGGACGCTGCTGTGCACAAATTGACTGTCATGTTTGCCTACAAAATACATAGTCACTATACTTTACAGTAAAAACTATGAAGCTATTTGAGACATTCTCCATTCATGATAAGGTGCTATAGCAAATTAAGGAGTATTCTCATTATCATGAATCTTGCTTTCGCTTTGAGAATTTTCGACGACATGATACAGTGCTAAATCAAATGCAAGGATTTGTTTTAATTCTTGCTGAATAATATGTCCAATATACCAACAGAAAATGTATGCCACCTCCATATGAAAGTTTAGCATCTGTAGCATTTAAAGAGTCATTCACTAATTAGGTTAATAAAGTGAAGTTTGATGTAGGCACAACTTTGAATTGTTGCTATTAAGAGAAATTGTCCATCTAACATATTGGCATGCAGCAAGTACCCTGTGACCTCTTGAACTAATAGTATTTTTCAATAGGTGAAATTGTGATTGTAGAAAATACCAGAATAATTGGAATAAATTGGATTTAATTTAGGGTATTAATGGGATTTCTTTTATGGGAATACATAATAATCCTTGGATTTGATATAGTGCCTCTCACGTCAAAAGGACAATCCTCAAGTGCTTCGCAGAATTCACTGCAAAATGTAGCAACTGTGTATTTTTGTAGGTTAATCGCTTTCTTCATAAGAAATTACAAGACACAAATGGAGATTGCTTCCGCTAATCGAAATATGCCATGCCAGCCTGCAGGAACTCTGCCTCAATGAGGTCTATTTCTATACAAATTCTTATTAAGGAATCCCATTAAAAAATTATCGGAAATTAAACCAGTTTATGGGTTTATTGAATATCTTACAGTATAATAGGGGTGGGGGTTGCTGCTATCTTGTGTGCACAAATAATATTTTGGATTAGAGCAACTCGCATTTATATAGTGCTTTTCATTTAGGGTAATGTCAGGGAGTGATTTATGGAGATGGTACAGAACACTGAGCAAGGATGGGGAAGTTGGAAGTCACTGTAGGCTTGGTCGAAAAGGCAGTTTTTAGGCAGCTTTTGAAGATAGAAAGAGAGGGGACAAAACAGACAGCTTTCCAGAGGATTGGGGAATAGTAGCTGAAGATGAAAGCTGTATTATCCTTTCAGATGTATGTGCATTTTTAGACATTATAAAAAGCTAGTGCTAAAAACTAGCAAATGTTGAATAGTGCATTGACACCCATGAAAATTCTTGCAATCCATTCTCCTTTTGACATCCAGCCACGGTGGACCCACCTGCTCAAGCTCACAGAGTATGGTAGAAGCAATTAAAATGACAAGCAAGACTACTTGCCAAGGGATACTGCAGCTTTAATGAGTAGAATGAATAGCACAGCATCTATTAATGTCCTCATTCAGTCCTTGGCAGACAAAAGTGATAATAAATATTCCAATTGTGACAACATCCATCACGCACTCACTCAGCACACACGCAATTGCTGCCTTTTTGCCACTGTAACGATTAAAAAGCATAATGTAACCATCATTCCTGTCACACTGCATGTCATGAGTCACTTTTTAAATTGCTGAAGAGTAGTGGTCATTCAATCTAGCTAAGAGCATGAAATACGTCAACCTAGATTTAAGGTGGCTTTTATTTTCAACTCACTAAATACAACCAGCAGTGTTCCTGTGCCTCTGCCCCTATGTCTTTTTAAGGTGACACTGAACACTTCCTGTGCAGCTGAAGATGTTCACGGGCTTGACTGTCCCTCAAGACATCTGTTAAAAATGAAGCCTCAGTGGAATTTGAGAATATTTCTGTGGAAATAGTTTGGTACAGAGCAACACTGAAGGACGTTTCTTTTCATTTCAATACTTTGATCAACAGGTTCACAAGCATTGTATGACTGCTCCCAGCTGAGTCAATGAGCAGTGTCCCAGGAGAACTCATGGAATTGTAATTGTATGCCTCCAACATACAGAAACTCACACTTATACATTCACATATATATATACACACATTCATTCAGATATTCGTGCAATTTCACTCACACTTACATTCATATGTACTCGATCAGAATTTCACACAAATATACACACATACATTTGCATGCACAAATACAATCACACACAGAGTTATAAAGAAAACATTTATAGCTGAGCTTCTATATAAATTCTTTAAGAACAAAGAGCACATTTTCAGGACCCCATTCAATCAAAGGCGTTGAGAACACGACAGAAAGCTGTGAACTTTAAAATATGAGACTGCAGGTGAAGATCTTCAGTAACAATTGAAAGAACAAACTGTCCAATAAAAGTGAGGTTCCCAATGCAACTGGTAATAAGAACTAAAGAGCATAAGAAAGAATAGAAGGGAACAAATGCTAGTTTGGCACATCAACGCTGCTCCAATCATGTACCTATTATTGAATTGTACCCCATCCATTTAATCCCCTGAGGGATCATTCTATTCAAATATGTCTCAAGTAGTCCATAGTAATATAAATAACCCAAAATGCAAAGCCATGTCAATATACTTCCAATACATTATTGCTTTGAAAACTTCTCCAAGGCGCCTAAAATTATATGTGAATATACTGCGTCTATACAGGTTCTATAAAAAATAGGGGCAACACACAGCAAGGATATGCACGTTGCAAGGCTCAGTTATTCTACTGTAGAATCTACTCTGCAGAATGTACCTCCCAAAGATGGAGAGCAGCTGGCAGAGCAAGGTCTCACCAGCATCATTACCCAACTCCAAAATCAGTCATGGGGAGAGCAAGAGGGAAATTGAGACTATCCATCCCACAACAAAACAACTTCAAAAGCAAAATTGAGAAGATGTAGTGCTTTAGAAGAATGCAGAAAATGAAAAGATGAGGAGGAGATAAGGACCAAGGAATCATCCTCTTGGACTGATCTTGTGCCAGAGTTGTTGGGGAATTTATGATTGTGTCCATTTGGAAGAGCAGAGAATGGGTGGTCAGGAAGAAGAAAATCAATGATGTAAATATTCCCATCATATTATCGTGCTCTTTATACATGTTTCTTCTCCTTGCTTTTTTTCAAACATGAGCCTTAATGCTTTTTAATCTTCAGTTATACAGTTTAGAATGTGTCTGCACTTGAGGTGTTTATCAATCCTTTTTGTGCACAGTTACATGGACATGTACACAACTTTTATATGATTTTACACTATACTACACATTTTGTACTGAAGGATATGGGGAAGGAGATGGGAGAGTGGGATTAGGAGAGTAGGAGGTCACGTACCTTTATTACACATATTCAAAGGATTAATTAGATTCACTATCTAAAAGGATTTCACAGCAACGTGTAGAGAATTAAAAAATTGAACAGAACAAAAACAGGCCATTTGTCCCATCAAGTTTGTGCTGGTGTCTTTCTCCTCGTGAGCCACTCTATCTAATCCCACTTTCATGCTCTCTCCTCATATCTTTTAATATTCTTCTGTAAAACCACACAAAAGTTGCGAACATGCATATTAATTGTGAACAAACTGTATTATCTGTATGATACACAAAGAGCCAATGCACCACTGTCACTCAGTATCGTACAGTACTCAAATTACTTGGAATGTAGGAGGGAATATCAAGAACACATTGTAGACAGCTTCAAGCTGTTAGTCCCCAATTTGGATACAATATGTTATCACTAAAATATAAAATCACACTTTTTGCTGGAATTAAGAAGCATAACAATTGTATTTTACTGGGAACTATGATCTGGTATGATAATAATGCCTTGGTTAAAAATAGCTCAAATATATGAGGCTTTGATTACATGATGTACAGCAGCCAGTCCCAAAATATTCACTAACCATATGTTTTAGTCCAGAAGATTTTTTGTCATTTTAATCTATGTAACTGAAGAACAGAATTGATGAAGTATGACAATGAACAGGACTGGAGTTGTGGTGTTTCCTAAAGAAACAGCCATTGCAAAGCATTCATTTGAGAGAATTAGAAAACGTAAGTTTAAAATTAAAAAGCTTAAAGTACAGCTGGAGATCAGAAGCTTTTTTCATTGAGCAGTTAATCTGTGACACAGAATCCCAACAAAAGCAGGTGGTCCAGCATTGTCAAGTTCTTTAAAATTACAAGTGGACGCGTACCTCATTGAAAATAGTATTGGAGGTTATTGGGGTAGGCATAAACTGAGATGAACATATGAAGCAAAATTTGTATTGTTTCTTTACCTTTCCTTGTGCTAATTTAAATAAGGAACCTTTACGGAATAGCCTCATGTTCATTAATTCCTTAAATATTGACAATCTTAACCACTTTTCTTTGTTGACCAGCATCTGACTCCCTGGTGCTGGCTTATCCTGGTCAAATTGGTTGCTTGCAAATAAAACAAAACTGCTGTAAATCAGAATCAGTCTGTAAATCCACACATGAAGTTTTAACTCGAGGAAATGTCCTTCCACCAGCGTGTAAAAATATAATAATAATAATAATCCTTGCATTTGATATAGCGCCTTTCATTTTGGCTCAAAGTGCTTCACAGGATTTACTGTAAAGTGTAGTGACTGTGTACTTTGCAGGTGATCTGTGGAGCTTCATGTAATGAATGCCCTTTCACAATCCTTGCTTCTGTTAGTGCTTTGAAATTATCTATCGGGATGTTATTGTCCTGCAAAATACCTCATGCACAAACTATAATCTGAAGGTTAGCATTTTCCTTGGGTAGGTTAAAAAAAAGAATTTTAACTCGAATACTCTTAGGAGCATTCTCAGCAGGGAAATTAAATACAGTTTTACGAGAAGCCTAGATCAAGATAAATTCCTGAAATATAATAGGCGGAAGGGATCCATGGTTTTTAATCTGAACGTTTCTATAATTATCAATAATGAACTCCGGGATGTGTATTAATTGATGGGTAAAGCACCTTGAGATTAATCTCGGCTTCACTGGATATTCGCCATTTTAATTAGAATTTAAGCAGCCAATTTGTTACTAAACGTCTTATCATATTCACCTGTCACTCTCACTTTTTTATGAGGAAGATCACTTCTCTGTTTCTGCTCCATTTATCCACTTTTGTAATTTCCCTTTCCCTTCTCTCTACCACCATTAGCATGAGGATTCATTTAAGGATTTGTTTTACTTCTGGGTGGGGAGGTTGAGTGAGGGTCACGTGTCTTTCCCAATGAAACTTTACTAACTGTTCTTCAGTCATTGGGTTTAGTGTTGAGATACTTTAGAGATCATAGGTCTAAATTCCATTCGATTCTCTGGTAGCAAATTAATTCAAAAGTGATGGGATTTGGGGGGAAAACTATAAGACTTTTTAAAAATACATGCCAAATTCTGAGGACTTTTTCTGTGGTGCAAAAATTTCTATTTTATTGGAAACATTCTTTAATTGTTCCTCATTAGCAGGTGTGGTTCAGAGCAGTGTTATTTTTCTTGCAGTGTCTGTGTAGATAGCAGCAACTCCTCTTATCAGAGCTTGTTTTTTCAGTCTAACAAAGAAGAGACTTTTTACACTGAGTAAAGTGGCGTTGAATATCTTTGCAATATAAGAAACACAAGCTTAGAACCAAGCTGCTAATGCGAACAGTATTTCACAGCACACGTTTTATTATGTATATACAGGATACCAGTTCAGAATTTGCTAGATATTCTGGGATGGTGGGTATATTTACTCTTTGGCTTTTTTTACTGAAGAAAAGACTTCTCAGAGGGGACCTTATAAAGGTGTAGAACCTTTTAAATAGTATTGAAGTAGAAATCTCAGAACAATACTTTAGGATGCACCAAGACAAGAAGACGCAGGTTTAGGTACCAAAGGTCAATGACACAGCAGACATCAGGAAGATTTTGTTTACCCAGAGGTTAATTAATGGCTGGATTAGGTTGTCAGGAAGTGTGGTTGAGGCCAGGACACTGAACCAGTACAAAATAAAAATTGTAAACTAACATTATTTCTTTCAACATTTGACTCACAGAATATTGAGCCAATAGTAGGTTTCAATCCTTTCAGTGACTTCTGCGTGTACCCAAGTATTAAAGAGCATACACGTATTGTTTATTTATGCTGAATTCAAACAAGAAATTGTTATCTTCAGCATTAAAGAGTGTTTCTATACATTCGAAAGAACTTTGTTATTCTATCCATTTTGGTTCAGTTAATATTAATTTTCTGATAAGATCTCACATGACATAAATTACAAATCATAATGTAAGATTGCCACACTCAAGTCCCCACTATAACGGCATAGGATTAAATCTAATCTCTTGTCTATCTGTTCCAGTGGTTTAGGTGAATACTAAATATCTTACAGTTAAAGAACCTGAGGTCTTATTTCAAAGAAGATTACTGTTCTCTCTATATATACTTGCGAGTCCCATATTATTGTGGTGCTATTTTTCAATGTCATTTTTGCTGGCAATGTTGGTCTTCACAGAAATATCAGTGTTTACAAATTATCCAGAGACTATATTTAGCTACATTGTTATTTTGAATCAGATACTCTGATTGTGCACGGGCTGGACATGATGACAACACTGTTTCTGGTGCTGAATAACATATTATTATTAATATTATTATTATAGTTCATGAGGACATCAGAGGCAGCATCTAGTTACAGTGTCACTGAAGTCTCTCATCCAGAGAGTGACCGAGTCAAGAATCATCTGACTGAGGGATCATCCCAAAGTCCAGTAATCAGACACTGTAAACTTTGTAAATAAAAGATATGTACATTGTTTGAGGAATAATTTTTAAGATATTCCTTATTTTTTCAATTTCAGCAACCGTGAGGAGGTATATAAATTGTTACGGAATATTGGGAATCTGAGGTAACATAAAATGGTTTATATGATGGCTTAGTGAGTAAACTGCCACATCTACAAAAGCATTATAATATATTCATATTGCAGGTTTCAATTCCAATCTGTGCATTGGTTGATGTCAGACAAGATCATTTTCAATCTACGACTGTTTGTGGGACATTGCTGTGCGCAATTGGCTGCCGCGTTTGCCCACAAATATACAGCCAATTCACGTTATAGTGTGTTCTGTGAAGCGCTTTGGGATGTCCTCCCAACGTGAAAAGCGCTATATCAAATGCAAGGATTATAGTTGGGGTGTAAACATTACTAGGTGTACTGTATATTACTAAAACATTAATTGTGCTGAACCAGGAAAATCAGACAAGCATTATCTATCTTAAGAAACAACTACTTTTTACGTCTAGCTAATAATTAACGGAAACTCTACTTCCTGCAGTGAGTCTGCATTTGAAGCATTGAATAAAGATGTGGCCACAGAATAAATAGATGGTGGTAGCAAGTACGATGGAAGATAAAATGGTTTCTGACTGTCCTAAATAAGTGCCCAGGTGGTGGGGTAAATTTGTGGGCTAAATGTTCCTTCTTCATTCCTATCTTATGTTCTATTATGACTAGATGATATATATTACTAATCATTTGGCTGAAAGAAAACTCTTGAAGAATTTCATTTGAAACTTGAAGAATTGAATAATTGTCATTAAACTATAAAAGGGATTGTTGCCTTGGACTCTTCCTGAGTTCTCTGTTATCTTGTGTTTTCTGTGCATGAACCTGGATGTTTGCATGCAATTTTGTAATAGGGTAAACATAGCAGTGTTTATTGGACAGCACTGGTTGTTTTACTGGGAGTTTCTCTGAAACTATCTTGTTCTTGATTTAATTTATAATAAATAATAATCCTTGCACTTGATATAGCACGTTATCAAGTCTTCGAGACATCTCAAAATGCTTCACAAAATATACTGTAAAGTGAATTGACTGTATATTTTGTAGGCAAAACAAAATTTGTTTTAAATGTAGATTATGGTACTTACTGAAATCAAATGCCAATTGTTTTGCTTTGTACCAAAGTATTGTGTGCCCTGATTCCCATAGCCAGGATGGCATTTCTTATGCCAAGGCTTTTTTAAGCATAGCACCTGGACGAAACATTTGCAAATCTTGTCAGTTCATATGCGCTGAAATACATCTAGTCATTCAGGACAAAGAGCTGTGAATCCTGTAATTAATGTACATGTGCTCTTCTACATACATTACAAAGGGTTATAACTAACCAATAGATAGGCTTTGCTATCCATTCATCTTAGACAAAAAGAGAAGGGAATTAACTTGAACACAAGGATATTTAATGTCATTGTTGCATATTTCAGGAAGAAGTTTTCATAGATTAATGGGAACTCATACTTAGTTGAAGTCTGGAGCTTTTTGAGCAATTATAAGTGAGGTTCTAATCAAAAATGTCTTCTTTCCTCTCGATTATTTTTAGTTTGGAAGCTGCTATACGAATTTAAATTGGCCAGATGCAATATTTGAATGTCCGGACCTGTCAAAAAGTTAGAAAGTTCCCACCACTTTCTTGCTATTTATTCAGTTATTGTGACATTGGTCAGCAAAACACATATTGTACAATAGCCTATTATTCCACATCTCTGTCAATTAATGCAGTGTCATTCCAGTCCATGGGCTTGCTGCACCTCCAGCTGTGGCTTGTTAATGATAAACTTACCCACAGGACTACTTCCACATATGGCTGATGGCTGTTCAAGGCTGAAAGGTGCACTACAAAAAATAATTCCTGTCAGCACTAAGTGGATAGGTCATGGGATTTACTACTGACATAGAACAACAAAGTTTGTTTTTGCACATATTTCTGTCTTGCCCCATTGGGAATGGTGCATTATGCTGAGATCCTATGGGTGAGTTGTTAACTAATGTATCACAGCTGGAACTAGCAAAATCTGCAGAAACTTCAGAAACTGTATTGTGGCTATATGCCACGAGAAAGAGGCTTTCAAAATATCAGCTATAACACTACACAGACTTAGATATAATAAATGAAGGAGACATCGTTGTGCTTAGTCTGAGTGTAATACAGATGAAGTATGTTGGTTGTCAGGTAGTAAGGTGCGTGTGTGGATTAGCCATGGTTTAGACAGAGTTAACATATTGTGTTATGTATTGATCTGAGACAAAGATTGGCATTGTGAGCATAAGTAAGAAGGATAGCATTAAATGCAGGTTTGCATGACACATAAGCTTATATTATGAGCTGACTCTTTCATTAAAAGTTAAAAGTAAAAAATATCTACACTGTTCAGAATTAAACCTTTTATTGCTGTCATTTTTCAATATACTCTTGCCGTACTTTTGTATCATCAGGAATACTGTTACCTGGATCTTCTATATTCTTACAATTTTCCTAGAAAAAGAATGCAAATTAGCAAAAATACTCCAAAATACTTGTTTGCTACTCAAGAAGAGGGGTAGATATCAGTGGTGAGAAATTAAAAGATTTTCCTTTTTCATACATTTTTGTCAGTAATGCATATTCCGCTGCCAGGTATGGGACAGAATTGGGTATCTCATTGTTCCAACTATATATTACACCTAAAGCCACAGGAAAACACCCTCCACTGCATCAAAATGACATTTCCACTCCCCACACCAGACATCTCTTTGGCCTTTCTGAGGAAGAATACCAATTTGGAGCTAATTAGTTCTGATTTATGGGTAAATTTTTGTGCCTAGGATTCTTTCCCACTAGGAATGGGATTGAGATGAACCAACCTCATTTTCACTTGGTCTCAGTACAACTGTCAGAGAGAGGAGGCTTTCATCCCATCAGTCAGAGCTGAATTCAAACCCAGACTCTCAAGGTGAAAGGACAATGTCCTCACCTACAGTTCCACCCAGACTCTCTGTAGCACTGCTTTAATTAAATGTCACTACATTATCTTTCATGAAAACAAGCAAGAGGATATAAGAGAAGCCACTTTGTTGCAGATCAAACACTTTTAACGAGACAAGTCTAACCCAAATAGTTCAACTTCACAGATTGCAAATAAAACATAGTTGTGAAAGCAATGGGTTCCTTTTATCTTTGTAATTTTGCAGCATCACAACCTAGCTCAATAAGTTAGTGAAATACAGACAGTTCACTTTGCAGAAACATTGTGAAGTGCTTTGAGATGTTATAGGCACTGTACCAAATGCAAGTTTGTTTTATTAATTTGAAAATATACTAGTTATTGGAACCTTTATTTAGCGTGAGACAAAAGATTAGCAACTTATTTTAGCTTGAATATAATTTGGTTAAAGTGCACATAGTTATTACTTCTCCTGAGGTGAACTGCTCAAAGTGAAAACCAGCCTGTTCGGTGGAGCAACACTTTGACATATCTACATACCAGCAATGCCGACAACCTGAAAGGATCCCATTTAGCTGTGCTCACAAATTGCTTCAATAATATTTTCTGTAGACTTGAGGTGGAGCATTAGATGGAACATGCAAAAGCAGATAAAAGCATTGCCGCACATTTTGTAGTGTAAATATCCAAATCATGCTCAACAAATATACTAGACTGAATTACACTGTAGTCAGTCACTGGTATTATCATAGATACTGATCGATGAAAAATTAAGTTTTTATTGAAAATTCTGAAGACCTCAGGCCTAGCGCTCTCCATAGGAAAACGTTACAAGCCGCCGGGGAGAGGTAGATTTTGAACCCAATTAATTCAAGAGTTGTGTACATTTTTCTTTCAGTGCAATTCTATATACAAATGAATACATGAGCAGCTCTTTAATGATATTTTAAAAACAAGTTGTCATGTGTTAAATGACAAAATCCATGTTTGTTTATCATAGCCCCAGTGCAATGCAGATAGGTTGTGTTTCTCATGCTACTTGGCTATATAGTTGGCAATAGCATGGTGTCAACTGGATGTGCCTCTGCACTATGCTGGAAAATGTCTGTCTGACGGGTAGACTTGAAGCATAGACATTGTGACGTTGTCCTGCTACCAAGAATGGCTTACACCATACAATACAAATTACATCTGTGTAGCGCCTTTCACGTCAGGCACTGGTACAATCAGGGATTTGGACCCAAGCTGGGGGTTGGGATCGGGGAGGGAGCAGGGAGGGTAGGAGGGTTTTGAGATGCGCCTTGAAGGAGGTAAGGGAGGAAGCGAGGCAAAGGGAATGTGAGATGGGGTTCCATAAGGTAGGGATAGACCACTTCAGCAATAGGGGAGGGAGAGTGAGAAGTAAGGCCAACCAGGGTCGGTGGGTGGGTGACAGCAGAGACATCAGAACAGGACTGGCCAGTTTGCCCAAAGGACATGAGGGACCATATGGCAAGTACCAGAACAGCTGACACACCAATGGAACATGGCAATCCATACAAAGTCACCAAAACAGATAGGGGACCACTGCCTGGACAAAATAACCGTCAGGAAACAGCTCCTGAACGTGCAAGGTGAATGGTTCTGAGAGGAACAGAGTAATGGTCAGCTCATGGCTGGACACGCTTCAGGTAGCCTTTAAAGCCATGAGAAGTGCAAGCAGTACACTGGTGAAGTCAGTCTGATGGAGCTGGGCGAGGTGCAAATTACCAGCCACTACAGAGTCCTCCATATGCTCCATATCATTCCTCCTCCTTCTCATTGGGCAGACTGTTTAGTTGACAGTGGGGACATTGAGGGGAATGAAAAGTCAGCTGTACAGAAATGGCTGTGTTGTGACACAGGAAAGGGGGTGAGATACACGGCAGGTGAACTGGGCTATACTTAATGGAATGCCTGAATCTGTTTGCAATAAAGTTCCATATTTATTCTTAACCATGTCTGGACATGTTTCCCAGAACACAAAGCTCATTAGAATAGGCAGAATCTGGTTAGGTTTCACATTGCTTTGATAGTCAGGAAGACAATGCTGGTCTCCAGCTTGAGACCAGTTCTCACTTGCTCTAAATGGAGGATGAGTGACAGATCTGCAGGACAGATTCCATCACTGCCTCATTAATCTACCAATATGACAAAATCCCTGACAGATCATAGCAATATATAGAGAATAATTAATGGTTAGAGATAAATTACCCACTTGGTTCGGTACTAAGTTGGGACAAATCATACACATTGGCTGAGCCACGTGAGTCCAACAAAAGATTTCATTCACGTTTGTAATCCACCTCTGATTTCATGATTCATCCTTACATCTTCAGTTGGCCAACTTTCAAAGATCAACTGTGATCTAACATTTAATTATGTGAGTTTTATTTATGCGAGCTGCTGATTGTAACTTATTTTAATGTTTTTCTGCTGAGTACTATGTTTAAAATTAATCTTTAATGGGCAGTTGTACTCCGTAATCCAGCTAATGTTTGGTCTCCATCTATTTGGGATTTGGCTGAAATAACTGCACTGGTCCCTCATAGAGAACACTGGCCATGTAACACCACTGGTGCAAGAGTATTCACTCCATGACTGTTTGTGGGACACTGTGGTGGGCAATTGGCTGCCACGTTTCGCCCACAAATATATAGTCAATTGACTTTACAGTATATTCTATGGAGGCTTTGAGATGTCTCAACGATGTAATAAGGCACTGTACCAAATGCAAGGATTATTATTATTATGGATCTCAAATGAAAGGACAGTAATATGCTCTTCTGTGGCTTTAACATTTTCTGAAAATATAGAGACTTTGCTTAAACGAAAAGTGCAGTTCTAGCAAGTCAATTGGAATTATTCCACTATAAATCATATCTGACATTTCTTTGTAATATACCTCCATTTGTATTAACTTGTTAGACTGCTATTGAAAAGTTATGAAAAAATGTTTTATTCCATGGAATCCATTCAACTCCTGGAGTTGGCAATCAAAGATCAACAGGCCCTCCAATACAAATTGTCTTAATACAAGTTTGAGACTCTATCAGAGTTTTATGAATGTCAGCATAATATTTGTCCTACACCCACATTTCTTCAGTAAGCAAAGAAGAAATATTAGATTATATGTATTTATATTTTGCTGAATGCTGTCACATTTTGCAAGGAGGAGTATGCTTAGAATTAATTTAGTTTTGGTCAGCTGGGTGTCTGATACATGTGGAAAATTTCACCATGCTTAAGAGCATCTGAACAAGCCTGAGATTTCCATACAATTAAATGTATACTTATTGTGTGTCCGCCTGGCTCAGCTGGGAGCACTCTCACTATTAAGTTGCTCCGAGATGCTACTCATCTAATGGGCGCTATATGATTGCAAGTTGCCATTATTATGAGTTTAAGATCCATGCGTAGGGATTGTAATCCCAGGATTTCGGGAGCACTCAAGATTGCAACCCCTACTCATGAGGTCCATGTACAAATACTTTCCAGCAACAGTCACTGATCCCAAACAAGAACAGGAACACATACTGAATTTCCTTCTGCAGCTTCAGTAACTCTGCCCAATGATAGTGTTTCACCATTACTTCAGCTGAGGTCAGCTAGGTTACATAGATTTAGATAGTATGTGAGGACACAGACCATTCAGTCCAACTGTTCCATGTGAGTTATATGCTTTATGTTGGAACCTAAGCAGAAAAATAATTAATTTCATGTACTTTCATCATACCATATTTAATGTCACAGATAGTCTCAATATCACAAGAGACATTAGGATAAAATATCATCTTTGGGTGATTTGATCCATTCTATTTTCCAGAATACAAGGTCTACTACCTTCCCATAATAATAATAATCCTTGCATTTGATACAGCACATTATCGTGTCATCAAGACATCACAAAATGCTTTTTAGGATTTTACTGTGAATTGCAGTGGACTTTGTATTTGTAGGCAACTGCCAATTTGCACACAGTAGTGTCCCACAATCAGCCATGAAGTGAATGATCAATATTTTATCTGGGGGATTGTTGTCCAGGACACTGTTTCTTAAATGCATCCAGTTTCCTGGCCTCTACCATGGATCTTGGTAACACACTCCAGTTGTTGATTATTCTCTGTATAAAAATATATTTCCTGGTCTCCACTCCTTCACAGCTCTGAACCCATGCCACTTACCCTGCTATCTTAACACAGGTGAAAGTTTGTTTTGGACTTACTTTGTTGATCCCATTTAGCATCTTGTAATCGAAGATGGCAATCAAAATTATATGTTCCCTTCTGAGTGGGGCCTTAAGATGCAAATTCCAAAACATAGGAACAAGCTCAAGAAGTGAACATAAACTTGCTGGCAATTTAACATTGTTCAACATCCAACCCTATTACCAAATGTGAGGATTTTTTTTATTATCAGACTGACCGCATTACACTGGGATATTGCAAGGGAACTCTGATCACTGTGATTCGTTAAAATGCTGTTCCACATCACAATGACTCCCTCAGGACATTATAAGAGGTTCAGCACTCATGCAAATCACCTCATTTCTGTTTTAACAATTTCTTATATAATGTAACAATGATCAATGTGGGAATCCCAGTGTGTACTGCGGGGCGAATCAAACCCATTTCCTGTGCGCTGTAAATACCTGAGTTGTTTATTGCCTTGTACAGCTTGCAATTTCTATGCTTATTGCTTCAGTAAGTCTGGATGAAACATTTATGCACCTGTTTAAGATTAGTCACATTAGCTCTTTTTTCCCCTGTTGAAAGTTATATATTTTACATCTGTTAGAATGTTATTACTTCATTTTGGTTTTATTTTATTGACTGGAAGTGTTCTTTAATCCCAATATCAGTCTGGATCATTTGGTAGCTCTCTCACCTCTGAGTCATAAGGTTTTGTGGGTTCAATCCCTCCCCTCAGGACTTTTCTCTCCTGATAGTGATTGATTCTTGCTTACCCGGTTACAGTTCTACAGGCCCTATCTGGCACCACAATCAACTTGGTGACCGGTATTGATGTGTGAGCCAAGTGTTAGGACATTATTCAGCATCACAGCCAAGCTTGATCATACCNTTTTTACCACTATAACATGTCCTATATAGTACTCTCTCTCTATAACCCTCTGCCTTCATGTTCAATAGCTCTGATGCTTTTAACACTGTTGATCATCCCCATCCTCCTCTCATTATCCTGTCTCATTCACCTCCATGGAACCACACTCTCCTGGTTCCAATCCGACTAGTCCCACCTCACGGCTTCATTTTCGGTCCCCACCTATCCTCATCTACATGTTCCCACTTGATGTCATCATCTGGTTAACTTCCACATGTATACAAATGACACCCAAATCTACTTTTCCACTTCTGCACCTGTTTCTAAGTCCCCTGATGTTCTGTCTGATTGCCTGTCAGACATGAAAGACTGGATGATCCTCAATTTTCTGCAGCTCAATATGGACGCCATCCTCGTTAGGTCCTGCCAATGTCTTCACTTCTGCTTCTGAGTTCCTCAACCTCCCTGGCCTCTCTCTCAAACTCACCAAACCTCGACAACTGGTTCAATCCTCAATTCTCCTCCCTCCCTCACATTCAATCCTGACCAAGACTGCTTTTCTTCATCTTCATCACTTTGCCTGCTTCCATCCTCATCCCCTTGCAATACGCCAACCCTCATTCACACTGTTGTTACCTCCCAATGTTCTGCACTCCTCGCCGGATAGTTCCACCATTCATAAGCTGCAGCAAATCCCAAACTCTGGCACCTGAATCCTCATCCACGTCAAACACTTCACACCCATCGTCCCAGTCATCGCAAGGCTCCACTGGCTCCCTGCGTCCCAACAGATCAACTTCAAGATTCTTACCTATAAATCCCTTCACCCCCAGCACCTCTGTATCTCTCTGATATTCTCTTATCCCATTCCTCTATTTGGGTTCTCTACCTGCTGCACGTTCCCCCGCACCCCCATCCGTCAGTGGCTAACATTCAGTTACTACCTCTCTAATATACGAAACTGCCTCCCTCTACCCCTCCTCCTTATCTCTCCTCTATCTTAAATCTTGCCTTAAAAACTACGTCTTCATCTGTATCCGTGGTCATCTCCCCCTCTCCCTTGTCCCTTGCTTAGGGCCGGCTCCGTCATTGTGAAGCACTGTGAGAAGTTATTCAATGAAGGGCACTCTAAAACTGCTAATTGTTGTTGTAAATCCCACCTTAAAGCCCACCCCTTCCATTGCTGTATGATCACTTCCCCCTAAGATTTGAGCCTTTGACCTTCTGGTCTTTATGGTCTATTACTGCAGTCGGTAGTATTGTTCGCCTCTAGGCCATTGAAACCTACAGGATCTGTGAATATCTAACATCTGGAGTTCACATCATTTCACAACTCAAAAATAAATGAGTCACAAGTGAATTATTTAGCCTTCTACATTTGGTAGAAAAATGCTGCATTTCATACTACAGTATTCTTTTGAAATAGCAATACTTTGTTGAATTCACAACAAATATTAAATGTATTTTGATATATTTTGGATAGAAAATTGAAGAACATTTGGATGTCCTCACTTCTCGGTGTTCTCTGCAATGACACGTTGAGGAACACAATGTGTCCTTGAAGCCCATTAATTACAGTGAGGGAATAACTGGGTCAAGGATATTGCAGCACAAGGATGTTTACTAGCAAGATGGGAAATTATCCCACTAATGAAACATCAGTGCCATTGTGTAGTAGATGCAAACAGTAAAATGTTGACTATGATGAGTAGTGTATCTTTGAATCTGATCTTACAACTCGCATGTGACTTATACAAACCAGTTTTACAAGTCGAATAATATATAATGTGTCTGACCAACATCAGAAATGTATTTTATTTTTAAATTGCTTCTACATTTAATGTTAATCCTAACCTCTTTGGCTCACTTTTCTCCTTTAAATCTAGTCCTGATGATTCTGGCAAAGATCCTCCATTATTGCTCCATCCTGTTTTACTGCTAATAAATAAATAATAATAATCCTCGCATTTGATATAGTGTCTTTCACATTGGAACTATGTCTCAAAAACACTTTAGAGGATTTACTGTAAATTGTACTGATTTGTGTATTGTGTTGGCGAATATGGCAGCCAATTTGTACACAGCAATGTCCCACAAGCAGCCATGAGTGACAGTGGGTAATAAGCACACTATATCTGCCAGATTGTGTGCTCCCTTGACTTAAATAAACCTGCTGGTCTCAATGCATCCCTCCTATTGTGGCCCCATGTTTTGTGCCTTATCCTCTGCCTCTCCTTTTTCCGGTCTACTTTTCCTTCTTCTTGAAAATGTGATCACGTTCACCCTTCACTCTATCCCCCAGAAGGTAATTCCTTTTACCCTTCGAACTACTGTTCCATTTTCCATTGGAATTGCCATCATCTCTCAAATTATCCATCATTAGGTGTGTTCTGACCTAATCCATAGTCACCCATTTTCGTCATGGTCTCCACTAGTAATCTTTGTTACTTTCCTCCGGAACTCTACTCTTGAACAATTAGTTTGATGACTCAATTGTCATCACCTTTCTCATTTCTAATGCCTTCCACAATTGTGTAGCCCTCCGCAGTTGTGCCCATAGCTACCTGGCTTTCTCTCACACCATTCTATCAGTGGTGTGTTTGAAAGTGTATCATCTGACTGTTTCACTATCAACTCAATGGTTCTCAGGGTTGTCTTCTCTCACCCACTTTGAGGTGAAGATTGCGATGTTTAAAGCATTACTTGTGTTACTTTTTGATGGTTTAAAACCTTGCTCCTGTGTCAATTACATCTTCCACTCGTTTTCCATCCTTAGCCATGCTTTTGCTGGTGATTCCTCTTGAAATCACTTCCATGAAATGTGCTGTATAAATGAAAATTGTTCTCAACCACACAGCTCACCTTTTCACATGTATGATTTAAGTGCTCTGAGATGCTGCCCTGCATGAAAGGCGCTATATAAATGCAAGTTGTTGTTGTTAATGAACAAATACTACTGTAGAAAGAACTTCCTCCTGTAGACAGGATCCTCCACTTATTGTTTTGCACAAAGTCAATGAGAGGTGCCAACACTTCTCAATGATGTTGATGGCTCCACTTTTAATCCTTCTTCATCCATCAATATTCTGGGCCTCACTATCTCCTCTGATCTCAAGTGGAATTCTCACATTTTCTACATTGCTGAAACAGTCTGCAGAATGCTTGGTTTCCTTTTTCATGCCAAATATTTAGTTTCTGCTCAACCACTCCCAACTCTCCATAAAACTTTTCTAAAGCCATTCATGCAAGACATGAATGTTTCTCCCAAATCTGCAGAGGTTATTTTAGTACCTACTCACAGCCCTGGATAGAATCCAAGAAAAGGCATATAATCTGATAAGTGATATTTCTCTCACCCTGACCTCTATTCTCTCTCTATTTCCCTTCTCTCTGTCTCTTATGCTATCAGTACTCCTCCTCTAAACTTTCCCTCTTTTGTTCCTCCCAAACTTCAAACACATCATCCTCTAGGGCCAGGCTTTTCCTCCTCCCTAAATCTCCACTGTGTTGCAATCAAAATGTTAACATAGTCTCCTACTCTTAACTCATTTTCCCAGAATCTCAAGATAGTGGGATATCTCGCCTCTTCTCGGTTTTACTTTCTTCATACAATCTATAGTCTTTCAAAACCTCTGTTTGATATTGTCTCACCACTTTTTGTTTTGTCTTGTTTTCTCTAATGTACTTTCAGCCTTGGGGCTGTGCTGCACTATAGGCCTTGGCATTTCACCCAGGTTCTGAAATACAAAGTTGCTTTTGAAGAGTACTTTGTTGCCAGATTGCAAATTAGTATTCATACTATCACAGAAGTGTGCCTGAGAATATATAGTAGGCAATGTCACTAGTTGATGGGTGGCCACTGAAAAGCATGTCCAGCAGGAGGTACGTTAGCAGCAGATGCTTGCATTAACAGAATTGTTAATCCTAGAGAAAGAGAGAGAGAGGAGAGAGTTTGTGTACATGTAGATTGAAAAGAAGATATCGCAGGTTAAGAGAACCAAAAGCAATTTTCAACAGATAGCATTGAATTCAAATTTTAGAAGAGGGCTTATTAATACGGCCTCGTTTGCAATATTATCTACTCAGAAAATCTGGGTTACAAGTTGCACTAGTTTCTGATTTTCGCTTACAAAAACTCCCCTGAACAACAGAAGACTAAACACTCACCAGTAAGATTAGAGGTATAGTACCAAAGTTGACATGCAGATGCATATTACCAAAGTGGAGCACTATTGATAGATGAAGGATTAAAAGCGGAGTACAAATTCACAGATGCATAGTACTGACAGAAAATAGGTCCTCTTAACCTTTTAAACTAGTGTTGATCCAACCTGTTCAAATCTATTCTTCATTCTAATGTCAAATAATGTGTGTTATTTAGAGCAGCAGGTGTGCTTATTGCCAATTGTTTCTGGTCCACACTTGGCAGGTTTTCGTGTGTCAGAGCACTGTATAAATGAGAGTTATTGTTGTTGCCCTGATACTGTGCTAAAAGAATAAAAACATCAACTTCCAGGTCACCAGATAAGTGCAACATCACTTCCTGTATGATACGTATAGGAAGTGATGTTAGTGGTAACTTGATGACCTGGAAGTTGGCCTTGTTAGCGTGGAAAGGTAAAATATCACCAACATCACATTTGTACATTTACAGCAGAGCCAGAAGTGACGTCAACAGCGACCTAATGACCCGCAAGTTGGCCATTTTTAGCACAAAGGCCAACCAGCGCATGGAGAGTGAGCATGTACAATTAACAGGATCCACGGTGCAAAAGTGAATTCACTCTATAGTGAATCGCATTATATCTACTTTAAAGACTATGCTATTTTGGTTTGATCACAGTTGTGTTCCAAAGTGTAAACTTTGGCTTCAGTGCTTGATTTTATATGTGGCAGATATTTATTTAAATGGCGCTTGTAGGAAATTAACACCCTCATATTTCAGGCACTGTGCTCCCACATGCAGCTCTTTGTAAGGTTGACAACTGTTGTGTTGCAGAGAGTGAGAAGTGTACTGCTGATTGAGATTCTTTTTAACCTCTGCTAGTGTCTCACACATAAATAATGATGCTGAGTATATTACTTTGGATATACAGCTGACAGGTAGAATGAATTGCATGTTCCACTTATATAATGTAATACAAATTTATACAAATAATGTATTAGTTACAGAGAGGTAATGTATTGACCACATAGAATTACACGTTTACAGCACAGAAGAAGACTATTTAGCCTGCTGTGTCTATGCTCATACAAATTCACCCTCTACAGCAATCTACTCCAGTCCCACACCCTTGCTCTTTCCTCAATATCAATACCTTTGATATCATTTTTCCCCCAATATTTATCTATTTGCCCTTCAGATGTTATGGATTTGGTTTTGACGTCCGTTTGTGGTAAGATACTTCACGTTCTGTCAAATTTTATTGTCCCTTTTTCCGTGCTGTAGGTGAAAGACCAAGGTCCATCCAGTTCACCTTCCATATCCCAAACTATATACTGTATCTCGAGCTATTATTTTCTTGGAGAAATCTATCTCACTTGTTCTTGAAACAAACATTTTTTCACATGTGACTTTGATATTTTTATTAATATTATACTTATTGTATTTACACGATGACAAAAACAATTTACAGATATTTAGCATATAACTGGGGACATTGGGTGATGCACGCTAGCCCTCACTCAAACACGTCACAACTTTGTTAGCAGGTTAAAGGACACTGACATGGCACAGTGCCATGCTTGTATGAAGAGAGCTGTTCTGTATGGCAGCGTCTGACAAAATTATGTGAAAAAGTAAATAGAAAAAGCTACAATTTCAGGAAAATGGGATTAGAGTAGTTCGATCTTCGTTCTGGCAACAGCATGAATTTGATAGGCTAGATGGCTTCGTCCCGTACTGTAATTTGTATGATTATTGCGTCACCTGCTGTTGCTACTAGCTCTTAATAGATGATTATTATTTTGCAGTAAACATAGGATGGCCTGTTCAGATTAGCTGGAACGCAGCATTATGGGATTTGTGTCGAGTCTTCGGAGCACACTGTTCCAGAAACTGTGCCAATAGCTCTTTAGTCAAGTGACAGAGGTCTTTTCATACTCTAATATCTAAACCAATGCAGAAGTTGTACAAAATGTCCATCCAAGAGCACAGTCTGGAAGAAAGCAACACAAGCAGCAGTAAATAGGAGCATTGAACCATGACAACAACAACAACAATTTGCATTTATATAGCGCCTTTTATGTTGGGAGGACAGTACATGGACAGTTTTAATTCACTGGTGTGGCACAGAAGCGCAATTCCCTCTCCTCCCTAACTGCACTCAGAAGTTCCATTTATTAAATGTAAGACTGGCGCCTTGCTGCCAAGAGCACAATACCATCAGGTATTCCAGGCGTCTGTAAAGGATTTTCAAGGATTTGGCTACACCAGCACTGATGAGTGACAGCATTACTTAACAAGTAGAGTTTTGTTTCCCGCCTCCAAACAGTTGTTTTCCAAATAGGTTTTCTTATGTGCAACTTTCTTTCTAACTCACTCCACAAACACTGTATTCTTTGAACAATTGTACTTTTGGGACTTGGGTGGGGAAATTTTATAAGAATCCATCATCCATTATTTTGACCATTTAAAGAAAATCTTTTTGTGGAGCAAATGCAGATAGATTTTCATATTATGCCATCTGAGTTAATTTGTTGAGATCTTGACAGAAACTTGGAGTCAGGTAGTCCTAATTTGGTTCCTGTGACAGGCCGGCTGGCTGCTCTCAGCTGGGCTGCAGGATGTACTAATATTTATGGACTTGTGCAAGTCTCCTGGTCTGTTGAAATAACACTACTTTTGCATTTGACTGCTGCTCTGTGGCAGCCACTTACAAACAGCCATCAAGGGAGGAGGGGAGCAGAGCTAAGTTTTCGTGAAAACACAGAATGTTTAACTTTAAGTGAAAAAGTCTAAATTAAAATGAACAGACTCCTTCAGCCGAAGTATAAATAATGATGTCACTCTTAAGGAATATCTCACTTCTGAAGGAAATCTCAAAGGAATTACTGTGCACAAAATTGCTGACAAGTGTTTATACTAGCTCGTGCTCAGTCTGTAGTCATACTGCTCTATCCTTATTCTTAAATTACTGGGGGCACTGTTGATAAGAAAATATGCCTCCTTCATGAAATGAAAGTTACTCTAATGGCTGCTTCTTTCACCTGTAATGATCATTTTATAATAATAATCCTTGCATTTGATATAGAGATAGCTTTCACCTCAAGAGGGCATCTCAAAGGGGTTCTCAGGATTTACTGTAATGTGCAGTGATTCAGTGCTTTGTAGGTGAAGACCTACCGTGCTGCCTGATAGGGCAATTTGCTGGAATATGGAGTGTAAAATGAGTGGTGTACTAATTGTCACCAGTGATACTTAGCACATCATATACTTAAAACACTCTGAGGTGCTATCCCACATGAGAGATTCTATATAAATAAAAGTTATTGTTGGTGTGTTGTTCACTCTGACGCGCATGTTTGTTTCCATTATGTTTTAGACTAAAATGTAACTTTAAAACGCCTTTAATATCACAAGCTCTAAGTGTTGTTCCATTCATCTCGAGATGGAGGGTTATATTTTGGTGAAAGAGCCAGTCAGTTTGCTGAAAATCACACAGAAATATGTGCTTCCTATTTATTTTAGTTTAGTCTAATTTACAAAATTTACATCAAGGGGATTATAAAATAGCTGTTTGCAGCAGTTGCTTTTCACTGCATTGACTCTGAAACTAGAAGGTATTGGTGCTGCCTGACAGGACAATACAGCAACCAAGTCCCATTGCCAAACACTGACTTTTAGTCTTCTCGAAGATATGTCTTTTTTTCCAAAAATTCCAAATTAAAAAGATTGCTCCAGCCAGATACCGTGAACTTTGGCACAAAGGCAGCATAGGATTCCAAAAGAGAAATCTTTCCTACTTCACAGTTTTAACTTTTGGAAGACGCAAACAAAATCTCTCGACTCATTTTCCAGTGAGGAGAGGAGATGTAGCTAATTAAAATTTATGTTTAAATATAAGGGTCCCTTTGGATTTGCTCTTAACATGTGTAGCTCTCAAGCTTATAAATGATACCAGTTTGCAGCATTCTGAACAGGGTACCGTTTTATTTCACGTGTCAGGTTTGATTATGTATGTGGATGAACTAAACAGTTTCCTGTATAGAAACAGAGACTGCGTTATATATAATGCCATCTGTGATTTCCGGAAACATGACTGGCTGCAGGGCTGTTCATTAATAGACCACATATCACACCTCATCACAAACTAGATTTTTTTTCCTTCAAAATGTTAGCTGTTCCAAACCTCAGCGATGCGTATCTTTGTATAGCAGGACTATTTTAAGCAATTTGACGCGTGCTCAGGCCCTTTTGGGAACATTCTTTTCTAATTGCATTCGACTTTGCTATGTTGCAAAAGGAGTAATTGTGAGTCCTTCGGCTGTTTGCTTCCCTAGTCTGTTCTCCAGTGCCGTGGAGTTTGTCATGCAAGATACAGTACATTTAATATAGTGCCTTTCACGTCGGGAGGACATCTCAAAGTCGGGAGGACGCTTCACACTGCTATCTGGGCACCCGAGCCGGAGGTTGAGAGAGTGCAAATGAAGTGCTAAACCTGAATCATCTTGTGTGCTCTTACACTGTGAGGCAAGGGTTATTTGCTAATCATTTTGTTCAATCAATACTGCAAACTTCCTAACAATCAGTTAGACAAAAATTTGACTAATTTTTTAAAAAATCCCCTTTTCCCTGAGGATACTAGAAATGTAACTGCCACTTTGCAATGGTATCCTTTTTGCAAACAACTAGTTGATAAAATCTTCCCGGCCGCTCCATCCGCTCAGCAAACACGGCCTGATTCATGTCCCCGCCAACATCAGTGGGTGAGCTTTCAGCCATTCTACTCCCATTCTCTGGAACTCCATCCCAGAATCCCTCCACTTCGCCCCCACCCTCTGCCCTTTAAAGCCCACTTTAAGTCCTTTCATTTCGATAGAGTTTTTTGTCATCTTCACCCGGTTGCCCCGATCACCTCACCTCTGCTCTGTGAAACGCTGTGACATTCTCATGACATGAAGGGTGTTATATAAGTGTAAGTTTCTAATGTTGTATTCAACAGCATTCCAAGTAGCAGATGAATCAAAGGAGTACTTTCCATTTAGTACAAAATAACACTCATTTGACCTAGACTTAGCCTATAACCCAGTTTAAATGTTAAAAATTCAGACAGCCCAAATTGTGGAACATTCTTAAATATAGACTTAATTTAGAAGATGGTTCTTTACAAGAACTGCAGAAAAGCAGCTTCCAAACTGAGACTGAATTTATGAATTTTTTATAATTTTTCACAATCTTAAATGTTAAGACAAAATAGTCTTAGAGGCTAAGACAAGGTAAAATTGCAGGCCCTTCATTGTATAGTTTACGATGAGCAGAATTGTGTGTTATCATAAAGAAAGCTAACCTCAACTGCATTGCCAGAAGAAAGATTAGAAAACCTGAATGAATGAATGAATTAGGGAATGCACCTTAAACAGAACCGTAATATTCCAATAAATGAATGGCAAGGTCTAGCAATTAAAGTAAAGATTTGTAGAAACATTGGGGGAGAAATTCCACTTATGTCTACATTAACCCTATTTATGTACCATTTTAAAGCATCCAGAATTCAGCAAATTCTTTTAAGCAGTAGAAAATCGACTTCATAATTAAAACTGAATTTCACAATTTTAGACGCTCTGAAATGCCGAGCAAATAAAGTAAATTTAAATCTAGGTGTAACTTCTCTCTAATAATTCCTTTGTTAGGACATCAGAGCACATTTTTTTCTATTTACTCTGTCTGTGAACAAGGAAGAGAACAAGAGTACAACCAACAACCCAATTTCTCTCTCACTTCAGTTATTCCATCTTATGCTAGAAGAAATTTCTCTTTTTCAAGAAAAGCATTCGAAAACAAAGGTGTTTCACAGCACCTACTTTAACCAAGATCTAAAAACTGATAACCCCTGGTGGCTATGTATGTTTTATCACAATTGTACCATCTGCCTGGTAGACACACAATTGTAACAGAGTAAAGCCACTTTTTATCAAGCCTGCCTTTAAACCAAGTTTCCCCCAAAGCACCCAGTTTCAGGCAATAGTTCATTTTTTAATACCTAGATGTTGTGAACCATGTTTTTCCCATTGATTTACCAAAATAAATATATAATGTTGTATTTTTTTCCCCCGAGTTGTCTCTCTGCATGTCAAATTGTTAGTATTCTGGGGGTGTAATTAGTGAGACCAACTGAGTCAGTAAATTGTTAAACAGAGTGACATGCCTTTTGGTGAATGAATGTACTGATTCTAAGAGGGTTTATTTTTTTGTATAATTGCCTCCATATGGAGTTCAGGAGGGCTCAGTGAAAATAGGTTGATTGAGGGGTTTCACTCTAACCCTTCTTGTTGTAAAAGCGTGGGCAGTTCATGCAATGCACTGGATTCTGAGTCTGCTTACTTCTGTGTCCTATTTCGAGTGATATGTTCACACGCCACAATAAAGTATTTTTAATAGGGAACTTTTTTTCCTCTTTTTATTTCAAATCACTGATCTGGAGCATAGTTTAAACAACATCTATTGGTTCAATGACAGTTTTCTGTACAATGCATTTGGATACTTTCTGGTAAAAGGGGATTAGAACTTAAAAAATTGTGTGCTTTCAAATCTATTCACTGCCTTGGAAGTATGCTTCTCAATCTATCTAGCGATAGGCCCCTTTGCCTTGAACTTTGAACTTGTCAGAGCCAGACATCAACAGGATAGGGTCTGCTGGGACCACACATAAGCGGTGGAGGAGCACACTTTGTACTCTGTGATTATTCTGATGTCAGAGTTCACTCGAACCAACCACTTTGCTGAAAGCATCTCCATGATTAGAGGCCTCAGCAGAGGGGCCTGTCTGGAGTGAAATGTGACTACTATAGCTCTTAGGCAATTTGGGTTTTTAAAAAAGAATGACTGTGACTATAAAAATAAGCCTAAAATGGATACTGACTCGTCTCAGATTTGCGGAGTGGATGGCTCAATTTATAAGATGTCAGTGTGTTACAGTTGTGCACAATATCTGAACTGCTATAACTTAATTTTTCTTTAGGGTGAAAACATTTATTTCTTCCTAATAGGCATTACATTTTTCACCCTAATCCTCATAATTATAAATGTGTTATTGAATCTGCTATGAAACTACATTTTTCTCCCTTACATTTATTTCTCATACTTTATGTCTTTTTTTCTCTCTTTCAATTTCCTTTTAAGTTCTGGAAAGTTGTCAGTTTATTTCTCAATCAACCAGTGAATGCTGTTTAAGCACTGTCTGAAATATATTTGAAATAGCGTCTTATCATGTCTAAACGTCTCAAAGTGTGTCAAAGAGTTGTCTGTAAAGAGTTGTGACTGTCTATTTGAAGTCAAATACAATGCCCTGCAAACAGCGAGGTGGTGTATGACCAATTTAATCAGAGGATTTTGCCCAGGACATTGGGAGAAACTCCTTTTGCTTTTCAAAAAGTGTCATAGATTCTTTAACTTTTCATCTGAAGAACAGCACCTTTGATCAGCCTAGACCATGAGCTCCAAGGTCCCTTTTGCTGAACTTAATCTAACAACCTTGTTACTCAAGAGGTGAAAGTGCTACCAAATGAGCCAGGCTGACATCTAAATCAAGTTAATGCTTTTTTAAAATTGTGTGTTGTGTTTATTGTTTTGGTTGGTATAGCCTAGATGTGAGCAAGGTGTCCATGTGAGAAAGTTGTTCAGTATTGTTCATTCTACTAAAGATTTCAGCAAGGACTAAGGTCTTTGATTAAGATTTCAAAAAAAAGCTAAACCGAGCTGTGTTAAAGCAGAACTTCCTTCCTAGTGATTGATTGAGGGAAAATACACTAATATAAAGTTAGATAAAGTGAAGATTGCCCCAAACTTACACACCCAGCAATGAGCTATCAACTAAAACACTTCACTTTTAGAGGGCGTCTTTAAAGAAAAAGTGTAGCTGATTGCCAGGTGGTGCATATTGCCTATAAAACAACTTAAGCATAAAGAATCACAGATACCCACGCAGTAATCCCTTGAAGGGTTCCAATGACGCTATTGAGGACAGGAGTGAAGCTTTCTAACCAATGTCGGAACCCTGAGTTGTGCCTACTTTTGCCATTTGATCTATAATGCACAGGAGAGAGTTTAGACATTATACTTGCTTGCAGAGGGAAACTCCCTCTGTCTTAGTCTTATAAAGAAACAGAGGAGAGGGGAATCATTGCATCAAGTAAATGCTGCAGTGACAGTGCTAACTCCTGGTGATCAACTGCAAGATTGTCACTTGAAACATAAAGCGATTACATCAGAATCTGTAGCTCAGTGAGCATGTCATTGCACATTGTTGGGCTTGGAGCATCTTGGTCTCGGATCTCCATCATTTCAATCATTTCCTTGTAAGAAATTGCAAGCTTGGTGGAAATGTTTTCTTTGTGTGTTCTTTCCACTATTTTTCCCACATGGTGATCAGGGGCTAAGACAATCCCAAGCACTGCCCGTAATGACATGTTCACTGAAGTCATGATCCTGACATAATGACTTTACCTTTAAATCAAGTGAAGTTGATCACCAGAGTAAATAACAAAGGGGCTGTAATATTTCCGTCAGGTTCCCCTCCCACCCGGGAGAATTCCACCTGGATTTTCAGCCTGGCTCAATTGGCAGCACTCTCTGAGTCAGAAGGTCGAGGTTCAAGTTCTATGTCAGGATTTCAAGCTCAAAGTCTAAACTAACAATCTGATGTAGTGCTAAGGGAATGCTGCATTGTTCGTGGTGCCAATCTTCAGATCAGATGATTAAAATCAAGGTCCTGCCTAGCTGCTCAGATGGATGTTAAAGATCCCCATAGGACTATTCGAATGAAAAGCAGGGTTCACCCGGTGTCCTTGCCAACAATGCCCTGATAAAATTGATGATTCATTTCACAGTTGTTTGTGCTTCATACATTGCTTGTGAAAAATAACTGCTTTGTTCAATGACAAATACACACACGACAGCTTACAGTAAGATCCTGTGATATGATTTGAGACGTTTTGACAACGTGATAAGCCGCTATATCAAATGTAAGGATTACTGTTATTGAATTCAGTCTTAAATTTGAAGCCGTTTTTCAATAGTGCTTATAATAACTTACAGAAAACCGGCTTCAAAATTAAGGCAAGATTTATGAATTTGGCAAGTTCTGGGCACTCTAAAATGCTATATTAATAGAGTAAATCTAGACCCAGGTGGAAATTCTCCCCAAACTTGAGTGGGCTTCTGAAATCTTGACAATGACAATATAATAATAGTTGAAAGGATTTACATTTGTGATCTTTATACTACTCAGTGAATGTCTTACAAGAGAGAGCTTACTTTATATTTAGAGAGGTAAATGTTATGAAGTTACAATTGTAAAACATGTTGTGGGTAACCTGTCTGTTTGCTGGATGTAACGCAAGCTAAAAGCTGAGAATTCTTCCCCGTGCAGCACTTTATACTGCAGAATTCATCTGGGTGAACAGTATCAAGCCTGGGCTTCCTATCCATATTTGGAAATAAAATGCTTCTTTTGTTCTCAAATTGATGTTAAGTAATGTCTTCATCATTTTACAAGCAGCAAATGTTAAAGGAGAAAACTGATTGTTTTATTATTTTCCTGACTGTGGGTGACATCTAGATTGCATAGATCTGGCGATGTGACCTTTTGGTAATTGAGCTCTCTGCTCGAACCCTTTGCCCAGTGTAAATATTGTAAGCTAATTCAAGCAGTTTCTGGAAAATTGGCCAGCATAAGTCCCATAGGAGCCTATACTATGGTTCAATTCAGCTGGGGTTAGGATTGCAAGCCCCCACCACTGAAAAAGCATGTCTAACCTTGCATGGTCCTGGAAACTGTTAAGCAACAATCTGAATAGTCTTAAAATGCCATACATGGCAATACTCAGAGGGTGGAACAAGGGAGCAGTGAGGTCCTCCCACAGAAGACCGAAGTGCTAAAAACTCCATAGAAGGTAATAATATTTTCATAACATCCTGAATGTTTTTTTTTCGCTGTTGCAATGTTTTCATATAAAATGTTGTAGTCGGTGTTTAGAAAAATAATAAACAGGACATTTTATATAAAAAATAACAGACTGTGACTATGAGGTTCTCATGAGTAACTTGCTCTGAGATCAGTACTGTTGAGCCAGGGGCGATATATGATGTTACACATTTGTCTCAGCAGAAGGAGGGGGCCCTATCTTTTCCATTACAGTATTCCTGTGTGCATTGTTCTCTCAGAATGAGGACAACTTTGTCAACCTTTGGTGTCATCTGTCGGTAATTCATTCAAACTCTCCTTGATTTAAAAAGGCAGCAACCAGATAATCCAGTTGTCCATTGAACACCCTATCAAAGGATTTAACATTTTTAACTTTTTGTTTTTCAAACATTTTGGTTTTCTTTACATAAACATAGAAAAATGAAAAAACTTGCGTTTTTATGGTGCCTCATATGGGAATGTCTCAAAGCGATTTACGGTAATTACGGTCCAGTGTACTGATTGTTTATGTAAACAAACACAGCAGCCATTTTGCACAGCAAATTTTTTTTGGTCAGGCGGGTGTCTGACACATGCTTGAGAGTATCCAAACCAAGTTGAGATTTCCATAAATCCCACCTATACATGAAAATCCCAGAGATAGATTGTTGGAATGGTATGCGCACTCTCCCTGGGGGAATGTATTCCTCTTACCTAATTCCAGAAAGTATTAGGCGCAGGTTGGCAAGAGCAAAGGCTCGGGGACCCCAGAGTGTGCGTTGAGGTACTGCTGGAGTCTAACCAGCTAAAATCACATAAGTAATGTGCCACTTATTCCGATGGTCTTCAAATATAGATGGAATCACAATTATCATGACAATCAGGGGGGATGCTTGTGCTGTATCACCATTCAAAGCATAATAATGAGCTCTCATAAGCACCTTTTAATAGTAACTATTGAGCACCATTTTCTCCTGCTAGAGTGGGTACGTAGTGTTACTTTACTCCCTGCCCTGCAATGCCCTGAAAAAATGTGTCCACTGCGTGAGCCATGGCCCATTAATATCTGAGGACCGTATTCCCGTTTGTTAATGGCTAACCCGACAAGTCAAGTGGACTTTGCACTTGCATTGAAGTAATAACCTGTGTGCATAGTTACGGTTAACAAGTGAATCCCTCATCTGAGCGTTTCTCACCTTGAGCCTCATTTCTTCAATGCCCTGCTTATCGGTTTCCCCAGCTCCACTCTCCACAAGCTCCAGATCTGCAAGAACTCTGCAGCCCACACTAGGCTCCATGGCTCCATCAATTCCATCCTTGCCCAATTCCAGTGGTTCTCTTTTCCACAATGATCAACTTTAAGATCCTCCTCCTTATTTTCAAATGAATCTATGACCATGCTCTACTCTACCTCTGTGATCTCCTCTGACCCTCCTTCCCTGGACATTCCCTGCACTCCTCCAATTCTGGCCTGCTTCATGCCACTGCTATTTCCATCTGATCATTGGCACTTTCAGCCACTTTACCCTTTCGCTCTAAAGCTCTCTTCCAAAGTCCTTCCACCTCACACACCTCTTCCCCTCTCCTCTTTCAAAATCCATTTTAAGATCTATCTCTTTGTCTGTGCCTTTGGTCGCTATTCCCTGTCCCCTATCTCCCTCCTATCCCAGCTCCCAATCCATCTTTGTAAAGTACTTTGAGACGTTCTCCTTACATGAGCGGTACCAAATCAGTGTAAATTGTTGATTGTGAACATCATTGTAAAAGGCCTTGTCGGGATTGTGAAATGTCATTGTGAAAGATCATGTAAGGCAGATTTTGCATTTGGTAACATCAGTTCCCTCCTGCTGTGTGTTGGGTGAAATTTGCAGTGTTTCATAATGAATCCCTTGTAATAATTATAAAGCACCTTAAATTTCACCCCATTGTCTAGCACCACACGAAGCATGCACACCATTCTGCTTACTGTCAAAACCATCTGTAAAAGGCTTCAAATGAAAAGCCGTCCCACTGAAAAGATCCAATTACACTTAATCCAACATAACTGGGCCAACTCCACAAACCTGCCCTGGTGGATTGATATATTGAGATTGCATTTCAATTGCTGGGACTCAGTGGAAAACTGGCACATGTCATGACTAGGATCCTGTTTTCGCTTTGTGTTATTCCTAGAGGATGTGCGTCTCCTGCACTAATGTCACACTGTGTGGTATACTTGGTGATTCGCATGTGAAATCATTTCCAGCATGTCCAGCCACATGCACCGTAAAGAGCAATGATAGAACTTGGCCCACTTTGCATATATCAGAGTGTAGTTAAGAACTGTAAATTGCATTGAAACAAGAGTAGCCATCTCAGGTTCTTCACTGGTATCTAAATATCATATCACAAGGGTGTCATTCACAGAGCTTTTTGGAGAATGCACAAGCAGGAATCAACAGTGATTGCCAGTCCCTTTTCCTGAGAGAGGGGGAAAATTGACCTGGTCTGGAAATGGCAAATTTCATATTTTAAGAAATCAGATCTCTGCAACGTCTGGAATATGTTGCTGAGTATTTCCTGTGATGTATCATTAATCACTGTAAAATACACTCTATATAGGGAAGCTGTCTCCATTTAAACAAGCAAGCACATGGCTCTCGGCAGCATTATGGTTAAATGCCTGCCAATCAAACACAAACTCACAGGAAATGATCCTGAGTGTGTTT
Organism: Callorhinchus milii; assembly: GCF_018977255.1. Taxonomy (NCBI): domain Eukaryota; kingdom Metazoa; phylum Chordata; class Chondrichthyes; order Chimaeriformes; family Callorhinchidae; genus Callorhinchus; species Callorhinchus milii. Next base: position 48,841,706 of record NW_024704743.1, on the reverse strand, counting down.
ACAGAAAAGAACGTTTCAAAGGGTATAGATATAAACAGAGCAGTTTAACAATAGGGCAAAGCAGAGATTTCCTGCATACTTCAAGTTAGATGGTGAGGATTGGTTTATTTGTGTTTATTGGAGAGATAAACATCCATGTGATTCACTGAGAATAAATTGAAAGATCAGGCTTCCATGTTGATGCTTTTGAGGTATTTTTCATTTGCTCTCAGTCTGTCATTTCTTGAATCAAAAATAAAAAGCTTGACTAACTGGAACAACTGTTCACATGCTAACAGGCTATGATTGCCAGACTTTGCAAAGGGTACTTGATCCAAGAACTGACAAGAAAGGAGTAAAGGAGGCTGCACAAGAACACATGGATACTTGAAGTCTTCAGTGTAGTTTATTCAGCCCCAACGAATTATCAATATGGGAGTGAGAGGAGGGGGTTAACAAGCATCATTGGAACGGTGGCCCACACTGTAAGAGCTGCAAAGATTAATAACATGAGCCAAAAAAACAGAATTTAGGTTCCACTCTAATGTAATGCAGTGCCACCATGTGGTGAGCAAGTCTTAAACACCACATCAATCGAAGAAGAGTCTCAGGAATTTCTCGTCCCAGGGATTTAATAAAGGAGATAGTTTGCATGCAGAGAAGACATCATTCACAAGCTCTGACTTCTTTTGTTGCAGGCACCCAATTTTATGATCTAGCTCACCAGGAAATATATCTCTCATATAAGGTCATCTGAAAGTTAATCTTACCATGGGACTGAGGGAGGAATCTATTACAGTATATTCCAATTGCTAAAAATAGTGACTTTTTTGCATTACATCAATATAATTTCCTATTAGAAAGATGCAATGAAAAAGATACCTAATTTTAGTGAATATTGTATGATAGACTCCAATGTTACAAAACTGAAGTTATTCTAAAATATGCACGTATAAACTCCTGATGAAATTGAATGAGGAAAAAAAATGTCACTGACTTTGTAGAAAATAAAATTCGGTAAAAGCAGAAACATTGCACTTAGGCTGAATCTGCATTTGTCTCCAAGAGGTGCCATTGTCTAAAATGGTCAGATACGCTGAGCAAAAGCTCAGCTTCAGTGCTGACAATTCACTTAAAAGTTACTGAAGAAAACAGTACAGTTTGCTTTGTTTCTCACAGATCATGTTCCAAATGATGCGTACAATACTCCGAGCAACCAATTTATTTCAAAACGTGCAGAGTGCAAAAAGTGTTTGTTTTCTTTCATGTTGCAGTTACCAGCAGCACAGTGGGGTTTCCACAAGTTGCCGAGTTGGCAGTCAAAGGCCACCAACAAACCCCAGATGTTTTGTTCCATTATAAAATAAATATATTCTACTATTATTACTCACAATTGTTTTTAAAAAAGGACTGACAAACATTTGAATGAAATAAATGAATTGATCCTGCAATGCAAAATTACAATCTTAGAAGCTCAATTTAATAAATAGGTAAAAACCCATCAGTTTAAGTGTGCTGTAAAAACGAGGTCAAAGCTGTTATCACGCTAACTAAAACAATTAAGAAAGGTCGCTGAGAGTTGCTTAGAAATGTTTTAGTAAATTTAGAATGATAGCCAGCTCATAAATATTGCTTAAAATTACGTCGCCTCCCCTGCCCACCTACCATGTTCCCCTTTGACCATACCTTCGGTCATCTTTCCCTCCCTACCCTCCTTGGCTATCTCCTCAGCTCAGGAGCCAATCCAGGACTGTCAAGTATCTTAGGACATCCTCCCGAAATGAAAGGTCCTGTATAAATATAAATTGTACTGTAAAGCGTAGTAGATAAACGTTAAAGATAAAACAATCCTTACATTTGGTAGACTCCAAGACGCTACCCCATGCGAAGGGTGCTATATAAATGCAAGTTGTTGTTGTGTAGCACCTCTCATGTTCATGGGATTACCTTAAGACCTATCTCTTCGACTGCATATATGATCACCTCCCCTCCCCCTTCTCTCTTGCTTGAGGTCCAACCATGACAATATGCAGCGCTCCAAGACATTATCCTGCGTGAAGGGCGCTATCTAAATGCAATTTGATGTTGTTTTTGTTGATGTACTGATGTTGCTCAAATATAGATCATCTTGTAAGCAAAAGAACCTTTGGGAATTCCAGATCAGTGTCCGGAAAGGAGTTCCTAACTTCTGGAACTCCTTCCCTCCACCCCTCCACCTCATCCACTGCTTAAATCTTATCTTAAGACCAACCTTTTTGGCTGTGCCTGTGCTCAACTCTCCCTTCCCCCCTCCCCCTCTCCCTTCTACCTTGCTCGGCATTTGATCCTGTGCTTCAAGGCATTATTCTACACAAGGTTCGTTTTATAAATGCAATTATTGTCATCCTAAACTGCAATAACTGTGCTCAGGCTTCATCCCATCCAGTTAGGAACTTTCCACCAGTATTCTGTACAATAAAAAGATTCAAGTTGATTTCGTGTAAGATTTCATGCAAGTATTGCTTCAGAAGAGGAAAGGAGAAAATAACCTTTCAGTTCAGTATTCATGTTATGTGTGTGTGCCTTTTCGACAGTGCCTTCAGCTGCCCTCCTACCTCTCTGCTCTCCTCTATCCCAACCCTGACCTCCCACACTCGGGTTCTGATCCCTGACTATTTAGCACCTTGGGACATCCTCCCGATGTGGAAGGCGCTAACAAATGTAATTTTGTTGTTGTTGTGGTATGTGTGTGTGTGTGTTTAACACATTTTATAATTGTTTCAATCCTAAATTCTCTAAATACTCAGAAAGGGGAAGCTCAGCAACTGAAACTGGTGCAACTATGAGTGCATCAGATACAGAGGCCAGTCAGATGCAGAGGCCTGTCAGACACAGAAGCATGCACCTTTAAAATCTTTGTGATGGACCTAATGTTGATATTGCCACCTGGATGTGTCAGGGCCTCTTTAACCACCACTGGGAATGTGCCCCAGCCAGGCCCAATTGCAATCCCCTATCACCCCTGTGGCATATTGAAACACAACAGGCTCTGTTGGATGAGTGACACATTCCTCCTCTGTCAGCCTCTGAAAGGACTTCATTTACAAGCCCCGAAGTTGTGCTCTTGACTGACAGATTGTGGAAAAAAAAGTCATTCAGTTCCATTAAGCTCAATAAATCCCACAGAACAAAACACGTAAAAAGAGAGTGAAAAAAAGCTGCAGAGTGGGGGCGTGAGCTTGGTGGGGGGGTGGGGGGGAAAGTAATTCTTTTCAGGTTCAAAGACACTATTTCTCTTTGCTTTCTGTCCATCAGTGACGCTGGCGTTCCCAGAGGCTACATAGATCGGTTCTCATTGGTATCATTCATGTGTCAATCAGGTTGACATGAAGACCAAAGGACCTCATGTTGCGCTACGGAAACTGTCTGTCAGGCAATCGGCAGCTGCTATGACATCATCTTCTGTGCTTTTTCTGAGAATACTTTAGCTTTTTTTAAAAAAGATATTTTGCCAAATCCCAGAACTCCAGTCAAGTCCATGTTAAGATTTTCCTCGTAGGCTGACCCAAACTCTTCATACAGAAAGCTCGTTCCAAACTGTCTGCATAGTGAAGATAAACATTTTCCCTGTCAGGAGAATGTCTGACTGCCTGCAGTAAATCATTGCAAAAGTAAGCAATTTTAGGCTGAGCACAGACACAACCTGTCAGCAGTGAGCATCGGGCAGATTACTCGATCTGCTTTTAACATTGTGCTGAGCCATCCATCTCATTAACATTTGCTGCCTCTTTTATTCTCAGAATGTATCCCCTTTCCTGGGCCTAAGTATAAAGCACAGAAAACGTCCTCCTGAATCATCTCAACAACAACAGCAACAGCTCATATAGTCCAGTAATTTTCACTGTCTCAAAGCGCTTCTCAGCGACAGAGTGGTAATCTGAGCAAAGTGGAGGATGCAACCCTCCTCACTCTCAGGTTACAAAGAGTTATAGTGACTGGAAGGAGCAAAACACATGCGTGTATACACACACGCACACATAAAAATCTCACTGAAATGTATGTGTTTTTGAGAAACTCTCTTCTCTTTTGAAGCAGTACCAGGGGATCTTTAACATCCACCAGAACAAGCAGAAGAGAGAGTGCTCTCAACTGAGACAGAGTGACACAGGATAGTATCTGTTATGGTGGGAAGCTGGCTGGTCAGCACCAGATGTCAGGTGTACAGTAGGCCTGAGCTAACAAGCAAAACCATTCTCAACCAGGGCAGACGAGCAACATGATATCAGAGTAACAGTGCAATAGTAAAACCTGGCAGCACAGTAAAGGATAGCAAAGTAATAGAATAACAGCAACAGAGTAATAGGGTACAAGAAGAACAGGACAGCAAATTAACAGGGCAGTGGGACAGCAGAATAATATAATAATATAATAATAATCCTTGCATTTGATATAGCGCTTTTCACGTCTTCTCGATGTCTCAAAGCGCTTCACAGAATAGACCGTAAAGTGAACTGACCGTATATTTGTGGGCGAAACGTGACAGCCAATTCCGCACAACAGTGTCCCACAAACAGTCGTAGATTGAAAATGACCAATTTATTATTGNTTTTTGTTTTGGAGGGATTATTATTAGGCGTGTGGAGTAAGGAAACTTGCCCAAGGAAGTTTGCCCTGCCTGGAATTGAACCCGGTGTCTCACTTGCAAGGCGGATGCTCTAACCACTGAGCTACATGACTCCACAGAAACAGGCTAGTATATATCTGATGATCAGTCTTGACATGGAAGACGGTTGGAAGAATAATAGGTGATTATCGACTGGAACAGGTGGCCAGGAAAACTGGTTGAGGCCAGGACATGGAATTCATTTTTAAAAAACGATGATGCTGTGGTGGGAGGATGTAGGGTGGGTGTTCTCAAGGGTTGAGATCAGATGGGCTGAAGGGCCTTCTTATCCAAACCCACCTTGTGATCTTGTGAAAAGCCCAGCATGAACTCTGCCAGTTAGGCTGGTGGGTGGGATTGGTTCTAACACAGTTGCCTGTAGCTGGATAAAGAGAAATAAATGGAACTCACAGATTCCCTAAACTAAACTCTGCAGATCATTAGCATTTGATGGTAATTCAATGCACAGGGCTTTGGAAAGCTGTGTTCCATTCCCGAGAGGATTCACACAAACACGAGCAGATGTAAAACAAGTGTCTATTTTAACATCTGTCCACATAAACAATGGGGGTGAAAATTGTGATGTTTGAATCTGTTAAGAAATATTGCAATTTTCACCACATAATAACACCATTTCACAGGATTACCACATACAAACAGTGCAAGAAGGGCATAAATACACATACTAAAAAAAACACATTGGGAATTGTCCGTTTATTCCTGTCACAGCTCACAAAACTAACACTTTGTAAGGAGGATTTTATGGGATTAAAATATCCCTTGGGACACTTCATAAAAAGAAAAGCATAGGAAAGCAATACAAGAGTACAGGGAAAGAACAATGAAGGGAGTTAGCTCTAGTGGAAGAGCTAGCACCAGCATAGGCTCGAATTGTCTCTGTGTTGTAATTTATTTTATTATAGAATAATAATAGTAATAATCCTTGCATTTGATATAGCTCCTTATCATGTCTTCGAGGCTTCTCAAAGCGCTTCACAGAAAGTGAATTGACTATATTTTCTGGGCAAAGAGCAGCAGCCAATTGGACACATCAATGTCCCACAAACAGTCATGGTTTGAAGGAATTGATACCCCCAGAAACGTGATCCGCCAATCAACTGGTGACCGGGTTCCTATTTATTGCATGGTACACAGAGGCGTGTGGAGTAAGGAAACTTGCCCAACATTTCGCCCAGCCCGGGAATCAAACCCAGGTCTCTCGCTTGCGAGGCGAGTGCTACAACCACTGAGCTACAGGACTCCACAAAGACTCCACAAAGTTGATTTGTTTTTATTAGTTAAAAGACAAATCATTTGATGTCAGAATTATAACTTAACTGCTCTTACTCATGCTTAATTCGAAAAGAGGAGGAAGTTTCTCCCAGTATCGTGGCCAACAATCCCCCTCAAATAAAATTGATCATTCACTTCATGACTGTTTGTGGGACATTGCTCTGTGCAATTTGGCTGCCATGTTCACCCCGGCTCCATCACTGTCTCACACCGCAGGCCGCTGAAACCCTCATACATGCATTCATAATGTCCAGGCTCGACTATGCAAACTCCTTGCTTGGCGGCCTCCCTAACTCCTTCCTCCATAGGCTGCAGATCATCCAGAACTCTGCAGACCATGTCCTCTCCTGCGCCAGGCTCTGTGACCCTATCACCCTCATCCTCACCCGAGTCCACTGGCTTTCCATCACACAGAGGACACAGTTCAAGATCCTGGTCTTCTGCTCAGCAGCTCCGGCCTGCTTCACGCCCCTGCCTCGCCCATCCCACCATTGGCGGGCGGGCTTTCTGCCACTTTGCCCCCACTCTTTGGAACTCCATCCCACAGACCCTCAGCCTCGCCCCCCCCCCCCCCCCCGCTTGCCTCCTTCAAGACCCATTTCAAGACCCTCCTCTTTGACCGTGCTTTTGATCATCCTCCTTCCCCCACTGCCCTCCACCCTCCCCAATCTTGACCCCCAGCTCGCGTCCGAAAGACTGACTGTCCATCACCTTGGGACGTCCTCCTGACGTGAAAGACACTCTACAAATGTAATTTTGTTGTTGCTGGTATAAATCTTTGAAATTCTTCTCACTTCTAAATCTCCTCTTGTAAAATATAATAATAATAGTAATAATAATATTCCTTACTTTTGATACAGGGCCATTGGGAGTAAGTCACAGGATATACTGTAAAGTGTTGTGATTGTATTGTGTGGGCAGTCACCCACGCTAATTTCATATTCAGGGTAAAATAATTTTTCCCCTGGAACCACACATGAATTTCGACCTCTAATGAAGAATAATTTGTTTCTCACCATTCGCTTTTGGGTTGAAAATAGTTTGAGCGGAAAGTGCAACCATGATTAGAGTGGGAACAAATCCCAGCAATATCTTCAAACCACAAGGCATAAAAAGGGAGCAGAACAGTGCAATGAATGTTGCAATAAATATACAAACTGTTCCAGTGATTCAGAAACGCAAATGAAGATTGCTAAAAATGAACCTAGACAGATTGAAGGAGTTTGAAGTTGAAATAAGTCAAAATGATGTCAAATTTGACAAAGCTGGTGTGTGGATAGGTGTTGGGTGGTGAAAGCTCCTATTTTCCTAATTTTCTAATGTTTAGCATAAATTTTATCTGAAAAGACAACCGGGTAGAAATTCAATTCTATAAGGTACCAGATCGCTTAAGATATACTTTAGAGAGTAAATCGGAAAGATAATCATTAAATAACATTTAAAGTTGCTTTGAGGATCTGTTCCCATGTGCTTTGCTATGACTCACTCTGCTATCCCCACCTCCACAACATCACCCAGTTCTGCCCCTCAAGCTGCTGAAACCCTCTTCATCAAGGCTCTACTAAACCAACTCCTTCAGGAGTACGTCCCAAGGCGCTCGACAGTTAAGGATTTGGACCCAAGCCTAATTTAGGGATCAGCAGTGGGGCAGGGAGGATAGGAGTAGGAGGGTGACCAAAGGTGCGGTTGAAGAGGAGGATTTTGAGATGTGCCTTGAGTGAGACTAGGGAGTGAGTGAGGCAAAGGAACAAGCAGTCGAGCCTCAATATAATGAAAGCATGTATGAGGGTTTCGGTGGTCTGTGGTATGAAACAGTAATGGAGCCGGGCGATGTTGCAGAGATGGGAGAAGGCAGAGCGGGTCATGGCACGGATGTGAGGTAGAAAGGATAGTTGAGGGTCAAACAAGATGCCAAGGTTCCGGATTGGCTTAATAAGGTGGAGTGCGCAACCATGGATGGTGATGCTGTCAGCGCCTGAGGTGAGGAGGCGCTGACGGGAGCCAATCAGGAGGGCGTCGGGCTTGTTGACGTTCAACAGAAGAAACTTAGCTCTCATCCAGGACTTGATGTCTTACAGACATTCTGTCAGGATAGCAGTGTTCCTGGAGTCAAGGGTGGATGCAGAGAGGTAGAGTTGGGTGTCATCCACATACATGTGGAAGTTGAGGAGAGGCGATGGAGAAGGATAGAATGGTCAATAGTATCAAAGGCAGGAGAGAGGTCGAGGAGGCAGAGGGAGCCTTGGTCGCAGATGGACAGAATGTAATTTGTCATTTTGACCAGAGCTGCTTCTGTATTGTGGGCAGCATGGAAACCGATTGGAGGGGTTCGTGGAGGGAGTGGCAGGAGAGGAAGGAGCAAAGTTGGAAAGGAATGACTCATTCCATGGCCTTGGAGAGTAAAGGGAGGTTGGAGATGGGGTGGTAGTTTGAGAGCAGGAATGGGTCCAGGGAGGATTTTTTAAGGATAGGAGTAATGATGGATGTTTTTAAAGGTGTGGAAATGGAGCCAGTGGACAGGGAGAGGTTTATGATATCTGTGAGTAAAGGGACAAAAGGTGGAGCTGGGAGATAAGGAGAGGGTTAGGGATGGGGTCGAAGGAGCAGGTGGGTTATAGTGGTGGTGAGAAAGGAGTTGGAGGCAGGTTTGAAGGTGTGGAGGGAGGGATGGGTAAGGGCTGGGATGTGAGGTGAAGATGGGGAGGGGATAGTAGACAGAAGGGCAGAGGCAGCTGAGCGGATCCCCTCGACTTTGGTTTCGAGGAAGTCCAGCATCGCCTCACAGTTGGCATTGGAAGTGAGGATGGGTGAGACATGAAAGGGTGGGCGGAGGAGCTGGTTGGTGATGGAGGAGAGTAGCCTGGGGTTGTCCTTGGCCTCTACGATTGCCCCTCACCCTCCCCAACTCACGCTCAACTCGACCCAACGCATACACATATACACATACACTTTGGTCCATGCTTGTTTCTCCTATGTAATGAAAGGACAATCTATATTTCATTTTACAGGAATATTATGACGTATAGTATGTTAATTTTTACTTCTCACTTATCAGACCACTCCCAATGGAAAAGAGACAGAGGTCAACATTAACAACTTATTGGGAATCCTATACTAGGGAGCTGGGTGAAGCGAGATGCAGAAAACAAGCTACCAAATTAAAACTGAATTTGGGAATATTCTACAATTCTGAGCAATCTTAAATTTTAAATGTTTTTAAAGGCTAAGACTAGGTTGGAATTTCAGTCCTCTATGGTCAACCAGTATCTAAACAGACAGGGATCACACTAGGCATCCAGGCTTCTGCATCTAGCTTCTAGTCTGAATAACTCAATTCCACTCTTGGCCTTTATTGTCTAGGCCATTATAGTGTTGGTCCAATTCATACTGAATTTACAACATATGTACAAAGTACAGAGTGAAAAAGACAATCCATCAAATCTATTCCTTCCATAGACTATGCACTGTGCTGTCAGGCCTATAATGGACTCTATCTGGGAAGATCACTTAAGTTTGCTATTTTAAGTTTCAGTAAAAATCTAGAGTACCTATCTAACCTTACATAAGAAAGTAATAATGTTTGCGTTTGATGTGACACCCATAAAAAGCAGTGTCTTAATTTGTAACTACTATTTGTAGGCAAACAAATGTTATATATATCCTCCGTTATTCAGCTTTAACCATTTGCCTGTCTTGACATTTGCCTGCCTGTCTCCCTCCCTTCCCTCCCCTCACCCTGACCATTTCCCCCCTGCTCGGGTCATGACCCAACTGTGCAGCGCCTTGGGACGTCCTCCTGACGTGAAAGGCGCTTTATAAATGGAATCTTGTTGTTGTTGTTGTTGTTGACATGACATGACTGTGATCCCAAGAGCACCATGATCCCATGAGCTCCATGATTCACACAGCATACAATCACGGTGATCTGTGCTTATAACCTCAATATCCGTCAAGCTTTCAATAACAGCAGTGTTCTGCTCTTGCACTCAAACAGGTAGCTATTGCAAAGGACGAGGGGATTAAAAAGGTGGAGGAAAATATTTTAAAACTGAGGAGGAAGAGAATAAATAAAATAATTCAATATCAGAAAGAGTCTTTTAACTGCAAGAAAGCACCAAATATGCCAGATTATCATTTGGAGTCATATTTAATTTGGAGTGGTCATTCTATAAAGCAAAATGACAGAAATCTCTTACAGTCACAGGAATCAGAGGCACCAGGAGAAGGCACAAACAAAGAAAACACCAAAGAAGGCACCAAAGAAAAGGTGGAGTCCTGTAGCTCAGTGGTTAGAGCACTCGCTTTGCAAGTGAGAGACCTGAGTCCAATTCCAGGCAGGGCGAAACCTTGGGCAAGTTTCCTTACTCCACACGCCTAATAAAGTTTCCTTACTCCACACGCCTAATAATAATCCCTGCAAAAAACAAAAACAATAATAAATTGGTCATTTTCAATCTACGACTGTTTGTGGGACATTGCTGTGCGCAAATGGTTGCCGCGTTCGCCCACAAATATACAGTCAATTCACTTTACAGTGTTCTGTGAAGCGCTTTGGGACGTCCTCCCGACGTGAAAAGCGCTATATCAAATGCAAGGATTATTATTATTATTATTAAAACAGTGCTTCACCAATGTCCTTGAAACATTCAATTGATTTTTACGATTTTCTCCTTTCCCTGCTTGAAAGATAGAGTTGCTAATTATTATTATCCAACAACAACAACTTGGATTTATATAGCGCCCTCCACACCAGACGGCGTCTCAGAGCGCTATCCTTTTAAGAACAACAGTAGCATTCTGCACCAACTCCAAAAATAACAGAAGGTATGCATTTTTCACTCCACTCTATATCTGGGAGCATGCTCCATGTCCTTTTAATGTATTTTCCTATGCTCTTTACTTGTTCAGGATATTTGAAATCCATCTGCTTTCAGTAATTCAGAACTTTACAATAATAACCCTTTGTAATTCATATTGTGCACATAGAATTGAAATGTCTTAATGGTTGTTAAGTGTGCATATGTAAGTGAATGCACCAGAAGTTTTTCATGCAGAAATGTGCCACAAACAACCAAGAGGTGAATGACCAATTTAATGAAGAATGTTGAACAGGACACTGGGAGAAATTCCATTCTCTTTTCAAATAGTGTCACAGGATTTTTAATGTCCACCTGAACAGGCAGATGGGACCTCCATTTAACGTTTTATCCACTCTTGACACAGCACTGCACTTTGACTTATTTATACGGATTAAGGAAAGTGAATCTATCCATAGATTACTATTTCAGGAGTAGGATGTGAACAATAATCACTAGGGAGTTCCCATTCCTGGTCTTGCTGTCAGAGTGGGAGGATTGAAACCCACAAATGATGGCTTCCATACACAAAAATAAAGCTGTCAATTTTATGCCACCCACTTGTCTGCACTGAAAGTCACAACCAACAACTTGCATTTATCTAGCACCCTTCACACAGATAGCATCTCACACCATTGCATTTCTCATATGTTATAATAATAATCCTCACGTTTGGTATAGTGCCTTTTAGGGGAGGGCAACCCAAAGTGCTTCACCCGATATACTGTAAAGTGCAGTGACTGTGTGTTTTGTGGGCAAACATGAATGTTAGGCACAATTCAACATTTTCCATATAACATGGAAAACTAAAAGCATTGTGCAATAAATTCAATCTCTGTCATATTTTAAACATGATTTGGTTTTCCACATATGAGAAATATCAGTATTGCATGGAATGTGCTGTTATGCCAGCCTCGCTCTAGAAAGTGAGCCTAGAAAGAAGGAACAGATGAAATAAGTGGAAATTGGAACAAATTCAATTTAAAGCAGGTATCACAAAAAAAATCTTCAGTCAATGAGTGATGAATATCTTGAATATTCCAGCAAGTCATAAGGTAAAAATATTATTCATTGTACAACTAAGTGCCATGATGGAAGAGTTCAATGTTCAAAACAGAGGTGCTGATGTGGTCAATAGCATTCCTATAGTCCTCACTTCTCCTATGTTCTTAAAGCTCTGCCAGAAATTAGGTGAATGAACGGTCAGTGATAAGTTAGTAGTACGACTGAAAACACATAAAGGAGTTAATTATAAAGCAAATGATGAATATCGTATTTCCCGGGCGGGATGAAACGTTAGGCAAGTTTCCTTACTCCATACACCTCTAAGCAGTAAGTAGGAATCCTGTTGTTAATCGATTTGGCAGATGGTTTTCTGGGGATAATAATCCTTGAAAAAAAATTGGTCACTCACTCCACAAGTGTTTGTGGGACATTACTGTATGCAATTGGTTGTTGCGTTTCGCCCACAAATACACGGTCAATGGACTTTACAGTATATTCTGCGAAACGCTTTGAAATGTCTCAATGACATGATAAGGCATAATATCAAATGCAAGGATTAGTATTATTACTATTGCATTTAGTGTTCTGCTGTATAATTGGTATCTAATCCAAATGATGTAACATGAATCACAGCTTGAAGCTTTGTGCTTTAAAACATCGCCATGCCTCAAATTTTTGTGCAACCTTAAATTTCAAGACAAAATAATCTTATGGGCTAAGACTGAATGGAACATAGATTACTGGGTGTCCTACAATGATTTCTCCTTCTTCAAGTTGTTGAAAAGTCTTGGGCATAAGAGACAAAATAGGTCAACAAAATATCCTGTATAACCAGGTTAGAGAAAAATGTGAGAAACATCTTAATTGACCCGAAAAGGCATTAGGGATATAGAACGCAGGAATGTGCAGGATCAGAGAAGAACGCAAGAGCCCATCTGCCTGGTCCATTTTTAAATAACATCTCTTCCCTTCTCACATATCCCCAATCATTTTCAGATAAAAAAATATCCAATTCCCTCTTTAAACTGCACCCAGTATTTAAATCCACTGCTTCTCTGGGTAAATTGTTCCCCATGTTAACGATCCTCTGTAAAGTAGATGAATCTAAACTGTCTATTCATTCTCCACTTCTGAGCTTGAGACCATGACCCCATATTGTGGACCACTCAATGACAGTGTTTCTGCACCTTGGGATGTCCTCCCGACGAGAAAGTCGCTATATAAATGTAAATTTGTTTTTATTATTGTTATGGGAGTCCAGCTTGTCATGTTGCTTGACTGAAGATAATAATCATAATAATAATAATATCTTTACATTTGGTATAGCACCTTACATGTGAGGAGAACATCTCAAAATGTTTCACAGGATATACTGCAAAGTGTAGTAATTATGTGTATTTTTGAGCAAACGTGGCAGCTAATTTGTGCACAGAGGTATACCACAAGCAGCCATTAAGTGAGTGAACTTTTTTTTCTATTTTGGGGGAGTTGTTACCCAGTACAGAGACAAACTCCCTTCTCTTTTCCAGGACAAACTCCCTTCTCTTATCAAATGCAAGGATTATTTTCAAATAGTGCCAGGGGATTTTTAACATTTACCTGAATAGGCTGATGGGGCCTTAATTAATGTCTCACCTGAAGGACTGCATCTCCAACAATGCAGCACACTCTCAACACTACATTGGAATGCTATCTTAGATTGTAAGCGTAAATATCCTTATTGGTGCTGAAAACAGGAGATCCAAATAATTTGTCACTCTGTGTCTGGGAAATGAATTTATCACGACACACCACATTTGACAAGGCATTTAATCTTAGGATGCAACAGATAGGATTACCTTACTTTTTGTTGTAATATTTGTCACATCTGTTCTCTTTGAATCTGCATCCATTCATTGGAGTGAAAAACATTTGCTGGCACTAATGTTGAATTCCTTCCTACACACCCATGATGATCTTTCAAAAGCATTTATTGCAATATTACTCTTTTCACAGATTTATCTAGGAGCACAGCTGCCAATGGCGAGGAAGCCTCTGAGATTTCTGATGAGGAGGACTCTGAGGAAGGGGTGAGAGTTATATGAAGCATTGAGGATATTGCACTTCTCTTCATTGCAAAAATCCACCCCAATAAACAAGTTTTTGGTAATAAAAAAATTCTCACATGTAGTGTATAATATAGGGAGTGGTGAAATGTTCTTTATTCTATGGCTTGAGAGAGGGAGTGGCGGTAGGTATGGCATCTTCATACCTACCGCTTCTCCCTCTCTCAAACCAAAACTGCTGTCTACTCACAGGTCATTCTCAAGGCCAAAAACAAATCCAAAATCGTGTTCCCCACTACTCACTACCTACTCAATGCCGACTCTCAACCATTTACTTCGGATGCCAAGTGCTGACAAAATCAACCAGTCCCTCTCCTCAGGCTCTGTCCCACTCCCCCTCAAAACCACTGTCATCACTCCCCTCCTCAAAAAACCTACCCTCAATCCCTCCAACCTCACAAACTTCAGACCCATCTCAAACCTGCCCTTCTTGGACAAATGCATTGCAAATCAACTTCACTCACACCTCTCCCTCCACTGCCAACTCAAACCCCTCCAGTCTGGTTTTCAACCTGCCCACATCACAGAGACAGCGCTTGTCAAAGTAATAAATGATGTCCCCTCTCTCTGTGTGACCAGGGTTCCTTCTGCCTCCTCATTCTCCTGGACCTTTGCACCGCATTCAACACAGTTGATCACGCCATCCTACTCCACCACTTCTCATCCCTCATCTACCTTAATGGGACAGCACTTGCGTGATTCGAGTCCAAGTTAACAAACCGCCAAAAATACACCTCGGCAAATGAGTGTTTCTCCCGCTCAGTCAGCTGCGCAGTACCCCAAGGCTCCATCCTTGACCCTCTTCTTTTCCTTATCTACATGCAATATGATCCGCAGCCATGAGGTCAACTTCCACATGTAGGCGGACGACACCCAAATATACTTCTCCAGCTGTGACGTCTGGTTTACGAATGCCACATTTTCAAACTCAATGCAACTCTAGCACTCTTTCAACATTGACATCAATACTGAGGGATAAAAATCTCAAATTCTACTGTGCTACAATTTTAGCAGATTTGTGATTCTTTTGTAAGACAAGGAATTAAAAAAATGTCTTGAAGAGTGCCACTAATAACCAGAAAAATAGTTATATTGAAAATAGGAGCTGCACTTGCTATTTAACATTTTGGGCTATTTTAAAAAAAAATCCAGTTCAACCAAAACTTCTCTTCACTGATAATGAGACCATTTCAGCAGACTTAGTATTTTGCACATGAAGCTGCAAGATTTTTTTTATTTTAAAAAAACAATAAGAAATAATCCAATAAGATTTCTGAATAGAAAATTAGTATCCCATGGGCTATGTAAATACAAACAGTACCCACAACCACACTAAAAAATATTGATCTACTGCTAAAGGATACGCTGAGTAATTTTTATAGCCACATGGTTTATACACGCAATAATTCAAGTAAATGTGAAATTGGGTCACTGACAAAAAGCTTCAGGAGAGACTGAATGCTTGACAGGGACTCAATGTGACCCTACTGTTGTGCTTTATTTTTAACTACATTCACCCAGCTAAGGGTCTACTCCCTATTTGATATTTTCCATAGCAATGCTCCAATTCTTTTGCCGCCTTTCAATGAACCTCTGTGACATCAACATATTTTAGTTCATTCATGAGAGCTTTGCCCAAAACAAAAATGCAAACTCCTCGGTTTGGTTATTTTCAGCTGACAGGATGGATAAAGCAGAGGTCGCGAAAGGTCAGGGAAATGCCAAAGCACTCTTGGATCCCTATTATATCCTGCAAGAAGAAGTGCATTCACACAGATCTGAAATGTACTTAAAAGGCTGGTGGAGGCAATGATAGAAATGTTACCTCTCAAGCTGTCCAACAGCCTGATGCAGTTTACAATCATTGCCGGTCCAATGCCATTTCCTAAGAGAGCAATATACTGCAGGCCTGTGTTTCACAATTACCCAAATTGACATTTATTGAAATAGACTGTCCTTATTACAAATTTCCTTACTCATTAAGTACACCTCCCATTGACTGAGGACACAGTAGCCCTGGCACTGCCAGCCACGAAGGAGTCTATGATCCATTCTTGCGCTCTTCTGGCCAAAGGAAGATGCAAAACATCAACATAGGGAATAAATGTTCAAGGCAACCTCATTATAATAATAATCCTTGCATTTCATATAGTGTTTTATCACCTTGTCAAGACGTCCCAAAGGATTTCACAGGATATATTGTAAAGTGGTGTGACTGTGGGTATTTTGGTCCAATATCTCAGAGAACAATTAAAGGAAAAAAAAATCAGACTTTCAGGTTGTTGGGTCCCTCGTTGATATCAATTCCCATGCACTGTGCATATGCATTATGTACAAGCACTGCTGACATCAGTTCCTTCGTGAATTGACATCAACAACGCTTCCTGCACATTGCACACATGCTTGCAGGCCATGACATCAGCAGCCATCTGACCCCAAAGCCAGCCATTTTTGTCAGTGAGAGAAGCCACCTCGTCAGCAGTGGCGATTGGGAATACTGTGTCAAACAGCCACAGCACACTAAGCAATCCAGGGCGCATTGTAACAAGCTTTAAATTTAAAACAAGAGGAGAAATCCCTGTATTCAGTAAGAATGAGTGGCTTTGAATGGCTCTGATTTGAGCTTCCTCATTTAAATATAATTCACGCTCCCCTGATGAATCAGTTGAAAAGCTCACTGCCCAGTGTGAAGCTGGGCCCATAATCCCAGTGATGCTATTGGATACCAGCTCTGCTCTCTAATGCTGTAATCCTTTGGAAGTTCTCAAATCATTCATTGGTCCTTTGTCCAGCGCATTAATAACATTAAATAAACACTAATGATGAGTTCTGTGCATGTTGTCAGTTGCACAACCCCAGCACTGTGAAATTCAATGTTCTGTGTCAGTGTGGCTCAGTTGGTAACACTCTCGCCTTCTGGGTGGTGGGTTCAAATCTCATGTCAGAACTTTGAGCTCATATTCTAGGCTGACACTGCAGTGCAGTGCTGACAGATCACTGGATTGTCAGAGGTATCATTCTTCAGAGAAGAAGATAAACCAAAGTATTTGCCTGCTCAGGTGAAAAGGTTTGATGTTCTAGGTACGATTTCAAATACAGTAAACCCCTGATTTACTTGACTCCAGGTAACCGGAATTTGAATCTAGTGGATCGGCCCCTAACTCTCCTAGTTTGCACCAAGAGAGCTTATTTGCTATCTAGAAGAGAGCTTATTTGCTATCTTCTGCTCGCATTACTGACATTTCTCAGCACTGAAAAAAAGCTGATACCGGTATTGTAATTACACTTATCCAGAAATTCTGGCTCGCCAGACCGGATATTTCCTCTATTAGTCCAACTAGCAGGGGTTTAAATGCACAAGAATTATTGCATTTTATTAACAGACCTCAAAATGATGTGGAATGGGGAGTATATGTCAGGTCACTCACTCCTCAATGTTCGTATGAATCAAGTACCTTCACTTCCTACAATATAAACCCTGCATGAAAGCAATGCACAGGGGAAAGAATGCTGTTTGATGAAACATCTTTTTCACATGCCAGCATTACATAGTTCCCAAGCCACTTGTAAAGTTCAGGACCAGTATCTGAAGTGTTGAAAGTTTGCATACAACTAGAGATGTCACTGGATAATTTCATACTAGCCTCCAACAGGTGGAAAAACAACTTTCGAAGAGTAATTAGAGCCCACTATTTCCATGGACTCAAGTGATGTGAAAAATGTTTTAATGTATCCACTGTATTAAGGCACAGTATCTATCCAACATCTGAAAATGCCACTAATGCTGGAACAGATAATGTGGTCTATCTCCAGGGATAAAAGTATTATGTGTACTTAATGAAGATCATTGTCACTGAAATTAAATTTGCTTCTGACCTCCAAAATATTTACAGGGCAAGAGTATCATCTGCATGAGCTCACTACTCTCAAAGGTTCCCTAATACAAGGCATTGCTTTCAATTGTGCTGGAATGTAGTTTACAAATGCTGGGTTACTCAGAGTCCACAAAAACTGTTCTTTTCCTCCAGTTAGTTGATTTCCTTTAACCAAAATTACACCTTTTAACTTTAAAGGTTTTGGTTTTAGCGTAGATCGGTCTTAAAACAAGAAGCCACTTTGACTGATCTCATCGCAAAAACTGCCACCTTATTTGTTACTTATTTTTAATGGGATTTTTTGTGGGAAACACAATGAAACAATTGCTGATTTGAGCAATCAGTGGGTGAATCATTGAATGCGGAAACACAGCTAGACCCCTAAATTGGAGAGCTTTATCTGTATGAAGATATATAAACTTGTAACAATTTCTGTATAAAAATATCTAAACTTTATACAGTAGTGCTGTTTGTATTAAAATACCTGACTATAAACCATATAGTGCCATCTAAATTAAGTTTATATAAACTGAATAGTGCTGTATCTTTATATATCTTTATACAGATAGCCATACAGTTTATAAATACAGATAATACTATGCATTTTATACAGATAGTGCTATACAGTTCAAACATTTCACACAAATAGTGCTATGGAATTTATTCAGTGATAGATTGGGTTATTCAGTTTATACATTGTTCTGCACTTACAGTGGCGGACTGGCTCCTTGAAAGGGCTCGGGATTGCCAAGTAAAATGAGGGCACCAAGTCGATTCTGGGGGTACCAATTCAGCATAAAACTTCTACGGGTTTAAAAACATTGTCATGGCTGAAATAGAACTTCTAAACTAGACTGGGTGAGGTGGTAAATATCAGGAGCCATTCACAATGTTACTTGGTAAATTTCCCAATTTCTCATATAGCCAATATGCTCCTGTGCACATCATTGTACTTCATAGTAAATTATCACTGTGATCATTATCACATTAAACATTACCATTTTTCAACCCATAGCGCTAAAATGTTTCCACCACAAACATTCAGGGGCTCAATTACCTAAATGTATGGAACAAGCTGATTTTTATATTGCATCCAAACCATAGAATTCACAGCAATAAGAAATATTGATTGGAAATATGATTGGAAATATTTTAATGATCTAAATCATGAAACAGAATCTGACACCCCAGCCTTTGATGAGGAATCATTTGCATATGTATCCGCATAAACATTTACAGTCTTGTCCCCATAAGCTGTAAGCCTATCCAGGCGCTGTGGAAGATGCAATAACCCATCTGACCAAGCTTTAGATGTAGAGATGTCCCCTGTAGCACTTTGAATCTGTTAGTCCCAAATTGATTTATTGTGGTTACAGAAATGACTTAAGAGTGAAATGGGATCTGCAAATTTTATGATAAAAGTTCAAGAAGAAAAGGAGTAGTTCCCATTTATAATCCTTCCAGCAAAAGATTTTGACAATATTTAGAAACCTACAAAGACAGATGGGAAATGGGTTAACTTTTCGTTAAATGCATTATGCATGGTCCCCTAAATGCATTGCCCAGGGCTTTGTAGTTGTAACAGTTCCTGGCCTGCTGCTATTTGCATTGCTATAAATTAACTCACACAGTAATTCTACATTTAGAATAAGTTTCAGGGAGTTTGGCAGTGTGCTACACTTGAATTGGAAAAAAATAGTTTCACCTCTAGCCCTATCACATATCATTGTTTGAAGTACATGGCAGCACTCATTAAAAAACAGGCACTTGAGCACATTCCCATTACCAGAGATCAAGCATGATCATCTGAAAATAATACAAGATCATACGAAAACCAGCACCTGGCTTGGACTGGAGAAGTGATAATTTTCATAGGAACATGAGGTTTTGGTTTCTATGATACGTTAACTTGCTCCAATCACCTGACCATGAAAATTGATCACATATGGGAAGGGAGGGGAAAAGGCGGTTGTTGTTTTTCTCCTTACTTCTTGTCAGAGTCTGTACAAAGTACCCATTTGTTTGCTATTTCAATTCACCATGCTCGTCCACTCCAGCCAGCTGTAAACTGTGCTCAGACTACAACATAAGGACGTGCTTGGACAAGGATTCGGCACATTTGATAAACACTGAATACCTGGTTTAAGAGCCTGAGCTCCATCTTATGCATTATATTATATGGATTTTAAGAGGTTTCAGAGCAACGACTGCTCAAGGCTCAAGACATTCAGTGACAGCACAGGCTCTGGGAGAATTCTTCACATCAGCCCACCAAATGTGGCAACTTACTGAGAGCACCTGTCTCTGTCTCGTTCTCTCACTGTAAAATAATGCAGAGTGGAGAATGGTGCAGATGTGTCTCTTCCCCTCTTCAAGCTGTTTTTTGCATATCTGTCAGCATCAAAGAAAACGTTAAAACCGAGATCTACAAAATATCTTACACGCTAAAATTTACCGACAAAACACACAGTCATTACATTTTTACAATATATCATGTGAAGCGCTTGAGAGTTCTCGACGACGTGAGGCGCTATATCAAATGCAAAAATTATTATCTATAACTGAACAACAACCCATTTATAGAGCGTCTTTCACGTCGGGAGGACGTCCTAAGGCGCTATACAGTTGGGTCAGGACCCGAGCAGGGGGGAAATGGTCAGGGTGAAGGGAAGGAAGGGAGGGAGGGAGTGAGGAGGGGGTAGAGAGTTGAGAGGGGAGCTGAAGGCACGGTCAAAGAGAAAGGTCTTGAGACCGGCCTTGAAGGAGGAAAGGGAGGAGGGGGCGAAGGCACTGGGGGATAGAGTTCCAGAGCCTGGGGGCTGAGAGGCTGAAGGCCCGGCCACCGATAGTAGGGCGGTTGGGGCGGGGGATGTGGAGCAGACCGGAGCCAGAGGAACGGAGGGTACGGGCAGGTAGGTAGGGGGATAGTAGGTCGGAGAGGTAGGAGGGAGCAAGGCCGTGAATGGCCTTGTAGGTGACAATGAGGATCTTGAAATCGATCCTCTGGGGGATTGGGAGCCAGTGGAGGCGAGCGAGGGTGGGAGTGATGTGGTCGCGAAGCCTGGTGCGGGACAGTACACGAGCTGCAGAGTTCTGAATTGTGGAGGGAGGTGCCGGGAAGGCCAGTGAGGAGAGAGTTCCCACAGTCCAGCCTTGAGGTGATAAAGGCGTGGACCAGAGTTTCAGCAGCGTGAGGGGTGAGGTAGTGCCGTAGTCTGGCGATATTCCAGAGGTGATGGAAGGCGGTGCCAGTTGTGGTGCGGATATGAGGGAGAAAGGACAGCTCAGGGTCGAACAGAACACCGAGGTTCCTGACTGGCTTTGAGAGGTGGAGAGTGCAGCCTTGGATGCTGGTGCTGTTAGCGCCTGAGGTGCGGAGGCACTGACGTGAGCCAATCAGGAGGGCCTCGGTTTTTCGCACGTTGAGCTGAAGAAAGTTGTCTCTCGTCCAGGACTCAATGTCAGACAGGCAGGCTGTCAGGACATCGGTGGTCGTGGAGTTGAGGGTAGAGGAGGAAAGGTAGAGTTGGAAATTAACCTCGTGTCTGCGGATGATGTCACCAAGGGAGAGCATATAGAGGGTGAAGAGGAGGGGACCGAGGACAGCGCCCTGAGGGACACCACATGAGACAGTGCGGGGGCTGGAGGAAAAGCATAGAAGAATAAAGGTCCACTGACAAATCTACAAACATGGTAGTTGTTTAATTTTCAGAATGAGATGCAATTAATAAAGTAAAGTTGAAGTCGAGGTGGGGGAAGAAGGAGGAGCGAAAATGTTGCCCCTTCGTAAACCAATCAGTTTTGCCTTCGGTGATCTCTCTCCTAATCTACCCCAATCCCTCGCCCACCATGCTCAGGTTTGCACTCCACCTCTGTAAAGCACTTCAAAACATCCTATTTGAGTGATGCTATGTAAGTGCAGGTTATTGTTATTGTTAAAGCATCATATTTTGTCTCCAGTTTCAAATAAAAATGAGTTAGCTGGTGTTGAGCTGCATTTTCCTCTGCCTTCAACAATGCCTGTGCCACAAAAGTCTGTGTTTTAAGGCCTCTATCTCTGGGCTGCTCCTAAACCAGTATGACTAAAGTGCATAGTGTAGAACATAAATAATAATTCTAACATTTGCTAGAGTGCTTTTCACGATGGGAGGATATCTCAAAGCACTTTATAGGATATACTGTGAAGTTAATTTTTTTTTATCTGGGTAGTTATATAGTTATATATGATTTAATCTTTGTGGAACATTGCTGTGTGCAATTGGCTGCCGCATATCACTCACAAAATATGTGGTCGATTCAGTTTACAGTATATTCTGTGAAGCGCTTTGAAACATTGCAATGACGTGATAAGACGCTATATCAAATGCAAGGATTATTAATATTATTATTTTCATCTAGCACCTCACCATGATAGGGCTGGATGAGGTTTGGAACTCACTAGGTGTGTATCAACAAGAACAACAATAAAATTACATGCGTATAGCGCCTTTCCCGTCGGGAGGACGACCCAAGTGTTTCGGTGAAAGTCACATCATCCCACAATACGACACAGCACCTGAGCATGCTAACATGATGGGCTGCCCTTGCTCAGCTCCTTTTATACAAACGTTATCAAAAAGGCAAAAGGTATGCTGGTATATTGATGGTAGCAAGAGCAAGTACTGCATGACATAAATTGTACTGACATTTAAGAAAGCAGCAATGAAAAAGAGCATTTTAATCAGAAGTCTAGTTCATTGCATTTTAAACTCAAATTAGCCGAATGAGTGCTGACATTATATTGTAATGCACATCCCTTAAGGCTGCAACCTGATTGCATTAGTGGTGATGATCAAATGGCTCACGTTTTTAGTATATATACTGCATTAATTATATCGCACCTCTGTGATCTATGCAACAGTGGACTTCTTATAGTCACGATTTTTTCACCCAGAAGGAAATTCTGTGACCCTGGTTCAGCAACTCGAAATAACAATATCTGAATATTGACTCTCACCCACCTTCTAGGAAGCCACAGATGATCATCCCTCTTGCTTTTGTGCTTAATTTTTAATTGTGAATTTGTGCTTTCTGCCTGCATAAGTGCATGCATTGTGTCTTTCTACGTGTGTACATGTACACGTCTGTGTAAACGGCCATCTGCGTGTATCTGTGTAGATTCCCACGAAAGATTGTATGCACAAGGATTCCATGTATTTGAGCATGTGAACATGTGTATGTATACAGGCATGCATACATGTTTGTATAATTTTTGCAAGAATAAATAACGCTTTCTGCTGCAAATGTAATGTAGGAAAAAATAGCAAATCATGCCTTTATCAATCTCTATCATAATAATCTCCAGACTCTTATGGGGATGCAGAATACTATATGTGATGTGACAATTATTACTAGTAATAATAATCATAAAGAACATTTTTCCCCTTATTATCTTTTTGGTTATGTTTTTGAAGTTTCATCTTCTCTCACAAGCAACTGCAGTAACTTAACGGAAAAGGTTTGCTGGACAAAAAGCCTAAAAGTGCCAGGCTTTGTCACAGAGCTCAAATGCATTTCACTTCAAAATCAGCCCTAATTAAATAAAGGCAATAATGTGTTGTCCCTTTAATGTACTTCTCACCTCCCAGTTATTCATCTCTGGAGCTTGCTACACAACCTGGACATTAATGTAATAGTCTTTCATAAATATTCGCTTATAATGATCTTTCCCATAGCATAATATGTAGTGTAAATCAAATAAATACTTGGTGATAGGTGTTTTATGCCAAAATAAACTAGTTCATAGCACAAAAACTACTTGTAGACTGCATATTTCCCAGTATTACTCATGGTTTGCTTTGATATTAGCCACCACTCCCTGAGACTTACGTCATCTCAGCACAGAGCACAGAGATAAATCTCCAACCCAAACGCTAACAGCTAATGTTTTCGATTATGACAAGTATTGAATGCCTCACAAAGTTACAATGCTCAGAGGTTTAAAATCCCGAACATTAACTTTTATTGTCAAATATGTAACCTTCCTTCTGTTCTCAATGAACCACTGTATCCTACTGTTTACTTGTGGGGCTGGATCTCAGCCAGGCTTTTCACATTATCTGTTCAATTCACATCACCCAGTGAGACCGTGTATGCAAAAACTTAAAGACATCATTCATCATCCTTCCATATACAGCCTCAATAGGGGCCAACTGTATGCCAATCACTAAAACAACAATATTTTTGTCACTTTCTCAGTAGTAGGATTTTTACATTATAAAATATAACAAAAAGATTGTTATTGTTAGCAAACAGAGCATGATCATTTGGTATGAGCAAATACTGTGTACATTATATTCTGTATGACACAAAGATTTGAGAAAGCCTTGTTAACTATACTATTTTCATTAAAAAAAACTTTACATGGAGAAACTATTTCACTTTAAAATCTGCCCAATTAAACAAAGGCAATAATAGACTTTAACAGACACATCCTGAACATTACTGTACTGCTGTGCCCAACGTCAGCAAATCTATTCAAGGTCCAGAATTACTTTCTTTGATATAGCAGAGTTACCACACAGTTTAATTTTGTTGCAGTTCTACAGAAAATAAATGCAGGAATAAAACAATTGCTTTCTTTACAAGAAAAACAACCGGCCATAAGAAGATTGTTGTAGGTTTCCAGATCTTGAACCTTTAAGACCGTGAACTAACAGAATTGTTTAACCACCTGTTTGCTTTAAGTGCTCATCCCCCCCCCATCCCCCCAGCCCCAAAGCACACGCATACACACTTTTATCTTTGTTGTCTGAAATTCAAAGAAGCTGCAGTTTTCTTTTTCCACAAAAAAAAGTCATCTTCAGTAACTTCCCTGAATGAGCACCTTTGACTCTCAGCAGCGAATGTCCAATCTGCCCAGCGTGCATTAGCTTCAATACATCCAGCATGCTTCGGTTGCAGCACCAACATGTGGCTTCTGCAAACTGCTTATTCACTCATTGGGAATATAAAGCTACCAGGAACTTAACGTAACTAATACTTTTCACTCAGCTTCTTATTGCAGCAATATTCATCAGGCAAAATAACAATGCCACGAATGCAATTAGATTTAGAGATAAATGTTTGTGGCCTGGATACCCAAATAGGGACTGCTGCTGTTAACAGGACGTGTGTAATGCTGACCCGCAGGAGTTGAGTTCCACAGAAGGGTTCCAGAGGGTTGACATAAAGCATTTCCAGTTTCCAGCAGGAATCACTCTTTGTGAATCTTAGTAGCAAATACCACATCTTCAACAACGTTGGTATTGAGGCCTGCCTTCTTTCTCAGATTTTTTTCACGCAGCATAGCGCTGAATTTTCTAATTCGCTGATTGCTTCTCCACGGGATCTGAGCTTAAATCAGTTAAAGCTGGGCCGTATCCCATGAAATGTCACTGAAACACCACATTCCACGTGGGTGGAAAGATCAGTGGCTGCCACAAGTAATAATAATAATAATCTTTGTGTTTGATATAATGCCTTAACACATTGTTGAGACCTCTGAAAGCATTTCTCTTGATATACTGTAAAGTGACATGACTGACTGTATTTCTTTTGCCAGCATCAGACCAAATCATTGTGCCAAAGTCAGTAGGGGGGTGATGATGTACATGCCCAAACCATTCAATAATAAAGGCAGTGAAATGAACTACAGTTTCCTTGTTTCGTTTATTCTGGCACTAATTTGGCTGCCCATTGGGTGAATGATTCAAGTAGTAAATAACACCTTTGCTACATTATGAAATTAGGTTCAAAAGTAAGCTGTGAATTTGTCACAAAATTCCAGCGTCCAAATCACACCAGTTTGGTGCTTCTGCTCCCAGCGAGACTACCAACTGGATATCTCAGTGCTGGAGTTAACACTGGGCAAGCTCCAATTAACAGCCAACAGCAGCCAAGGAACCCAGGAACCAATGCATGACTTGGCTACCTGATATGTGCTGGCAAATCTGCTTCACCAAAGCCAGTCCAACAGAAACACTGCACAGACTGAGAACACCTGTTTCCTCCTCACCTCACACCAGTGCACTTGCATGGCCACTGCCAATGTTAACTTAATTGTTTAATGCACCTGAGTTTTGCTGGTGCCCCCAGTAGAAAAGGGCTACAGAAACAAGCTCACAATTCCACTATCAGCAGCTGCATGCTGGGCTCAGAACATTGATCTAAGGGACCCTTCCTGCCGAATAGTACTCCCTGAGGACATGAAATCATTCCCTCCCCCAGCTGCAATCAGTGGGTTCTTTGAAGTAAGAGCAAAGGGGCCCTAGTATCAGCGGAATTATTCCCTTCTTTATTTCTCTGGAGCTGCTTCTTATTCCACAGGGTGTTCCCATCTCTGCTGATGCCTGATTTGTGCGGTGTATGTGTCATGATGGTGAGGAGGTCCATTTAAGCATGTGTTTTTGTTTCCTGGCTCCCATTATCTTGCAGTTTCTTTGCTTTGCTACTTGCAGATTTTGAGCAAACATTTCACTTTATAAAGACGGATTCACCATATGTCATTGACCTAAAGTGGTGGATAATGAGGTGCATTAAATAAAAAGTCTCGCCTCTGGGTGGAAAGCTCTAGGTGTTCAATCACTTGCAAAAACGAAGTTGTCATTTGTTCAGTCATGAAATAACGACAATATCACCAATGGAAACCCTCTATTTACAATGAAAAACATTCTGTGGCACCATATATCAAAGTCAAAGTCATCCCACACTCGTTATAGTTCTAGCTCTTGAAAAATAATTAAATAGTAAACTTCAAAATTGTTGAGTGTTCTGAGATTTTTTTAATATTTCATTACAGTTGTCAGTACTGATTATTTTGTCAAGGATTCATTGATTCATAGTGTTAGAGGGTTGAAATATTGTAAATAAGGAATCTGGAAATGTGTTGCACAGACTCGTGAGAACTCTACTCTGATTCAATATTATAATAATAATAATATACCATTATATAGCACCTTTCACATTGGGAGGATGGACTCTGCTGGATGAGCACCTAAGCTGGGCACTAGGAGTTGAAAGGGTTGGGGAGGGATTCAATCTACAGAGCGAAGTTCTCATGGGTTGATACTGAGTTAACGAAAGGAGTGTCCACTCAGACACTTTATTATTCCTGCTAGAACCTGGAACATTTTAGACAAGCTTCTCACCATGGCTAAAATAAAATAATTCTGGCATTTGATATAACACCTTATTATATCAAAATGTTTCAAAGCTCTTCACAGAAATTTCTGTGACATGTAGTGATTGTATTTGTAGGCGAATGCAGCAGCCAATTTGCACACAGCAATGTCCCACAAACAATTAGTCAATTAGCAGTGAATGATTAATTTTACCTGGAGGATTTCCCTTAGCTGTCGCTTACCTCAACAACATTGCCTGCATCCTCCGCTATCTCTTCCCTAGGCTGCCAAGACCCTCATTCATGCCTTCATCATGTCTACGACGCACCCCCCACCCTCCACATCCCCCCCTTCAGGTCCCTCCCAGCACATGTTCCCAGTCAGTTGCGTGAATCGCTTTTACATGTCCTCTTGACTTGAAAGATGTGACAGTGTATAAATATAAATTGTTGTTGCTGATTTTCTGAGCCTGCTATTCCTATTGAAAACTGCCATTAATTTCTGGCCATAATGCACCGCTCTCTGATAATAAGTTTGCTTGTATTTGTTATTCAGCCGCCCTCCCACCCATTCTGCCCTCCTTCATCCCAACCCTGCCCCCTACGCTCAAGTCCTGATCTCTGACTGCTCAGTGCCGTGGGACGTCCTCCCAAAGTGAAAGGCGCTTTACAAATGTAATTTTATTGTTGTTGTTGCCTTAGAATGTTGAAATTTCTCAAAGCACTTCACAGGGTTTTCTGAAATGTGCAATGATTGTATGTTTGTAGGTGATGACATATTAATGGGAAAACAGTTGTCAATTTGAATCTAAATTTCCCATAAAAAATCTAAATAAAACCCTCTTCTCAAATGTTCAATGAGTCACTACACAGCAACCCAGAGCAAGCAAAGCAGAATAATCGTACATTTATAAATAATCTTGAAAGGCTCTGTAAGATATATTTTGCACTTGGAATTATCTTTGTGACTGAGCCTAGACAGGGAGTGTTATTTGGCCGGAAGAGTTTTTGAAAGGGAGGAATACAAATATATGGTATGACATTTTTCAAGATCTTTACAGCAATGAATGAAGACAGTGAATGAAAGAGATTTAGTTACTTGATTTATCTGGGTTATGTCAATACTGCATTCTCCATTACAGGATTCACCAAAGGATTAATAAAATATTGAATCGTGTCCCTCTACGTCTATGTTTTTCTGGACCTCTGCTCAGACACTGATCTCCTGCTGAGGTCTGAGTCCTCACAATCTAAGGTCACAATGCTAACATCATTGACACCTGAGCAGAGTTCCCGAGAAACACATTGAAGGATCTACAAGTCCTTTTGCGAATCTCCCAATTTAAATCCCAGTGAATATCTTTACCAATTTCCTTCTCTTTTTCCCTCTTCCTCTCCTGAATATACATCCTTTTGCTGGACGGGACATCTACTTGAATGCCAGCAAGTGGTTGGTCGATCTTCAAGTATGAAGACCTGGACAGTGAGAGTCAGCCGACTAGGTCACTATGAGGAGAAGCCACAGCCAAGCCTGATCTTGTCCCCGACATTCACACACAGGCACTTTCTATCAGGGACTTCTAGACAGCAATCATGGACCCTGGCTTATTTTTCCCTCTCTCTAGCCGAGGAGGAACACTGAGGCCACTGGTAGCTCTTTCACTGTGGCTCCAGCTGGGATTAGCTAACACTAGGAATCAAACCTAGAACCTCCTGCTGTGTATGGCCTTGTGTTCCATCACCCGGTGCCTTTACCCACAAGGTTGGCAGAGCCCATTCTTGTCTCTTCAATCGAATCTATCAACTTGTGCGTATCATGCTGTGAGTTGTGGATATTGGGAACGGGGTTTCAACCATTCTGCCCCCAGAACTCAATTTCAGAGTTCCTCTGACTCACTCTTTCCCTCCTCTCGTTCAAAGCACCTCTCAAAACATACCTCTTTGACCTCACTTTTGGTCATCTTACCCCTCCCCACCGTCCCCCACCCCCAGCTCCCACTTCCATCTCAGGTACCGATCCAGTATCGTAACAATCTTTGAGATGTCCTCCTGATGCGTAGGGCTGGATCTTGTTTTGGTCAGCCGAACCTCTATATAGATGTAAACTGTTTTGTATTGTTTAAGAAGCACTCCTCAGGAAGTGTGCTTGTATGTGGGACCTCACCACTGGAAAAAAGCGTCTTGTGGTGCAAAGAAGCCCATGGGTGTCACATCCACTGGCGAGGCTTGACGGTGAGGTGATCCCAGGTCGGAGCTGAGTGAGGCTCTACAAGTGGGCCAGACGCGCATTGGTGGGGTTCTGTAATGCCACTTTGTTACTTGATTCAGAGTGTCCAGAATTTGGCAAATGGTTGAATTCAGCTTCAGCTCTGAAGCCCGTTTTCTGTAGCTCTGAAAAGAAACTTAGAGAAAGCACCAGTTTCAAAATTAAGGAGCACATTTAAGCATTTGAAAAATTCTGGACACTCAGAAACGCTACATCAGTCGAATAAATCTAACCCAGGTGGAATTTGTACCCTGGGGTCCCTTGCTGGAGACACAGTTTACAAGCCAAGGTCCTTGTCTGGTGGACAGATACCGGCGGCACATTTCAGAGAAGCTGTGTCTTTTGTTTTTCCCCTGACTCAATGCCAAAAGAGATTCCAATGTTTATTTTCAGCAACTCCATATTTCAGACCTGTCAAAGACACAATCCTGAATCTGATTCTACCTTCCTGCAGAATTGCCCTGAGCCTTTCCTTTCATCATCGCTTTCTCTCAGGTGTTTGCACCTCCTGCTCTGCTTGTCGAGCACCCCGGGGTCTGTCCGTCAACAGAAGCCTTGCACCTCAAGCTATGGGCTAAACTCAGCTAAGAAAGTAACATGAGAGAAGTGAGGAGGCTGGAGACAAACTGAAAAGGACACAATTCTGTGACAGCTCTTTTGTTGCTGGAGGTTTTGCGCACTGAACTTTGCAGATTTTTGTTTCTTTTTTGTGTCTTTTTTCTAATGCTGATTTGGAACGCTTTCACAATGAAAGACTGAGGAAAGTGGGAGATGGCGGGGGTGTGGGGGAGGTAGGGGAAAGGTCTGCCAGCTGGTTTTGGGTTTTGTTTGCTGATTAAAACTCAAACCTTATCAGCGTGATCATCTCGCACAGATGTCAAGCATACCAAGCTAGCTGACTTTGTATATAAAGCTGTGAATGACTGCTCAATGCCTTGAGCACTGAGATGAACAGGTAAATTACTGTCATCAAAGAGTCAGCAGAAACACGCCAGCTGATATCATTGTAGTACAAGGTGTCTTCTCACCTAGACTAGGCTGGCAGTGCAACAACAACAACAACAAAATTACATTTATAGAGTGCCTTTCACATCGGGAGGACGCCCCCAAAGCGCTGAAACAAAAAACAAAGCAACAAGAACTTGCATTTCTGTAGTGCCCTTCACATATGATAACATTTCACACGGTTTCTCAAGGATGCTGAGAAAGGCAGGGAAGCGGGGAATGAGGGTGAAGTGCAAGACTATTACATTACATAACGGAAACCTCAGGACACTGCACATTGCTTGTGAGTTGGCGTGACGTAGATGGGGTTCGTGCTTACTCTTACCGTACGTGGTCAAAGAGGTAGGTTTTAGGCAGAATTTAAAGACAGATAGAGACGGGGTGAGATGGAGGGATAGAGGGAAAGAGTTCCAGTGCTTAGGAAAGAGCACTGCTATGTTGTAGGTTCTGTCCTGAAACAGATAAAATTGTATGAACTGAAATCTCATCTGTCTGATAGGTGGACGTTAAAGATCTCATCGCACTATTCAATAAAAGAAAGGAGTTTCTCCTGGTGGTGTCTTGGCTGCATGTTTGTAAATAAACCAGAGACTAAAATCAATTCATCAGGAAAAAATATGGGCAATAAACTGAGGGGCCTTAAATATAAGGCAGCAATTAACAGATCTAAAAGGAAGTCTAGGAGGAACCTCTTTCTACAGAGAGTGGTGAGAAGATAATAATAATCCTTACATTTGATATAGCGCTTTTCACGTCTTCTTGACATCTCAAAGCGCTTCACAGACTATACTGTAAAGTGAATTGACTGTATATTTGTGGGCGAAACACAGCAGCCAATTGCACACAGCAGTGTCCCACAAACAGTCGTGGATTGAATGACCAAATTATTATTTTTTTTATTTTTTTCTTGAGGGATTATTATCAGTCGTGTGGAGTAAGGAAACTTGCCCAAGGTTTCACCCTGACGGGAATATGGAAGCTATGGTTCAAGCAAAAAGCATAAATAATAATAAAAGTAATAATAATAATCCTTACATTTGATACAACATCTCATGTTGGGAGGATATCTCAAAGTGCTTCATAGGATATACTGTAAAGTGTAGTGACTGTGCACTTTATAGTATAGTAGGATTCAAACACAAGAGAGAAGGAAATAGAGGGGTATAGGAGAGGGGAATAAGAGAGCTTGTGTGGAGTGCAAACACTGGCACAGATTAATTGGGCTAAATGGTCTGTTTCCATGCTGTATTATATAATTTGAAGATGCTGCCTTTAAAAGAGAAATTCAACAATTACGCAGCAAAATACTCTTTATTTAATTTCTCCTCTGCTGCCTCCTGCCTCCGCTACAAAAAGCTGAACCACTTTACCTCTGCCTCAAGGGATTATTTATTGATTTATTTATGCTGCTTACATCTGTCTCAATGTTTGGACATTTCTTGGTGTGACCACCCCAAAGTAACACTGCTGATTCAGATATAATCGTTCGCACCTGTACCTCCCCAGGCTTTCTTTGTGAAACAATAAAGCTAAACAACCTCCACCAAAGCATTCTGACCACGCAAATTATCATCTGCCTTCCAGAAGGACTTGCACTGTGAGCGAGACCAGACATGAGGAAACACACACACAGTCTGCCTGCCGCACCCCTACTTCCTCAAAATATAATAATTTCAAGCTGCACATCCATGAATGTCTCTTTAATAAAGGGAGCATTCCCAACAAATAGTTCCCAGACCAATAAAATGGGTTTCAACTTCCTCAAATCTCTGGAATTCCTTGCCTCAATCCCTCTGTGTTGTCCCCTCTTTAAGCCTCTTTAAATCATAACTAAAGACTTTCCTCTTTGACTATGTCTTCGGTCACCTTTTCTCACTTTCTAGATTGGCATGAAACCACACGGCTGTTATGCAATCCAAACATTCTGCTCTCCTCCCTAAACCTCACGCTCCACATCAACTAGTTAACCCACAACCATGGCCACTCCCTTGACCTCATCATCACACACAGCCTTGACATTTTCGACCTGTCTATCATGGACAAGGCCATCTCGGACCACTTCCTCATCTCCCTCTCCTCCCACATTCCCTTCCACTCTTCTAAGCCCTCCACCATTTTTTTCCACCCCCGGAAAAAGCTTTCCCCGAGTTCCTCACAAATGCCTTCTCTTCCTCGGACCTCCTCTCCCTCTAGCCCTCCAATTTAGGCATCCAGTTTGACCTCCAGCTGTCCTTCCTTCCCAACATCCAGTCCCTGACCAGGACTGCCTTCTTCCACCTCCACCACAATGCCTACCTCCGACCGTACCTTATCCTAAATGCAGCCGAAAACCTTATGCATGCATTGGTTATCTCCGGCCTGGATTACGTCAACGCACTCCTCGCTGGTCTCCCCAGCTCCACTATTCAAAAGATCCAGCTCATTCAGAACGCTGCCACCCACATATTGACCCGGACCCAACTCAGTACCCACATCTCACCAGTTCTGGCCAGGCTCCACTGGCTCCACATCACTGAACGGATCGACTTCAAGATCCTCACATTCATGTTCAAATCCCTTCACTCTCTGGCACCTCCCTACCTCTCCGACCTCCTCACTCCCCAATCCACCACCTGGTGCATCCGCTCGACTGGCACCGGCCTCCTGCTTGTCCCTTGAACCCTCCGCCCCACCATCGGAAGTCACGCTTCCAGCCACTACTCCCCGAAACTCTGAAACATTTTCCCTCAATCCCTCTGCCTTGCCTGCTTTCTCTCCTTTTTCAATTCCCGCCTGAAAACCTTCTTCTTCGACCATGCTTACGGCCACTTCCCCCATTTCCCGGTTTGGAGTCAGGCTCCTCCACTGTTAGGAGCTCTGAGACGCTACCCTGCATAGAGGGCGCTATATAGTGCAAATTGTTGTTGTTGTTGCTACCCACATGAAGGGCACCATATGAATGCAAGTTGATGTTGTTGATTGTCTTATGTTAGTTAACTCATTTAACACAATTTTATAACTGATTTTATCAGCGCTTTATGAAACCAAAGGCTGCCTTTAACTTAGATTTAGTTTTTTTAAAAAATACTTCAATAATCATGAAGATGCTGAATACATTTTTGAAACAAATCTGTTTAAGAAGGTCAAATAATTGGCATCCCATCACCCTCACTCTGACTCGCAAGGGATCGCTCCCACCCAATATTGCCTTGGCACTCACAAACTGTTTTAGCTGGTTATTCTCTAGCAGTACCCCCAATGCACATTCTGGGCTCCCAAGCCTGCGCTCTTGCCAGTTGCACCCGATATTTTCTAGTATTAGATGAGTAGAGTGCATCCTGCCTGGAAGAAAGTGCGCACTAAAAAGGGAAATTTCCATACATAAATGGCTCTCAGTAATTGGTTTGGAGACTCTTAAGCATGAATTTGGGCTTGTGCATATGTCAGACACCCGATGGACCAAAAACAAAATCAATCTATTCAAATAATTCCAAACTTACCTTTACCCCAGTGTTAGGTATCCCACCAAAAGGTTACTAACAATATCATCCCCCAACAGTGGGCAAGAATAGGAAATTGAGGATGCTCTTTCATCCAATACTGTCTTCACCGGCAAAGCTACTGAGATCAGGAGCTGAGAGTTCAAACTGAAGCATTCTACCACACTGTAACTGCGTTATTACTGCAGCTTTTAAAATGATCAGAAACATGATGCTGTTAACCTAACATCCACAGCAGGAACACTGGAGTCTGTGATAGGGGAATAAAATAGCTGAAGTATACTTTAATTATCATTGAAAACCAAAAACAGGTTTATGAAAGGCAAGTTGTGGCTAATAAAATGTATTGCAATTCTTTGAAGATGTAACAGAATTAGTGGGCAAGACTCATGTGGTGGATGTTATGTCTCTCGACTTTGAGAATCTATTTAATAAGGTGCTTCCAGCTTAAAGCTAATGCCCTTGAGAATGAAGGAGGATGTTACAAGTTGAATAAAAAATTGGCTAAATAATAAACGGTAGATCTTTACAGTTGTGGACCTTTAGGTGGATTCCTGTAGTTCAGTGGTTAGAGCACTCGCCTTACAAGCGAGAGACCTGGGTTCGATTCCTAGCAGGGTGAAACCTTGGACAAGTTTCCTTACTCTACATGCCTAATAATAATCCCTCAAAAAACAATAATAATTTGGTCATTCATCCACAACTGTTTGTGGAACACTGCTGTGTGCAATTGGCTGCCCCGTTTTGCCCACAAAATATACAGTCAATTCACTTTACAGTCTATCTGTGAAGCTCTTTGAGATGTCTAGAAGACGTGAAAAGCGCTATATCAAATGCACGGATTATTATTATTAGATCAGTAAAGGATAATGATTAACTGTAGTAATTGTTATAGGACGCCCCCTAACTAGCAGAATCCCAGATGAATCATTTTTGTAATCTGTTTGTACAACTCTATCCTAATTCGTAAACCAGCCGGTTCTTTTGAAAAGAACTGCAAAAAACAACTTCCAGATTAGGACTGCATTTAAGAATCTACCACAATTTTGCACAATTTTAAAATTTGAGAGCAAAATGTCTTAAGGGTTAAAACTAAGTGAAATTTTTGCCAATTGAATACTGTACTTACAAATGATCCAAGTTTGAGGTGAGGGGAGAATATCTAGATTTGTAGATTATACCAAGTTATGTAGGAAAGAATGTTTGGAGACAGATCAAATTCACAGATACCAAGGCAGACCAAGCAGCTGGCCAGACAGTTCACTAATACTGTTATGAATTTCAGAAATGGAAGGTTATAGATCCATAGAGGGATGACATTTGCAACATTTCCTAATGCATTGCTTGTGATATTTACAGCAAATCAGACCCAATATCAATATTCACAGCTACTGATGGTACCCACTCCTTACTAATAATAGATTCAATTCTGCAGCTTCCTTTTTCTTCCTTATAAACCTCACATAAGTTTTAATTGCTGCATCATTAAGCATTTCTGATCAGCTAGGCTAGTGTATAAAATGTAGTGAAAATGTTTTCCTGTCTAGATAGCAATATCTAAAGTTATAATGCACTGAGCTTGCATTGACCTGAACTGAGAGACAGGTCCAGGGCAGGGTGAAGTGTAGGGGAGGGAGAAGAGAGGGAAAGGGCAAATATAAAACTGCATCTGCAAAGTGGCAGCCTTAGCTTACTGGTGGTTTGGGAAGAAATATGCTCTATCCCTTGTGGCTCACTGGAGTGTGCACTTTGTATCCAATTTTCTTGAAATGTTTTGTCCTTCTTTTGTGATGGTTGTCTGGTGGAGGGTGGGGGGAGGAAAGATTAATGTGTTGGATCTTTCTGGCAGTCAATTTGGTGGCACTTCTCCAACACCCCCCCTCTCCCCACCACCCCAGCCCATACACACACACACTCACCATCGTTTGTTTCATGTTTCCAATGAAAAATCCAAACATCAGGAATTCTAACTTGAGGGCATGACTGAGCATTGACTGGTGGTGAATGGAATCAAGACAAAAAACAGGCAGGGATTGAAATTGCCATAAACTAATTGGCTGCCACGTTCACCCACAAGCACACAGTCAATCCACTTCACAGTATATCCCGTGAAGCTTAGGACGTCCTCCCGATGTGAAAGGCGCTATACCAAATGAAAGAATTATTATTATTAAATAAGAAACCATGAGGTGAAAAATGCAACGTTTCATAACAGATACAATGAAACAATGATGCAGGGAGTGAGCTTCATACTTGTGACCAGTCTATATGAATAATATATAATAATATGAATAGATAGAAAAATGTTCGAAACAGATTCAAATTGAATCAAACAATCACATAGAATTTGTTATGAAAATTAAATTTTTCACCCTATTAACTTCCACACAATATACACATATACATAACCTAGACTTGTGCATACACATACATAGACACACACAAGTACATCAACTTGCATTTATATAGCACCCTTCACATAGAATAGGGTTGGGGGGTGGGAGGAAAGCAGATGGGGAGATGACTATGGTTGTGGTTCAAGACGTAGGTTTTAAAGCGGGACTTAAAGACAGAAAGAGAGGTAGAGAAGTGTATATACAAAAATACATATACAATACAAAATTGCATTTGTAAAGTGCCTTTATGTCAGGAGAATGTCCCATATACACGCACGCACACATATATACACGCACTACAGCTTACAATCTGTTCCAGTTCTACAGCACTAAAGGCCAAGACGATGATTATCAAAATGGCCATGGTCCAACACATTTAGAGAACAAGTTTATTTTTACTCAGCCTCTTGGAAAAGGTTTATGTCAGTTATTTGAACTATTGCATGTTTTGTTTAAAACGGGTGGAACAGCAACTTGGCCAGAAAATTTGGAAGATGGAAATTTGAATTAATGTTTTGAAACCTAATCTGTGATACTAATTTAAAGAAATATCATGTCTAATTTGTGACATTTGCAAACCGTATTTGATGAGCTAATTGCAAATGTCGCACACTGCTTAATTTGTCATCTTCTCAAAATGGCCAATTGTGTTATTTTTGAAAGGCACCAAAGTGTAAACAGGACATTGACTTTTCTGCTCTCCCTACATTATTTGTACCTCTCTCTGATGCTGCACAAATGGTTCTGCCGTCACTGCTTTGGCAATACTAATTTTGTTGGTGAGCAAGATTAGGCCCCATTTACCCCACTTTAAGCTGAATTAGACCAAAATGTGTTCCTCAGGGGAATGAGGATTATCCCCGCAGACAACCCTTTTACCTCCCAAACTCTCCATGTCCCAAATTGTCAAGGGACAATGTGGACCTGATAACCATCTTCATAACCACCTGAGCAAATCAGGTAACCCGATTGCCTCTCCAGCCTGAGCCTAAGTGGCCCAAGTACTCAAGCTAGTGTCTCCACTTCCACTGTGTGAGGGCAGATCAAACTCCTCAGATCAGAAATACTGCAATACCGATCCAGCCAACAGCAGGCCAAAGGCATAGTTACTTTATCTGCCAGGAGCTCAATCCTCCCATAATACATTATGGGGAGAATCAGTCATGGCAATGTAAACACAAGTGAATTTCAACAGGAAATCTTTCCGGCAGGTGCATATCCCAAGGAGTAATTGATACAAACAGATACTACACTTGATCTTAACCAAAAGGCCAAGGTACACAGTTTACTGGTAACCAAAGTCTTATGCTGTTTTGACTGTCAAGGTCATTCATACGTTTACAACAACAACAACAACAACAAGATTCCATTTATAAAGCGCCTTTCACGTCAGGAGGACGTCCCAAGGCGCTGCACAGTTGGGTCATGACCCGAGCAGGGGGGAAATGGTCAGGGTGAGGGGAGGGAAGGGAGGGAGAGAGGAGGGGGGAAATGGTCAGGGTGAGGGGAGGGAAGGGAGGGAGCGAGGAGGAGGAAGAGAGTCGAGAGGGGAGCTGAAGGCACGGTCAAAGAGAAAGGTTTTGAGACCGGCCTTGAAGGAGGAAAGGGAGGAAGCAAGGCCAAGGCACTGGGGGATGGAGTTCCAGAGCCTGGGGGCTGAGAGGCTGAAGGCCCGACCACCGATAGTAGGGCGGTTGGGGCGGGGGACGTGGAGCAGACCGGAGCCAGAGGAACGGAGGGTACGGGCAGGTAGGTAGGGGGATAGTAGGTTGGAGAGGTAGGAGGGAGCAAGGCCGTGAATGGCCTTATAGGTGAGGATGAGGATCTTGAAATCAATCCTCTGGGGGATGGGGAGCCAGTGGAGGTGAGCGAGGGTAGGAGTGATGTGGTCCCGAAGCCTGGTGCGGGACAGTACACGAGCTGCAGAGTTCTGAATGACCTGCAGCTTGTGGAGGGAGGTGGCGGGAAGGCCGGCGAGGAGAGAGTTCCCATAGTCCAGCCTTGAGGTGACAAAGGCGTGAACCAGGGTTTCAGCGGCGTGAGGGGTGAGGTAGTGCCGTAATCTGGCGAGGTTTACACCTCTAAATCCTACTGATGAGCCAGACGTAATGGTCAACCATCAAAAATGGGATTTGAGTCCCCCACCCTGGAGGGTATTTATAGACATCCTACTAATTATATTGACCTTGATAGGCCTGCTTCATGTCGCCCGCCCATTCCACACACCATCAATGGGCAAGCTTTCAGCCATCTAACCCTCCTCCCCCCAATCCCTGGAACTCCATCTCAGAATCCCTTCGCCTTGCCCCTCCTCTCGTCATCTTAAAACCGATCTTTGTGACCACGCTTTCGGCCACTTTACCAACACCCTCACCCCACGTGCTCCTAGTCAGCTGTGTGAAACACTTTGAGATGTTCTCCTGAGGTAAGACGCTACATAAATGCAAACTGTTGTGACTGCAGAAGTGGTGAGTGAGAACCGCGGGAGTGTCTGCCTTTCCTTTCTGAATAGTGATCTGTGTGTGTTCCCCCCATACACACAGACACCACAATCACCAACTCCCCTGAAATAAGGCTTGTAGCCTGTTTAAAGTACATTCTACCCTCCGCCCCCTCTATCCTGTTTAAAATGTTGTGTGATTATCAGAGTTTGCCCGCAAGGCTAAGAGTTATAATCTTGGAGGGCCAATCTCACACAGGCACCACCAGTAATTAGCACAGGACATTGATCAATAGAAGCCTGTTGTTAGCATTGGGGTATCAGTATTGACTCAGGAAACAAGCTGTCCCGTGGCTCAGTCTAAGGCTGAAGTGGAGCACTGCCCTCAGCATTGGACTGCACTCATCTCATTAATTATCCCAGTCTAACTGGCAGCAGGCATTATGATGTTCAGCTTTGAAACATGCCAAAGCAAAAGGGAGGTCACAAGTGGGCCCAGTGCAAACATTAACACGACATAGCAATGGGGCGCATAACCTTTCTAGCGCTGGGTTATTAACTGCAAGGCGACAGGTAACAGGAAAGGAATGCAAAACTATTTTATCTGATGCCATTCCATTAATTGAATCATGGCATTATGCTAAATGCATGTGAATTTTAAATCATCCACTATGCAAAGCTCTAAATGCTGAATTTTTATATGCCTGCCAAACGGAAAAAAATATTATAAGCTGTTGTTGCCATAGTAACGGGATCCCAATGCCACAAATCTCTCATCCTTTGCCACAGATGGAGGCTGAAAGGCATTGAGCACTGTGAACCCTGCAGTCCTGGTGGTGTGTATCTGCTTCTCCACATCTTCTGATCCTCTGTGGTCCATCATCTGATGGTGCAGAGCTGTCAGTGTGTATATATCTATATATACACACATGGCTCGTGGATTCCCAAAAGTACAGCTG
Source organism: Callorhinchus milii (assembly GCF_018977255.1). Classification (NCBI taxonomy): domain Eukaryota; kingdom Metazoa; phylum Chordata; class Chondrichthyes; order Chimaeriformes; family Callorhinchidae; genus Callorhinchus; species Callorhinchus milii. The sequence continues at coordinate 48,802,267 of NW_024704743.1, read as the reverse complement.
TTCAGAGTCTCGATTTTTCAAATCTGATTCCTGAAATGTGATTCTGTTCTCCAAGGTGGAAAGATTTCACATCACGTCGAAAAAAAAAATATGTAAAGGAGGAAATCTGAGTTAAATGTTAATTCTCCTGTCTACCTGGAAGGGAAGTTACACAGGTAGTGTGGAAACATGGTATCTGCTGTCCCTTAGCCCTCGTGCTGGCAGATGCTGCTAAAGTTAGACTCTGGTGGGAACTTTGTCACTCTGAGCTTCACAATCCCTGGTCATATAAATGAGCTTTCAAACTTGAACTCAGCATACAGTACTGAGAAGCACTAAAAACACAGGCTAATTAAAGTGTATGTCCAAATCAGCAGATTGCACACAGAATAAGAATGAACAACCCAACTTGAGTTCAAATGAAGTTATAAACCATGTAAAGATCAAGCAGTTTATACCATCACCCAAATGCCAAACCTTGTTTATAGTCCATAGTGTGATCAGCTACTTATATTCTATAAAAATATATATAGGTATTTCTAACTGTATTTTACTCCATAATTATGCCAGGTGATAATATGGCAATGGAACATATTTAGAAATACTGAACACTATATATATATTTAAATCATATGCTATAGATTTTAAGATATTTTTATATCATACTAAAATATTTCTTTTTGGGGTGGTAGCAAGGTTGCAGAGACAGCTGTGTTTGAATCGAGCTGATAGCATAAAAAGAGTCTCCATGCACCTATCACTGAAAACAGTAATCTTATTATTATTAATATTAATTAATAATAATATTAATAATAATATTATTATTATGCACCTATCACTGAAAACAGTAATCTTATTATTATTAATCTTAAACAGTAATCTTAATACTACTTATTTGTAGTGAGATTCCCACTTCTCCAAACTCCTGAGAGAGAGTTCACATCACATGTATTATTGAACACACCTGATCTCAGCTCATGAAATGAGCCATACAAGAAAGTGAGCAATGGTGGATTTTGGGTGAGAATCGGCTCAGGGTCAACTGGATTGACCCCTCTAACAATTTTCCATCCCTAGTCACATAGTACTATAACCAGGATGAGCCAAAGCTTTTAAGATAGAAGAAGAGGAGAGTAAAGGATCAAAACCAAAAAGGTCACAATTACTACTAATGTAGATCATTTCCATTTAAAACAAGAAGATATTGTATTATCTTTAAGTTTTGGAGAATGGAAAATTTCCTGCATTTTCCACAGGGTGGAGGGCAACTGATCTCTCAAATTAGCTGCCGCATTTACCTACAAAAAACATAGACACCATACTTTGCAGACAAATCTGTGAAAAGTGTTCTCAATGTTACAATGCAATCTCAAATGCAAGCATTATTATTAGGTAGTTACAGAGGGGGAAGGCAGAGATCTGGATAGGCTCAGTCTCAGCCAACAAATGGCCTGTGATATGAGAAAAGAAGAATAATAGCAAGTGGGGAATTTTAAAATTAAGTTAAAGATATTGTAATGCTTTGAGAGTTCTCGCCCATGCTGTGCTATTCAGATGATTATTTGTGCACCAGGAAAGGGAAAGCCAAAGAAATGCTTTTGAAATACTGTAGTGTCTCAGAACTCTCCTGTTCAACTAAGCACAGCTAAGCCAGATGAATAACTAAAATGGGCTCAGAATGAGTGAATGAGCCATGCACCCCAATTCTTGATCCAACACACTTACAATGATGGTGATATCAACTGTCAAATGGCCCCTGACAGACACAGACAAACAGGCAAATGCTTAGCACAGTATTTTTCTTGCATCTTAAAATGTTTAGAAAAAGTACTGATTGCAATAATTTCCTATAATACAAAAACCTTTAAAGAGAAAGAAAATTCCGCACTGTGTATTGCTTGAGTTAAGTAATAGGTTAATTACAATGACCTTGCTTCACTTTGCAACACTTCACTGGTTCCTCAACCAGCATCCAGGCAATAGTACATTCATACTGCATCATCCAGTGAAAAAAGCTTGCTGTCGATAGCAGACACATTAACAAGTGTTCGAGACTCACTGGCTGTCACTACTACACTACCTAAAGACAACATGAATAGTGATAGTGCTTAATCAGCTGCTAGCCTCTGTGAACTTGCATTGATTGGGAAACAGCAGCCACTTCGAGGCTTGCAAGTGAGCCTGCTGTTTGGATTCTATACAGGGTTACTGTAGGGAAGATCAACACCACATTAATCTTCCTGAAAACCACTGGTAATGCCTCAGGAACAAAACATTTTAATCAGCTCTCGGGGGGATTTATTGAGTTTGCAAAAGCATCAAACGCCAGTGAAAAGCCACACTACAGCGCCATTATCTGGAGCACTCCTGTTCAGTAAGGATCCTCAGGGGAAGCAAAGCTGGACGACAGGAGAGAGAAGCGTGATCTTAGCAGCATCTACTTCAAACTGAGAGATTTATTTCCAACAGAAAAGTACTTCACTTTTTTTTAGTATTTTGACCTATTAAGGATTATACTGTACTATCAAAACTCCTTCATAAACATCTGTGCAATCTATGCCAGACTTTGCTGCAGCTCTCAGGTATGTTGCTGTCTGAGGAGATATCTTGTTAGGTTTGCAAAGAGAAGTACAACTGATGGGAGCATTAGTGGCCTCATTTTGTGGCTTTTTTACTGGTCAAATCTGTGCATCAATACCAGGAAGAGTCTGCACAATGCAGGTGCGGGTATAACGCCTTCTGATGTATAACTTCAGCACTGCAACCGACATGGAAACTTTCAGAGCAGTTACTAGAACTGGTTCCAACAAAACTGCCCAAAGCCTGTGACACATTTCTTTATCCTATTACTATCAGAAGCTCCCTCAAAGTCAAGTGAGAAAAGTGACTGAGGCACACAGGGCATGAGCACACAGATTCACATTCTCTCTTTTGAGCTAACTGATCTCAGAGGGGCATTGGTTAGGAGCAACAATATCAATGTTGCTGGGTTCGGAACAGGAAAAATCAGTCATGGTCTCTGCTCCTAATCAATGTCCTGCTAGAAAGTGTGTGGAGTAGGATTAAGGAGAGTATCAGGGTCAGACTTCACCACTGTCAAGCGCTCCGGGATGCTACCTCACGTGAAGGGTGCTACATAAATGCAAGTTTTTGTATTAAGCAAGGCTCTGAAGGTGGTCAAATAGCCTGTCAAGGCACACACATCAATACTGGCCAGTTGAGTAAAGTACCTGCACACTCGGAATAATACCACAGCAGAAAAACATGAGTTGCCAGAGAGAGAGCAAGAACAGGACAATGCTTGTTATAACGTGGTTGTCCAGGTCCAATATCTCAGCACCATGTAACTAGCAAAGCGTAAATAATTGTCTAACTTCCAGATTATCAAGTCAGCCTGACATCACCTGGCTTTAAGCCCCACCTAAAACGAACCTGTTTGACTGTGCCTATGGCCACTCCCCCTCCCCCACTCTCCCTTGCTTGGAATCTGACCCCATCTCTGTACAGTCCTCTGAAACATTTACCCTAAGTGAAGAGTACTATATAAATGCAAGTTTTTGAACACAGAGCGCATTCTGATCAAAAATCTGGGTCTTACACTAGACCATAAGACCATAAGACGTAGGAGCAGGAGTAGGCAATTCAGCCCCTCGAGGCTGTGCCGCCATTTAATAAGATCATGGCTGATCTTCTAACCTAATTCCATTTACCCACCCTATCCCCATATCCCTTAATCCCTCTATCCTTTAGAAATCTATCAACCTCAGTCTTGAATATGTTCAAGGACTGAGCATCCACAGCTTTCTGGGGTAGAGAATTCCACAAATTCACTACCTTCTGAGTGAAGAAATGTTTCCTCAACTCAGTTCAAAAAGGCTGATCCTTAATCTGGAGATTATGACCCCTAGTTTTAGACTCTCCAACCAGGGGAAACAGTCTCACGGCATCTATCCTGTCAAGACCCTTAAGAATCGTATAGGTTTCTATAAGATCATCTCTAATTCTTCTATATTCTAGAGAATATAGGCCTAGTTTGCTCAACCTATCCTCACAGGTCAATCCCCTCATCCCAGGAACCAACCTAGTGAATCTACAGTGCACCCTCTCTAAGGCGAGTATGTCCTTTCTTAAATAAGGAGATCAAAACTGCACACAATATTCCAGGTGCGATCTCACCAAGGCTTTATACAACTGCAGCAAGATTTCCCTACTCTTGTACTCTAACCCTTTTGCAACGAACGCCAACATGGCATTAGTCTTCCTAGTTGCTTGCTGTACCTGCATGCTAACTTTTTGTGACTGGTGTACAAGGATACCCAAAGGCCTCTGAACACTAACACTACCTAGTCTCTCCCCCTCTAGAAAATAATCCACTTTTCTATTTTTATTATCTAGGTGAATAACTTCACACTTCCCCATGTTATACTCCATCTGCCACCTTCTTGCCCACTCACCTAGCCTGTCTATTTCCCTTTGCATTCTTCTTGTGTCATCCTCACTGCTTACACTCCACCTAGCTTCGTATCATCCATGAATTTCTCTAGTACTGTTGCTTTACTGATGTATCATTTCTTTAAGTTCCTCACTAACATTAGCCTCCAGGTTCCCCTCTATATTCAGTAGGTTTTCAGTGACCTCTAACGTAAAGACAGAAGCGAAATATTTGTTTAATGACTCTGCCATTTCTTTATTCCCCATTATAATTTCTCCTGTCTCTGCCTGCACTGGACCCACATTCACTTTTGATAGTCTCTTCCTCTTTATGTACTTGTAAATACTCTTACAATCTGTCTTTATGTTCCTAGCTAGTTTACCCTCATATTCCATTTTCTCCCTCTTAAACAGTTTCTTGGTTTTCCTTTTGCTGATCTCTAAAGCCCTCCCTATACTCAGGTTTACTGCTCTTTTCGACAGTATTATAGGCCTCTTCTTTTAATTTTATACTTTCCCTAACTTCTCTGGTTAGCCAAAGTTGAACCATTTTTCCCATGGTATTTTTATTTTTCAAGAAAATATGTGATTGCTGGGAATTATGTATTATATCTTTAAACGTTTGCCATTGCTGGTCTACCGTCATATTTTTAAATCTAATTTCCCATTCTATTTTAGCCAAATCTTCTCTCATACCTGCGAAGTTGACTTTATTTAAATTTAAGACCCTATATATGTTTTTATTTGTGGATATCCTATCGTTGATGAGCTATATTTAAAAAATGCTTTAATTAAGCCCCCAAATATGAGGTATGCATGGTACTCTACAACAAAGTAGTGACAGAGGAAAGCGCACTTCCTTCTGGAAAGATACATCTATACCAATATATTCTGCAACAAATGTATGGCAATTGTTTTGGGTTGTCATGGGAGCTAGAGTCCTCCCACAGGAGTCCTCCCAACCAAGAGTCCTTCCACAGGATCCTACCAACAGGAGTCCTCGCAATAGCACATTTTCTTAATCTTAAGGGATAAAGATGCCTAAGAAGTGAAGGTCAAGCCTTTCAAGGACAAATAAAAATGTCAGACAAAAGAGAGAAGGACAATAAACTGTGTACACGTCCAAAGATATTGTTCCTGACATCAAAAATGCTGTCAACTATCCAACTGAGTGTTTAAACTCTTTGGAACCATCCGATCGTTATGCCTCCACACAAACTCATACTAAAGGTTGGATGCATAATCATGCTACTGAGGAAGTTACATACACTGAAGCTATGCAATGGCACAAGGTTGGTGGTAAAGCAGTTGATGCCACATGTTATAGAAGCAACTATTCTAACTGATCAGTTCAAAGGGGAAGATGTATTCAGTCCTCGCATCCCACTGCTCCCAAGTGACTGCCGGTTTGAGTTCAAAAGGTTCCAATACCCTGTTTGAATGTGCTTTGCTTTGCTGTGTCAATTAACAAGGCCCAGGGGCAGAACTTAAAGGTTGCTGGCCTTTTCTTGAGTACACCCTGCTTTTCCCAGGGACAATTCTATGTTGGATGCTCACATGTAGGTTCATCTCAAAACCTGTACATCATGGCCGAAGGAGGAAAAGCTACCTCTCCGACCTCCTTACTCCACAGAAGCCTTGCAATAACTTGAAGACCTGCTGGATCACACAATAAACCCCTTGGTTAGCATAGCTTTGATAACATCTTCTATCGTTCATGAGCTGTGACCCAAACAAGCTCATTGTACATGTATGGCAGTTTTGCTTAAGGTGTACACACAGTGTTTATCGCATGTTAAATGGTTTGTGAGTGCTATCACTATATCTTTTTCTATGCATATACATAGACATATATCATTTTGCCCACAAATATACAGTTAATTCACTTTACAGTATATTCTGTGAAGCACCTTGAGACGTCTAGAAGACATGAAAAAAGCTATATCAAATGCAAGGATTATTATTATTATATCTACATTTCATATTGGTTCCTTTGGTTGCAAGCAGGGCTGCAATGGGCACACCTAGTAATAATAATCCTTGCATTTGATACAGAATAATTCTACTGTGCACAATTGGCTGCGCAATTGGCTCGACTTCAAGATCCTCACTCTTGGGTTCAAATCTATTCACTCCCTGGAACCTCCCTACCTCTTTGACCTCCTTACTCCCCTCTCCACCATCTGACGTCTCTTCTCGACTGGCACCGGCTTCTTGCCCATCCCTTGCACCCTCCGCCCCACCGTCGGAGGTCGTGCTTTCAGCCACTATGCCTCAAAATTCTGGAACTTCACTCTCAATCCCTCCACCTTGCCCGCTCTCTCCCCTCTTTCAAATCTCACCTGAAAACTTTCCTGTTCGACCATGCTTACGGCCACCTCCCCCTGGCTCGGAGTCAGGCTCCACCGCTGTTAAGCGCTCTGAGATGCTGCCCTGCGTGGAGGGCACTATATAAGTGCAAGTTGTTGTTGTTGTTGTTGTTTGGACTACAAAATAAGCGGTCAATCTACTTTACAATGTATTCTGTGAACGCTTTGAGGCATCTCATCAATGTGGTAAGGTTCTATATCAATTGCAAGGATTATTATTAACACTTTTTTTTACATTGGAGGCTAAAAAAATCTGTGACAAAGATGGAAAACAAGTTAAAATGTCATCCTTAATTGGCTGTTATTTTGTATGAATATAGAATATTATAGAATATAATCCTCTCTTCCTAGTGGTAAGCTTTATATTCACATTAACTTTTTTGAAGAGGAAAGTTCATGGGAACATAAGCTTGCATGGGATCATTGTAGTCCATCAAGCTGGTCCTGCAGGGAAACATATCTCCTACACTATTCTAACTCTATCTCTCATACCCCTCAATCAATTTATTTACCAAATTGCTATCTATTTCCATTTCTCTGTGGAATTTGGTGGCCTTGCCATCTGCCTGGATAGTCCATTCCACATATTCACCAGTCCCCGTGTAAAACAGTTAAATTAGAACTGCTTCTATGTCTTCCCTTTCCCCAACTCTGGGATGCATTGCCATTGTTTGGCCTGAAACCCCAATATATTTTGCGGATTACTGCATATTTAAAAATTCAGTCTTGAAGCAATAAACTCCTCCATAGATCCCTGCAAGTAATCTCTTTGCTGAGTGAAACTGTGATTTAGTGACAGGACCCCCTTGGAACTTGGACACTTTCCAACATCACCGTTTGCAGTTTGTTTTGAGATCAGTCGCAAGCTGGTCTGGACATGTGGGGAAGATGATAAGGGAGAAAATGGAGGCAGATTGTATCAGCAAATTCTAGAGAAAAATGGAAATACAGCTCATAGATATTTGACAATGAAGTTGATTCGTTGACATGAGAAATAGTTGGAGTTGTGTAGGATACCCTCTGATGAGTTTTTGCTCAAATTGGATTTTAATAAAATCATTTCGGATCTATCTAAAAACCTCAGAAAAAAGTGGAATTTCAAAAATACTCAAAGCCACATTGTCCTACATCTAACTGAGTGAATTTACATGTTCTGTTCATGGTAATACAGTTAGTTTGGTGACAGACTTGCAATATGCTTGCGATATTCAACAATATTCATATATTGTTTATTTTGTTTTAAATTGTGATCATTAAGCTTAAGGGAACCCAATGTTGAGGAAGGGGACAACTTTTATGATTTTTGCCCAATTATCTAAAGCAGGCTCATTTGAAAACAACTTTTATTTATTCTACAAGATTCCCAGGAAACCACTGACTGCTCTGCACTGAAATGGTCAGTCAAAAGACTGAAATAAATAGTGTGCACAATTTCAAGACCATTTTCGCGATGAGTCATAATGTATGTGTTTTATGCTACAGTATTTACTATTGAGTACTATTTCAAAGATACACAAGTGTTTCATAAAAATGTTGTGTTACTGATAAAAAAAATTACAATCCACGACTGTTTGTGGGTCACAACTGGACATAATTTGCTGTTGAGTTTCATGCACAAAATATACAGTCAATTGACTTTACAGTATATTGCGTGAAGCACTTTAAAACATCTCAAAGGCATGATACGGAGCTACATCAAATGCAAGTATTACTATTATTATTATCATTAAACACAATCTTTGGAAGATTTCTAAATTGTTGTTCAAGATAATCTAAATGCTGTAACGCTTCCAAAAGGAGCTCCATCACATCTTGTGAGAAGCGAGCACCACAGTGTGAGATTCAATACCATCTGTGCATATTACTGCATTACAGGGCCTCAATCACATTCACACAAAAAAAGTAAATAATCTCCAATGTGGTCTAATATTAAATTTTAAAAGTATCCAATTTCATGGTGGGGCACTGTAATTTAAAGGTTCTTTATTCCAGACTGATCTCTGGTTGAGAATATGTTTGTGACTGGGGGCCACTCCAGCCTGCTTCCAGGAGTGATCTCTCTCAGATGACTGAATTACTAAAGATATCCAACCTTTCAGATCAGTGGCCCTCCAGATGGAGATGCAGCGAGCAGCACAGCCTGCAGTAGCACCTTGAGCATTCAGCCTCTCAGCCATCAGGGAATACTTCCAGCCTGCTCGGCAGACAGAAGTGAGAGGATTCCCTTTTCTTTGGCTGCCAAGTGATCTTTGTTAGTTTAACACTAGGGTCCCTCCCCATCAAACAAGCAGCTGAGCACTGTAATTCACTCATCACGCAGATGACAAAGTGACAGGTCCATGTCGCACTCCAGCCTGTGCTCACAATAACATCCCAGTCTATGTACAGTACATCCCCGTCCATCATTCTGAGCTGCTACTTAACAGAGAGAGGGATAGAGAGAAAGAGAGAGAGAGGGAGAAAGAAAGGGAGAGAGAGAGAGAGAAAACGAGAGAAAGAAAGAGAGAGAGAAAGAGACAGCGAGAGCGAGAGACAGACAGAGACAGAAAGAAAGAGAAAAAGAGAAGAAAGTTTTAGTTATGAGAATATATAAATAATTGCAACAAAATATAATCTTTCAGCATCCTTAATGCTCTGAGTTGTATTGTTAATTAACTTGCAGTAGGATTTATGGGGACAGTTTCAACATTTCTTCAAGCTCCAACATAATAATAATAATATCCTTGCATTTCATATAGCGCTTCTCACTTCGGGAGGACGTCCCAAAGCGCTTCACAGAACACACTGTAAAGTGAATTGACTGTATATTTGTGGGCGAACGCGGCAGCCAATTGCGCACAGCAATGTCCCACAAACAGTCGTAGATTGAAAATGACCAATTTATTATTTTTTTTGGTTTTTGGAGGGATTATTATTAGGCGTGTGGAGTAAGGAAACTTGCCCAAGGTTTCGCCCTCTGCCTGGAATTGAACCCAGGTCTCTCACTTGCAAAGCGAGTGCTCTAACCACTGAGCTACAGGACTCCACATCTTGTGAAGGACTTTTCTTTCAAAATGTTGTCATCAAAGGTACTCAGTGTTTCTTTTGTTTGTTCTAGTTGTCAGTTTCTAATCAGAACCATAACAGTATAAAATCTATCAGTGCATGGCTGCATGCATAACTACCTTCCAAGTGTCACTCGCCCAGCACACTGCACCAAGATATTTAAAGGCAGCTCATTAATCCGCCCATTATTTTTAAAACTGTTTGCTATGTAAAAAATAAAATATTGTGCCACTTTTGCTGCCAAACATGCATTGTAACTGGGACACTCATGTTAGCTGTGTTGTCCGTTTTATGCATATCTGAATGATCAAGGTTGCTGAGCTCCAAAAAACATAACATTCGTAACTGTGGTATGATCACTGTATACAAAATACACTGAATAACATTGTCCCCATCCCACAGGAACAGTATACACAATATACTGAATAACCACATACCTACAAAACATTCTAAATAACCATATTCAACAACCATGCAATACTCTATCACCAATTACAGGAACAACAGTTGGCAGTTTTGTACAGGTATCAGAAATGATCAGGTGTATTATAATTTACATATGATGACATCAGGTTGAAGAAACAAAAACACCATAAAAGTCACAAGATGGTGAATGTTCCTGCAATCTACCTCCATAACCAACCAGGTAATATCAGTCTCTGTTTCCTGATCTCACCCCAAGCCAAAATCATCACATAGCTTCACGCCATTCTGCACTTCCCCAAATAGCTGTGATAAACTGTATGTCAAACAAGCAGTTTATTGGACTGTGTAAAATCATGTTTTAAAAATGTAAAGGTAAAATTCACATTTTTATACTGTAAATGTTAACAGGTGAAACTAGTCAAATGTAAAACGTAATCCAGGCCCTGAGCTCAGATGACACAGAATTTACAGTTTTATCAGGCAACAACTCCCTACCTCCCCACCCCCAGTTAGGTAGACTAGCTTCTTTAGAGCTATCCATCATCCTCTGTACAGTATATTTTAACACAATTACTCAGTAAACTGCTGTTAAAAAAGCACAGCCTCCTGTCAATCACATCATCTGCTTCTTTTATGCTGCGTTTATACTGCACTTTTCGGTGTGAAAAGTACAGTATAAATCAGGATTGAGCAGTTAAATTTGGAAGTAAAATGTGCTGGAGCCCCAATGCTATGGCCCCCTTGAGAAGACAGTTTTGACGGCAAAGCAATTTGCACCACTGCAGTGGAAACGCATCAGGAGTGATTCAATGCAGACTCCATTCCTTAATGTCCCTTAAACTTTCTTGGACAATTCAAGTATTTCAAGACAATCGACTGCAGAATACACCATCACTGCACTTCATAGTAAATCCACTTTGAGACGTCCTCCTGACATGAAGGACCCTATATCAAATGAAAGGTTTACTATTATTTTTAATTAATGACAGGCTATTTAATGTCATATCTTGAAGATCATCACCTTTGGCCATACAGTGCTCCCACCAGTACTGCACTGGAGTAGCTGCCCAGGATATGAACTAGTGTCGTCTGGGCCTCACCTTTCAAATCACCAGTTTGTAACACAGGACATCAACAAATCTGAAAAGAATAGGAGAGAGAGAATGGCTTGAATTGGGAAGAGGTTACTAGTCAGAGCAGAAGATGATTTGATAAGGTTCGAGCTAAACAGGCGAGGGTGCAAGGAGGAGGAAGCATGTGTTGGGTGACATATTTGGAATGTGGCAGAACCAAAGAGGAAAAATCAGAGGAACATTGAACATAAAAGTACAGTATTGATAAAATAAAGAAAGAATAAAAGAGATGCATATCTAGAAACCTATAGGTTACAGACTCAACAACTACACATTTATATAGTAGGATATAGGATATATTATATAGGATAGCATCTCAGAGAGCTGTAAAGTGCTCTGAGATGTTATCCTTCATGTAGAATAACATCTCAGAGCGCTTTACAGGGATGAGTTTGGACGCCCTGATGCCAAGCCGAGAGGGGCGGGCATAGTGGTCATATGTGCATTCGAAGAGAGAGGGTCTGAAGTTCACAGTGATATATCAAATGCAAGGATTATTATTATTGTATTGTGCACAATCAGTTATTGTAAATAGTAAATCCAACAGGAGCCAACTGGACAGAACATACTAGTTATTACACCAATAATTGTTACACACAAGGTGATCCACAATGGTAAAACAATCCCGGGTATGGATTAACAGCACACAATACATTAACTTCCAATCTGTTCTGCTTTTAGGCCACTCTGCTGTGGGACATAGGTTCGTATGTAGAGAACCAGAAATAAAATATCCATGTAGATACTCACATAGCAAACAAATAATGCAATAAAAGCATTTAATTTGACAATAAATTAATTCCAGATCCTACCTTTTTGATTTAGAAACCAAATTTATAATACAATACAATACAAAATGACATTTGTTTAGTGCCTTTCATGTTGCTTTTAATGGCGGTTAGTTGCACCAGCTCAGGCCAAAAGAATGTGAATCAAACAATTAAACAATCTGAATAAAAACTCTTTCACTGAGCACACTTACAGTGCGGAGTAACCCAGTGTAGGCAGTATTGATGCAGTTCTCCAATTGAATTTACCGATAAATCATTTTCTCTTAGTTTTATTAAGGGTAACAGAACACAATGAACACCTAACCAAGCAAATCCATGACTTGACACCTACTCACCAGTCCAACAACACAGCCCACCTCAAAAGTTTTAGTGTCACTCTGATAACTCTCAAAAGGACAACCTGGCATGACAATATCACCTACAAGAGACAAAAGGAAAAACTGCAACTGGCTGTCAATTTGCAAAAAGTATAAAAAATGCTGGAAATGGAAACTGAAAGACAGGTTAATGTTTCTTATATAATGCTTCAGCAGAACTCATAATAAATAATAATAATCCTTGCATTTGATATAGGTCTTTTCACGTATTCGAGACATCCCAAAGCACTTCACAGAATATACTATAAAGTGAATTAACTGTATATTTGTGGGCAAAATGCAGCAGCCAATTGCAAACAGCAATGCCCACAAACAGCCGTGGATTGAGTGACCAAATTATTATTGTTTTTTTTTAAGGATTATTATCCCCGGAAAAGCAATCCGCCAATCGACTAAAACCGGGTTCCTACTTACTGCTAGGTAAACAGAGGTGTGTGGGGTAAAGAAACTTGCCCAACATTTCACCCTGGTGGTAATCGAACCCAGGTCTCTCGCTTGCGAGGCGAGTGCTCTAACTCACTGAACTGCAGGACTCCACAAAGCCACAAAGATCTGAATTTCTGCAGCTGTTTTCTGAAAAAATCTTTTAAACAGAAATCATTATCCCCCATTATTATGTGACTTCACTTTATGATTATTTATTCGTCACTCTTCCCATCACCCTTCACTAACTTACCAGTCACTGTGTTTGTCACTATTAAAACTCCACATGACAAACATTGTCAAAGCAGTCAGGCAAATATTGTCTTCTTAGTAAGTTCCAAAGCGTACTGTAAGCCTGACAGATACAAGATTAGATTGTGTAATGCAATATCTGCTGAGCTGCTCATAAAATGATGAGGCCTGTGACCTCAACGTTTAGTCAATGTGCCGGAGCCATTAATTGCCTCATAAACTCTGCCTCTTTGTCGTATATCTCTGAATTATATAAAATAACACAGACTGCGGAGGTCCGATGGATCCAGTCTGGAGATTCATCTGATCTTCATAAGTCAAGAGAGGTAACACTCGAGCAATTTGTGATTTCACCTCAACTTCTACCTGATCTGCAGCCTTGTAACAATACCCTTTATTGTACATGTTATCTACACGGAATAAATGATATGACATTCTAAAAGGTGTAGCTGGGAACATCTATATGCTCCAGATGGAAGGGAAAAGAATCACTCATGCTGTAAGATGGTGATTTGGAAAGTGAGGTCCAGACCACACTTGCCAGTGGTTTTCAGATTAACCAAACAAGCTGCTACTCATAGTTTATATTCTAGGCTGATACTCCAGTGCAGTATTGGGGGGAGCACTCCATTGCCTGAGGTGACGATCTTCAGACAAGTCATTAAACTGAGGTCCTATTTTACCTGTTTTTCAGTGGATCTCATAGTTCTGATTGAAAACAGACTTGTGTCCTGGCCAACAATTGTTCAGATAAAGTGTTCACACACTGTTTATAGGTTAACTTGTACTCTGTGGGCCACCAATTAGCAATTATTCAACATCTCTTTCTCATCCTGACATGTAAAAATGTAACAGACATTGACCTGGTCACATAAATGCAGGATGTCAATCATTATTGTTCGGCTGTTTGATTACTGGAACAGAAAGTGGCTGAATTTGATTAGATAGAGGAATCAACAAAATAAGATGCAGAGTGAATGGGAAAGGAGAAAGTAACATGATGGGGGAAAAGACAATTGGATGAATAGAATATTATAGATTTGTCTTTACTTTTAACAGAAATTGTGTTTTGTGCCCGTTAGTTATTTGGGATACCACTCCTGCAATGAAGCTACCCGTGATGTTCAAATAACTTCATTACACTGATTTTAGTCTCTATTTCAGCAACATAGTTAGTTGGTGAACTGAAAACTTCTGAAGGGAGAAAGGAAAGAACTTGGGCCTCTGCATTCCGTAGGTTAATCTAAAGGGCTCCCACACCAAACTGCTACTAATTCAGAGCTAGTCATTTATTGGGAAGAAATCTGCAGTATTGAATATGATATCACATTACAGACTCCAAATTTCTATTCCTATTATAGTATAATTTGTAATCTGTATTTCTCTTCCAGTCACTTGAAAGAGTCAGGAGACTGGTATTCAGAAGTGGATTTTGTCTTAATATGAATTTGCATTTGTTTATCAATATACAGTATATAAATAAAATGCATTAAAAATAAGGATTGGACACATTGGTTTAGTGCCCTTGTATTGACCTCTCAGTTTTCAAATGCAATCAAATTTCTGTTGGACTTGTGGTAAATTGTGTTCCAATTGGATTGGCTCCCTTTTGGATAACTGGAGCCACAAAAACAATCATTGTAATGCTTGCTCTGTTGCAGGAACCGGCTGTAGTTGTGGCTCGGAAATGTCAGTCAAGGACAACAGGGCAAAAAGGCACAAGTTTCAACAAGAAAGGAGGAGGCGGGATAGCCTCTACGATTCTTAGTAAACAAAGATTTGTAAGAAATTTTAAACATAATTGAAAAATCTCCACCCCAAATAGAACTTTCAGAGGCACACCTTCAAAGCCATGCTATTTCACGCCATTCATGCCACTTTCCTTGCTTATATAACTTTTTTTTGCTTTTGCTTTTCCACAAAGAATCTTGCCAATTATTGGAGGCAGACGTGTTTATCGAGACATGTATCTTTTAAGCCTGACATAAAATCTGTAGCTTTTCTCACAGCTGAAAAACATTCTGTCGACACCTTTAAGAGCACATGATGACTGCTGGCCAAGAAGCAGTCAGACTATTCTAAGTGTGTAGACAGGAATGAGAGAAAAATTGATCTTACGCCAAACGCTACAGGCTTAGAGAAAGTCGAGCGTTGGCCTAAGATACCTTTTCCATCCTTGGCATCTCATATGGAGTATTAGCATCTAACCCACAAATCAATCACCTGCCAAAAAAGGCCTCATATTTTCGGCATTTATGGAAAGAGCACTTTTTCCCTTTGCAGAAATACTTGGCCCGTCACCGTGAATATATCACACTGTCACGATGTGTCCCCTAATGAGGAGAACAATGGGGTTCTACGACAGGCAATAAATTCATGGATTGCCAGTCTTAGAAAATTAATTGCTTTCAATACCTTCGCTTTCTCTCCCTCTCACTTTACACATTAAAAAAAAACACACGAGACTGCGATTTATTATGATGAAATGTAAAGTATAACAGGAGCACAATGCTGTGAGCAGGCTTTCTGACCATGCTGTTAGTTTGGGCAGTTGCAGGCACAACTGCTCACATCTTAACAACTACAGTATAGTTGTTCAGCAGGAGACAGTTGTAAAAGGCTGCTCACAGACACAGACTGTCATTGCTTAGTGATCAGTAATTAATCACATCCAGAGGCACATCACTCTCACTCTTTGCAGTACATTTGAGTCGTGTGTTTCCTGATACCCAAGCAATCCTCAAGGACAGATTTACAGCCTCCGAAAACTTCTTGATTTTGTTGATCTGCCGTCTTTTTTTTTGTTCCTGTTGATTCAGTGTTATTTAATATACTGTGTGTTTGGTTTTAAATGCAACCCACTGCGATGGTTGAGTTACATCACTGGGCACCCACTGGAGTGCAAACAGTGCTGTGCTCTGTGGCATTTAAGCTGGAATTTCTTGGGGGGGGGGGGGGGGGGGGGTTTAATCTATAGCTGCGATTCTCACAAGTGCAGCAATTCTCTCCAAGCCTTGATCTCCAGCCAGTTTCAGTTTTGCTTTGGAATATCTTCGCTGACATTATTTAAAGGGGTAAAAGCAAAAACAGAACTTGCGTGACGAATCGTCCCAGAAACTGCAGCCCTTTCCGAGTCTGCAGATTGCAGCTCTCGTTACTGTGTGAAACAGCTGTAATTGTGACAGATTCGCACACACACACACACACACACACACACACAAAAATATCAATTGTGGGTCAAGGCTTCGCAGTTGATCTCTTCCCTTCTCACCTCGTGGAGGTGAGGAATCACATTGCTGATCTATCTGATAGACTGCGGGAGCCTGTGCACCAGTGTGTTTTACTGCAAGTTTTACTGTTTTTGTGTGTTTTACTTGGTCTCTTACGACCAAGCTCCAAATACCAGTTTAAAGACTGAGGATGTGTTGTTTATTAAGGGATTGGCACAGCTGCAAAAGAAAGGGTCACTCGCTGATGTATCTTATTCCTCAGTTTATTCCGAGTTGGGAAGCGTCAGGTGGAGCTCAGTCCTCAAACAGGAATTGCAAACAATTCAGGCAGATTGGGGCACAAACCCAACCGATGACAAGTTTTGAGTTGGGTCTGCAATGCTTATCACCTCCTATTTTAGATTAAAGGCTATTAAAAAGTACTTTTCTAGATTTTTTTTTTGCACATGCCATTTTATATTTGCAGCCGGCATCTTTGCTTCTAAAATGTCTTTAATCGACAGTAAAATGTAAAAAGTGCATGTTACTTTTTAGCTGCTGTGTTCATACTTCTGAGTTCAAATCCCAAGCTGAGACCCTGGTGTCTGGCGTCCTCTGGTGGAGATAATAGTTAATGCAACCATGTCATGTCTGTGTGTGTGTGTGTGTGTGTGTATGTGTGTGTGAAATACCATACTTTTTTAATAATACGAAAATCTGTGAATTAAATGTTTGCAAAGTTCCACATTTCACATTTGCTGAGCTTATACTCGAACGTGGTTGAGTCATTTTAATTCATTTCTGTTTCCTTTTCAAAAGAAACCTGCAAAAAAAAAAATACGTGCGAAGTGAAGAAAATAACCTTGGTTACATTTTTTTTAATGTGAGAAACTGATCCTGATGGAACTGGTCGGCCGAATAAAAAAAGAGAGTTGTGTTTTATCTCCTGTGAATCGGACCATCAAATGCAAATGCAAAGCTTATGATTGTAGAAAGCAAATGCAAGGCTTATGATACAGCAATGTTGTATGATTGTAGATTCAAGCTTTATACACACAGAACAATGTTCTCACATCAAAAGCTTTCATTCAGCTAATAAAAAAGTACAATTGGACACGAGTTTTCTGAGAATAAAACTAGTTTTATTATATATTGTATATAAAAGAAACGAATATTAGTAACGCGTCTGTAACTTCATCTCAACATCTGTCTAGGCTTTGAAAGATACTTTTAGGCTTATTGAGTGAGCCGCCACGTTTCACGGTTTATTTGTTTAATTTCTGGTTGTATTATTATTCAATGTTTCTGCAAAGCCACTTGACGAAGGGCTGGGATTGAATGATTTGAACCGTTCGGCAAGAATTGTTTGCAGCAGTTATATTGGCAATGTGATTGCCTTGTGACTGGGGGTTTCGGGCTGCGTTCGTGGTCATTTTCCACGTACAGTAAGTAGCCCATGTTATTATTTCGAGTTCGCTAAGCTCTCAGCCTGCAGTGCTGTAGGTAAAGACTGTCCTTCCTGCCCTCCCTGTGTCAATCAGCAGTCACTGGGAGACCTGCTCTCCATCTCTCGGCAGCTACTGAGCAAAACCCACTCAACCTGATGCTGCTGCAGCACCGAGTTGCAGTCTGGCAACAAAAAACTTCAAAGATATTTCTGAGCGAATTTACACTAAAAAGTTGCACGTGGGGGTCCCTTCGCTTCTCTTTTCTGCTAATGACTGCCACATCTAAGTTAAAGCAGGTGCCACACACACAAAAAAAAGCGCCTGTTTGCATTCTGTCACCCGGTCACTCAAAGAGGGGGAAGCAATCAAATGCACCACATACGAAAACGTTTGCAATGAGAGCTGTCAGATAGGAGTTCGATCGCGATTTAATTCTTGTCTATTTGCAAATGGAAATGTAATGTCGCAGGACCGGGGCAGAACCCAACTCAAAACACAGAGGAGCGTCACACATCGTGATGTCCCTTTTTGATCTTTGCCAACGATGCAGCCGACGGGGCCGCGTTTAATTCAAAATACTTAAAACTCTTGGGCACAGTATAGTATGGCTTGAATCCCGGGGCGCCTGAACCGAACCCTGGACGTAGGCTCTCCGGGGTGGGTCTGGCGACGGGCCCCGCGACGATTGAAATGCCACAACGCAGCACGAAACCGGTCCCACAACACAGAAGGAGATGAACAGATATATTAATTGGAGAGTTTGAAAATTGCAGAAAAAAAAACAACAACAGGTCCGGGGAGCACTCGGGGAGCACAGCCCCTGACTGCAAACTGCGACTTTGCAAACTCTGACACATCAGAATAAGGGACCACAAAGTCCATTTAGCCTTTGAGCTGCTCAGATCAGTTTATCTGAAATGTAAGAGCCCCACAGCATCGTAGACATTGCTATCATTAACTGTGAGCAACTATCCAAACGGGAGAATGGTTATTTGGAAGTCGGTCATTTTTTTCCCCCCAATAAAAACAGCAAAGGCTGACGTTCAAATTCAGACTAAACTGAGTGAAATTTCACTCGCAGATTTGGAGGGGCTTTGCATAGCTCGGTCGTGACAAATCCCTGACGCATATGATATTTTATTTAAGAGGACGTAATCCCTGGCATGATTTTCCAGCACTGTATTGCAGAAGAAACGATCAGCTGCGTGTCGGCTGTCGAGAAAATGACACTACAATAAAAGCTGTAACTTTGCAAAAAAAAGAGCATCTTCTGAAAACCGTAGAGAGTCGAAACAGACGTGTGTGCGCTGTTTTGTTGGGGTTTCTTTTTTTAAAATAATAATAAATCCGTTGTGGATTAGAAAAGGAAATGGGATTAGAAGGGGAGGTGGAAAAATAACATCAAATTCAGTTCGATTCATTTATTTCAACTCGTGTTACAAAACTGCAGCAAATGTGATGCGGAGTGGACGATTGCTGCAGAAATCGACATCCTCAGAAAACTCCTGCGTTAAATGTAACGAGTGGGGCAATGCTTTCTTTTTTTGCAGAGCCCGAAAAACGTGTGTGATTTTCTGCTGCAAAATAAAGAATTGGATCACTGATTTAACTTGCCAGAGAGAAAAAAAAATGCCACGTTCACGACTCCCAAATCTCGCACGTTTTACCCCCCCCCCCCCCCCCCCAAACAAAAAAACCACTAAAAAATTCTCAACTGTTCTCAACGTTTTTAACACGTTTCCAAAGCCACTTGGATCCACCCGGTCAGCAGCTGGTGAAGCGACACTGTGGGAGTTGCAATTACTTTCTTTGCCAATTAAAGAAGTTTAAAACCACTTCTTTATTTTCTGGCAATCTTCAAACTGGCTGGTTTTTTTTTTTTCGTTTTCCTGAAGTTCTGTGCACCTCTCATCATAATAGCAATAATAATAATAATAATAATAATAATAATACTATAAGAATAATAAGAATTATTATGATATTAATTAATTGATAATATTAATAAGAATTATTATCATTAGTAGTAGTAGTGGTAGTCGCATCATATTATGCTACAAACTACACATTTCTACTGTCAATGTTGGAGCTAAAGGAAAATCTGCAAAAGAAGTGCAATAATAAGTTCCAGGTTCAGTCCCTGATGCACTCTTTGCACTCTTTGGCCGCACGGATTTCGGACCCACTTTCTTTATTTTCCGGCGCGTTTCAAACCGGCTGTGTGTGTTTTTTTTTTAAAAAATGTATTTTCTGCCTGAACTTGCAAACCAAAAAAAGTTTTTGCATTTTTTTTTTTGGGTGGGGGGGGGTGGGGGGGCGGGGTGGGGGGGGGTCGGGCGGGGGGGGGTCGGTCTCGCACGTATTTTGGCCGTGATAAGACTTTGCTGGTTGGGAGTCTCACTGACTCGACTTGTTACCCGCGGTCTGGCGTCTGCAGCCTCCGCCGCGGCCACTGAGCGGCGCTGCCGCGCTCCGGGGAGCGAAACTCCGCCCCCTTACATCCGCATCGAGGCTCCCCCCCCCCCCCCCCACTCTGCCCCCTCCCCATTGGTCCCCGGAACGCAGCGACGCGTCGAAGCGGACATCCAATCAGATGGCGGGCGTGACGCGACCGCCGGTGATTGGTTGGCTGTCCTGAATGACGCGGCAGTGGTGATGAATGGATGGGCGGTCCCGGGGCGAGCACGTGATCTCGGGGTGTGTGTGTGGGGGGGGGGGGAGAGGGGGGAGAGGAGAGGGGGGTTTCCCGGCGGCCGCGAGCGCGCTCTGTGACGTCGCAGAGGCCTGAGGGGAACCCCCGGTCCTCACTCACACACTCACTCACTCACTCACTCACAGCCGTCTGTCAGCGGCAGCGATCACGGCCACCGGCAACTGAACCAAACCCCCAGAGCTTTACTGCAGTGAAGTGCTTAAAAGCCGCAACTCGTCTGGTATATAAGCGGTGTATATATATATATATATATATATCGGCGGGGGGTCCGATTTCAAACTGTCAGTGGGGTATTTGCCAAATTAATTGTCTCCCTTTGTGTTACGCCGAGAGAGAGACTGACGATACAATACGATGCGATAACGATTGCTTTTTGACCAGTGGCAACATCTCGAATCACATCCTGTTCTTAGCTTTTTTTTAAAGAAATGTGTTTTTTGCGGTGGTGCACTGCGGGGTCCGGGCGGAGTGCGGCTGACAGGGACTCTTGAACTCCCGCCAGGTTTTTGCAATCCAGGATTTTCCCCCAAAGCACCGCCTCCAGAAACAAATGCCCATATCAAACAAGAGACAGACGCGCGGCGCTGTTTGCCCTTCGTATCAGTTAGCAGGTCTCCGGGTGGATTCCCAGCAGCAAAGCTCCGCAGATGTTGTCGAGGCAGATGCAGCGGAAACCAATGCAACTCCCTCTCTGTCTCTCTCTCTCTCTCTCTGTGGCTTCGTGTCAATCACAGAGTTGGAGGCGATCGCGCACAAAAGCATTGGTTTCAATCCCAACCCGAGGACCACACGGTCCAGTCCCGCGTCCTCCTCCCAGGTCCGGATTCTCGGCTCTGAGTAACGTTTCCCACATCTCAAAGAGCGTCGGGTCACTCGCTGATGAGATCATCGAGGATTCACCAATTACTTGCAGGTCTCCTCTGTGCGGAGGCCACTCGCACTGTACTTGAAATGTACATTTGCGGATACTGTAATTCGTAATAACAATTCCGAGCAATCCCCAGACATCTGTTTTGTTTTGTTTTGTTTGACAGTGGCAGATGTATTTGGTTGACTTATAAATGCCCTGTGCTATATGCAGCACAATCCTTTATGCAATCGGAGGCATGTCAGGCCCCACAGAGGCAGTGCCCCAATCCAGCAAGCGGTGGGATGAAAGGTACAGTCAGTGCCATCGTCGCTGAAGGGGACGAGTCTCGCACAGGGACTGTGTATTATAAGTGCTCTCGGTTGTTCTTTGATGATTTCCTATCTCGTTCTTTAACTCCTTCTGCCAACCACAGCTACAGAGCAACACACGATAGGTATGAACCGCCCCAACAGGACAGAGGGAAGGACAGTGCACTGTTCAAGCACTCTATGCCGCAGACACTGTCTGGTTTGATGGTACTCAAATGGTGACTGGGGTGGTTGTAAATTATTGTCCCTCTTATGAACTGCAATTGCCCAATGTGCTGTTCAATCAGAATTTATTTTTTCGATCTCTTCCGCCTTCAAGGTACCACGATGCGATTTTAATCTAAATTGTAACCATGCCACTGTTGAAGGAAAGTTAAATTGTGGGAGGACGTGCTTGACAGGGGATTATCTGTGCCATTATGTATGTTACTGTGATTCAAATATCTCACAAACACATGTTTCCCATGGCACATCTCATTCTGCACATCTCTTGTGTAAAGCGATTTGGACAATTGGAGTCAATTATGTCAAAACATCGAAAAGGGGTAATTGAAAGACTTTTGGAGATTTTTGACCTTTCGCAGATGTATATCGTGGGGTTTGCAGAGAAATGCATTTCCCTATTAATATTGTATAGTTGGCCTGTTGTGAATTAATAATATTTACATATAATATCCTGGAAACGCAGTTCTGGAAAATGATAGGGATGGATAAAGCAATGTTACATCCCACTCAATAACCATAACCATGACTGCTCACATTTCTCATTATATTCTTACCCATCGATTTGCTGCACCTTTCATTCCTATAAGTGAATGTAAATACAGGATTACATACAAGCGTCTGTAGCATCTGTCGCTGGTAAATCCGTATCAGTCTGTCATGAACGTTGGGAAGCAGTCATTGAGATGGACTATGTTCATTTATTTTACCTCTTTGTGACCGTTTCGCACATTTAATAAATAATCATAAATATTACTATGAAATTATTAGGAGCAGACTTTTTACATTCCGCTGACCTGAACCCCCACTTGACTCCCAGAGAGCACATAAGCCCTTTCCGTATTCCCTGATGTGACATTTGAGAGGACAGGACAGGACAGCTCACAAACTATATCATAGGGCGCAGCAAATGAAGTCCCCACATTGACTCGGCAATGATAACGAAGCCGGATTTTCGTTTCGTTTGAATGCACATCGCCTTTAAAGAGCACACAAAACACTTTCGTTTACCCCACGTTCCCCAAGCGTTTCTGATGGTTTACACATAAAAACATAGAGCTCGGCAGTTCGGATCTCCACCATCGCAGTGTTGAGTGGATGGATCCCCCGGTGATAAACCGTCTTGTCCAAGAATTATGACATCTCTCTTCATCAGAGACCTATCACTCATTTGTGGTTCTATAGTGCTTAACCTCGTGTTGCTAACTCCAGGCAAGGTTTTGGAGTACCAAATGTTACAGATAGACAAGATCACTTTAAAGTAACCGAAGTTAAACATAACCGCAATTCTTGCGTGTTTTGGTAGAACATTTTGATATCATTGCTGTGGGTCAAATTGACTGCATCGTTCGCCTCAAATGACACTACGTTTGGCAGTGGATCTTGTGAAGTGCCTTGAGAAGTTTCCATGACTTTGATAAGACACTACATCAAATGCAAAGATTATTATTATTATTATTATTATTATTATTATTATCTTTCTTTGCAACTTGGCTGAGATGCGGTCCAAACTCCAAGCGCCGCCGTCGTCTCTGGCTCGAAATGAAAGGTGCTGTAAAGGTTTACAACATGAAAACAAACCAGCGAGAAAGATTAATGAAACCCCTTTCAACTGCATTGCATCTGAACTCTGAAACACCGTCTTAGCTGTTCTGCCGCTTCTTGGTTTACTGGTGGCCTTCCCAGAGGTTAATGATGTACAAGTTACTTGGGCGGCGTTTAGGTTACAGAAGGCAATGAAGTGGAATATTGATTTCGGACCGGGACAAGTCTGCAGGGGAAGGTGGAGGTGTACTTTTTTATTAATGTTTATTACCTGGAACAATGGCAATATTGATAAATCAACGAGAAAAGCCATCACCCGCCCCCTCTTCCATGAAAGGCATAACATTTACCTTCGGCGGCGGCGGCGGGAGTCAAGTCGCTGCAATCAAAGTAACTCTAAGTTTACATCCAGCAAACAAATCAAAATACACGAGGCCCCTCTGGTATAAATCAAACACGATCCTCCTAATGTTTGCTCCATTCATCTTTGGGAGGGCGGCAGAATGAGGTGA
Source organism: Callorhinchus milii (assembly GCF_018977255.1). Lineage (NCBI taxonomy): Eukaryota > Metazoa > Chordata > Chondrichthyes > Chimaeriformes > Callorhinchidae > Callorhinchus > Callorhinchus milii. The sequence continues at coordinate 48,778,216 of NW_024704743.1, read as the reverse complement.
TATTTTACCCCCCACCCCCACCCCCATCGTTTCTTCTGAGGACCATGGCTAATCACTTCCTAACAGTATCGTTTATTGTTCAACAAACACGACACCAAAACTTGCAAGATGAGAATTCAAAACTGCAAAGGATGGTTATCAGATGTTTGATGTAAAGCCTGGGCGAGGGGGGGGGGGGGGTGGAGGGTGGGGGGAGCAAATGTGCGCTGCAATCTGCTGTTTCGCTTTCCCATTTGCAAAGTTGCAATCGCATTATGTGTAATGGTGTGTGGAGCAGATCGCTCCATCTCATGTAATGCCACACACTTTCAAATGCATAAGATTTTTTTTTTGGGGGGGACGCTTTCATGTTCGAGTTTCAGGCTCATTAAACGAGTTATACAAAACCATGTCGTGCTCTACAATCTCTCTTCAACGATCTGAGCGTTTTATGGATATTATAAACTGTGAATGACAGCGAGCCCAAACAAGCCGGCTTTTCCCAGACAAGTTTGTGTCATTTTTCTTCCATGCGATATGTAAAATTCACAAAGACCGTTTGCTTTAGTTTAAACACCTGCATCCTCATTTATCCCGCGTTCCTAACCTCTCGCTTGGCCGATTTGTTTTGCTTTCTGATATGTTTCACTACCATTAATATAGAGTGCACTGTAAGTGGACTTTTAAAAAAAAACTTTCTTGTTTGCGGTTATCAAAACTGTTTTTTAAAAATGCCCTTAGGGTAATAACACCAGATGTTATATTCTAATGTACAGTATATTACGATTCCTGCTACTGCTCCAGTCACTTTGCTTTTTGAAGTACAAACTCACACTTAATAAATCCTCACAAGTAATCTAGATTTGTATGTGTTGAAGTGCACTTTGCAGCTGAAATTCTGTTTGATACTTCTTGTAAGTTCTTTTTAAATCGAGTGTTCAAACCTGAGCTATAACATGAGTTACCTAAGTGCAATTTTGTATTTATGTTCTCCTATATCTGATGTCATAATTATCATAAATAATATTTGGAGTTAGAGTGTATGAGCACCGGTATATTACCTAATGGCTCAAACGTATTTTATCTGATCGTTCAATAACATATATGTTTGTCTATCCAGTGGGTATTAATGTAGGGATTGGAACAGTAAAAAATACTTGTTGGAATTAGAATTGGGCGAAAGGATATTTTTGTTTCAGGTCTAGAAGTAACAGAAACTTTAGCTTTGGTGCTGGGTCAAGGTTAAGATGAGCAGAACCTTCTCTAAAGGTTTGGGATAAAGGTTAGCAGAATAGTAACCTTGTGGCATCTTATTATTTTATTTGTTGGTTTTGTTTTAAATGTAGGTGAAGTATTTTGGGGAAGATTTGCTGAATACGGGGACAGGGCTCGTGTGCCAAGAAGACTTACATTCTGTGGGCCAATTTCCCATTCAGAGGTAGAAGTACAATAAAAGCACAAGTGCTATACTTCTGGCACTTGTTGTTAACGGTTGATACTATAGTAATGTGTCCGCATCCAAAAAGATTCGATGAGTATCAAATTAAATTCTCCTAATTGGATTGAATTGCTGTACATTCTTTAAAAATGTCGTTAAATAAAGCATGTATTCTGGAATATGTTACCAGGACCATATTGCAACGAATACTGTAAATAAACAAACACATGAACACAATAAACATAGGTAAACAATAAACACACGAAAACAATCGTGTTTCATATAAAATGGCTCAAAATCGTTCATGCTATATTAGCATATTATATGAAGTGACGAATTTGAGAGAAAAAATTATAATAAATAATTCATTTTCATTTCGACCATTTTTCGTTTTTATTTTACAGTTTTGTTTATTTCTATCGCAAACCTCCTTCTAACACGTGGTTTGGTTGGGATATATTTCCATATGTACCATCCACCTTCTGATGCAATAAGTTGCAAAGTGAATTGTTGTTTAATAATAATTATATAGTTGTGCCAAGGATAATTGAAAATTGACAGGCAACCTTCTTAAATAGGAAGGTGGTTGTTCTCAGTACATATTATATAACACTTTTCACGATCACTGTGATTGTATAATGTATTTTATATACATATATTCGTTAAAACGTACAGAGACTGGACATAGCTGGTTATTTACCGTTCATTCTTGGCCTCTAAGGATTAATTTCTCAAACAACTCCTCGATTGTGTTTAATTTTGCTTGAAGAAAATTGGGATTCAATTAAACAGAAAGTAATTATTTGATCTATTCAAAAGTCAAAAACTATTAGCACGCATTGTAAAATACACTTATTTTTAAACTGGGACATTAAATTACCAAAGTCCTGAAGCAAAAATATTTGACAATATGATATTAGCTGCCAGTCGTATGTCCCTGAAGTGCATGAGAGTGATTATAAATATGTCCTTCAATGCTACAACAACTGTAAGAGATCAGGTAACTTGCACATCCAAAATGCAACTGTAGATATATTTTAACTGAATGTGCAAACGGCTATTACTATATTAAAATTACTGTTTTCGATTTTTAAACAAATTGATGTCAAAATTAAATCCCCAACCAATTTAGGTACGTAGTTTTATATTAAAAAAAGAAACCGCTGGTAATGTACAACGGGTGTGTAATATACGAAAGGGCAGACACGTAAACGATTGAACAGAATTCATATTTTCTGTCACATTTGTTCGTTTTTCTTCGACGCCAACGACTAGAACCAACCTATTAAACGAGAACTAATAATTGCAACAATTTAATAATTGCATTCAATCAAAAGGAAACGATATTGACCCCCTCCCCCCCCCCCCCCCCACCAGCTCGTTTGCGCCCTGCGAGTCCTTGCACCGACTGAACCCAGAGATTGCAGTGGGAGGGAAGTGTAACACAGTCACAATCCTTTCACTTGGTATAGCGCCTTATCACGTCCTGGAGACGTCTCAAAAAAAAATCAACAAAGAATAAATCTCTCTTTGCAATGAAACTGTCAAAAACAATGCGAACCTGTGCTGTAATACCCCCCTGTACCCCCCGCACCCCCCACCCCACCCCCCGCCTCTGTCTCGCCAGTCAGCCCCTGGCGCTCAGCGCGCGGATCAGGTAACAGCGGTGATGATGCCGATCACGTGGTTACAAGGAGCCTATCGCTGCCCGCGGCCCCGCGACATCCCATTCATGAATATGTAGAACGCCGGGGCCGCGACTCTATTGGTTACAGTCAGACTCCGCCCCTCTCTGTCCCGCTATTGGAGGGGAGATTCGTTTCGCTATTGGTCCCGGAGCCGGGAAGGAGGAGGAGGAGGAGGAGGGGGCGGTCCGTGACGTCACTTATTCTAATAGGGTCTCCGCCTCTCATTGTGACGTTTTCCAGCCGGACCAATCCCCGCGGCTCCTGCCACCCCGTGACTATGAGCCGAGCCCCGAGCCGCCGGCCAATCATAGGCAAGCTCTGGCGCCGCGCGCCGCTGCGCAGTCCCCTGCGCGGAGCTGCTGCTGCCCGTGGATGACGGGGTCCTCCTGGTGCAGCTCCGCCTCCGGGCGCCTCCTCTGCTCCTCCTTCTGCTGCTAATTGCGATTGCGTCGCTGCGGTTCCTCCCCCACATGCAGCTCCACCCTCCGCGCCACAGCTCCCAATCCTGTCGCTGCAGCACCTCCTCCTCCCCCTCCTGCTGCTGCTCAGGCTCTTGCTGCAAACGCTCGCCCCCCTCCTGCTGGAGCTGTTCCTGTCGCTGCTGCTCCCTCCCCGGTCTCTGTAGCTCTCTCTCTGGTGTCCTTTGCCTCTCGCTGCTGCTTTGTGCCACTTTAATCATTTCTGTGTTATTTACTCTCGGCCTTTTGCAAAGCGGGTCCACAACGTAGTGCAGTGCACCTACAAAAGAAACACAGACGTTGCACACAAGTGTACATTTGCAATTGTTTGGGATTTTTTCCTTTTTCTCAGACCTCGAAAATAAAGCTAATCTGAATGCTTTTCCCCCTCAGTTACTCCCTCCCTAACCCAGATTCTCTTTGCAGTCACTTGGGAAATGCATCACGTTGCAGTGATAGCAATGTAAATTGTAGTGTAATTTGTGCCTTAGTGAACAAATCATTTGTAAATGATTTGCACAAATTCCCACCATCAGATACCTGCCCTCATGGATTCCTTACTCTCCTCCTGAATTCTGTTCAAATTGATACCGCGAACAGTGCATTTCTCTTGGATTGGCTCCTGTTAACCTCCTTTTAAAAATTCTGCCAAAGATATCTTAAAGAACAAATGAGAACAAACAAATGATGAAATCGAGTAACGCTACATGTAATATAAATAATTATTTTAATTGTTGAGCTCCTGTAAGCCTTACAGTGCAATTTAGCAGGTGCAGGGTAATATAGTTTTCGGGTTAAAATCGTGACATGTTTCATTTGTAAGCAGTAATACAAACTAGAGACTAACAGCAAGAATATTGACATAGTTTTAAATCTTGTCAAATTACTTTGCTGGTGATAAGAGGACTACTCAATTTCCCTTTATTGCCCACTTCCTGCTCATTCCTGCTTACAGGAACACTACAAATGAAGCTACGAATGCTCTGTTCCTTAGTACAGATTTAACCATTTTGTGAAACTTGATGTGTGTTTTTAACGCATTGAATATTTAACAGCTCGAATAATGCAAGGGGTTAATTCAACTTGTGTGAAGGCCTTTTGTAATCGTAGTTGATCAAAGGTGTACTGTTCTTCACTATTGTGTCACAACTTCAACCACTGATGGGCTAAACAAGCAGTGAACCTTTCAACCTTGGTCTAAACTTTGTGAGTCCTGTTACTTATCTTTGAGAAAATAATTATTTTTGCACCCATTCTCACTTCTCACAGTATGGGGGTGGGGGGCAGAGTTCCTGATCCCGAACACTATCCAGAGAAAATTATGTTGAATTAGAAATCTGGAAGTTACTGTAATTTAATTAATGCTATAATAAGTCACTCAAGAGATCCTTACATAATAAACCATCCCTTTGTTTTGTTAGAGAATACCTGGATGCAAATTTTGAATATACTAACTCTCCAGCTTCTTGTTCTATAATATACAATCCCATTTTTCTCCAGTTTTCTCCAACATGTTGACCTACATTGGTGAATGGTTCCAGAGGAACTGGCATCCCTCCAGTCCCTTCCTCAAACAATCATTCTTGATGTGAGCCCAGAGAGTGACCATGCTATTTGACCACGACAGTCATCACAGTTGAGCTTTGTCTTTACCCAAACTCCTTCTAGCAAAGGTTATGGGTTTGCAATAGGAGCAGAAATTATAAAAAAACTTATTTAAATAATTTTTAAAAAAACTGCTGTATTTTGCCCACAAAATATAGTCAATTCACTTTGCAATGTATTCTATGAAGCGTTTTGAGATGTCTCAACAACATGATGAAGCTCTACATCAAATGCAAGGATTATTATTAGTTGTACTATTGTAAATAAAATAAAATGTAAAGCTGTTAGAATAGTAAATATAGTCATATTTTCCCATGAAAAGTGGTACAGCACTCCAAAACGTTACTCCATGTGAAGAGCACTTTGTAAATGCAAGTTGTTGTGATCATACAGTAGGAGACCCTGCTTTCTTACTTCCCTTCCCTAGGAATTTTTGTAGACATAGTACTGATTTTGTCAACTCTGAAAGCTGAATGCAGTTCTTGGTATTTGATCTTGGAATGTTCTCAGTGCTCAATTGACTGAGCTACTTTGGGATGTTTATATTAACAAATATAGCTCCAAGATTCAGCTACCTTTGATTTATGGTTTTGGAACATAACAGTAGATGATGAGATCCAAGAATAGTCATTCTCTAGTGCGTGGGCAACGTCTGCCCAACTGCTCTTCTGGCCAGAGGGATAAGAGGATGCATTAAGTGCCATCAATTAATCAATGGTAATTGCTGTCTCAGCTTTGTAAAAGTAATAAAGATGGAGGAGTCAATCTTCAGCATATATGACAGGCACACTCAAGCTATTATAGCCTTTCTGAGTGCTGGAATTTGGAGAATTTTGCACACTCTCCAAATTTCTGTCTACAATTGACCAGACAGCACTCAGTTCTGTGATACAGTAGAACAATATCCATTTTACTTAAAAGGGGCGGTGTCCTTTAACTTCCATGTATCAACTTTGTTGATATTTTTGAGTCTGTCATTTGTGGTTGTCGAAGGGAAAGATTTCAATATTGTAAAATAGAACCCTTTTCCTTCCCTTCTTATTGCTGTGTCCCAGGATCAACACTCCCAGCTCACTCCTATAAACCAGCTTCATGGTCATCTACCCAATGAGAGATAGGCTGGAAAGAAGTGAATCTGGCTGGCTGTGTTCATGATGTGCAAACACATTATTATTATTGTTGTTAAATATATTGGAAAGTAGGAACAAGAGAAGGCCACTCAGCTCATTGGATCTGTTCCATGACAATTCCCTAAATATTGTACTTTGTGAAGTAATTAAGGCATACATTTTTTTAATTGTATGTTGTGTCCAGCTTACTACTAAATCAAAATAACAATACAATGTATGCTACTCCAATGATTTAAGACAAGTTAGTAGTAATACTAATTGATATGGTGCTTTATCATGTTCAAACATCTCAAAGTGCTTCACAGTTTTCTGTAACAGCAACCAAAATGAATAGAAATTTCAGGAAAACAGAGAATCCTCTCAGAAAAGTTGTGAAAACAAATTATATATTTTATTTAGCATTCCTAAAGAATATAATAATGTATCATTGGAACTCAAACATCATGCCTGTTAGTATTTTTCCTGCTAAAGATTATCTACAGGTATGAACATTGTTATTGCTTCCATTCTGTATTAAGTTTGGACATTTTCCAACTATCAGCACTTCTCATTTTACCTGTGGGTAAATTGCATAGCACTTATTTCATTACTTAGAATAGGTCAGTTGGAGTCATATGTATCAAACTACAGGACTGCTTTTGAATTTACGACATTTTCGAGTAAGAGTGAGATTTAGATTGGCAGCTAAAAGCTCTTACTAATTTATTTACTTGAACAACACAAAGATTTATTAAATGTATTCTTAGGACAATATTACCCTGCCAGTGTTGTCGTTCCCATTCCAGGCAATACTGAAGAGTGAAGCTCCCTTTACATTACCTTTACATAGCTTTGCTTTGCAGCTTGTTCCTGAATAATATTCCTAAACATAAACTTTAAAAAACACTCACTAGACCTATGTTATTAGTGTTACTATTCCATTTCTTTTAACAAAGCACCAAGGGTAACATAAACATATGTCTGTTATGATATAGCCCTACCCATGTCTAAACTGTCCCAGCTTGGTGCACAGTGATACAAGTGGATAACATCAAAGGAAACTAGGAGTGAAAGTATTCATAAAATAATTGGTTGATAAGGAAACAAAAATTCCTCCAATTTGAAAATGTCTGTACTGGTGAGAACTAATCAATCCAACAATGTTATCTGCGCTTTTGTTGGCATTCTAAGATTGAGTCCTGGTCATGAATACCATAAAAATAAATTATTAGCAAAAAGAAGGTTTTCACATGTTTTTTACCCACCCAGTGCAAAATATATTTGTGCTGCTGTTAGTGCTTACCTGCCATCTTTAAACAGACACATTTGTCCAAGTGTAAACTGCATATTTGGAATGATGCATATTTGACTTCAGTGTTTAGGGATTTCATTTTATTTAATCATATAAACTGAACAGTTTAATCACTTTATTAAGCTCTGAATAATGTAAAGTACCAATGTAAAGGAAGTGACTTTCAAGTGATTAATGTGTTGAGGTTTTTACTGAGTGTTGTTAACATGGTGTTATCTTTGTTTGGTTGATAGTACTATTATATCTGGGTCAGAAAGTGTGGGTTCAAGTCCCGTTTCAGGGATTTTGTGCTCATGGTATAGGCGAACATTCCAGTGCAGAGCTGGGGTTGAATTGAATTTTGGAGGTGCTGTTCTTAAGATGAGACATTGAACCCAGGTTTTATATGCCTGTTCCAGAGTATGTTAAAAAAATCCACAACAAAAAGAGAAGGGAGTTTCCCCCAATATCCTGAATAACAAATCCACCAGTTACATTGATCATTCCTGGTCATTTGTGGGATGTGTTGGGTTCAGAATTTCTGGACCATTGCCTACAAATTCGCAGTCACTACACAACAGTGTGTCATGCTGCAAAAACAATATGGTCAGAGATTTGTTCCAAAAGGCCCCCAGCTACATTTGTTTCAATTACAACTGGCAACAGCATCATAAGTGAAAGTGTGTTTGATTTTCAGATTAACATGAATAAAGATGTGCACAATGTTATTATATTATTATAACAGTAATTACTGTGAAGCCTTTTGCAATGTTTCAATGAGATAAGGTGCTATGTCAAATCCAAGGATTATTATAACATACTTATTTGTAGACAAACGCAACACCCCATTTGCACACAGCATTGTCTCACAAACAGCCACGAAGTAAAGACCAATTTTTATTTGGGTGATTTTATTTGGGTGTCCAGGACATCGGGAGAAGCTCTGAATGAATGAAACAAGTTATTGGATATTCACATGTTTATTTGCACATTGATCGAATCAGCCCTTTGCACAGATGAATTTATAAATATGCAGTCACTACACTTCATGGTAAAAAAAATTATGTGAAGCGCTTTGAGATGTCTCGGCAGTGTGATAATGCTCTATATCAAATGCAAGGATTATTATGAAATCCATGACAGTTCTATTGAGTGACATAACAGGGACATCATGCAAATCTTTATTTATGTTAATGTGGAAATCAAACACACTTTCATTTAAGATGCAGTTGCCAGTTGTAGTTGAAACAAACGTAGCTGGGGGCCTTTTGGAACAAAGCTCTGACCATATAATTTTTGCAGCTGTAAAAGTTCAGGGAAATAGTAATCTTGACAGCCACAGGGAGAATGGTTGGAATATTTGAATATGTCTGAACATCTTCCTTCAGTAAATGCCACAGTTCCTCACCAGCCTTCTGGTGAGTAATAGTCTTCAAAGGCTCTACTTCTCATCTTACTCGACTTTCATCAAAAGGCAAAATACTACAGATGCTGGAAAACTGAAATGAAAACAGAAATCGCTCTCGACACTCAGCAGGTTTTGATTTTTGTCAGTCTTGGGGATGGGGAGGAGGGGAAGGTCACGTTGAGTTATCTTGGGTATGTTGCATTTTTGATGCTCTGCTCCCCTACCTTTCTAGCTTCCTCAAGCGTCTTGTATCTCCTCCTAGATACAATATTCATTATGTCTCATTGCAATGTACTATACAAATCTACTGTTTCCCTCTGAGGGACCGTTTTTATAACAGGAAAGTAATTGTTGAAAAAAATGGGAATCTAAGTGCAGGTGCTGACTATTTATCTGTTCTCAGTAACAGGGTTTATTCTCTTGTTGGTAAAATGATTGACCTTTGGTAGTGTTTGCTTAGAATGAGAAATCCATCTCGTTACTAAAGAGCCAAGGATATTTGTATCTGGGCACAATTTTATTAAATTAGCGGCCTTTCATAATGCACTTTTCCTGGGGTTTACCTGGGGAAAATAATACAGTTAAATATTTGCCAGAAGCAAATAGTGACCTAGTCAAGCCTTTTCAAAGTGACCCGGGGGAACCCAAGTGGCATATAAAAAATGAGTTATATTTGACAACCTCAGTTTCCAAATATAATCCCATTCACTGCAGCTTTAGCCCAAGGTCAGAAATGGAGTAAACAGCCTGCGTAGACTTGCTACACTGCATCACAAATGGTTTTACAAGGTCATAACCAGCTCAATTACCTTTTCAACATAATTCAACATAAATTTGCTTAAACAAATGTTTTCTGCTTCCGCAGAGTTGAAAGAAAGAGTCTGCTTACCACTTTACTTGAATCTACAGTAAACAGAGCACACTAACCCCCACTGAGTTTATATCCGAACACTACTTTCAGCAACAGTATATATGACTCTCAGTCCTCTGACACAGGAAAAGATGTGAGGGAGGAAATTATAGATGAAATTAGCAGGGTGGGTACAATCTCTAGAATTCATCTGTGCTGTTTAATGGCATGATGTGATTGATATGCTATGATTGATCACAGAGTTTGAGTTGGTCCTTCAGGTATTGAAAATGATAAAATAAAGTTGTTAAGCTGCTTGACAATTGTTTCCAAGCTCACAATCACTCAATAACCATTACCATTACTGTAATAATGTTAGTGAGTGGTATGTGAAAACTGAACAGTAAATCACAGAATAGTCAAATTCAAGGGACTTATAGTAGAAGTCTGAGTATAAATTAACAGCATAAGAAAATACAAAGTACTAAGTAGAAGTGAAAGAAAACTGTCAGTGAAACAGGAAGGAAGGAGAATATGGATAACTTGCCAAAGACACACTCCAGAGACCCAAATCAGCACCCCATCGAGAGAGAGAGCAACCTGTATTGACACACCACTAAATCTGCTGCCTGATTAGCGAGTCTGTACATTCTTATAGTAACACTGTTCAAACTCCCAGTTAACTTTGTGAAGCACTTTGAGATGTCCTCCCAACATGAAACATGCTACATAAATATAAAATTGTTGATGTGTCCAAGTCACACACTTAATGCTGAAACGTATGATTGGCCCTTTTGTCATACAGACTGCAAAGGACTACACTAAGTATACACCATAATCTTACCAAGTAATTTATACCGTTATATTTTTATGAATTATACTGTTAACCTATAACAGTTAAACTGTCGGTTGAACAAGGTTATGTTATGCTATTGTAATTATGAAAGTATATATATTGCTATATATGTGACTACTGTATTACATTAACAAACATATTAGGGGAAATTCTCCAAACTTTGGCAAATTTACAGACGTTGGCAGTATGAGTTTACAATTGGAAAATCATTGGGGTGATTAAGCCGGGGAACAGTTTAAGTCTAGGAAACAGTCACAGTGGTGAGGAAGATGTTACAACTGGCACGAGATACAGCTCAGAGACTCAGAGCTATTGCTGGGACACGCAAGGTGGATTGCTTTCATTCCCCCGCCCACCACCCCCCCACTCGCCCACACCCAAGCATCATTCCTTCAGGCCTCAGGCCAGAGAGAGCTCGCCGGTTTACGAGGGTGCTCGCTCACTCACTTGCTCACATACTCACTCATACACTCACTCACTCACTCTGGCTTGCTTACTCCCTTGTGCTCACTCACTCATCTCTGGGTCAGAAGGTTTTGTGTTTCTGCCTGATGTCTGCACCTGAGCTCATAGAAAAGGACGGTACTGAGTTGTGTGAGGTTTTACTCTTTCATCTGAGATGTTAAACCAAGGTCCCATCTGTACCTGTTCAGGTGGATGTTCAAAATCCCTTGGTCCCACTTGAAAAGAGTGGGAGTTTCTCTCTGATGTTGTCCGACTAATTTGGTCACTCAATCCACGACTGTTTATGAGACACTGCTGTGCGCAATTGGCTGCTGTGATTCAGCCACAAAATACAGTCAATTCACTTTACAGTGTGTCCTGTAAAGTGCTTTGAGACGTCTCACTGACATGAAAAGGTGAATATATCAAGTGCAATTATTATTATTACTATTATTGTGACGCTTCAAATCAACCATTGTCTGAAAATATAAAACACAGATATAGTGATGGCGACACACGTTTGCAACATAAGCAAATGATATTTTATGACAATTCGTGTTTGCATTTATTATTGAAAGAAGACAATCTAAACTACCTCTTTAATATGATATGATAGGCCACAAAATATAGTCAATTCACTTTACAGTATATTCTGTGAAGCGCTTCGAGATGTTTCGAAGACACGATAAGGTGCTATATCAAATGCAAGGATTATTATTTTATTATTATATCCTGTTAGGCGCTTTGAAATGTCCTCCCTACGTGGACGGAAGTATCTGAAAGCGTTAAGGATTATTATTATTAATTAATATTGTCAGCGCTTCTCTTATATGGACAGTGTAATTGTCAGAGTTTCTAGCCTAGCCTCTCAATCCTCCAGAGTTCTTGCTGGGATTATTACCTGAGGGCTTTGGAGAAGTCATGCAGTGTGTGGAGTGGTTGAAGGCAGCCTCCAGTGCGGTGAATCACTCCATTGTTAAAGAAGAAAGTGGCAGCTCTCAGACTAATGACACAGATTAGATTCCATGGAGTCCAGTCTGCACCTGGAGCAGTCCACTCACACCGCACACGAATCTTGGGTGTCAGTGATATAACACTTCAGGAAACCCACTACGACCCAACGCAAGTAACTGCTGTGAACAGTCAGCTGTTGTCAAGATTGAAAGTGATGCCAGACAAACACCAGGTATTAGCCGACCTGCCACTGCTGTGTAATTTCAGACACCATTGTTTTCAACCCCAACACCACACAACCTCCTCCAGGCATTAACAATGGGTCTGTCTCACACATTCACTTGTGGAAATATTTAGCTGTTTTTCTGTTATGCATTCAAGTACTGAAAGCAATTACTGTATTAATTGAAACACCACCTCTTCTCCTCTTTCATAGGTGCATTGGGCAAATTTACCTTGTGGTGTGTTATTGAGCTTCAAAGACCAGAGCGATGCTGATTTTGAACCCAGGTGTCTGCTCAGTTTGCTGATCTCAGCCAGGATGGTGGTGAGTGACTTCAGTGATGGGAGGTGGTAGCTCCAATATCTCAAAGGAGAACGATGAGCCAAAAATCCTGTTGAACCATAAACATTTACATCCTTGCATATCTCTTCTATTGATAACTCTTTAAATATAGCTCTCTACATTGATTCACCCTTCTGCTCTTTCCCAAATCCCGAGTACTGTATTATGTTTGTTTAAGTATGCATTACATTTCCTTTCAAGTGTTATTATGGATTCAACAACAACAACAACAAATTTGTTGCTTTGACAACTTCAGTTTCAACAACCATTTGTAAAAAAAATAACAATCCTCTAACCTCCCTCATTTTTTCTCCTGAGGTTAATCCTTATATTAAACCTTCCAGTTATTGGTTCATGGATCAGTGGAAATAATCTCTATGAAAGTGATTCATAATTTTGGAAAAACCTTGATTACATTGCTCCCTTTAACCTTCTCCTCTTCAGCAATAACATTCCTAACTCTTCAAGTCTCTATTCTACATATAACTATACAGGTTTGATGGTAAGGTGGGACAGTAAGATCGAATAAAGAATTTGTGCGGAGAGCCAGTGCAGACTCAATGGGCTGAATGGCCTTCTTCAGTGCTGTATATGTCTATGAATCTGACTTTCACCTCTTATCCCTGGCATCATCCTGGTGGATCTCTACTTCAGCCTCTTTTGGCAGTGATGTCCTTTAATTGGTGGCATAACAGAGATAACAATAGAGAGGGATAAGTGGAGAAAACTAGAGAAAAATAAGTATAACTTGGGGATTAGGTATCATTGAATAATTTGAATAACAAAACTGCACAGTTGTAACAACATTCATATTGGTACATATACAGTATTTGAAACAAAAAGGGAATTTATCCTGGTGTCCTTACTACAATCCCCCAAATAAAACTGGTTATTCACTCCCTGGCTATTCGTGGGACATTGTTGTGCATAAATTGACAATCAAATTTGCTTACAAAATACAGTCATTAAATTATACAGTATACCTTGTGAAGTACTTTCAGACATCCTCCTGACGCAAAAGGAATTATATCAATTGTAAGGGTTATTTTTATTTTAAAAAATGTAATGGTCCTGGTTTTAGACCTGCCTGTACGAGGAATGGCTTGTTGCAGTGTGATAGTTTATAATTACTCGCCTCACTTCCAACAGCAGAAAGAGGGCAAACTCAAAACACATGACCACCTAATTGGGAAGCAATATTTCACTGATTGTATAAGCACATTACGGCTGGTTCCGTTTTTTTTCTAATCAGGTCATTTTGTCACAGGGATGACCAAGTTTGTTCACCTTTTTAAATATTATGGAATATTTCATGAATTTGCCACATACTGTAATCCCGAACAAAATAAAATGATCATTTATGCATTTCCAACATTGAAGGAGATTATTCTGCTCTCACTTTTTTCCCCTGGCCAATTTTCTCCCCTCCCTTTATAAAGCTGTTATTATTCCCTTTTTCTTCCATTGTTCCACAGGTTCTCTCCTCACCCAAGTGACTGTTATTTATGTGTGAACTTGTTGCCAGTTTATCCAATTTATCCAACGGTGGAAAAGGGAACATCAGGGAATCACAACCAGGTCCTCACAGCAGACTTCCAGCAAGGCTTTCTGGCCAGTTATCAGGAGCAACATGCAAGAGGAGGGAAGGAAAAAATGGGCATCTCTCCAGAGTTGAAAGTTCAACGTTGTCTCTTTTTCTTGTGTGTATGTCTATAGTAAATACAATCTTCCCCCTCTCTCTCTCTCTACTTAATAGACATGAGTGAATTTCTGTTGGCACAATTCACAGTACAGTATGATATATAGTACAAATTATATTGTAGTTTACTCCACTGGTGACTATAAATAAAATCAATTTTATTTCCCCTTCTGTATGCCAGAGCAACTGAAGCCAACTGTAGCTACCCAAGCACTACCTCAGCTGAGATAAGATAACAGCACAGAGCCTGGCTGAGTCTGGGCTACATTGCTCAGCTGCTTACTGAATAAACTCACTGAGCCATGAGGGCGAGAGGAAGAGAGTTGGCCCCATCTTTAATAGAAACGCATATTGCAAACCTGATGCCAGAAAAGCAATTTGCACAATGTTCAGCTCTGACGATACGATATCTACCATGTTTTATCCTTGGCTGTAAAGCATTACATTAAACAGAGCAGCAGCAATTAAACATGCTCTGAAAACCGAATGACCGCAGTAATTTATGTGGTAATGTGCTTGTGTAGAGGCACCAAATAGCCACCAGGGGTCACTGTAACATCACGTTTGATAAGCCTCCTGCAAAGAAAAATGTACTAACCCTTACAGTGCTGACACATTTTAGCAGCTCAGTGTCACTGCAGCAATGCCAGTACAGTGTTCTTTGCTTAATATTAACTGATATTGCAGTCAAAATAGCATCCTGAATGTTAGAGTAAAGCTCATCCACACACAATGCAGTGAAATAGTGTAGATAGAAAAGATGATCGGATTTGTTGGACCAAAACAGGGGCTGCAGTAACATCTGAGGCCTCGCG
Organism: Callorhinchus milii; assembly: GCF_018977255.1. Classification (NCBI taxonomy): domain Eukaryota; kingdom Metazoa; phylum Chordata; class Chondrichthyes; order Chimaeriformes; family Callorhinchidae; genus Callorhinchus; species Callorhinchus milii. The sequence continues at coordinate 48,763,057 of NW_024704743.1, read as the reverse complement.
AAGGGGGAGGGGAGAGAATGGGCACCTCTCCAGAGTTGAGAGTTCAAGGGCGTCTCTTTCTCTCGCGCGCGTGTGTGTGTGTGTTGTGGGGGGGTGGTGGGGGGCGCTGTGTGTATAATAAATACAATCTTCCCTCTCTCTCCCTCTGCTTAGTAGATATGAGTGGATTTCTGGTGCCACAATTCACGATGATACACTAATTACTCCACCGGAAACTGTAAATAAAATACAACTGAGAATGCAGCCAGGCGGTACACACTGTAGGTTTGTCAGTGATGTGAGCATTGCTATATTTCACTGTCGCTATGGGAAGTTTAGGCAGAAATTGGAAGAGAAAATATATAATAAAAGTGGAGGAGGAACTACAACAACTTGTGCTCATGTAGTGCCTTTCTTGAAAGAAAATGTCTCAAAGAAGCTTCACAAAGGGTTGGAAACCTGAGCCAGGCAGGAGTGCAATCGGGGTGGGGGGGTGAGGGGTGGGGTGCGAGGGTTGAAGGAGGTTGATTGAATTTGTGATGTTTTCCTCAAATATATTTTAGTGCTCTGAGACGCTACCTTGTAGTGAAGGATGCTATATAGATGGAAGTTGATGTTGTTGTACAGATTTATAGAGATAGTATCAGATCTAAAGCTGATTCGGTCTGAGGTGGGCTATGGGGTGAGAGCGGAGGCTGGGCTTGTTGCTGGGGTGGGGGCTGGGGTTGGTGTTAGAGTAGGGGCTTTGGGGTTGGGGTGGGGGTTATGAGTGACACTGGGGCTGGGGTGGGGGCAGGGGTTGGCGGGACTCTGGAGAGAAATTCATTTTAAGAGAAATGACAGTGAAAGAGCAAATTCCCTTTGAATGGACTTAATTAACATTTAAAAATAAAATGAATGACAGCTTTCAACAATAAAGTCTTTAAAGTTTAATAAAGTAGCCATTCAAAAAAACATGCTGAAGTGTAGCGAAAATAGGGTTGTGCATTACAACCCTCAAAAGCGAAGGGAATAAAATATATTTATTCTGTAAAAATCTGTATTCCAAACACACTGGCACCTTTGTTTATCACCATTATGTCTGGTTTATTTCATTACTAAAAACCTGTGTTAGCTCCACTAATTGCACAGTGAATAAATATATTGTGCGGTGTGGAATTGAGCCATACACACCACACAGATCAATACCTGGTCTGTGTAGGTTAGTTGATCTCAGAAGGAGCAACAGTGGAGGCTATAATAACAGGCCTCGGCATTTCCTGCCTAGGTTTTTGCTCCCGGTCACTATTCACTGAGCCTCTGACATTTCTGTCTCCACTCGCATTGAAGGAATAGTATCACAGATCGGTTGTACAGTGAGTCAAGTCAGTTAATAGGAAAGGGGGAAGAGAGGCAGTTGGGAGGGGCATGTAAAACCAGTTAGATCCAAGCAGAGTGTATTGACTAGGTCTAATCTTATGTGCTCCCGTAGGGCTCTGTATGGAAAATGGTATGATCCAGCTGGGTTCCCTCAATACTTGATTGTCAGCCTGGCTCAGATGATAATAGCGCTCTCTCTCGCCTGTAGCTTGGACGGTTGTGGCTTCAAGCCTCAACTTTGAGATTTGAGTTTATTATCTGATTTTATACTCCATTGCAGTACCTCAGGAATTCTGAATTGTCAGGGACGCCGTCCTTTGGATAAAATGTTAAAACAATCTGCCTGTTGACATACAGATGTTTACACAATTCATAAAGTCTTTCCTCAGGCATCCTGGTCAGCAATCTGGATGGTCATTCATTTCCTGGCTGTTTGTGAGACTTTACAGTGGGCAAAATGTCTGTCGCATTTGCCTACACAATTATTGTAAAGCACTTTGAGACATTACTACATAAGGCTCAATAAAAAGGCAAGTTTTTTTTACCTTCGATTCAAAGTGTCCACCTTTATGAATCTGTGCAAATCTTTATGTGTTTGGTTTACATAAGGCATGCCATTTCCTGGTAGCAAATGTAGCATTACATCACCTCAGTCTGAGACACAATCTACTCCTAAATTGTATTTATCATTTATTTCCATTACCTCATACACTTCCTAGCTTTTAAACTGTATTTTTGCTTTAAGCATAATATAGAAAAAGCAAGTCTAAGAATGCATTTTAACACATCTTTGGATAAAAAACAAGTTGTTCAAGTCATATAGTTTACAATGCAATAACACACCACCTATTTATTGCAATTAATTAAGCATCCATTGCTTTATGCTAATTAATGATCTATTAATAATGTTCTTTATCTTCTTAATATTGTGCTTACTTTATTCATTAAGAAATATTGGAGTGAAATACAAAGTAACATTGATTTACGGATGTCAGCCTGGCTTAGCTGGTAGCACACTCACCTCTGAGTCAGAAAAGTGTGGGTTCAAGCCCCACAACAGAACTTTGATCTCACACAGTCCAGGCTGACACTCCAATGTATCAGTAGAAGTGTTGTGTTGCTGGAGGTGCTGTCTGTTGGATGAGACATTAAACCAAGGTCCTGTTTGCCTGTTCAAGTGGACGTTAATGATTCTATGGCACTGTTCAAAAAGAGAAAAGAATTTCCCCTGGTTGCTTGCCAACAATTCCCCAGATAAAATTGATCCTTCACCTCATGGTTGTTTGCAGGACATTGCTGTTCACAAATTGGCTGTGTGCTTGCCTACAAAATACAGTCACTACAGCCTACAGGAAATTCTGTGAAGCTCTCTGAAACATCCTCCTGATGTGAAAGATGCAACATCAAATTGAAGGATTATCCATTTTTCACTGTGTGAAATGTTAAAATCTGGAAATGAAAACACACAACAAACATTCTGTACATGTTGCTTGGAATGGCAAGTGATGTTGGCATCCTTTGTAAAGAAATGAAATGTTCCATGAAAGACTAACAGATTTTATCACTGTTAAGAGTGGTCCCCAGTTTCTATCTATATTGCAAAAACAGTCTATTCCAATTAAGTGTATAGTTCTTTAAAAGCCGTTTATTCCCCCCCATTAATTTATATGGAAGCCCGCTCAGTTAAGGGCAGGTTAATGATAATTTATGTCAGTGTATAGTTTTGCAGTCCATAAACACAATGCACACTTAAACAGCAGGTTTCACAATTGCCTCATACTTGGCTTTCTAATGTTCGTCTGTTAACTAGTCATGTAACAAGTTAGATTAATGGCTCATTATTTAGAACCTATTAAACAGCTAGTCAATAGAATCAGTTCCTCCCAAAACCCGCTAAGTGGTCCTAAATACTGTCATCTTATTATCAATGACATAAAAACTTTTTTTAAATAAATTAGCTTTATTGTTTCAAAATGTGCATGCCTAGAAGCATCTTACTGTTTATAAATTGTTCATAGTGACTTTCGTGCACTTTATTCACACACAGATCTATTTTAAGTTTAGAAATTGGAGAATACAATAGAAATATGGACCAGATTAACAATTTCCCAGAATATTGTACCTGTATCTGAAAAATGAAAAGGTTATGAAAAATGATCATTAACAGTAAAGGTCAGTTCAACAATTACCACTTTAGGGTGATCATTGATTTACTTATAAAGTTGGCTTTGAGAATAGAGCTGGGAAGGCTGAAAACGTAGTGTGAGAGAGAAAGATACGCACACAACACACACAAATATTTAAGGCAAGTAACTAACCATGGTGAGATTGTGCTTTAGAACTGGATTAGGATATATATGTATGGGTGAAATAGGTATGGAAAGTCAGCTTAAATGCTTTTCAAAAACTCAATACTGTACTTGCAATGTCCTCTGGATCTTATGTCTGGTCTGCTCTTATAAACCTACCTGCAGCTTAGAATCAATTTAGAATTTATTCTTCAATCCAAATGATTTTACTAGAATTAACGACTGCTGGTCAGACAAGGTGGAACCACAGGCTTTACTCAGTCGTGTATTAACATTCACTAATGCATAAAATGCACCACCAGGGAAATTTGGCGAACGAGATCACTCCATTAGTATAAGATTAGTTTTCTTCCTTCAAAATGGACAGTAACAAATAAGTTGCAACTTGACATTTTAAGGAGACTGACTTAGAAGGCCATAGGTATAAGAGTTGACTGAGACACTCAAAAGAGGGAGATAGATTCTAGGTCAGTAAGGATATTGAAGGATATCAAGACAAGGCAGAGAAATGGAATCAATGAATTGTCATAGATTTAATAGTGGAATACCTACACGTGTGAATCGATATTGGATGAAACAGCACTCATATTTTATCAATTATCAAAGCAACATCTACAGGAGTCATGTAATATTTAGAAATATAATGCAAAATGTTTTAATGCCATAGAGAGGGGATGCCAGCCTCTGCTGCTTATTACACTCAGCCTCCACTACTCTGGGATAGTTTCTCTGATACTAATCCTGATCACTAGATGGCACTCTTCAGTGATACAAGTGTTCCCATGTTAAGGAGAGAGGAGAGAGAAGGGGGAGGGGTGGCAGTACTCTTGTGTCATAGGAGGAGGAGGGGGGAGGAGAGGGTTATAAATCTGAGCAGAACTGGGTGGAAGTGATTAACTGAGAGGAAAATGGAATGAAAACAGGACGAAAAAAATAAAACTGAATGTGAAAAAAAGAACAATAATAATTGTTGCATTTGATACAGAGCCTTATCATGTTGTCGAGATTTCTCAAAGTGCTTCACAGGATTTATTGCAAAGTGTAGTGATTGTGCATTTTCTAGCCGTGAATTAAGTTTTATTTGGGGGATTGTTTGGCCAGGACTTGGGGAGAAACTCACCTCTTTTCGAATTGTACTATGGGATCTTTAAAGTCCACCTGAACAGGTAGACAGAACCTCAATTTAACATCTCATCCAAATGACAACACCTCTAACAATGCAGGACACCCCGAGCACTGCACTGGAGAGTCAGCCTCGACTGTATGAGTTCCAAGTCCCGATATCGGGCTCAAACCCATAACCTTCTGTCTCAGAGGTGAGAGTGCTACCAGCTGAGCCAGGCTGATATCTGGCACTGTAAAAATATTTATTTCTAAATCAAAATTCACCGGGTCTGGAATATATAATAAGAATATTTTAAAAATACTCTGAGGGCAAATTTTAATCAAACACGTTTGGTAGAGTTTCTATTCCAGGTTAGCAAATAGTTGCTAAATATTACAGTATAAAAGTTGAGATGGACGTGTATAGATTCAATTTAAATATATGCTTCCAGACAATAGGCACAATTTCTGGTTGAATCTGCATTTCACAGCACTCAACAATCCCTCAATTAAATCAGCTTAAAATAATAGTGCAATAAACATGCCCTCACAATGACAAAGAATCCAACCCAGCTCACATGATTCCCAGCAAGTATTTTAAACCCAGGATCATTGTCTCTTTCACAGCCGCAACTTAAGAAATTCATTATTCAAATAGCAATGATTGGATTGCAGGCTGGATTTTCCTAGTGGAGTAATGGGGAAATGAAAAAAAATCCTGCATTTGATACAGCACCTTTCATGTCAGAAAGATGTCTCAAAGTGCTTCACAGCATTTTACTGTACAGCAGGCGGGCTTTCAGACATTCTGTCCCCGCTTCTGGAATTCCATGCTTCCAACTCGTTTCCTCCCTCCCCTCTTTCAGGCATCTCTCAAAATGTATCTCTTTCAATCACAACAATAAATGATATTTGTGTAGCCCCCTTCACATTGGAAAGGCGTCCCAGGGCGCTGAACAATCAGGGGTTTTGAGTCATCTTTCTCCTCCCCATTCCCATCAGATCTCAGCCCAAGCTCGGGTACCCATCCAGCACTGCGAAACGCCTTGTGACATCCTCCCAACGTGAAAGGCACTATATACCGTAAATGTAACATTGTATTGTATTGTTTGTCCAGTTTGGACCACCCTATACATCTGGGGCTTTGGCTTGCAGGGTTAACTGGAGCTGATTCGACTATCATCACCCTGGGTTACGAGCTCAAAACTCATTGTGGGACTTGACAACTTACAACAAGCTCAGAGACGAGAATGCGTCTGACAGAGCCAGACTGACATATTGATAAGGATATGATCAGGTTTGGGAGATAATTCCCGTCTACCCCACTGGAGGAAGAGTCGAGCAATAAAAAAACATTATTTTTAATTTAATAATTTAGAGCTCAATATAGTGCATGGTCACTTATTACCAACTATATGATCTGGATATAAACATTGACAGAACAACTTATTTAGTTGTACCATCACAAAACTGCTTTCCTGTAGCAGGAAATGTCTGTTTTCAGAGCTGCAAAACAGGAGCTCAAGCACTGTCTGACCTGTAGATGGCAATAATGAGACAGAAACACTAACTGGTGTTTATTCTCAGTGTGAATCATTCCCTGTGATATAAATGTTGGGAGAAGCTTTGGACCAGAGCGAACAGGGCTCTTAATTATATCATTCAGCTCATTTGATCCCATCCTTCCAGAAGATCCAATAACAACTTGCATTTATATAGTACCCCTCACACATGGTACCATCTCAGAGTGCTTGAGCAACCCTAATGTCTTCCTATCATATAATCAAGCTTTTTTTTGAATGACTCCAGCACCCAGGGCTTAGCCACCCTTCATGGAAACCTGTTTTAGGCATTATTCAGCCCCTGGATAAACAATTATTTCTGGCTTGAATAATAATAATAATAATAATAATCCTTCCATTTGATATAGTGCTTTTCACGTCAGGAGGACGTCCCAAAGCGCTTCACAGAACACACTGTAAAGTGAATTGACTGTATGTTTGTGGGCGAACGCGGCAGCCAATTGCGCACAGCAATGTCCCACAAACAGTCATGGATTGAAAATGACCAATTTATTATTATTTTTTGGAGGGATTATTATTATTAGGTGTGTGGAGTAAGGAAACTTGCCCAAGGTTTCGCCCTCTGCCTGGAATTGAACTCAGGTCTCTCACTTGCAAAGCGAGTGCTCTAACCACTGAGCTACAGGACTCCACAAATTGAAATTGTTCTTAGCAATCCTAAACCTGTGTCCTCTTGTTCTACTGTCTCAGTGTATTCAAGTATTATTGTGAGTTTACTTTCTCAATCCAATTTAAAATCTTAAATTCTTTGATAAGGTCCCTTCTATTATTCCACTTCTTTCTTCCTTTGCATTCAGAAAACACTTCATCTCCCACTAAAATGAATTGTCTCACCAATTCATAATAATACTATGACCTAGAGAATGCTCTGAGACATCCTCCTGATGTGAAAGGCACTATATAAATGTAAATGGTTGTTGTAGGGGTGAACGTTTGTGTAATGTTTTCAATTCAAAATTTTAATTTCAAAATCATTTGTACAAAGAATATTTGGAGAACTTGGTGGGCATGAAAAACAGCAGCAGTAGGTCAAAAAGATTTGATTGCTGGTCAATGAAGTAGCTGATCTCTATAACTGATCTCAATGTCATTTGGCTAGGAATGGGTGGAGGGGAATCAGGCTAAATCTTTGAGATCCTTTGATTCTCGCTAGAAGTGTATGTGTATTTGGATATTGGGTAAGGAGAGTTTTGGTTTGGTTATGATGTTTCTCTTCAATCTCTCTCTCTTTTGCTACCCCCTCCTCTTCCTGTAGCTCAGTGGTTAGAGCACTCGCTTTGCAAGTGAGAGACCTGAGATCAATTCCAGGGAGGGTGAAACCTTGGGCAAGTTTCCTTACTCCACACGCCTAATAATAATCCCTCCAAAAAACAAAAACAATAATAAATTGGTCATTTTCAATCTACGACTGTTTGTGGGACATTGCTGTGCGCAATTGGCTGCCGCGTTCGCCCACAAATATACAGTCAATTCACTTTACAGTATATTCTGTGAAGCGCTTTGGGATGTCCTCCCGACGTGAAAAGCACTATATCAAATGCAAGGATTATTATTTGTCTTTTGGGCTGCTCCCCACACTGAGAGTCTAATTTGTCATAGTCCTTTACTGGATTTGTAGTAATAACTGCGATTTTCAGTTTGCAAATATCAGATGGTGAGAATCACAACAAAATTCACAAATTTAAAAAAAACACAAATTGCTGGCCTGGAATCTTGCAATGTGATACAGTATTTGCAAACAGAACTGAAAGAAAATTATCAACAAATCTAATTTGAAAATAATAATAATCTTTGCATTTGATATAGCGTCTTATAACGTCTTCGAAATGTCTCAAAGCGCTTCACAGAATAAACTATAATGTGAATTGACTGCATATCTTCTGGGTGAAACCTGGCAGCCAACTGCGTACAGCAGTGTCCCACAAACAGTCATGGATTGAGTGACCACATTTTTTTTAAAAGGGATTATTACCCCCAGAAAAGCGATCCGCCAATCGACTAGTAACTGGGCTCCTACATACCTCTAGGTAAACAGAGGTGTGTGGAGTAAGAAAACTTGCTTAACGTTTCACCCTGCCTGGGAATCGAACCCAGCTTGCGAGGCGAGTGCTCTAACCACTAAAATGCTAAAATACAAGATTAAAGTTCCTCCTTGCATTTGATACAGTACATTAACACATTGTTAAAACATCTAAAACTAATCCACTGTGAAGTGTAGTGACTGTGTATTTGGTTTCAGACTAGACCCCAATAGCTGGACTCACTGGTGAAAATGCCAATTGATACAGAGGAAAGGTGCAGCCCAGCATGCAATCACTCTGCAGGGAGAGTTTGAGCTTTCAGGAGAGAATAAAATTTGAGCTATTTGCTAACGTCTAAGATATCACTGCAAAACTGAACAGAACATTGTACTTCTGGATGTTCTCAGATATAATAAAATCTATTAGGTCACGCTTTCAGTGGAACAGATATGTAGAAATGTCTGATGCAACTGGTAACAGTATTAGTACAGTAGAAGGAACCATGAGAGCAAGGAAAAGGATAAATCAGAAAATAAAACTGAAGTTATTTATTCTGGATTATTAACTTTTTGAGCATTGTGACTTGATAAGAAACCCATTATTTATGTTGGTGAGTCCTTGTGAAAAAAAAGCGTACATTTTTTAAACAGATGATGATACAAAGTGATACTGACAACGCAAATTGTCCTTTTTGCTGTATTGACTGTAAATCAAGTGGTAAAGCAGATATGTTCAGCCATGACTCAGCTTCTGTAAGACTGCAATGCCCCCTCCCACCCATTCCAGGCGGGTACATCCAACACATCTGCCACACCATCCCTCACTGCCACTCCGCTGCATAGCTCCCACATCTCAAATATCCTCGTCTCTGGGTAATCACAGGCTGGGAAAAGCTTTCTTTAATATTGTTTATTCCTAACTTTCCACCACTACCAACTGGAACTAGTTAAAACTCCTGCTTCTGGAAAACACCACAGACACAATGTAAGAGTACTGAGAATAATAATAATAATCCTTGCATTTGATATTGTGCCTTATCACATGGTTGAGACGTCTCAAAGCGCTTCAACGAATATTCTGTGAAGTGTAGTGACTGTGTATTTTGTGGGTGAAATGTGCAGCCAATTTGTATCCCACAAACAGTCATGTTTATCTCCTTTGGCCTCAAGATCCTTCCTATGATGGAATGCCCAAAATAGGACATAGCTGCTTCACAGTTAATCTACCTTCTTTAGGTTTTCAAGTTCAGTAGCTTCTGATCTCCCTCTGTTTCTTCACCCCTCCCGCGCCCCCATCTCACACACAACACCAAATTATTATTCAAAGCTCATTTTAAAAGGACCATTTACAGGGAATTGTCATTTCCCCAACAAGTTGGAAGCTATTCTCCTCTATTTATGAATGGTCAGCTCAAAAACACCATTTAGTTTCCCGTGATAGCATTGTGACACACTTGATAATGTATATGATTTAATAATATAATTTCAAAAGTCTACTTATGGGGAGATTTACTCATCTTGGCCCTGTTGTGGGTTTATACCCCACATTTGGAGTTGGAACCCAAATAGTCTAAGCTTATACTCTAATGCATTGCTGGGGATGTGCTGCATTGTCAAAGGTGCTGTCCTTCATTAAGACATTAACCCAAAGCCCATCTGCTTGTTCAAGGAGACATTAAGGATCTTATAGTGCAATTCGAAAAGAGAAAGGAGTTTCTCCCAGGCCCTGGTCAACAATCCCCCAAATAAAATTAGTCACTCACTCCATGGCTGCCCACAGCACGGAAACAGCCCTGGTTAAAGTCACTAATGACATTCTGAACATCTGTGATCAGGGCTCCCTCTGCCTCCTTGTCCTCCTCGACCTCTCAGCCGCCTTTGACACTGTCAACCACTCCATCCTCATACACCGCCTCTCCTCTTTACTTAATCTTCGCGGACCTGCCCTTGCCTGGTTCGATTCCTATCTCTCTCACCGTCTCCACTTTGTTGCCTCTAACAGTTTCTCCTCCAGCCCCCACACTGTCACGTCTGGTGTCCCCCAGGGCTCTGTCCTTGGGCCTCTCCTCTTTAATATCTACTTGGTGACATCATCCGCAGACATGGGGTCAACTTCCATATAATAATAATAATCCTTGCATTTGTTATAGCACTTTTCACGTCGGGAGGACGTCCCAAAGCGCTTCACAGAACACACTGTAAAGTGAATTGACTGTATATTTGTGGGCGAACGCGGCAGCCAATTGCGCACAGCAATGTCCCACAAACAGTCGTAGATTGAAAATGACCAATTTTATTATTGTTTTTGGTTTTGGAGGGATTATTATTAGGCTCTGTGTGGAGTAAGGAAACTTGCCCAAGGTTTCGCCCTCTGCCTGGAATTGAACTCAGGTCTCTCACTTGCAAAGCGAGTGCTCTAACCACTGAGCTACAGGACTCCATATGTATGCGGGTGACACCCAACTCTCTTTTTCTGCCTCCACCCTCAACTCCAGGACCACTGCTGTCCTGACAAACTGTCTGTCGGACATCAAGTCCTGGATGAGGGCAAATTTCCTACAGTTGAATGTGAACAAGACTGAGGCCCTCCTGATTGCCTCGCGCCAGCGCCTCAGCACCTCAGGCTCTGGCAGCATCAACCTCCATGGTTGTTCACTTCAACTCACCAAGCCAGTCAGGAACCTGGGTGTCTTGTTCGACCCTCGACTGCCTTTTCTTCCCCACATTCAAGTCATGACCCGCTCTGCCTTCCCTCACCTCCGTAACATCGCCCGACTCTGCCACTACCTCACCCCTCAGGCCACTGAAACTCTTGTTCATACCTTCATCACCTCCAGGCTCGACTATGCAAACTCCCTGCTTGTCGGCCTTCCCAACTCCTTCCTCCACAGGCTGCAGATAATCCAGAACTCTGCAGCCCGTGTCCTCTCCTGCACCAAACTCTGTGACCCCATCTCCCCCATTCTCGCCTGACTCCATTGGCTTCTTCCTATCCTTCAGAGGATCCAGTTCAAGATCCTGGTCCTCACCTACAAAGCCCTCCATGGCCTTGTCCCACCCTACCTGTGCAACCTCCTAACCTCCTATCAACCCACCCGCTCCCTCCGCTCAGCCGGCTCTGGCCTGCTCCACGTCCCCCGACACACCCACCCCACCACTGACGGGAGAGCCTTCAGCCACTCTGCCCCCAACCTCTGGAATTCCATCCCCCAATCACTCCGCCTCGCCCCCTCCTTAGCCTCCTTCAAGTCCTGCCTCAAGACCCTCCTCTTCCACCATCCCATCGGCCACCCCCTTTCCCCTCCCCTCCCTTATCCCCCCTGACCCCTGCTCGGGTCTGAAATTCTGTACACTGTCCAGCGCCTTGGGACATCCTCCTAATGTGAAAGACGCTATACAAATGTAATCTTGTTGTTGTTGTTTGTGGGACATTACTGTGTGCAATTGACTGCTGTGTTCGCTCACAAAATGCACACAGTCACATAACTTTATGCTATATACTGTGAGGTGTTCTGACATATCTTGACGATGTGAAATGATGCTATATCAAATGCAAGGATTATTATTATTATAAAAATTAGAACACTTCTGAACGTATAAATGCAGGCATTTTCCATCAAAACTTTGTCTGTGCTTATGAGAGTTATTTAACTATAAGTTAAATGGATAGCAAGAACATAAGACTTAGTGAGACAAATATATTAACAATCTTTTTATACACAGTTTAGGAATTTTTACACATTCAGTGTGAAATGGCAAACTACACTCACATGTTCACTTTTCACCCTCGCATTTTCTTTTCATCTCCTCATCATACAACCCAAACAAAATCATTTTATAAATACTGTATAAGCACCACAGATACTACATTTTAGGATCACTATACAATCTTTTGTCAGTTGTGATTTACTTTCTCTGTATATTAATGACCGAAGGCCAATATTTGGTCAGTGTATCTGCTTATGTATTCAAGTCCAAAGTGAAACAGAAAAGAGGTGTAGTAAAAGATGTTATTTTCATATTATTCAAATAGTTATAACCAAATAGTCAGCAACGAAAATCCTAAATTCTGCATTAAGCTAAACTCTTTTTCATTTTACAAAAAACATAACCAGATATATTCATTCTGAGTTTAGTCACATGTGAAAACATGTAGTGCATGTTGAAACAAATGTTTGTAGGAGTGATGTTATCACAGCAGTTCCTTCAGGCTGCTTCACAACGGTACAAATCTATGATACCACCAATTGCATTAATTCACTCCGCCAATCTAAAGATCTAGCTCAACTCTTGTTTCAATAGGGGGTCCTAATAATCAGTTTTGTACTTTCCAAGACAGCATTTCAAAATTAACATTACTTTGCTGATTTTTTTAAATGGGATTCCTTGATATATCACATGTAACAAATAGAGAATCATGCTAGTAACCAGAAACTCATCACAGTTGACTCCAGACCCCAGACCCTGCCTAGAGCTAAAGATGTAGATTCTAGTCTCTATTGGTGAGAAAGATTAACTTCTGGTTACCAGTAGGACATCTGCAACTTGGAGAGGTTAAGGAATTTGTGACTTGCAGCTGTTAATTGTTTTTTAAGAAATAAACTAACAACTTTTATACCAGTTGAGAACCATCTGCTATGAATCTTGTCAAAATAAAACACCAAACAAGCCAATATTTCAAAGAAAACAATCTAATTGATGTAGTAGATAGATTCATTGCTTCTCTTCCCATCCTCTCCAATGAATATTGAAATAAGGTTATTATTTTTCCACCAATAAAGCTTACTGTTCAACTTTGCAAATTCTGCAATTCTCCAAGCTTGAGAGTTTAGCCTTCCTCTTCAATGTCTAACTTTGATCAATATTTATGGTAAATTAGTTGTAGCTTCTATACCTGTGAGTTTGTATTTTAAGTTTTTGCTTGTAGTTTAAGTTTACCATCAATGTATGAAATTTAGGTAAATTGGTGCACTCTTATTTTAAAAATGAGAATAATTTTTTGTAAATTGATCTCCCCCTCCCCCACCTCATGCCAATCTACTTGTCTGGTTGTCAGTCTTTTGGGTGGAAACTTTAGCTCAGCCAAAGGATCGAGGAGTCATCATTAAAGTGTGGAAGTACATTCCATTTTTTATAGGTTCAACTGAGCATGTCCACCACTTTCTCTCTTTGGACTAATCCAGAGAATCCCTCCAAAGGTTCAGCATTTTGAGACATCCGTGGAGTCCTGTAGCTCAGTGGTTAGAGCACTCGCTTTGCAAGTGAGAGACCTGAGTTCAATTCCAGGCAGAGGGCGAAACCTTGGGCAAGTTTCCTTACTCCACACACCTAATAATAATCCCTCCAAAACCAAAAACAATAATAAAATTGGTCATTTTCAATCTACGACTGCTTGTGGGATATTGCTGTGCGCAATAGGCTGCCGCGTTCACCCACAAATATACAGTCAATTCACTTTACAGTGTGTTCTGTGAAGCGCTTTGGGACGTCCTCCCGACGTGAAAAGCGCTATATCAAATGCAAGGATTATTATTATTATCCTCCTGCTGTGAAAGGCACTACATAAATGTAAATTGTATTGTATTATGGCAAAATAGGAAAGTGACATGATACTCCATTGCAATTGGGATTAAAGACATAACTGAACCCTGTGATTTTTTTTAAATAGCAGGGTCTAAACTCGCAGGGAATCTTGGGAATGGATATTTAGATGGAGATGAAAGTACATTGTGGAAATTTTCATTTTATGCTTTCCAAATTCTTCTGGTAGGTTGCATTAGAAGGGATTGTGGCTGGTTCTCATAAAAGTTGTAAAACACTATTTATTGTCTGTTCTGCAGAAGACCAATTTAAACAAAGAAAGCACAGTTTTGGAAGATAAATATTTAAAAATTGTTCATAAATGGCCTCCAATTATCAGGAAACCAGCTTCCTTCATCTGCATTTGGTTATTTAGATTACACACTACTGTACCCCTTAAGGAGCTGTGGAGGAATTCAGTATAAGGGATTTGTAAAATTTGAGGCTTCTCAAATACCCTAAATTCCATTTCATGCAGTGAAGCTATTCCAGTGGTTCTCAGAAAGTTAGGAATAGAAATGCTGTGGCTTGCAGCTTTCATGTTCCATTCATACCAAAGCCATAGACATTTTTTTTGATCCTGTGCAGTATAATGAAGCTCAACATTTTAATTCATGCCATTGATCATTTATGAATGTCCAAAAGGGAAAGATTCAAGACATCTAAGTTTACTCGATGCTCAAAACAGGACAAGATAGCAAACAACAAAGCAAAACAAATTGGATCTGCGTTATACTGTATTGCATTATCAGAGTAATTTAGTTCTCCAGAATCATGCTAAGCAGTACAATGATCTGAGCAGGCTATGTTTAAAACTACTGCATTCAATTTTGTTCACTGTGACAAAGGACTCCCAGTCTATCAGGGAAATCAGAAGAGAGCAATGAGGCTGATCCCCAGGGTTAAGTGGAGCAACTAAATAAACTATTGAGTATGGCCTTAAAGTGATTTTTCCGAGGAGATCTGAAAGAGACATATCATACTAAATGTGATTGAAATAGTAAATCCAGAACAGTACATTAATATACAGTAAAGCATGAGGGTAGTACTGATGTGTGGGTTGTGAAGGGAAATTTCATGACAGACTGTAACTATGCCTTTAAAAATTGCCAGCATAGAAGCCAGGGTAATGGACTAATTTTAGGAAAAAAATCTTGACTATGTAACAGAAAAGAAGGATATGGTTCCAGGATAACATCAAATGGGACATAGGGCAGTTCTTTATCCTAATCCCTCTTGTGATCTAGTGAATGTGCTTCACAGATGTACTGTACAGCATTCAACATTTTGTCACTCAGAAATAACAGCCTTTTTAGAGAGGAGAAAAATCAAGACTCTGAAAACAGAGCATTGTTGGTGCTTCAGTGCGATGCCAGAGAAACTATAGTTCCCAACCCATTTGTATGCCCCAAGGTGTGGACCATCCCTTTATGTCACAGTGACCAGAATTGAATGCAGTATTATAAACATAGCCTGCCCAGAATGTTTTGGCACTAACCTGCATGTGACATTGGCTGTGGGGCCCCTTTTCACCAGGTTCTAGGCTAAAATTAAATGGGATATAGCTGTATCCTGCTCAATTGACATTTATATAGCGTCTTTTATATCCTGAGGACATATCAAAGCAGTTTACACAGCTGGCTGGACCTCTGAGCCAGTGAGGAGGAGGGGGCAGATTTCTGGATGCATCCAGCCAAGTACCTATGCCCTGCACCTACTGTATTCTGGGGCACTGCATTCCACATTCTCACAAAGTTTTGTGTGACAAACATTTTCTGATCAGACTTCTAGCCTGTTTAGCTCTAATACTATGTCCTCTATGAGATATACTATTACTTACATCTTTATAATAATCCTTGCATTTGGATATAGCTCCTTATCATGCCACCGAGAGGTGTGAAAATGCTTCACAGGATATGCTGCAAAGTGGATTAACTGGGTATTTTGTTGGCGAATCATGGAAGCCAGTTTGTACACAGCAACGTCCCACAAACAGCCTGAAGCGAGTGACCAATGTTAGCAGGATAGTTGGCCAGGACACCCAGAGAAACTCCTTTCTCTTTTTGAATAGTACCATGGGATTTTTAACGTCTATCTAAACAGGCAGACGTTTGTTTCATCCGAAGGATGGCGCTCCCGACAATTCAACACCCCCTAGCGCTGCATTGGAGAGCTATGTGTTTCAAAGTCCCGGGTCTTGCATCCACAACCTTCTGACTCAGAGGCAAGAGTTCTACCACTGAACCACACTGACACACATTCTTAAGAGGCAACAAGGAAACATCCACTAATAGGCAACACTAAGAAGATTAATTTAAGACATATTCATTATTTTATGTAAATTATATTTTTTTTGACTGAATTTAAAGTTACTAAATACATCAGTAGATTCAGTTGTCTTCGAATTCCTCAATCAAAGAAATACACTTTATAAAGCAATCTTGGGGTATATAAAAATAAGTTGCAATTCAGTGCCCATCATGCAGAATAATGTCAGAGCGCTGCACAGTGGTGAGGTTGGTCATCATGCAAGGGAGAAGTGACCATAGTTCACCTTAAAAAGCATGTTTAAGATATTTGGATAATACACTGTAGATCTTTCATGTGGTTTCTGTCTAGGAAAGGGCAAACCACACCAAACCATAAATCACACAGCATGAGGTCCATAAACTGACTTGTCATTAGACATAACATTCTTGAAGTGCAAAGCCTAAGACCATGTCATATGACTCAAGCCTTTCCAACCTACCATGTTATGCAGATACCTCAATCACAATTTACGTTTAAATAGCACCCGACTAGGAGCCCCGAGCCTGGGGGGGTGGAAGGTAATCAATCTTTCAATCTTTCTATTTGTCCCTTCATCCCTATCCTCAATTTCCTCCCAGTGATGCATACTTCAAATCAACAATGCATTCTGTCCAACCCAAGTGAAAGCTTAAACAGTGAGTACAATCAACATTATAAAGGATAATATGCCTAATATTGTTTTTCCTGAAACTGCAACTTTGTAGACAGGAGTCATTGAACATTGATTAGGACCAAGAACCCTGACAGACTTTTTCTCCCTAACCACTTAGTATCCAGTCACCATTCCAAGAGGAAAAAGCTAACTCGGCAAAATGTAGAGCTGAATCTAGAACATTCATGATCTGTGTGGCGCGATGCCATACCACATGGTGCAATTACTCAGAGCTATTGCAAAAGCAAGCCCTCCAAAATTGAAGAAACATGTCTGCCCAAGAACTTTGGAATCTGTAATGCATGGGCAAAATAAAAGATACATCTGAAGACTTAAAGGAGCCAAGGAGCTTTTTAATGACTCCCCATGTCTTTAATTGGCCTTTTTACACACTTGTGGCATTAATTAAAATGGTGAAACTGCTAACATTGCATAAATTCAAAAGCAATATTTTTATTTCTATTAACATCTAGGTATCCAATAAATATGTATTGTTGGCAATGACCTGCAGTTGGATTAGAATTAGTTGAAGGAGTGCCAAGAAGGGTTGTTTACTTTTATGGGTAGATATTGTTGGATGGGCTGGCTGACAAAACAGAAGGGCAAATCATGCTAAGAAAATAAAAAGTAAACTTTGACAGTGGAAAAAGGACTTGAAAGCATAATACAGTGTACATAACTACATAGCTTGGTGAAATCAGCAAACTGGTGCACTGATTTTGGAAACTCTTAGCCATGCTATCAATTTTTTTTATTGCTGAGCTAGTTTAGGCCTGCTCGCCCTCATTAGCGCTTTCATCATGTCCCAGCCTGACTACGCCAACTGCCTGCTTGCTGGACTTCCCAACTCTTCCCTCCACAAGCCGCAGACTATTCAAAACGCTGCAGCTTGTGTCCTCTTCCGCACCAGGATCTGCGAACCAATCACCCGCGTTCTTGCCTGGCTCCACTGACTCCCCATCCCTCAGAGAATCAAGAACAAAACCCTCGTTCTCACTTTCAAGGCCCCCCATATCAGCCTGTCCACTCCCTCTGCTCGGCAGACACTGGCCTGCTTCAGGTCCCCCGGACTTCCTGCCCCACCATTGGTGGTCGGGCATTCAGCATCTCTGCCCCCACACTCTGGAACTCTATCCTGCAATCCCTCCGCCTCAGCCCCTCTCTTGCCTCCTTCAAGTCCCGTCTAAAGATCTTCCTCTTCGACCATGCCTTTGGACACCCTCCCACCCTCACCCCCTCTGCCCTCCACCCCTCCTGACCTCAACTCCCAGTTCGGGTCCAAAAACTCCTGACTGTCCAGCGCCCTGTGACATCTTCACCACAAGCCAAGCAAGTCAGCTGACTGGATCACCTCTCAGGCAGAGCAAGGGCTGAGTCTGGTGACTCAAGTTCTCAAGTGAGCCATGCCATCAAATGGGAAAGTGACAAGTCGAGGCTAGAGATTTCTGCGCAAGACAGTGGGGAAATCAACAGGTACTACTCTCTTACAGCTTCTTGAAGTCATTTTGGCACAGGTCAAATCACCACTCAGAGGGCAAATGTCTGGGAATTTCAAAGCAGGTTTAATTTTTTTTTTAAAACTACACATTATAGCAAAAAAACTGCACTAGTGATAACATTGAATATCTGCTGAAAACTGTAGTCTTTGAGAAGTTCTTGTACAACTTCCAAACCTAATACTCAGCTTAAAAAGTTATCATAATAAATTAGAGTGAGAACACCAAAAGAACATTTTAATAAAAGGTTAAGTTAACGAAAGACAAAGTAATAGACACGAGCACCTCAACAATAATCATTAATAATAATAATAACCAGGCAATACTAATAATAACAACACATTAATAATAACCAGGCAATACTACTAACACACTGTATCACTTAGTGGTGAGCTGTGGATTTGTGCCCACATCCTCTCCATGCATTACATTCCTGTTCTCAGCCGTTAAACTGTGGGTAGGTGCTGATCACAAACCAGGCAGCTTGGCTCCCCAGAGGGAGATTAAATCAAACAGTCTCTGTACAGAACTTTTCATGCCCCTCCCAGTGGCAGCTCCTCTGAGGCCTGTGAACAAGTCATTTGTGGAAGCTACATGACGTGGGAAATCACAAAGGGGAGGAGAAAAGACACGACTGAGCAGATCTCACCTTCAAATAAATATACCGTTGGAATTTAATGTTGAATCAGCTGTAATATCACTTGATGAACTCTTAACGTTCCTGGTTACCAAGAAAGGAGAAGAGAAGATGTATTTGTGGGTTAAGCATTTCTTTTTACATTTTGGTCCACCACAAAGTTAGCTTTGCTGACCAGTTTTTAGGTTACTGATTCTTGATTACTGCACTCAGTAATGCCACACAGTGGGTGAGTGAGCTCTGGTACACTTAAAGTTATAATTAGGAGATTGTGGATATAGATAGAAGCTGCAATGTTCCCTCGAGGATTTACTTGTCAAGTCAAACAACTCATTTTCCAACTCACACAGTGGCCTCCTGTATCCTGTAGATTAATATAGAAGTAGTGCCACCAGTGAACAGTATGATGATTTACTTTCAAAAGTTTGAGCAAAATTGAAGAATTTTAATGGGGATATGCAAATAAAATTCAAATATATTCAATAAACACCTCCAAAAGTGGCAGCCTAATAATAGCTGTTTTATATATTGTTTTCAAATCTCTGTACAGGGCTTTAACCCAAAGAATGACTTTTCACTGAGTCCTGTAGCTTAGTGGTTAGAGCACTCGTTTTGCAAGCGAGAGACCTGAGTTCAATTCCAGGCAGAGGGCGAAACCTTGGGCAAGTTTCCTTACTCCACACGCCTAATAATAATCCCTCCAAAAAAACCCAAAACAATAATTAAATTGGTCATTTTCAATCTACGACTGTTTGTGGGACACAGCTGTGCGCAATTGGCTGCCGCGTTCGCCCACAAATACACAGTCAATTCACTTTACAGTGCGATCTGTGAAGCGCTTTCGGATGTCCTCCCGACGCGAAAAGCGCGACATCAAAAACGCAAGGATTACTATTGCAAGGATTATTCTGCAGTGCTTCTAAAGATCATCAACTGCTGTAAGGCTGGAGAGATACAGACAACGAAATATAGTAACAGGCTTGAGGGGCTGCTGCCCACAAACATTACATGAAAAGTGCAGAGATGAAATCTCAATCGATCCAACTTGTGAAGCAAAAAAGGTACCACAGGTGCGATAAGATTGAGGCAGGACATCTTCGTTGTGGACACCAAAAGGCTGACCCCCTCCCCAGTGTGGCATATGCATCGCCTGAACCGGTGCACAGCTGTGTCCAGGTCTCCCCCAGTGGTGCAGACTCCCGAAACAAAGTTCTGTAGTGCACTGACTTCCATTTACTCAGAGTCCAAGTGTTACAGAACTTTGTCTTGAAAGACTAAACTCTGAATTCACACCTTGGGGACGAAACTGCTGCCGTTTCCCGAAGCTGTACGGGGTGGGGGTGGGGTGGGGGTGGGGGGGTTGGGGGGGTGGGGGGGAGAAAAAAAACCAGAGGCCGTCTGACATAACGTGGACGAGTGTACGATGGCGCTGACGGAGAGCATTGCGTTTCTAAAATTGTTGGTACATTTTCAGCGACCGTTCAAATCGACATTTTTCACACACCGGGAAATGTAAAGTCTGCTCTGCAGTCACTTCGTGCGGAATACTAACGTTAATCCATCACAAATATAACTTTTTTATATATATATATATATATATACACACACACGACGCAGTCGCTGTGCCTCTTACAGTACCGGGGGTTGACGTCCCGACAGATTTTGCGCTTTCACACACAAAGTTTGTCTCACGTTTTGCAGTTTTCAGCTTAAAAAAGCAGTACATCACAACTGAAGTTGCGGCTCTGAGCAGCGCGGACTGAACCCGAGTTACAGTCACTGCGAACCACAACATTTACAATCGGTTTAAAACATATGGTCCATCCTCGTGCAAACTCCCCCCTCCTCAACCCCCCCCACTCCCCTCCTCAACCCCCCCTCCTCAACCCCCCCCTCCTCCCCTCCTCGACCCCCCACTCAAACCCCCCACTCCCCTCCTCGACCCCCCACTCCCCTCCTCGACCCCCCACTCCCCTCCTCGATCCCCCCCACTCCCCTCCTCGACCCCCACTCCCCTCCTCGACCCCCCCACTCCCCTCCTCGACCCCCCCACTCCCCTCCTCGACCCCCCACTCCCCTCCTCGATCCCCCCCACTCCCCTCCTCGACCCCCCACTCCCCTCCTCGACCCCCACTCCCCTCCTCGACCCCCCCCACTCCCCTCCTCGACCCCCCCACTCCCCTCCTCGACCCCCCCACTCCCCTCCTCGACCCCCCACTCCCCTCCTCGACCCCCCACTCCCCTCCTCGACCCCCCACTCCCCTCCTCGACCCCCCCCCCCCCACCCCTTCCACAAGCTCTGGGGAAAAAAAGCACCCACATGTAATGTGCCGATCTCACTCGAGACGCTCCGAGGAAACCTACCAAAGTGAAAGATTTAGGAGGAAGAAGAGGAGGAGGAGGAAGAGGAGGAGGAGGAGGGTAACCCTGACGTTTCGCAAATGCTCCTCCGTGGCCGTGGCCGTGGCCGTGGCTAAGGCAAAGGCAAAGGCAAAGGCAAAGAGTGGAAGGAAGGAATTGGAAGGAAAACCCCGTTTTGCAAACTCAGCCGAGCAGCCGCTCTCCTCCGGTGGGTGAGTGGAGTGAAGTGGAGTGGAGTGAAGTGAAGGGAGTGCGTCGCTGCCACATCGCCGGGGTCTGCATTGAGAGGGCGATGTTCTGGCCGCTGCCCGGTTGGCTGTGCGGGGGGTTGGGGAGGGCGCGGGGGGTTGGGGAGGGCGCGGGGGGGTTGGGGAGGGCGCGGGGGGTTGGGGAGGGCGCGGGGGGGTTGGGGAGGGCGCGGGGGGTTGGGGAGGGCGCGGGGGGTTGGGGAGGGCGCGGGGGGTGCCCCACTGCTGAAGGCTCCCCCACCAGCACCCACACCCCACACCCCACCCACACCCCGTGCAATCCCCCCCCTGCCCGGCCCCCCCCGGCCCGGCCCCGGACAGCCCTCCCCAGACGGCCCCACACGCCACTTCCATCTTGACTTTTGCCGACGTGGAAAAATTTGGGGTTTGGGGACGAACCCGACGCTCATTGGCTGCCGCCCGCCGAGGTCGGAGGTTGTGCCTGGCAATGTTTGCTGGCGGCCCGCAGTGAGAGGGGAGGGGAGGGGGATGGAGAGGGATGGGAGGGGGATGGAGAGGGAGGGGATGGGGGAGGGAGGGGAGGGGGAGGGGAGGGGAGGGGAGGGGGATGGAGAGGGAGAGGGAGGGGGATGGGAGGGGAGGGGATGGGGATGGAGAGGGAGGGGATGGGGAGGGAGGGGGGGGATGGAGAGGGAGGGATGGGAGGGGAGGGGGATGGAGAGGGAGGGGATGGGGATGGGAGGGAGGGGATGGGGATGGAGGGGGAGGGGATGGGAGGAGGGGAGGGATGGGGATGGAGGGGAGGGGATGGAGAGGGAGGGGATGGGGAGGGAGGGGATGGGAATGGAGGGGAGGGGATGGGGAGGGAGGGGATGGGGAGGGAGGGGGAGGGGAGGGAGGGGGATGGGGAGGGAGGGGATGGGGAGGGAGGGGATGGGGATGGGGATGGGGAGGGAGAGGGAGGGGATGGGGATGGAGAGGGAGGGGATGGGGATGGGGAGGGAGGTCACCGCACTATGGCTTCTCTCACGCTTTGCTCACCTCCCCTCTCCCTCTCCCTCTCCCCCCCCTTTCTTTTTTTCTCTCTGCATCGTTTCGCTGTCTGCCCACCGACGCCCGTCGCTGCGCTCCGCAGCGGCACGCACGCACGCCTTCGGGACGGGGCCACCAGCGCGGTGAGGCGCAAGATCGAACCCAAGGATTATTCGGACGTGACTCTTTTTTTTGGGGGGGCGGGGAAAGAAAATAAAAGCCCATCCTCCGCTGCTGCTCGGGTTCGGGCGGTCACGTGGAGAGCCCGGTGTGATGAAAGCCGGCCTCACAGAGCGGGAAGGTTCCGGGTTCCCCAACCCTGGTTAGTGCTGAGTCAACTAAACTCAGACAGGGCATCACTACAACTTGCCGGATTGTGTCAAGGCCAGTGACTGGGAATCCCTTCCCTCAGTGACCGGGACTTGGAGAGAGAGGGATTCTTTCCATTCAGCTCCTGTTAACTCTGCATAGCTAAACTGCAACAGGTAGGGTGTTCCTACCTGGACAAGCAGCGGGAAGTTTGCCAGACAGTGCTCATGTAGGTGAGCAATGTATTTTTAGTTGGTTAAAACTTAGCAGTTCCCAAACACTTGGCTCTTGCCAACCTGCATTTATTATCGTATTATTACTATAATATACTATAACAATATGCAAACGCCCTGCTTGTCGGCCTCCCCAACTCCTCCCTCCATAGACCATCCAGAACTCTGCAGCCTGTGTGCTCTCCCGCACCAGGCTCTGTGACCCCACCACCCCCATGCTCGCCCGACTCCAATGGCTTCCCATCACACAGAGGATACAGTTCAAGATCCTGGTCCTCACCCTCAAAGCCCTCCATGGTCTTGCTCCCCCCACCTCTGTGACTTCCTATCCTCTTACCATCTGGCCCACTCCTTCCACTCAGTGGGCTCCAGCCTGCTTCACATCCCCCTTCCTTACTTGCCCCACTATTGGGGGGCAGGCCTTCTGCCACTCTGCCCCCACCCTCTAGAACTCCATCCCGCAATCCCTCCGTCTCACCCCTTCGCTTGCCTCCTTCCAAGACCCATCTCAAGACCCTCCTCTTCGACCGTGCTTTCGATCACCCTGCTTCCCTACCCCCCCCACCTCTGCCCTCCATCCTCCCCGATCCTGACCCCCAGCTTTATATGTCCAGCGCCTTGGGACATCCTCCCGACGTGAAAGGCTCTATACAAATGTAATTTTGTTGTTGCTGTTGTTGCAGTTAATACTTGTGGGATTAGATAAACTGGGTGCATGGCTCTCAGGAGAGAATCTTTATTGCATTCCAGACATGTAAATTGCTGTGTATATGTGATGTATGTAAAACTCTCAATCTATACTTAAGCATTGTTATGGATTTCTTTCTGAATGTGTTCCTGTTTTAAAGTGGATGTATAAAGAAGGTTAAGTGAGGGAAGAATTGGGTTCAATTATTGATCCCCCCTTGGCAGTGGAAGAGCCTGCATTCACTACCTACCTGCCTGCCTGAAGAATGGCCACTTTGGCAAGGCACAAGAGCGAGTCCAGTCCTCATGGAGCAAACCGAGTGTCATGAAGTCTGCAGTGCAAGCTTGGTAAACTTTTAAAAGTTCAACAAACTAAATGAAGACTAGGCTTTATGCTTGGGTGTTGTATAATAATAATGCTTGCATTTGAAACAGCACTTTTGATATCAGGATTAAGTCTCTAAACTTCAACTTTGATTTTTCTAGATTAACTGCTGGTATTACATAATGTAACTCTCAATTTAGTGTCAATTCACTAAGAGCTAAACTCACTCATTTTGGATCAAAATGTAGTTTATTTATAAGCACAGCTCCAAATGTTTTGATGGTCTTGAATTTGTGATCTTTTTGATTAACTTTCACACTTTATTGTTTCTCTAATGATGTCGATGACATAATATCACTAAGGCTTCAGAAGACACAAATTTAAAAATTAGGAAGTTAAGATGAAGAAGGAAAGTCAGGCCAAAGAAACACAGTGAAACTGATAACTCGTCACCCCAAGGGAAATAGCTCAAATGACAACTCGGAGTTGAGTTATCCGAAGTATCATTTCTATTAGCCATCCTATATAAATGAACCACTCTGTGGCAATGCTTTATTTAATAATCAGTATGGCCACTGATGCATAAACATTTTATCATGCAATATGTATATATGCTGTATCAGACAGTGAAGACATTGATTTGAATACCCAATACAATGGCATAAGATATTTAATTGAATATAAAATTTTCTTTAGATATTGTTATCTCCCACCAAACGTTTGTGCAGGTACATTTTTTTTATAAATTCAAAATGCTTGCAAAAGTGCACAAATGTAAGAAACTGGATAACTCAATCCATGACTGTTTGTGTTTTGCCCACAATATATCCAGTCAATTCACTTCACAGTATATCCTGTGAAGCTCTTCGAGACGTCTCACAGATGTGATAAGGCAACAACAACAACAACAAAATTACATTTATAGCGCGCCTTTCACATCGGGAGGACGTCCCAAAGCTCTGAACAGTCAGGTGGTGGGAGGGGGGGTGATGTAGGGGTGAGGGAAGGCAGAGAGGTGGGAGGGAGACCAAAGGCACTGTCGAAGAGAAAGGTCTGGAGACCGACCTTGAAGGAGGCAAGGGAGGAAGTGAGGCAAACGGACCGTGGGATGGAGTTCCAGAGTGTGGGGGCAGAGAGGCTGAAAGTCGGGCGGAAGACATGGAGCAGGCCGGAGCCCGGTAAACGGAGGGAGCCGGCAGGCTCATAGGGAGACAGCAGGTCAGAGGTAGGAGGGGGCAAGGCCATGGATGGCTTTAAAGGTAAGGACGAGGATCTTGAACTCGATCCTCTGGGGGATGGGGAGCCAGTGGAGTTGGGCGAGGGTGGAAGTGATGGGGTTACGGAGCCTGGTGCGTGAGAGTACACAAGCTGCAGAGTTTTGAATGATCTGCAGCTTGTGAAGGCACTTTATCAAATGCAAGTATTATTATCACAGACGCATACAGGATACTGTTAGAGTAATTGGTATACATCGACTGCATGGATATATAAATTACAAACAAGCTGATAATATAATGCACAGTAAAATTGACCACAGATACAAAATGATCTTATCTTTGTTTGCTATTCAAACATTAAATGTAGTCCTGGGCACTTTATACTTTGTTGAAACTCGATTTGCTTTGTGTATTGACGAGTTGTCAGAAGTATTCTACATGGAAACATTGTGCTAAAAGTGTGAAACCTGATGATTTATGAAATATCCAGAGTGACTAGTTATCAAAGGATCATAATTAACATTTCTTACCGGAAATAGCTGTGATATCGAGTGAGTAACGTGTTATTTGGGGTTGACGACTTATCCTAGGGTTGAGTTATCAGAGTTTCACTATGGTACAGTTGGTAGCAATTGCAACAAATTCAGACGTCTCGCAAATTTGATGAGGAAATTATATTGGATTGGTATAGGTCAGATTTTCATTTATCTATTCTACGCTGTTCCAACCCTAATTCACCTGGTTACGATTTGCTAACAAGTGGAAACAGCTTGTTTATGCTAACCTTATCAAACCCTTTTATAATTTTAAACACTTTGATTAGCATTTATTACTCTTAAACATCTCTTCTCTAGTTAAAAAAGGCCTAAACTATCCAGTCGATCCTGATAGCAGTAACCTGTCAGGCCTGGTATCATCCTAGTAAACCTATGCTGTACTTTCTTCAACAATATTACTGAATATCCTTTTTGTAGTGTAGTAATCAGAAGTGAACCCAATACTCGAAATGTGGTGTAACCAAGGTTTTATATAAATCGAGTACACCACTGGACAGTGGTATACTGAGATGGTAAAACCAACCAAATGCTCTGGGATGCTGCCCAACGAGAAGGGCGCTATATAAATGCAGGTTGTTGTTGTTAATTCAAGCAAGAAATAGTAATGTGAAGTTTAGCTTTGAAATAAATAACCGAGACAGCTCATCTTGTACCATCTCAGTTTACCACTGTCCAGTGGTGTATTCCATTTATATAAAACCTTGGATAAGCCACATTTCGAGTATTGTGTCTGATTTTGAAGTGAAACTGGTGTGGTGCTGGAACCTGGTTGGGTGGGGAGGTAATGTATATTCAGTGTCTTAGCCCCGAAATTCCACTTGGTCTTAGTTTATAAGGCTATTTGCCCTCAATATTTTAGATTGCACAAAATTGTAAAAAAAAATCACAGAGCAGTGGGATTTGTGAGCCTGTGCAGGTTTAATGGGCCAAATGGCCTTCTGCGCAGTATAGTTTTGGAGAAAGGACAGATTAGGGTCAAACAAGACACCCAGGTTCCTGAGTGGCTTAGTGAGGTTGAGTGTGCAGCCGTGGAGGCTGATGCTGTCAGCGCCTGAGGTGCGGAGGCGCTGGCGCGAGCCAATCAGGAGGGCCTCGGTCTTGCTGATGTTGAGTTGGAGAAAGTTGGCCCTCGTCCAGGACTTGATGTCGGACAGGCAGTCGGTCAGGACGCCAGTAGTCCTGGAGTTCAGGGTGGAGGCAGAGAGGTAGAGTTGGATGTCAACTGCATACACGTGGAAATTTACCTCATGTCTGAGGATGATGTCACCAAGGCGGAGCATGTAGAGGGTGAAGAGGAGGGGACAGAGGACAGAGCCCTGAGGAACACCGCACGAGATGGTGCACGGGCTGGAGGAGAAGCCGTTTGCTGCGACGAAGTGGAGGCGGTGCGAAAGGTAGGACCTGAACCAGTCAAGGACAGAACCTTGAAGGTTGAGGTGGGAGGAGAGGCGGTGGAGGAGGATTGAGTGGTCCACGGTGTCAAAGGCGGCGGAGAGGTCGAGGAGGCAGAAGGAGCCCTGGTCACACATGGTCAGGATCTCATTTGTGACCTTGACCAGAGCAGTTTCCGTGGGCAGCATGGAAACCTGATTGGAGGGGGTCATGGAGGGAATGAGAGGAGAGGAAAGAGCGAAGCTGGGAGGCAATGGCTCTCTCAAGGGCCTTGGATAGGAAAGAAAGATTTGAGATGGGCTGGTAGCTAGATAGCTGCGATGGGTCGAGGGAAAGTTTCTTCAAGGGGGGAGATTGTGGCTGTCTTGAGGGGGGAAGGAACAGTGCCAGATGACAGGGAGAGGTTAATGATGTTGGCAAGTAGTGGGGCAAGGAGGTGGAGCTGGGATTTAAGTAGGGGTGGGGATGGGGTCCAGGTGGTGGGCTTCATGGAGGTTATGGTGGTGAAGACAGAGGAGGGGTTGACAGGTTCAAAGATGTGGAAGGAGGGATGGGTAATTGTCGGATGGGTAATTGTGTGGGGTGGGGGTAGGGAGGGGTGGAAGTTGGGAGGGCAGTGGCAGCTGAGCAGATTCCCTTAATTTTGAACTCGAGGAAGTCCAGCATTTTCCCACAGTGAGAGTCAGAGGAAAGAATCGGCAAGGCATGGCGGGGAGGGCGGAGGAGCCGGTTGGTGGTGGAGAACAGGAGCCTGGGTTGGCCTTCACCTCCAGGATTAACCTGGAATAGGAGGATGATTTGGTTGAGGTGAGAGCGGAGTGGTAGTTCTTGATGTGGTCCAGCCAGATGTGGTGGTGGACCATTAAGCCGGATTTGAGCCAAGTGGGTTTGGCAGCCCACTTCTGGCCCTTAAGCGAGCAGAGGTGGCTGGTGAACCAGGGTGAGGATCGGGAATAGGAGGCAGTTCGGGAGGTGAGGGGGGCAAGGACGTCGAGTGTGGTCGAGAGGGTGCTGTGGAGAAGAGTAAGCGCACCAAGTGGGTTGGTGCGAGAGGTGGGCCAGAGGGGGAGGAGTTCAGAGGACTCCAGGGCAGCAGAGAGGGATTGCGGGGAGATCTTCTTCCACGGGCGGTGGAAGATGGTGGTTGGTTTGGAGGCAGTGGGGAGAGGGATATGGGAGTTGAGGGAGATGAAATGGTGATCAGGTTGGAGGGCTAGGTTGGAGTAGTGCAGAAGATCAAGGCTAGAGAGATAAGATGGAAAATGGAAGGCAATGTTGAATTGCTGAACTATTGCAAACTTCAGTTATGCCAATTTTATATTGTGGCACTAAACTGAAGGCAATATCAGTTCACGCAGTGACACTTTTATAAGTCCCCAACTCTTCCAAAGGGAGCTGCAGCAACTTACAACAAAATGGCATTCCACACATGAGTAAATAACTGGAGGTGATTATTTAAGTAGTGAGTTGACAGCAGACACTTGTGTGAACTCACACCATAATTAGACATTGATTTCTGTGTTCTCTACAGAAACAGTGGTAGCAGAGGTCAGGTCATGCAGTCAATTCACTTTACAGTATATTCTGTGAAGCGCTTTGAGACGTCTACAAGATGTGGAAAACGCTATATCAAAATGCAAGGATTATTATTATTATAAATATTAGGGACTTTGATACTGACTTCATACCAGTCTTGTTATTGTTATTTCATTATCACCGATTTCAAAAATAATCTAATCGTTTTGCACAAGGGCATCTGACATCAATGTGAAACAACGAAGATTGTGTCAAATGTTCACACATGCGCAGATGTAATTGGTCTTAGTGCATTATTGATTGCTTTTCATTAAGTAGTTAATCTCTAATTGCAGGCAATGAGAAATCTGACTCAGAAAATTGTTCTTCCAAATCTGGTGTTGAAAAATCCAAATGTTTTTCTTTACCAATTGCCTCCAGGGGTGGACATGTCTCTGCAGACAAACTCATAATATAAGATTAGTATTATCTCATCTTTGGGAATTCTTCAGCTTGAATGCTGACTAATATATTTAAATCTTACCTTTAAATATTTATAAAGCACGCACCTCGCAAGCGAGAGGACCTAGGGTCAATTCCTGGGTGGGGCAAAACCTTAGGCAAGTTTCCTTACTCCACACGCCTCTGTTTACCTAGCAGTAAGCAGAAACCCAATTGTTAGTCGATTAGTGGATTGCTTTCCGGGGTGAACAATCCCTCAAAAATAATAATACTGATAATTTGGTCACACAATCCACAATTGTTTGTGGGACACTGCTGGGCGCAATTGGCTGCCACGTTTTGGCCACAAAACACAGTCGTTCCACTTTATCCTGTGAAGTGCTTTGAGACGTCACAATGATGTGATAAGGCGTTATATCCAATGCAAGGATTAATATTATTATCTTTAACTTTATTTCCCGTCTTCTTTTTCTTTGAACCTCACTGATATTTCACACTTTCAAACATTTTCTAAACCTAAATCAGAAGCAAATTATTTTGGGATTATACTCCCACAGAAAATAATAGTATTACTATATTATTAGTACTAGTATTAAACAGTAGTAATGGAAACTGTCCTGTGATATTAAACAATTATCCATCAGTTTTATCCTTCTGTTGAATACTGAATGGTGATTCAGTGGTGTCTGTTTGGACTCACAAAGAAACTACATGCTGAGAAAAAAAATGATTGAGGCCATAGTTTATCCTACTGTAACTTTGCAAAACTAAAATTGGTAAATTTACAAACCACTGGCGAATGGGATACATTTGCCCACCAAGAATCGCAAGCTCACTGAAAGTTTTGCTTAGCCGATAATTTGAATACTGCCTCCACATTTTCACAAGATTGTTTTCAAGCCTCCACTAGTTTTCAATTGAAAGTTAATTGGTCCTGAAAGCTTATTATTTGGCTTTTCATTCCCTCTTTTCAGTAGTTTTGTTCAAAAACCTGCTTTTCAGGTTAAGTGAGATGACTTCCTATCATTTGAATTTCTCAAAATTGTTAACAGTGTTTGAATATCCCGAGTCTGCTGTTGACTACACTTCTTACTTTATGCAACATATTTCAGTCAAAACATCTTCATTTTTATTAGTCTTCCAGAAGCAATTTTGAAGCATTTAACAATCTGTACTGGCGCTGACAGCATCAGCATCCAAGGCTGCACTCTCAACCTCTCAAAGCCAGTCAGGAACCTCGGCGTTCTGTTCGACCCTGAGCTGTCCTTTCCCCCTCATATCCGCGCCACAACTGGCACTGCCTTCCATCACCTCCGGAACATCGCCAGACTACGGCATTACCTCACCCCTCACGCTGCTGAAACTCTGGTCCACGCCTTTGTCACCTCAAGGCTGGACTATGGGAACTCTCTCCTCGCCGGCCTTCCCGCCACCTCCCTCCACAAGCTGCAGGTCATTCAGAACTCTGCAGCTCGTGTACTGTCCCGCACCAGGCTTCGGGACCACATCACTCCCACCCTCGCTCGCCTCCACTGGCTCCCCATCCCCCAGAGGATCGAATTCAAGATCCTCATCCTCACCTACAAGGCCATTCACGGCCTCGCTCCCTCCTACCTCTCCGACCTACTATCCCCCTACCTACCTGCCCGTACCCTCCGTTCCTCTGGCTCCGGTCTGCTCCACATCCTCCGCCCCAACCGCCCTACCATCGGTGGCCGGGCCTTCAGACTCTCAGCCCCGAGGCTTTGGAACTTCATCCCCCAGTGCCTTCGCCGCCTCCTCCCTTTCCTCCTTCAAGGCCGGTCTCAAGACCTTTCTCTTTGACTGTGCCTTCAGCTCTCCTCTCTACTCTCTACCCCCTCCTCGCTCCCTCCCTTCCCTCACCCTGACCATTTCCCTCCTGCTCGGGTCCTGACCCAACTGTACAGCGCCTTGGGTCGTCCTCCCGACGTGAAAGGCGCTCTATAAATGGAATCTTGTTGTTGTTGTTGTACAAATTTGCCTCTGGCAGGAAATCGAGGCA
Source organism: Callorhinchus milii (assembly GCF_018977255.1). Classification (NCBI taxonomy): domain Eukaryota; kingdom Metazoa; phylum Chordata; class Chondrichthyes; order Chimaeriformes; family Callorhinchidae; genus Callorhinchus; species Callorhinchus milii. The sequence goes on along the minus strand of NW_024704743.1, from coordinate 48,731,706 downwards.
GATCTTTTGCCAATGATGTTTCTGAGATGCCAGAAGTTTTTTTTGACACTGTAATAGCTTCTAAAGGGAGTGCAGATTGGGAACTCAATTACACTTTTCCAAGAGAGGTATCACATGATTTCTCAGATATTGAAGTCTGTTCTATTAATGCAAGATATATTTTAGACTTTTCATTTCTCCATCCAAAACACACAGAGTTCAATTGAACAGCGTATGTGATATTTAGAACGCTTTGTACCAGATAATACTCAGAATAGTAAGTATCCCACCGCTTGGTAGTTGAATGTCAAAATCCATGAATTGGACATCCAATATTCAGCTACACAGAGTTCTCACTCCTGTTAACCGTGCAATCAAAGCCCTATTGAGTAGGGTGGTCCTAGCTCGGTTCCAAAACTCTGTCTGCCCAGCGCCTTGGGACATCCTCCCGACGTGAAAGGCGCTATACAAATGTAATTTTGTTGTTGTTCATGCAGGACATAGCGCCTCATCAGGTCTTTGAAACGTCTCAAAGTACTTCACAGAATATGCTGTAAAGTGAATTGACTGTATATTTTGTAGGCGAAACGTATAAAGCTCTCAGCGCAATTTGTTTCTAAGCATGGTAGTGGGTTTCCGCATGTGTCCGGCATCCAGATAACCCCCTCCATAAAATGCCCAAGGTGAAGAACAGTAATTTCATGTTCAAATGGTGCTGAAGCCCATTTAAATTTTGTTTTTGTAATTTTCACTGTTATCAGAATCCATTACTGCACTTTATTTCACTGTAAGCGGTTATCTTGTATGTGGCTTGGAAACCACCTGGATTTGTAAGTGGCTGCTGGTCAAGTTCCATACCTCCATCGAATGGAACCATTGCTCAACCTGCAGACAGGAAAATGGTGACAATGCTGTCACTCATTTCATGCTGAGCTGTGTTGTCTACCAGGAAGTTCTCAGGGAATTGCTGGTAACTGCTCTTCACCTAGTGAGCACTCAAACTTGTCAGACGTCAAATGATCAACTAATGATTATTCTTATTTTTTTTCTTTTATTCTTATTTTCTCTCTTGAGCAGGAGTAGGCCATTCGGCCCTTCGAGCCTGCCCCGCCATTCAATCATGGCTGATCTTCTAATCTAACTCCAGCTAATAACCTGACCCTGCCTTATCCCCATATCGCTTAATCCCTTTTGCAAAACAATTATCCTCCTTGGTGGAAGGTAAGCAGGTCTCTTTGGAACTGAACTGGCTCCAAGGTGATATGTTTGGCAAGGGAACGCTGGAATTGAGCAACCTGGTTTCTGAAAACATTTATTTTTTCATACAATAATGCAAGAACATTCCACAATCATGAAACAAGTACATATACGGAATATTAATAATCCTCACTTTAGTACAGTGCCTATCATGTCGAAAGGATGCCCCAAAGCGTTTCACATGATATACTGTAAAGTGCAGTGCCTGTGTGTTTTGAGGGTGAACATGGCAGTTAATTTTGCACACAGCAATATCTCACAAAGAGCTATGAAGTGAATGGTTGTTGGCTAGGAGAAACTCCCATCTCTTTTTGAATAGTGCCCTGGATCTTTAACGTCTACCTGAACAGACAGATGGGTCTTAATAATAATAATAATAATCCTTGCATTTGATATAGCGCTTTTCACGTCGGGAGGACGTCCCAAAGCGCTTCACAGAACACACTGTAAAGTGAATTGACTGTATATTTGTGGGCGAACGCGGCAGCCAATTGCGCACAGCAATGTCCCACAAACAGTCGTAGATTGAAAATGACCAATTTATTATTGTTTTTTTTGGTTTTGGAGGGATTATTATAAATTATTATAATAATATTTAATGTCTCATCTGAAAGATGGCACCTCCAACGATCAGCACAGCCCCAGCAGTGCATTGGAGTGTCATCTTAGAGTATACGTTTAGAAGTACACCGGAATTGAACATTTTCTTACAGGAACTTAACATTTAAAGAAAAACTCCCCTAGCAAAAAATAACCTTTTTTTAAAAAAAATTGACCTTGCAGATGGAAAAAATGTTTAATATAAAAATTAAAAAGTGGAACTGAAAAATAAATTATGGTATTTAGTGAACTTTTTAGATCAATAAATAAATTTTAAAAAAAAGGAAATGAAAAAGATGAGTGAATCAAAATGACACATCCATAGATGACATTAAATAAAATATAAAAATGGCAAAAGGAAATACACCTTAAATGGTAACATTTTAAAGAGAATAGAGGAGCTAAGGAAGCTCAGTATGCAGACATGCAGATCATTAAGGTGAATAAGTCCATAAAAAAGGCAAACAAAACGCTTGGATTTAAATCGAGAGCATTAATCCAAAAGGAAGGAGATCATTGAAGATCTCCCTCACTTACCACGTCTTATTTCCATCCACCAAACCTTCCACTACCTGCTTTTGCTACTGGAAAAAGCTCCCCCCTAAGTCCCTTACTAATGACCTCTGATTCCTCGGACCTTGTCTCCCTCTGGCTGTCCACCTGCAGTGATCTTAATGCAGCAATGAATCTGCTAAACAATCTCCTCCACCTTCAACTCACTTGCTCCCCAGAAGTCCAGGACCATCTCCCACTCCACCTGCTCCCCTTGTACAACAGCAACCTTTAAATAACAATTCTTGTGCCCTTAAATCCCAACAGCCTGTGCACTCGAGTTCAGATGGCGCAAAAGTACCCTCACAGTCAACCGCAAGATCTAGCTCAAACATCTTAGGTCTCTGGGTATGTTGTGAAGTGGAGTGTCTAGGTATGGTGGGCGTCTCTGGGGAATGTATGGGCGTGTCTGCGGAGTGTCTAGGTGTATGGGGTGTCTGGGGTGTGTCTAGATATAGAGGGGGGGGTTTCTGCACAGCATCTAGGTGTCAGAGAGGGACTCTGTGGGGGTCTAGGTGTGGTGGTTGGGTCTCTGTGTGTGTCGTCTCTGTGGTGAGGGGAGTGCCTCTGGGGGTGTTTGTGTTTAGGTGTGTGTGTGGTGGGGGTGTCTCCAGCGGCTTCCGTCTATCCTAGGCACTCTACTTTTCAATATCTGTATATTCCCCCTCGGTGACATCATCTGCAGACATGGGGTCCACTTCCACATCTATGCGGATGACACCCAACTCTATCTCTTTGCCTCCACCCTGAATTCCAGGACCACTGCTGTCCTCACAGACGGCCTGTCGGACATCAAGTCCTGGATGAGAGCTAACTTCCTGCGGTTGAATGTCAACAAGACCGAGGCCCTCTGCTTGGCTCCCATTGGCTCCCGTGCATCCATGGAGGGAGATGCTGTCAGCGTCTCATACCTCGGGTGCTGATAGCATCTCCCTCCATGGATGCACTCCAAATCTCACAGAGCCAATATGGAACCTCGGTGTCCTGTTCAACCCTCACTGTCCTTCATACCCCACATCCATGCCAAGACCCGCTCCTCTGCCTTTCCCCACCTCCGCAACACTCACCGCAGGCCTGGCGAGATCCTCATACACACATTTGTAACATCCAGGCTCGACTATGCAAACTCCCTGCTTGTCAGCCTCCCCAACTTCTCCCTTCATAGGCTTCAGATCATCCAGAACACTGCAGCCCATGTCCTCTTCCGTACCAGGCTCCACGACCCTATCACTCGCCTCCACTGGGTTCCCATCACAGAGAATAAAGTTCAAGATCCTGGTCCTCACTTTCAAAGCCCTCCATGGCCTTGCTCTCCCCTACCTCTGTGACCCCCTAATCCCCTACTACCCTGCCCGCTCCCTCCACTCAGCGGGCTCCAGCCTGCTTCACGTCCCCGCACCTCGACTGCCCCATCATTGGCGGGCGGGTCTTCATCCACTGTGCCCCCAGCCTCTGGAACCCCATCCTGCAGGCTCTCCTGGGGGGCAGGCTGGGGGGGGCAGGCTGGGGGGGGGGGCAGGCTGGGGGGGGCAGACTGGGTGGGGGGGGGCAGGCTGGGGGGGGGGCAGGCTGGGTGGGGGGGGCAGGCTGGGTGGGGGGGGCAGGCTGGGTGGGGGGGGCAGGCTGGGTGGGGGGGGGGCAGGCTGGGTGGGGGGGCAGGCTGGGTGGGGGGGGCAGGCTGGGGGGGGGGCAGGCTGGGGGGGGGGCAGGCTGGGGGGGGGGCAGGCTGGGGGGGGGGCAGGCTGGGGGGGGCAGGCTGGGGGGGGGCAGGCTGGGTGGGGGGGCAGGCTGGGGGGGGGGGGCAGGCTGGGGGGGGGCAGGCTGGGGGGGGGGGGCAGGCTGGGTGGGGGGGGGCAGGCTGGGTGGGGGGGGGGGGCAGGCTGGGTGGGGGGGGGGCAGGCTGGGGGGGGGGGGGCAGGCTGGGTGGGGGGGGCAGGCTGGGGGGGGGGCAGGCTGGGTGGGGGGGGGGCAGGCTGGGTGGGGGGGGGGCAGGCTGGGTGGGGGGGGGCAGGCTTGGGTGGGGGGGGGGCAGGTGGGTGGGGGGGGGCAGGATGGGTGGGGGGGGGGGCAGGCTGGGGGGGGGGCAGGCTGGGTGGGGGGGGGGCAGGCTGGGTGGGGGGGGGGGCAGGCTGGGGGGGGGGCAGGCTGGGGGGGGGGGACAGGCTGGGTGGGTGGGGGACAGGCTGGGGGGGGGAGGGGCAGGCTGGGGGGGGGGGGACAGGCTGGGTGGGTGGGGACAGGCTGGGGGGGAGGGGCAGGCTGGGGGGGGGGACAGGCTGGGTGGGTGGGGACAGGCTGGGGGGGGAGGGGCAGGCTGGGGGGGGGGGGGGAGTGCTGGAGCCGGTGACAGTTTCCGGTGACGCGCTACCAGACTAACTGCCGGAAGTCAGTAGAGAGCCGCGTGAGGCGGCGCTGCTGGTGACGGTTGGTCACTGAACAGCCGCGGCCCCGCCAGAAGCACATCAAACACTCGCTGTAACCTGACCCTCCGCTCCCGGCCTTCACATGTAAATTGTTATATACAAAAAGAAAATGTGGCGACTTCTATAGACTCCCGTGGGTGCCGGAGAGAGAGAGAGAGAGAGACACACCTGGGGCCACACTTCTGTTTCCTTCCCCAATCAATCCTCAAGTCTGTGTGTGTGTTGGGGTGTGTGTGTGTGTTGGGGTGTGTGTGAGTTGGGTGTGTGTGTGTGTTGGGGTGTGTGTGAGTGTTGGGGGGTGTGTGAGTGTTGGGGGGTGTGTGAGTTGGGTGTGTGTGTGTGTTGGGGTGTGTGTGAGTTGGGTGTGTGTGTGTGTTGGGGTGTGTGTGAGTGTTGGGGGGTGTGTGAGTGTTGGGGTTTGTGTTGGGGTGTGTGTGAGTGTTGGGTGTGTGTGTTGGGTGTGTGTGTTGGGTGTGTGTGTGTGTGTGTTGGGGGTGTGTGAGTGTTGTGTGTGTGTGTTGGGTGTGTGTGTGTGTTGGGGGGTGTGTGTGGGGGCTTTGGGGTTGGACATTTGTTGTGTATTTGGGGGTCGGATAAAAGTGCCCGTCTGTGTGAGCGCTGCCCCCCCTCCCTCTCTCTGGCCGCTGCCCCCCCCCCGCTCCCTCTCTCTGGCCGCTGCCCCCCCCTCCCTCTCTCTGGCCGCTGCCCCTCCCTCTCTCTGGCCGCTGCCCCCCCCCTCCCTCTCTCTGGCCGCTGCCCCCTCCCTCTCTCTGGCCGCTGCCCCCCCCCCCGCTCCCTCTCTCTGGCCGCTGCCCCCTCCCTCTCTCTGGCCGCTGCCCCCTCCCTATCTCTGGCCGCTGCCCCCCCCCCGCTCCCTCTCTCTGGCCGCTGCCCCCTCCCTCTCTCTGGCCGCTGCCCCCTCCCTCTCTCTGGCCGCTGCCCCCTCCCTCTCTCTGGCCGCTGCCCCCCTCCCTCTCTCTGGCCGCTGCCCCCCCCCCTCTCTCTGGCCGCTGCCCCCCCCCCCCTCTCTCTGGCCGCTGCCCCCCCCCGCTCCCTCTCTCTGGCCGCTGCCCTCCCCCCCCCGCTCCCTCTCTCTGGCCGCTGCCCCCCCCCCCCTCTCTCTGGCCGCTGCCCCCCCCCCCTCCCTCTCTCTGGCCGCTGCCCTCCCCCCCGCTCCCTCTCTCTGGCCGCTGCCCCCCCCCTCCCTCTCTCTGGCCGCTGCCCCCCCCCCCCGCTCCCTCTCTCTGGCCGCTGCCCCCCCCCTCCCTCTCTCTGGCCGCTGCCCCCCCCCCCCCGCTCCCTCTCTCTGGCCGCTGCCCCCTCCCTCTCTCTGGCCGCTGCCCCCCCCCCCCCCCTCTCTCTGGCCGCTGCCCCCCTCCCTCTCTCTGGCCGCTGCCCCCCCCCCCCCGCTCCCTCTCTCTGGCCGGTCATTTCCCCCTTTGTTCCTCAGCTTGTGGGCAGCTGTGGGGCTGACACGAGCAGCGGGAGGAAAGGGCTCTCGGCCTCTCTGCTCTCACGGTGGCTCTGCTGTCCGCGCCTCCCCGTGTTGGCAAAAGTAAGATGTGCTGCTTGAAGAAGTATTTCACAGAAGGACTCATCCAGTTCACTGTACTCCTGAGTTTAGTCGGAGTCCGCGTGGATGTGGACTCCTACCTGGGCTCCCCTCGGCCTCTCCTGGGCGAGATCATTTTGGGCCAAAGTTCCGCTTACACCCAGATCCCGTTCCACAGCCTGAGGGACACCCGGAGCGGCAGCAGCCTGCACCCCAAGTGCTCGGACCTGGACTATTATTTCACGGCCAGGAGGCTTCTGAGCCAAGTGCGCTCCTTGGATCGGCTCCGGATCCCACGCACCGAGGTGAACGCCTGGTTCGCCCACCGGGATACGGAGGATCCCAGCGACGGGCAGCAAAACCTTGACCCGCTGAGCGGTGCCGGCGGCCCGGGGGGAGGCGGTGACGGCGCGGGTGGCGAGAGCGACAATACCCGAGCAAACCTCGACTGTGAGCCGGTGGAGAGCCTCGAGGCGGTGGCCGCACCAAATGCAAGTGAACTCACAAAAGAGGTAGCGTCCTGTGTTCAGTTCAATACGAGCATTGTTACACAACCCATCGCACATTAACAAGAAGCTACTTACTTTCATTTTAGTTTTTTTCGTCATGTGCATTTTGAAAGTATGGATTAAATTGCGGAAGGTTTGCTCGTTTTACATGCCGGTATTTTGGGGGAAACGCGTGCTAAATCACGTTGCATCCCGAACTCCTTTCTCCCCGTGTTATAAATGGTTAATTTAGTTGATAAAAGTGTTGTTATTATTTTGGTGTGCATCTGTATGCCTTAGTTATTATGATGGGGTAAGTGCACACTGCAGCTTTGTTATTGCACATGTTGGTAACTGGGAAATTATTGAAATCTGCGAGGTGCTTAGGTTTCTTTCTTTAAAAAAAGCTTATAAACGAGCGGATCATGTAATAAACTCTACAGAATATTGTGGCTTCCATCAACTTTCGATTTCGGTTCATCATAAATTGGAACAATAAATCTTTGTGTGGAAACCCCCATGAAGCAAGCTGAGAACAACTATTGAATTGGAATTCGGACTGGGTAGCAGTTGGGGGAGGGATGGAGGAGATAAATAGTTTAATTTGTGTGTGGGGGGTGTTGCACTCATCTACTCAAGGGGTCTATACAAAGTGACATTTTTAATTTTAATATGAAATAATTACTTGATGAATACCAGGTGCAACAATTTGGAGTTATTTTACAGTGAATGGCCAAGCTACACCTAAAAATGCAATGAACTGCACCTAGTGGGATACTATACTGGGATAGCAGCGTTTTGTATGTATATTGAAAACCTAAGACTGTCTGTCTATTCAAAAGGTAGTGAGTGACATGTGCTGGAGATAGCAGTGTGCCCATGAAGCTATCTGCTATCTTGCCCAAGTAGCCATTCTTAATGTACAAACCAAGACACTGAGTGATTGCATTGTTCTTTGACAGTGGGGTATTATTAATCCATCAGGTTATAATAATAATCCTTGCATTTGATATAGCGCTTTTCACATCTTCTAGACGTCTCAAAGCGCTTCACAGAATATGCTGTAAAGTGAATTGACCGTATATTTGTGGGTGAAAGTTATGTTTCTAAGAACAATATTTCATTCCTTCGTTATAGTGAACAAGTTACCTGAATTATCAGCATCCTTTTATAATTTTGAAATCTGCAAATAGGTTACTTAGCATGATAAAATGAAAAGTACTTAGCCAAACCAGTTCATGTTGCCAGAGTTTAATGACTGAAAGCTGGAAATGTATTGCCTGGATAAATGTTGGTCTAGTTGCATTTAAACCTTAAAGAAGTTTGTGATTAATAAGAGTGTTCCTTGTAATTGATTATAGACTCGAGAGCCTTAATAAAACAACAAATTGCATTTCTATAAATGTCTTTCACATCGAGGGAATGTTACTTTGATATGTCTCAAAGAGCTTACCAGAGTTTTCGGTAGAGTATGTATTTGTAGCCAATTGTGCACAACAATGTCCCACAAACAGAAGGAGGTGAATGGCTAAATGAAGAATTATTGATTACGACCCTGGGAGAATCTCCCTTCTCTTTTCAATTACTTTAGTGGGTTCTTTAATATCCACTTGAAGAAGCAAGTAAGACCTCAGATTAAAGCCACATTCAAAGGATAGAACTGGCAACAACACAGTGCAATACTGCCTAAACCATATATGCTCCAAATCCCTGAGGTGGTATTTAAAGCACAATTTTCTGACCCAGAGTCGAGAGTGCTACCAACAGAGCTAGACAGACCCATGATAGTGTAAAGAATAGTCCTTTTAGATTCCGGGCCATTGCTTTCCCTCTTGTGGTATTCCTAGCCTTGTTCAAGGTCAGCACTTTTGGGGTCCAGTGGGGAACTTTAATGTGTGAAACTTGCCATTATTTTTTCCGACAGTGGGCCAAATGGTCTACTGTGCTGTAAACCTTTGGTCATTCCGGAGAAAAAAAGCACAGGTTATAATGCACAGCACATGAAAACCAACAGGATGCAGTTTACAGCAGATTAAAAAATATTTCTGCATAGCAGGCAATATTATAAGCAAGCTTAATTTCTACAAATATGTAATTATCTGTAATAACTATTGTAGTTACATTTTTAAAATTTAAAAAGGTAGATTGTTTTACACATTACTGAACAAAAGAAAGCTTGTAGTGCATTGAAATCCAAGAAGCTAAATCAATATTGTACAGGAAATCCACTCCAGTGCCTAATCAATCAGCATCTCTATGAACTATTTGAGTTTCTAATCCAAGTAATTCTAATGCAAGTCTAAGCTTCTAATGCGTTTTGCCCACAAAAATACAGTCAATTCACTTTACAGTACTGTGAAGTACTTTGAGATGTCTCGAAGATGTGAAAAGCGCTATATCAAATGCAAGGATTATTATCATTGTATATTAAGTAGTAAATTGATCGCCACCAATATTTTAGCAAATAAACACATCAATTAGTACTGAGACATGCAATAGTTTGATTACCGGGGTCTTCTTGAATTAGATGACCTTTAGTCAGGTTGGCTTACAGTATCATAATTGTCATTATCACCCTAGATATGTTGAGAGCAAGAGGTGAAAATAATCAACAACAGTTAATGAGAACTCTGACTTTGTGTGGAAAAGATCAGACAATAAATAATTCCTGTGAAGCAAAAAATTTGGGCGTACATTACACCACGGCGAGAAATCCCAGACCTGCCCATTGCACCTGTTCCCCAGTTCCCAGTGTTCTCATTGCAGCCATAGATTGAATTTGTCACGTGACAAATGTAATTGCTTCCGACTGCAATCAGTTTTTCCACCTTCCGTATCTCCCAAATCTCTGACTGTTATTTCATATTGACTTGATACTAAATTTAAAAGTTCCATCAAATCTTATTGATAAGCTTTCTCCCATCTTGCTGCTACAAATTTTTGTATAGCCAATTCTTCCTCTTCTCTTCCTCTCCCCCCCACAGAATGTATTGTTTTTATTCTACTGGGTTTTAACGGTGGTGGTTATTTTGATATCTCTCCTAAGAGGCCTGCTATACACATTACAACAAGCGCAATCCTCCCTAGCAACGGCGCAAGCCAGCGTTTGAACCTCGAACCTCTCTGTTCCATTTATTTCTTGAATAAATTTGTGGAGCAATTACAAAATGCCCGAAGATAGTTAATGAAACAACAACAAGATTACATTTGTATAGCGCCTTTCATGTCGGGAGGACATCCCAAGGCACTAATGAAACATTATTACATAATAAGCAATTGTCAAACTTTTGGGCAGAACTTGTGCTGGGTGTGACCTGAATCATTGGCAGTAATAGACAGCTACTGCATGCAAGAATTATACTGCATGATATGAAAAAAACTACATTTTAAAGCTTCTGACTCTGTAAACTTATACAATGTTATGTTGTTGGGTGGATCCCATAGAGCTGGAGAAATAACTGAGGAAGTGCTGTCTTGGTCCTGATTCATATCTTTTTACTTTATTCTTAAAGCTTTCACAGTAAAATCTGCAGTATTGCTACACTGAATAGCTGGGCAAAAAAACACTCGGGCACCAGGTGGTTAGTAAAGCTTTTTGTGAAAGGCAATGTTAGAGTTCACTGGATGCTGCTGTCTCCAGGTGTACAACTTTTCTGTAGTTCTCTTACCACTCTCCCAGCTCAGTACATAGCAATTTGTTTTAAATCTAATTTGTTTTAAAGCACCATTGCCATTGGTGCTTCTATTGGTGGCAGGTCTGCAATACACCATTAGCTTCAAATTAAATGGACAACAGTATGAATGTATTTAGTGCAAAATTGGTGTTTGTATGTCTTAGAAAGAAATTCCAACTACATTAGGTGTTGTGTATAAAATTGCTTGCTTAGAGCATGTTGGTGACTCAATGAATACATGCAGTTTACGACTATTTTGTGATCAGTAAGCTAATCTTAGTTAAATTCATTCTCCAAATGAAATTTGGCTCATCATTCCTACATGAGTCATTTCATTTCTAATTGATTTCCTGTAAAATGTGTTTAAGTGTCTAAGTTGCTTACCATTTCCATTAAAGCAGAATATTGAAGCCATTGACCTTAAGTCTAACACAGTCCTAACCTATACAATTGACAATACACACATCTGGGGAAAAAAAACATTTGCACCTATTGACATAATGGTACAGTTGGCAAACACTTTGTGAAACGCATTATATGTGTCTTCTTAGTTCGGTTAGTAGCACTCTCGCTTAAGAGTCAGAAGGTTGTGGGTTCAAGCTCCACGTCGGTACTTGGAACTTGAAGTCTAAGGTGACACTCCAATGTAACAGTGTGCTGTATTCTTGGAGGTGCCATGCTTCGGATTAGATTTTAAACCGAGGTCCTGTTTGCTTGTTCAAGTGGATAAAGAACCCAATGTGCCATTTGAAATGAGAGAGTTTTTCTCGGTGTCCTGGCTAACAATCCTCCAAAATAAAATGGTGACTCACTTCATGGCTGTTTGTGAGACATTTCCACGTTTGCCCATAAAAAGTCATTCCACTTTACACTATAGCCTCTTCCTCCACTCACTCCTCGAGCCCCTGCAGTCTGGTTTTCACCCTGCCCACAGCACAGAGACAGCGCTTGTCAAAGTTAGAAATGACCTTCTCTCTATTTGTGACCAGGGATCCCTCTGTCTCCTCGTCCTCCTGGATTTCTCTGCCGTGTTCGACACAGTCAACCACGCCATCCTCCTCCATTGGCTCTCCTCCTTAATCTACCTTAGTGGGACTGCACTTGCATGGTTCGAGTCCTACTTAACCATCCGCCTCCATTTCATCTCATCAAATGTTTTTCCTCCCTCCCCTGCCAGGTCACCTGCGGGGTACCCAGGGCTTCATCCTTGGCCCTCTTCTTTTCTTTTCTATATGCTCCCTCTGGGCGATGACACACAAATCTACTTTGGCTCCTCCAGTACCAACTCCAGGTACATTGATGTTTTATCAGTTTGTCTGGCAGACATCAGGGCCTGGATGAGTGTAAACTTCCTGCAGCTGAATATGGCCAAGAGTGAAGCCATACTCCTTGGCTCCTGTCAACTTCTTCACTCCTGTGGATCTAAACTCCTCAACCTCCCTGGGCTCTCACTCAGACATACCGAACCAGTGCGCAACTTGGGCGTCCAGTTTGACCCCCAGCTGTCCTTCATCCTCCACATCTGGTCCCTGACCAGGACCGCTTTTTTCCACCTCCACTACATTGCCCGCCTCTGACTGTACCTTACCCCAAATGCAGCTGAAACCCTCGTACATGCGATTGTTACCTCCCGATCGGATTACTCCCAATGCACTTCTCGCCAGTCTCCCCAGCTCCACCATTCAAAAGATCCAACTCATTCAGAATTCTGCCGCCCGCATACAAACTCCGTACCCACATCTCACCAGTTCTGGCCAGGCTTCACTGGCTCCCCATCACCAAACGGATCGACTTCAAGGTCCTCACACTCCTGTTCAAATCCATTCACTCCTGCCACCTCCCTACCTCTCCAAACTCCTCACTTCTCAATCCACCAACCGGTGCCTCCGCTCAACTGGAACCTGCTTCCTGCTCGTCCCTCGCACCCTCTGCCCACCATCGGAAGTCATGCTTTCAGCCACCATGCCCCAGAACTCAGGAACACTCTCTCTCAATCTCTCCGCCTTGCCCCCACTCTCCCTCTTTCAAGTCCTGCCTGAAAACTTTCCTCTTCGACCGTGCTTATGGGCACGTTCCCCCACCTCAGCGTCAGGCTTCGCCGCTGTTAAGCGCTCTGAGATGCTCCACTGCGTGGAGGGCACTATATAAGTGCAAGTTGTTGTTGAAGCCCAACGTGAGAGAATTATCATTATGTCATTGTAAATTGTCGTGAAGTAATTAAATGACTTCTCTCCACTGTCAAACTGGGCTCAAATGTATTAATTAGATTGCAAAATCTAATGTGTGTAGGATCTTGACAAAAAAGTAAGAAATAGGCTAGTCACCGTAGAAAGTCGTGTCTTAAGCAATAGTATTGAAAAACTACTTTGTTTTGCGGTGTTCAAAGTCTTTTTAAATTGGGTACTTTAGAATTTTCCAGAAGATATATGACACTTTATTTGATAAATTGAAATATATAACTAACTTTGTTATATTTTTTCTGGCAAAATAATCTTGTCAATAGCTCCTTCCTTGCTGGAGAATTGCTTTGCCCTTTGATCTATGCCATGACATCGTCTTTGTTCTGTGTAATTCTCCTACATAGTGGTAAACCTAACAGCTATTTTAAGTTTTCTGGCCATCATTTTAAGACGAGTTTAAATGTGAGAATTTTGCTGATGTTGAAATTCTTGAGCTTCTTTACTGCTTTGTGTTGTAAATTAATTACTGTCTTATCATTGCTGTGTGTTTAATACACAATGACCTTGATAAAATTTGAGTTATACTTCACTTGGAAGTTTCATTTTCGTTTTTGTAATATTTTGTCCTTCCATATGTCCTGAAATGAAACCCCTGATAGGTCAACACCAAAGCATCTATGGCAGTGTATCTGCACCAATGGCTGGATTAGTTGGAGCTTCACTGGCTGGCTTACTTAATTGAGACCACACCATTGTCATTTCTGAAATTAATATTTATGTAAAGTACAACATTTGCCTCAAGTCAGTCAAAATTCTAAAGCAAATGAAGTGTATCAATTATTAAAAATAGGAAGAGGTAAAATTTAAGTTTTAGAAGTGTTATTAAAATGGGCATGATTTTTAGTGACTTGATGGCAGGCTCAGATTACATATATTAATGTTTAGGTGCAGTGGGTTGGTTCCACATGTTATTGTAGTCACACAAGCCGCTCATGTGGAAGTAATTTATTGGATTCTATTGCAACCTCTAATTTCAATTATTTTGTGTTATGGTAATGGTCAAAGAAACAATTTCACTTCAATTCTTTTAACTTTTCAAAAATTACTTCATTGCTTACTATTTCCAGTAAAACAGAATTCTGAAGTGATTAACTTAAAGTCTAAACCAATCTTGACAACAACAACAAATCACATTTGTATAGTGCTTTTCACATCAGGAGGATGGCCCAAGATGCTGGACAGTCCGGGATTTGGACCTGAGCTGGGGATTGGGATCAGGAGAGTGGGAGGGCAGGGAGGGAAGGGGTAGGAGGGTAACCGAAGGTGTGGTCGAAGAGCAGGGTCTTGAGGTGGGCCTTGAAGGAAGTATGAGAGGGATCGAGACAAAGGGACTGTGGGATGGAGTTCCAAAGGATGGGAGCATGGTCATGAATATGTAATATCCTAAATTTGTTGAAATGTTGGTTTGTTTTTTAAAATGGATTTTTAAATGATTTTTGACGTACAGCATTTCCCAGCATTGCACAGTGGATTGTTTTTATATACAAAGAGTATTAACTGCAAAAATACTGGTAGAGATTGTATAAGCCTTGGTGCTGAACTTGTTTTAGAAACAGCTCAAACCTGTAATGGTGGGAATTCTGATAGGATGAGTTCAAATAGTTCAAATAAATACTATCTATTTGAATGTCTTGGAACTCCCCTGAGATTGGATGTGAAAACAGCCCTCTTTGTTTTCTCCTCCACCCGGTTAAAAATTAAGTTCCTATATCGAGAATGTCATCTCTCTTACCATTGTAAGCAGTCCAACATCACCTGATAGGTTTTACTGAATAAATGAATATAATCACTGAACAAAAATATAAAACATTTAAGGCATGGTTAGCCATGTTATAGATGTTGTGTATATTGTGCCAATCAACTGGTCCTGCTATTCATTAGTATTGGTTTGGCAAGACTAGACTCAGGTTTGCTCAAACAGTGTATTCCAGTAAGTTCTGTTTATACAATATTAAATGAGTGATTGCGTGAGTAATCCAAATGGGCATTAAGCATTAATTCACTTCCATTTGCGACGAGCATGCTGAACACTTGCCACCAAAGATGGTTCATTAAAGCAGCGTTGTCTAGTGTGTTCAATTACTGTAGTTTGGCATCACATCCGTTGAGTAGCATTAAGAAGGCATTACGGAGAATTATAAATAAAACTAAATTATAACAATCCTTAAATTTGATACAGTGCCTTATGTTGACAGTGTCTCAAAGTGCTTTACAGACTTTATTATGACTGTGTATTTGTAGACAAACCTGGCAGTCAATTTGCACACAGCAATAAGCCACAAAGTATAAGACCAATTTTATCTGGGGGATTGATGACTAGGACACTGGGATAAACTACATTTTTTTCGATTTGTTGCCGTTGGATCTTTAACATCCACAAGAACAAGCAGGATTAGACCTTGGTTTATCATCCCATCTGAAGAATGCCACCTCTGGCAATGCAAAAATATCCAGTTACTACACTTAAAGTAAATCCTGTGCAGCACTTTGACGCAACTTCCCATTGTGAAAGGTGCTGTATCAAATGAAAGGAATATTTTATCGATCTACTGCCTCTCTGCAGTGTCCAAATTTTACTTCTCACTTTACTCAGTGGGTCTCCAGCAGTAACTCAATCTAATTGTTGTTACAGAAAGTTATTATTGCGGCAGGGTGGCTTTGTGTACTGAAAAGTTTTATGATTCTAATTCAGACCCAATCTTTTAAGATTGAGCGCAAATTTCCTTCAGCTGAACGTTGACAAGACGGAAGCCATACTCTTTGGCTCTTGTCAACGTCTAAAATCTCACGGCTCTCACCTCTTCCACCTACCTGACCTCCCACTAAAACTCTCCAAACCCGTACGCAACCGAGGCGTCAGGTTCGACCCCCAATTATCCTTCCTCCCCCACATACGGTCCCTCACCAACACCGCCTTCTACCACCTCTGACGCATCGCCCGTCTCCGCCAATACCTCTCCCCAAAAGCCGCTGAAGTCCTGGTCCATGCCTTTGTCACCTCTCGGCCTCCCTTCGACTACCATCCATAAAATGCAAATCATTCAAAACCCTGCCACCTGCATTCTCACCCGCACGAAACTCCCCTCCCCGATCCCCCAGTCCTTGCCAGACTGCACTGGCTGCCTATCCTAGAGAGGATCGATTTCAAGATCCTCACCCTTGTATTCAAGTCTCTGCACCCCCCTACCTCTCTGACCTACTCTCTCCTCAAAACAGTACCCGTTGCCTTCGTTCCTCCGGGCCTGGCCTCCTCTTCCCCCGAGTCCTCCGCTCCACCCTTAGTGGCTGTGCCTTCAGCCACTATGCCCCGAGGCTCTGGAACTGCCTTCCTCACTCCCTTCATCTCGCTCCCTCCCTTCCCATTTTCAGGTCTCTGCTGAAGACCTTTCTTTTCGACCGTGCCTTTGGTCACCTTCCCCCCCCTCCTCCGGCATGGTCCCGGGATCCAGAGTGTAAAGCACTCTGAGACGCCGTCTGGCGTGGAGGGTGCTATATAAATCCAAGTTGTTGTTGTTCTTGTCCACCCCACCTTCCCCGACGCCCAGCTCAAGTCCGTAATCTGTCTGTCCAGTGCCTTGGGACGTCCAACGGGCGTGAAAGGCGCTTTTCAAATGTAATTTTGTTATTTTCAGTAAAAATGACCTATTCTCCTGGGAAGTGTAACTTTAGTTTTTCTTAAATTAATCCTGGATTTAACTTTTTAAAGTTAAAAAATAAGAAAAACTGAAATGCTTCGCAACCACGATTACAGTACAACCTTCAAGTCAATAGAGGAATCCTTCTTTCCCTGTCACTGCCTACAGAATCTTTAAAATGCAGCTGTTGAACTGTTTTCAAATGCATCCAGTTGTCACTTTCCTATCTTTCACCAGGGAATTATCGTGGGTGGAGTTAAAATAATAGTCTTGTTATGTTTCTGTTCAACTCTTAGGCAGCAGCTTTAACATATGTCATTGCATTTCAAGCTCTTCTCTTATTGGGAGGATTGATTTGCCTTGGTTAGAAATAAGCCAATTGTTACTTGATAGGATTTAATAATTACAATAAATTGTAGCTTTACCTAGAAATGGGTCTCTTTATTTTACAAACTTTTAAAATTTCATAGTAACAACAATAGTAAAGGTGTACTGACAACTCAACTCTGTAATGATCATGAACACTTTTCAGTTATAACCATTATCTGTCCTTCTTATCCCACATTCGGGCCCTGACCGCAACTACATTCCTCCACCTCCGCCACATTGCCCGCTCCTGACCCTACCTCATCCCAAATGCTGCTGAGA
Source organism: Callorhinchus milii (assembly GCF_018977255.1). NCBI lineage: Eukaryota > Metazoa > Chordata > Chondrichthyes > Chimaeriformes > Callorhinchidae > Callorhinchus > Callorhinchus milii. Next base: position 48,714,658 of record NW_024704743.1, on the reverse strand, counting down.
CCTTCAACCACGTCTTTGTCATCTTCTACCTCAACTTCTCAAATCCACTTCTTGTTGGTCTCCCCAGTTCTTCCATTCAGAACGTCCAGCTCTTGCAAAACGCTGCTGCTTATGTCCTCACCCTACCAAACTCTGGATGCCCATCATTCCAACCCTTGCCAGGCTCCACTAGTTATCTAGCATCTCCCTACCTCTTTGAACTTTTCGTATCTCACTCCTCTGTCTGCGCCCTTCACACAGATGCCACTGCACCTCTGTGGGTCCTCCACCACCATTGATGACCATGCCTTCAACTACAATGCCCATAACCTCCAGAACTCCCTGCCTCAAGTGCTCTGTCTTGCCCCTTTAAATCCCAGCTTAAAACCTACCTCTTCAACTGTGCCAATGTCACCTCCCACAACTCCTTTGCTTGGCATTCAACCCCACTACTGTGCAGCTTTACGAGATGCTATCCTGCGTATTGGTGCTATATACACGCACAAAATATCCAGTCAATTCACTTTACAGTATATTCTGTGAAGTGCTTTGAGACGTCTCGAAGATGTGATAAAGCGCTATATCAAATGCAACGATTATGCTTTGTTCAACATTTGACTCCTTGATTTGGCAATTGCATTTGAACTCTCCTAGACAGTCTAGAGGTGAGAATGATTGCAAAAGCTGATATGGGAGACCTCAAGAATGTATTGCAGCATGGATTCTAAGAGGATAGCTGCTTCACCTACCCTGTAATACACGTTCTGTTCAAGTCCTGTGGCTCACTAGTTAGAGAGCTCGCCTCACAAGTGACAACGGCAGCCACAGCAGTGTCCTACAAACAGTCGTGGATTGAGTGATCAAATTATTATTATTTTTTTGAAGGAATTCTTATCCCCGGAAAAGCGATCCGCCAATTGACTAGCAGCAGGGTTCCACTTACTGCTAGGTAAACAGAGGCATGTGGAGTAAGGAAACTTGCCCAACGTTTCACTCTTTGAAGTTTTATGTACCATTTCTCTGATGAATTCTCTCCTGGATTGTGGTGGAGTGGAACTTGTCTTTATAGTTATTTAAACATCACTCCCTGGACCAGTGTTACTAAAAGGTAATAAATAATTTTAATATTACATCCATGAAACAAGCAAATTTAGCAGTTCTGTCTCCATCTCCACCCACACTCTCATGCTCATCCTCACCTCCAATGCCAACTGCGAGGCAATGCTGGACTTCCTTGAAACCAAAGTTGAGGGGATCTGCTCAGGTGCCTCTGCCCTTCTGTCTACTCCCCTTCCCCATCTCCCCCTCACACCCGGGCCCCTACCCATCCCTCCCTCCACACCTTTGAACCTGTCTCCCACTCCTCTTTTACGGGACGGCCGTCATCACTCTTATCCTTAAAAAACACTCCCTGCATCCATTCCTGCTCTCTAACTACCACCCCATCTCCAACCTCCCTTTCCTTTCTAGTTGTTGCTTCGCTCCTTCCTTTCCCACCACTCCCTTCATGAACCCCTCCAATCGGGTTTCCATGCTGCTTACAGCAACAGCTCTGGTTAAAGTTACAAATGACATTCTGTCCATCTGCGACCAGGGCTCCCTCTGCCTCCTCGTCCTCTTTAACCTCTCTGATGTCTTTGATACCATTGACACTCTATCCTCATCCACTGTCTCTCCTCTCACCTCAACATTCATGGTTCTTGAATGGTCCAGATCGCACCTCTCACACCGTCTCCACTTCATCTTCACAAATGGTTTCTCGTCTAGCCCCTGGACAGTCTCGTGCGGCGTTCCTCAGGGCTCTGTCCTTGGTCCCCTCCTCTTCAATATCTATATGCTCTCTCTTGGTGACTTCAGAAGACATGGGGTCAACTTCTTGTAGCTCAGTGGAGTCCTGTAACTCAGTGGTTAGAGCACTCGCTTTGCAAGTGAGAGACCTGAGTTCAATCCAGGCAGAGCGAAACCTTGGGCAAGTTTCCTTACTCCACACAGAGCCTAATAATAATCCCTCCAAAACCCAAAACAATAATAAATTGGTCATTTTCAATCTACGACTGTTTGTGGGACATTGCTGTGCGCAATTGGCTGCCGCGTTCGCCCACAAATATACAGTCAATTCACTTTACAGTGTGTTCTGTGAAGCACTTTGGGACGTCCTCCCGACGTGAAAAGCGCTATATCAAAATGCAAGGATTATTATGCAGATGATACTGAACTATATCTGTCTGCCTCTATCCTTGACTCCAGGACCACTGCTGTCCTGACAGAATGTCTATCAGACATCAAGTCCTGGATGATGAGACCTAACTTTCTTTATTTGAACGTCAACAAGAGGATTGGCTCCATCAACGCCTCCACACCTCAGGCACTGACAGCATCATTATCCCAAGATGGCACACTCCACCTTGCTAAGCCAGTCTGGAGCCTTGGCATCTTGTTTGACCCTCAACTATCCTTTCTAGCCCACATCTGTGCCATGACCCGCTCTGCCTTTTCCCATCTCCGCAACATCGCCCGGCTCCGCCACTATCTCACACTGCAGGCTGCCAAACCCCTCATACATGCCTTCATAATATCCAGGCTTAACTATGCAAACTCCCTGCTTGTCGGCCTTCCCAACTGTTCCCTCCATAGGCTGCAGATCATCCAGAACTCTGCAGCCCGCATCCTCTCCTGCACCAGGCTCAGTGACCCTACCATCCCCATCTTCGCCCGAGTCCGCTTCAAAATCATGGCTTCACCCCCCCCCCCCCCCAACTCTATGACCTCCTAACCTCAACTTGCCCGCTCCCTCCCCTCAGCGGGCTCCTACCTGCTTCATGTCCCCTGCTTCACCTGCCCCACCAATGGCGGGCGGACCTTCAGCCACTCTGCCCCCACTCTCTGGAACTCTATCCCGCAGTTCCTCCACCTCGCCACCCCCCACCCTTGCCTCTTTGAAGACCCATCTCAAGACTCTCTGCTTTGATCACCCTCCTTGTCCGCTACTCTCCACCCTCCCCAATCCTGACCCCAGCTCGAGTCCGAAGCACCAACTGTCCAGAGCCTTTGGACGTCCTCCTGACGTGAAAGGTACTATAAATGTAATTTTGTTGTTGTTGTGCTACCATTCGTCACCTAGTTATTAAAAGTTGTTTATGTAACATCTGTCCAACTACTTTGTTACACTACAAATATACCAATCCAGTTGCTCTGAGAATATTTATGCTGAATAGGAGATCTTCTGTGCTCCTAATTTCTTGTAAACCATAGGTATTGCAGCTGTTATACTCAGGACAGTTACCAATTCTTATTTAAAATATTGACCAAAGGGCAGCGTAATTGATTTTAGCCTGAAAACTTTCCTCTTTGATTGTGCATACACCACCTCCCCCTGGCTCGGAGTCAGGCTCCGCCACTGTTATGCGCTCTAAGACCCTATCCTATGTGGAGCGTGCTATATAAGTGCAAGTTGTTGTAGTCTACTGGCATTGGTAAATATAGGATTGATGTGTTCTGTTGGTTCCCTTGCCTGCAGAAGCAATATGTCACAGGGAGAGCTCAAAAGCGAAGGAAATCTTAAATTACCAAACAAAACGTATACATTGACCTAAAGCTGTTTTTAAAGAATATTAATAATGCTGTTATCACCCACTTCTCAAGATACACTGCCCTCCCTGATACTTCCATGTTCTCAAATTACTTACCTATCTCTAAACTTTCCTCTCCAAAGTGTTGGAATGAGTTGCTTCCCAGATTCGATCTTTCATTTCCCAGAACGTCCTCTTCTGCCCAAGACTCCCCTGGTCAAAGTAACCAATGACATTCTTCGGCCTCTGTGGTCAGGCTCTCTCTACCTCCTCTCTGCTGCCTTCTATTGACCACACTGATTTTCTCTTATCTCACCTCTTTGCTACATCTTCATACTTGTGCCCTATTCTGGTTTCACTCCTACCTATTTCCACTGTCTATTCAACAGCTTCACCTCCCGCCCCTGCACAGCCACAAGATCCATCCTCGGTACTCTCCTTTTCACTACCAATATGCTCCCACTTGGTGACATCATCATAATAATAATAACATCATCTGCAGATATGGGGTTCCCTTGCACATGTATGCAGAATACACCCAGCTCTATCTCTCTGACATGAAATCCTAGACGAGCTCTTAACTTAGTTAAACATAGACAAGACCAAACTCTCCTACTCGGCTTCTGTCAGTGCTTTCTCATCTCAGGCACTGACAGCATTAACCTGCTTGGGGACCCCAGAGTAATTGTTGGGGTACTGCTCAAGTTTAACCAGCTAAGACCTTTAAGTAAATAGTACATATATACAGGGTGACCAAAAAGTTGACACATTGTCTTAAAAAATATATAATTTCTTTAAGACTTATTAGACATTGTAATGGTATCACAACTTTTTGGTCACCCTGTATTAATGCATTATCTGTACTTAACATTCTGTTGCAACCACACATAAAGATTGCTGTATAAAGGCAAGTTGTAGCAAATGATTACTTTAAAACACCTTGATTTTGAAACAATTACATTTGCTGTGCAATACGATTTGGACAAGAAAACTGCAGATGTTAACACTGAGTATAAATGTAAAATTGTAAATCTGTTTAAACATCTGCATTTACAAACAATCTGTATCATTTGTTCTCTAGGATATTGATTTGATCGATGTTCTTTGGAGGCAAGATGTAGATTTGGGGACAGGATGTGAGGTGGTGGGTTACAATTATCGAAACAAAGAAAATGAGTGTGGAAAATTAAAGGAGAAAGGTGATCTGGAAAAAGACCCTGAGAATGGTCAACAGGAGACCAGAGATTATCCAGCCCATTTATCAACTTGTGACGAGGATATCGGGATCTCTGAGCAGCAATCTGAAGTAAGTTATAAGTGCTGTCCTTTTTACTTAGAAAATATGTACATTTATTCTTGTTAACCAAAACAATCCAGTTTCTTAATGCAGGTGTTCAATGAGCATCATCATGTATTTGATAAAGGTAGGTTGATCATGGGTGATCAATGGACTTTATTTGTATGAATATTTGGTATTTGATAAGGTTTTGCAGAAAGATTTAATTCAGGAGCATGAAAATGTGCGTGCGCTTGAGTATAATAAATATATGTATATATATATAGTTGTAGTAAATTGTGATGAGCAGAGAATTGCAAAAGAATACACAAAAAATTAAGCAAAGGCCCCAGGTTCAATCTTTGTCTAAGCCTTTAGCCAATGTCACCTGGAGCTGCATAAAATTGGAGGAACTGAACAAAGTGGAGGCAATGCAATTTAATGCAGAATTGTAAAAGACATTTTATGTGGTAATAATGGAAGATGGGATTAGTTTGAAATTTGGAAGCAAGGGGGGAGAAAGGAGGAAAAAAGAAGAGGTTGAGGTTAGATGGACAGAGATTTTAGTGACCAGTTACATTTAAGGCCAGTTTTCAGATGCAGAAAATCTAATGGGATGCTAAAATTTATCATAAGTCTTACAAACTTAAGAAAGGGAATACAGCAGTTATACAGATCTCTGGTTAGACTTCAACTGGACTTAGATGCTTAATTTTAAGCATCTCATCATAGGAAAGAATTGATTAGATAGATGGGGAATGATTTCCCTCTAGTAGGGAATCCAAAATAGGGGGACATCATTTTATGGAGTTTGAGCTAATCCAGTTAAAAGTCAATTCAGAAAATATTTCTTTGCATCAAGATTTGTAATTTTTCCCCCAGAAGATTATAGATATAGAACCAATTAAGAACCACTACAAATAGTGTCTAGGATATAAATAGCTACTTTGAATAAAATATTCAGAGATAAGTACATTCAATAAAAATATTCAGGGATATTAGGAAAATCAGGGGAATGGGATTTTCAACATAGAGCTACCATGAGTTCATCAAATGGTGCACAGTACTAGGAACAAGTTGGCAAGAAGCCAGGCTTTGGTACCCCCTGAATTTGTGTTGGGGGTGTTGCTGGAGTTTAACCAGCTAGCTTGCCATTGAAGCAATGTGTAGAAAGCTTGTCATCTTGGACCACCCTACCTGTTAGGTCTTTGGTCTGTAGGGTTAACCGGAGCTGAGTGAAAAGAATCCCTGTCCTTCCAAGTACTATTGATGAGCCAGGCTGACTGATTTGTCATCAGCAGTATCCTGAGTACCTGTGGCTCAGGATCAAGACCACCACAGATATTCGGTTCTGGCCTTCTGTTGCTAAGCATGTCACCTTGGAGTCGGTTCAGCTCAATGATAGTCATTGAGGGAAGTTATGGTGGCAACTTAACAACCCAGAAGTCAAATCAGTCCAAGCCAAAATGGGGCCAATTGGTGTTAAACCCCACACGTTTGCAAGGCACTTAATAATGTCTTGTACTTTATTTGTGTCTTTAAAAATCTTCTGAATATAATAAAGGATGTTGATTTGTTACAGTAGCTTTCAATAAATTGCATGTTTTTGTTAAATTTGCAGTTGCAACCAAGACATCTGTTGGAATCCATTGCAGGCACCCATGCAATCTTGCCAAGTTCCCCTAATAATGCAATATTTGATTTACAACCAAGCACTTCACATCTGCTCTCACAGATAGACTTCTCTATAGATATGGAGCAACAATGGCAAGACTTGATGTCCATCGCTGAGCTGCAGGTGAGCAATTGTTTGGAATACAAGTGGTATAATTAATATTGTGGTCACGCACCAGAAAGTGGAGCCATGATTTCCCTCAAACCTATTATACCTCACAATGAGGAGGTGCTAAGAGAAGATCCAAATAAAACACTTCAATAGTAATTTGTAGCAACAGAATCACTTTGTGATTGTGGAATTCACTTTTCACTATCGGTTTTAATTTTAAGATGATTACCCTTCCCGCCTTGCTGAGTTCTTCTACCAGAGGAAATCGTTGTTCCCTATCTGTTCAACAATCCCCCACATAAAATTGGTCATTCACTTCATCGCTTTTTGTGGGATATTTTTGTGCACAAATTGTCTGCTGCGTTCACCTACAAATAGTCACTACGCTTTACAGTAAAATCCTGTGAAGTCCTTTGAGTTGTTTCAACATAATAATAATAATTCTTGCATTTGATATAACGCCTTATTACGTCTCCTAGACGTCTCAGTGCTTTACAGAATATACTGTAAAGTGAATTGACTGTATATTTTGTGGGTAAAACGCAGCAGCCAATTGCACACAGTGGTGTTCCACAAACAGTTGTGGATTCAGTGACCAAATTTGTATTTTTTATTTGAAGGGATTATTATCCCAGGGAAAGCTATCCTACTTGCTGCTAGGTAAACAGGTGTGTGGAGTAAGGAAACTTGCCTAAGGTTTTGCCCTTAATAGGACACTACATAAACTCCTGATAACATGACCCAGGCTTAACTTGTCACTACTACCTAAGTCACCATGCTGTCAATATCCCGGCCACTTCTCATGCAAAATGTTAACAAGGGACTCCACTCTACTGTCACTCCAGTTAACATATAACTAGTCGCAGTCTAGAAATTCTTGTAAATACTTACAATGTAAAATTGATCAGCTAACTCATCCAATAAGATGTTTTGAATCACAAGACCTCTTGCCCTATCCTGTGACTGCTGTGGGTACTTGGCGGAGGTTGGATGCGAATGCTCAGACGCTTTGCAGAGGACCCTATTGGAGGGCTGCGCCATGGCCTCCCGCCCTATCCTATGACAACCCCAACCTCCCCCGAGTGCCTTACCAGTTACCGCACCCTCTTGTGGCTGGGGAGGATCTAAATCACCCCTCCAAATAACTTCACTGAGCTCTTTTCCCTTGGAGTGACAAGTTATCCGAAGTTTACTGTATATCAAATGCAAGGTTTATTATCTTTGACAATAGCTGTGAACGTCATTTCAGGCATCATTCTGATGAATTGTTACTAGCCATTCTCAGTGGTTTGCATATTTTTCTTGATGAGGTGACCAAAACTGACTCGGTACACCAAATGAGATCTGACTAGGGATCTAAAACTGTAATAGTACTGATAATTTTGTATATGGTATAAGTGAATTTATACCTTCAAATCCTAACTGAATGCAATAATCTGTTGTGGTTAAACCTTTTGAATCTTCTTTTTTAAAAAGGGAATAACTGTAAATAATGCTGTTCAGTCCTTGTTTGGCAACAGCACAGACACTGCCATTGCAGTGCCTAACTACAATCAACACTTCTCTACAACAATCCATCATGATGCAATGCTATCTCACTCCAGCCATGCCTTCACTATTTCTAGCCCAAATGCAGACTTTTCTGAATTTTCTGATAGAAGTCTGAGTTTCAACAATTCGGTGAACTCCACTTCATCTTCATGTTCAACGAACTTGACAAGAATGCTATCCACTGAAAATTCAACAGGAACATCAACTCGAAACCTTTCTGCTTCTCTGTCAAATCTACTTGATGAAGCAATGTTGGATGAGATAAGCTTGATGACATTCACCATGGAAGAAGGATTTGAACCAATGAATACCTCTCTTGCCTCAGAAGAGCCTGAATCTGATTCTGGACTCTCATTAGATACAAGCCCTGGTTCCAGTTCTACAAACAGCTCACAGTCATCTTCCTCTTTGTCCTCTGATGAAGAAGGTGCTGTGGGTTACAGCAGTGACACAGATGTGTTGGAAGGAGCAGTTGGTGGATATCGGCCAGAATACAGTAAAATATGTCGCATGGATTATCAAGAATATTATCATTCTTTGGATTCACTTGAGCACATATATCATAATCATTCTTATAACCTCTCACCAGGTGAAATATCTTCTAGCCAAATAAACCACCAGGCTGTAGAAATGAAGAGCGTGAATGGCAAATGTAAAAGTAGCCTAGACCTGAATATTACTCGAGATGAGCAGCGAGCAAGATTGTTGAGAATTCCTTTCTCTGTTGAGGACATTATCAATATGCCAGTGGATAAGTTTACCGAGTTGCTGTCTATGTATGATCTTAATGATGCTCAAATGGCTCTTATCCGTGATATTCGTAGGAGAGGCAAGAATAAAGTTGCTGCTCAAAACTGTCGCAAGCGCAAACTTGAACGTATTGTCAATTTGGAAGATGATGTGGAAAATCTAAAAATGCAGAAGGAGAAACTTCAGAAGGATAAAATTCAGTACAACAAGTCAGTAAATCTCATGAAACAAAAACTAAGTAATCTCTACCGAGATGTGTTCAGCAGACTGAGAGATGAATATGGGAGACCTGTCTCGCCAAATCAATATTCTCTTCAGTGTGGCACTGACGGTAGTGTACTGATTGTGCCTCGCAGACTGATGTCATCTGAACAGAAACCAGACAAAAATAAAAAGGAAAATAAACACTAATGTGAAGATTTCTAGATCTCACTTAAATAACCATTTGTGTCATTCTGAGTTAGAACAGTGCTTGTTTGAGATTACTCAATGTAAAAAGGTATAACTACTAATTTCAAAAATTACATTATAGCTGTTACCCATTTGGAAAAATAATCTGTAGTGGAAAAAATCAGTTATGATTAATTTATTGTGGTCCATGATCTTTGATTATGTACTATAAAATTACTTCCTTTGTTTTGCTTCTGGTCAGAAACAAAGTCCATTACCCTGAATTGCAATGTTTTCTTGAAATTAAACTTTCAGTTTTCCTTCCTCAATTTTAACGTCCAAAGATTTTATGAATACTTGATATTTTCAGTGATAAGTCAACCTAATATCAAAACTCAGGCACATTGATGATTCAGTTGACAAAGGATTATTTCTATTATGCAGTAAAGAACAATGTTGTTTTTTTCAGATTTGAATTAAATGCAATGGGTGTGTTTGTATATTGTGGCAATTTACTCGTATGGAGGATTTTGTGTTTTGTACGCAGATTGGTTTTAGTCACTGAACACATTTTTTCATTATCTTATTGAATGGCATCAATATGTCACATAAAATGTCTTTAATTTATGGATTTAAAAAAAACTTTTGGTATTTGGTTTGTGCCGAGTGTGATGTGTCACTGCCTGTTTTTGGTTTATAAGTCCTGGAGGCTATTAAAAGAATTTACTTGGTTCTGTTTATATGGGCATTTGCAGGCAAACTGGAGTTGCTGAATAAAATGTTTTACACTTTTTATAATTTTGAGTTTGCGTATACTTTATTAGCTTGTTTCCATCTCCACCTGTTAATTTCCTTAAACTCTTCCGAGATCCTTAGTACCAAATACCTAGCAGAAAAAAGGAGTGAAAAATGCAGTGTTTTTACAGGTTTGATAAGTTATCAAATGTGTTGAAAACACCTTTATGGGTCATTTTTTAATTAGCCAGGGGTCAGGAGGTCTGACGCATGCAGAAACTGAGCACCATGCTTAAGAGTATACAATCCAGAGTTCCACACATGGGATTTTCCTGTGATTGGAGGATGTGCTCTCTCCTTTTGAGAGACATATATTGCATATCTAATGTCTTAGGGACTCAGAGTACGTGTTGGGATACTGCTGGAGTTTAACCAAATCACATAGTTTATCGCAAGTTCTCTCTGGCAAGATTTCTGATAATTGTTCAGCTAAGACCACCCTTTTCAGGGCTTTTACATAATTAATCATTCTATCCTCTTCCACCTCCTCTCACCTCAACCTTCATGGTTCTTTCCTTTCACCCAAGGGCGAAACCTTGGGCAAGTTTCCTTACTCCACATGCGTAGTAATAATCCCTTCAAAGAAAGCAGTAACAAATTGGTCGTTGGGACACTGCTGTGTGCAATTGGCTGCTGCGTTTTGCCCACAAATATAGTCGATTCACTTTACAACATATTCAGTGAAGCGTTTTGAGATGTCTAGAAGACGTGAAAAGTGCTATATCAAATGCAAGGATTATTATATTATTGTCCTTGACTGGTTCAGATCCTGCCTTTCACAATGTCTCCACTTTGTCTCTACAAACAGCTTCTCTTCCAGCCCCCATGCGGTCTCATACAGCGTTCCTCAGGGCCCTGTCCTTGGTCCTCTCCAATATCTATATGCTCCCTCTTGGTGACATCATCTGCAAACTTGGGGTCAACTTCCACATGTATGTGAATGATACCCAACTTTATCTCTGCCTCCACCCTCGACTCCAGGACCACTGCTGTCCTGACGGAATATCTGTCAGCCATCGTCCTGGATGAGAGTTTAACTTTGTCCAGTTGAATGTGAAGACCAAGGCCCTCCTGATTGGTTCCTGTCAGCACCTCCATACATCAGATACAGGCAACATCCCCATCCAAGGATGCACACTCCACCGAGCCAGTCTACAACCTTGCCATCTTGTTTGATCTTCAACTATTCTTTCAATCCCAAATCCATGTATGACCTGATCTGCTTTCCCCCACCTCCACAACATCGACCGGCTCTGCCAATGCCTCCCCCCTCAGGCTGCTGAAATCCTCATCCACGCATTTATTATATCTCGGCTCGACTATGCCAACGATATCACCCCCACCCTCGCCCGGCTCCACTGGCTCCCTATTCCCCAGAGAATAAGCTCAAAATCCTTGTCCTCGCCTTCAAGGCGCTCCCCGGGCTTGCTCCTTCCTACCTGTGACCTGTGAACCCCGTATCAACCTATCCACTCTTTGCAGGCTCCAGCCTGCTCCATATCCCTCGCCCGGCCCGCCTCACCATTGGCTGTCTGGCCTTCAGCTTCTCTGCCCATACCTAACTCCATCCCAGTCCCTTCGTCTTGTTCCCTCCCTTGCCTTCTACAAAACTCATCTCAAGACCCTCTTCTTCGACCGTGCCTTTGTCCGTCCTCCTCCTCCTATTCTCCTTGCCCTCCACCACTCTTACTCCCAACCCGCTCAGGTCCAAATCCCCGACTGTCCAGCGCCTTGCGATGTCATCCTAATGTGAGAGGTGCTATACAAATGTAATTTGTTGTTTTATCTGGGGTATATATTTATGGGTTGTGTTTTAAAACATTCTTTGTTAAATTACACTGGTATATATGGTCACCCAATGGCACTTCTCTCCTGGGAAGTGGAAGATTTTAAGGTAATTCTGGTCCCCCTGAGGAACTTCTAACCCATTTGAATTGAATATTTGTTTTACAGGGACCAGCTGCTGAGTTAAAATTTCCCCAGTCCAGAAAATTTTATTGGAAAGCGCAATCCCGATGCCTTGGGTCTAAAATCATTTGAAAACATTGTTGGTGCATTTAATAAACCAAGCCCTTGTTGTTGCAGACTGTACAAGGGGCGGTGGACTCCACTTGTGATTTTTTTCTTCTAGTCGGTGTACCTTGCTCAAGCAGCAATTCACAAGTTTTGGCTCAGTTGTTAGTAGCCTTTCCTTTGGGTCTTGATTGTTAGCTCAACCGGCATGTCTGGAATTGATCTCCTAATCTTTGCTGACACTCCAGTATAATACTGCATTGTTAGAAATGTCATTCTTCAGATGAGATGTTATTGTTAAAATCTGCTTGTTCATCAAGTGAATATTAAAGAAACTGTTTCCTCGTGTCCTGGCAAATGAATTGGCCAGTCACCCGATGATGTAACTTTGCTGTGTGCTTAGACATTAAACTCTATGAAGACTTATCTAAATGCAAGTTGTGTGTGAAATTGCAAGAAAACTTTGCCTACAAAATTATCTCTACTGTAATGTGTTAACATCTTGCATTTATAAAGTGCCCTTTACATAGAATAAGTCTCAGAGCTCTATAGGAGCTTGGTTAAGACAATGCGTAAAGAATGCTGATAGGCACAGATGATGGTGACCATAGGCATGGTCAAAGAGATAGGTTTTTCAGGTGGGATATAAAGATGAAGAGGAGCAAGGTAGATGGATTAAGGCTGGGAGTTCCTAGATTAGGGTGTAGTAGCTGAAGCTATAGCCAGTGATGGTGGTGTGTCAGGGTCAGATGTTAACCTAGCGAAGGGTGTTGGGCAGAGGAGTGGAGTATGAGCAGGTCAGAGGTAGGGATGTGCTAGGCCATGAAGGGATTTGTATGCAAGGATGAGGATCTTCGAATCAATCTGTTTGGACACCGGGAACTAGGCAAGGATTGAGGCAATGGGTGTAGTTTAATGCGGGTAAGAATACAAGCAGCAGAGCTGGTGGATGGTAGAAGTGGGGAGACGCCAAACAGCAAAGTGCATTTGAGAAATCAAGGCAGGTTACTAAAGTGTGGATGAGGGTTTCAGATGTTTATGTTAATCTGCACCCGGGTTTGAATCAGAGTTAAGAGCCAGAGATGAGGATATTAGTGGGAGCCAAGGATGATGGTTTCAGTCTTGTCCATGTTACGACGCAGAAAGTTGTTGCTCATCCAGGCCTCATTGTCTGGAGTCTAAACATATAAACATACACACCCAGAGCTTGGTACTATTTTTATTGAGTGCAGAGGTAAGCAGCTATCAGAACCTCCACCCATTCCCACTGATTAAATTACCATGTATAAATGTAAATTTACATTGAGGTCATGCTCAAGTTGTCCACAAATTTCCTGATTTCCTGATACCTGCTATCCAAACCAAGTTGGTTGTCATAGCTAAAGATCAACTTGTGGAAATTCACAATGTAGGAAGTAGGAACTCGCTTGTTAGTCGATTGGCGGATTGCTGTTCCAGGGGTAATAATCCCTTAAAATAAATTTGGTCACTCAATCCACGACTGTTTGTGGGACAATGCTGTGCAGTTAGCTGCTGCGTTTTGCCCACAAAATAGTCGATTCACTTTACAGTATATTATGTGAAGCGTTTTAATACGTCTCAAATCAAATGCAAGGATTATTGTTGTTAGAGGAAAAGGAGTAAGCAGAGTAAATGAGGCTGAACTAGTTCCAAGTTAACATGGTTGGCAATGGTGGATCATAATCAAGTCAGTCTGAGTTGTCTTGATACCTGAGCCAGGCAATTGTAAGTATTCCAGGACATTGTGGATCAGCCAGCTAGCTGGCTTGCTTCAATGGCAGGATTTGGAGGAGCAACCTGTCACTGGAGGCTGATTCTTTCCACTTGGCTGCAGATATCCCTGCAAGCTAGAGACCTAATGTTTTTAAATGGTGCTCTGAGATAGTGTCAGATATTTAGCTGACCAAAAAGCACAATGATTTCATGTGGTTCTGTATATTCCTGGACAGTTAGGGTATTTTCAAAGAAAAATATGGTTAAAACACCCAAAGCACACCATATTAGCAACTTTACAAGTTAAGATTGATTTTCTCACTCAACCCAAAATACAGCTTGTGTAGGAAATGAGTCACAATGATATCAACAACAACAAAATTACATTCATAGCGTGCCTTTCACGTTGGGAGGACGTCCAAAAGCGACATGGAGTAGGCCGGAGCCCGCTGAACTGAGAGTGCGACCAGGTTGGTAGGGAGTCAGCAGGTCAGAGAGGTAGGAGGGGGCAAGGCCATGGATGGCCTTGAAAGTGAGGACGAAGATCTTGAACTCGATCCTCTGGGGGATGGGGAGCCAGTGGAGTCGAGCGAGGGTGGGAGTGATGGGGTCACGATGCCTGGTGCGCGAGAGTACATGAGCTGCAGAGTTTTGGATGACCTGCAGCTTGTGAAGCGAAGAGTTGGGAAGGCCGATGAGGAGGAAGTTTCCGTAATTGAGCCTTGATGTGACAGCCATACACTATTTACATCATATGAATACCATACACTAGTTTACTGCTGCTTGCAACTGACTTCCAGCTACATTGGTACCAGGGCCAGGACTACCTTCCCTTCAATTGTGATTTAATAAAGTTAGGATATTGCTTAGACAACAGATTTGTCTAAGCAAATTTTGCTTGTGTCTGATTTAAGAATATTTACCAAAACGCCTGATGAAAATAAAGCAAATTATTGAAGCTGTAAATTTCAAGCAGATGGTTTCCAAACTAGAAATGTTTCCATTAATGTGAAATAGGATTTTAGTAATAGACTCCATTTGAAACGTTTTCAGAGAGGAAAGAGAAACCAATTCATAGAAAACTTATGACATTTATTCCCGAAAGGTTGCAGTCATATTACCAAAGATTAAGCTTCTAACCCTTTTCACAGTTCAACTCGTTCAGGAGGGCAACTTATTTACACATTACTTAATAGTATTTTTAGTTTTGCTACATATCTTTTAAAACAATATAAGCAAGTTGAACCTTTGAGTTAGCATTCCTTTATGCTAATACAACACACGTACTCATCATCAACCATTCTGAATGGTGCCTTCCAGCCATACTTACCAGTGTCAAATTTAAACAAGATCTTTCCAAAGATCAGCAATCTCAAATCTGTTAAGACAGTATTTTGGTGAAATGGAACTACAATATTACATGTTTTTCCAAATATTACAAAAACATTTTCCCAAGATTTTAAACAAAATAATAAAAAAAATTTTTTAAAAAACGTTCACAGATCTAGACACTCTTCTTAAAACAGCCATTCCCCTCAATTCTGCAGTACAGCTCCTGGAGAGGGAGTAAAAAAGAGTATGTCACATCCCAAGTGAAATTTCCAATTTAATATTTTTAACATACATTTTCATTTTCTTTCATGAGCTACAAATCTACAGGCCTCTTTCCAGTATGAACCAAGGTGGATGAGTGCCAATGGGCTATTTGAAACATTTCAATGCAGCAACCAGCGAGCAGGAAGTCTCAAATTTTCTCTTCACTACCCTGGGGATTTTGAGGTAAACTGTAAAGGAAGTTGAGATCAGATTTCAAAGAACTGGGATCAAACTAGATCAGTTTGAACAAATCAGTGGTAAGAGTTCTTCCTGCCACACAGAAAGCACAGATTTGATTCTCAGCTAATGCAAATTATTTCAACTCATGGAGTATAAGCACCAGAATGAACAAAATGGGCTGAAAGGCCCGTTTCCAATCTACGTAAATGTGAACCTTGATGAACAGTGAATCTCATTATGCACACTTAACCATTGGTTAGCTTTTCTTAATTAGAAAGTTAAAATTATTGGAAGCACAAAATTAGTTATCTATTTTCAATTGCTCAAATACCAAACCTTAATTTAGTATTTTAAATGTTCCCTAATAGAGCATGAATTTAGATTAATTTCATACAATTTGCAAAGTGATTACATTGAGGGCAGAATGTGTTTGGATCAAATATTGTGCTAATTGCTCCTCCCTTATCTGCATTTTCCAGTAGTGTCAAATGGACAACAATCAGCATCTGGAGACCCATCTTGATTTTTTTTGTCCCCCTCAATTTAGAAGGGCCTGTTCAATGGAGCAAGTTTAAGCAATCACTCACGTATGGATGAGACACTAATTCAACAGAGATTGCAAATCACATTTGAAATCTCTCCCGTCTGTATATTACGTACCAAATCACAGGGTATCTATGTATCTTAAAATACAGAAAGTTTATACAAATGTCAATATAAAGGGACAAAATCCGAGAAGTGATATTAATCAAGTCATTGGTGATGATGAACATACCTCATTTATTGTAGTTTGATAGAAAACTTATCTTTCTAATCCTCATCTTTTAGGTGTTCTTCATATTATCCGCTTATCAATTTCTGCAGCACAACTAAATATTTAGAAACACAGAAATCAAGCCTGCACCAGCTCACAGAGCAGATTGCTTCAATCCCACGGACTCTTGACTCCACCACCCTACTCAGCAAAGTATTCCACATCCCAACTACTCTGGATGAACAAAATTCCTCCTAACTTCTCATTTTGTTACTCTTGAGGCTGTCTTATATCTGTGTTTCCTAGTTATTGACTCCCCTATCAATGGAAATTATGTTTCTCTATTTAGACTACAAAACCCCTCATAATTTTGTACAGCTCAATCAGGCCCCCCTTCAACCTGTCTGGTCAAATGAAAACGTGCCCTGCCTTTCTGATCTCTTCCCATAACTGTAGCCCTTCATCCCTGGAATCGTAAACTTTCTCTCTCCCCCCCCCCCCACCCCCCTTTCCAGAGCCTTAATATCTTTCCTGAAGTGAGGTGCTCAGAAAATTAATTATAGTATATTATGAACTGGCAAATATGGAAATGAAATCTTTCCAGTCACAAGTTTAAATGTTTCTATGCAAACAAATAGTCATCCTGTTTTTTTCCCCTACACAGTAGTTAGGTCATACAATGCCTGTGGTTGAGGCAGAATCCATATTAGCTTTCAAAAAGGGACTAGATACCTAAAAAACACAAACTTCAGGGGCATGGGAAAAGGCGAGGCAAATGGGGCTGAAAGCATTGTTCTTAAAAAAGTCACGGAACAAATACAATGGGTCAAATGGTCTTCTGTGCTATAAATTTCTATATTCTGTATTGTAGGGCATGATATCCTGAGCAACTACCAAGAGAGTTCCACTATAATGCCAAGCAGAGTCTTGGGATCAAATCATCCAATCTTCTAAGTTTGGAGAAGTATCATTTCACTAGATTGAACATATAGAAATATAGGAGTAGGCCATTCACCCCTTCGAGCCTATTCTGCCATTCTATTAAATCATGTAAAGATAATCCAGAAAATGTAAGTAGCTGTCCACAATAGAGTTGTTTCTACCCATTTTTAATTTGTCACAGAAGTCAAAAAGATACATTTCAAAACCAAGTTCTATACAAATTAGAACTTTATAAATTAAATAGAATTTCAAGTGCACAAATGGTTCAGAAATTATACCTGTCCCACTAGATCTGCCACCATCAGTAACCAAGATTCTTCACTCCTAAACTCTGGAACCCCCTCCCTGTCGCCTTGAGACGTCCTCTCGACGTGAAAGGTGCTCTATAAATGGAATCTTGTTGTTGTTGTTGTCACCAATGTCAAGATTTTTAAAACCTAGGATATTGTTTATAAACAAGGCAGAAGCCACCATCCTTTGCTTTTGCCAACTTCTACATTCTGGCTCTAATCTCCTCAACCTTCTCTCCTAAACTCACTGAACTGTTGTGCATCCAGTTCAATCCTCAGCTCTCTCCTTCACATCCAGCCCTAATCAAGACAGTGTTTTTTCACTTCCATCACATCGCCCACCTCCAATCCAATCTCACACCAACCACTTATTCACGCCTTTGTTACCTCCCACCCAGACTTTTCAAACGCACATCTCTCTGGTCCAATGCCACCATTCAGCAGCTCCAACTTAACCAAACTCCATTGCCCACATCCTCATTCGCAAACTGCATGCCCATCACTCCATTCCTCACCAGGCTCCACTGGCTCCCTGTGAATCAATTTCAAAGTCTTTTCATCCTCATCTATAAGTCCCTTAACACCACACTCACCGATCTTCTCCTAACCAATGCCTCTGCTCAACTAACTTAGGTTTGTTGCATGCACATCACTCGCACCATCTCCATGCCACCATCAGTAACCAAGATTTTGCACCCCTAAACTCTGGAACTCCCTCCCTGTCTAAGTCCTGCATTGAAACCTACCACAACAACTATGCCTAGTCACCTCTCCTTCACCGTATCTGTCTAGCTTTGTAAAGCATTCGAGCCTTACCCCAATGAAGAGTAAATGTTTGACA
The DNA here is from genome assembly GCF_018977255.1 of Callorhinchus milii. Lineage (NCBI taxonomy): Eukaryota > Metazoa > Chordata > Chondrichthyes > Chimaeriformes > Callorhinchidae > Callorhinchus > Callorhinchus milii. The sequence goes on along the minus strand of NW_024704743.1, from coordinate 48,696,212 downwards.
TGGAACACATCCTCCTTAAATTCACTGCAACTTTCAATGGTTTAATTTTCTAATAAATTTAGGATGAAAGTTGGTTTTGTAATATTCACAATTGAAACACTGGTGCAAATCAATGAATAATCCTTTGTTTCATACTTACATACTACAGTAGAGAATTAAACTGATCACATGTTTAATAGCCAAGACCACTGCCCTCACCACTGTGATTTGCGTTTCAGTGCAGCTCAGACCAGTTGATAGAGGTCAGTCGCTGGCTGAGGATGGTTACGATCACATGTGGAGTGAAGTCTGACAGCTCAGCCTAAGATTCAGTGGACAATCAATCAATGGTCCACCATCACACATTACCACCTTAAACAGCACAGAAAAGGTTTTATTAGCATATAGACAGACACACATGTAAGCTCAAGCTTTGCATTTTATGAAACTTTATATATAAACCAAGTGCTTTTAAAAAAAATGCAAAGTCCTACAAACTAAATATGTGATAATTTGGATCTAATTGAAATATGTGGTACTTTAGAACTACTAGAAAATACAAATATGTCTGCTACTTTGCTACAAACTATAATTGCATTGAGCACCTCTTCACTTCCGTTAAAAAGACAATTAAATAGTATCTTACCTACATGGTTAGCTATATTCTGCTCTATAAGACACACCTCAGTGTTTTCGTTCGCCTCCTCTTTAAATTTACTGCAGTTAAAAGCTTTTGTTGCATGAATACCGCTCACTGTTACAAGAGTGCTGGCTGAAATTAGGCTCCTTTGTCCAGACTTCTTGTGCTAGACCTGTTTTCTTGAAAGTGTAAACCACCTGCTGTTTTAACGACGGATCACGACTTTCCTGGCCGACGAGGTAGCTGCTGTATCTACAAGATCTAAGGAGCTCTCCTTCTTGCAGAAAACATGCTCAGTTCTAGCAGTTAATTCTGAGGACTTGAAGATTCATCTCTGTACCTTTTGTCTGATTAGCAGTCCTTCCATTTCTGAAGTACCCCCTGGCTGTGTCACATGAACATTTTACCCACCCACCACAAGACTATCTAAAAAAACAATTACACATCCCCTTTTATTTTTTTGGGATTTTTATTAAGTTATACTGTGGACATACAATATTTTCCAAACTCTACACACTGCAGATATTTAACATAGAAAGACTGAATATTGTAACTCCATGATCCTGGTTCATTTCACTCAAATTTCTCAGTGTCTCTAGAAATGTCAAAAATCCCCTCAAACTCACAAATAACAATTCCACATTAGAACTTATGTAGAACACTACAAAGATACTACAGCAAAGTAAATTCAAAAAAGCTAGAAATCTGTCTCCAAGGCATCTTTACAGTCCTTTCTCCATATCAAGAGTCCGCTTAAATAAACAATCCCAAGAATTGACAAAACGTTTTTTCTCTGCCTGTGCTCTGGAGTCTTCCGTCATCTTACTGCCTTTTTATGTTCCGCTGAGATAAATTTTTTCCTTAAAATTTTGCTGAGTGAATAACCTGCAGCTGTCCTGTAAACTCTGGGCTCTCATCCTCCCCTATTTATATAGTGATGCCTGTTACAATAAAATAGAGGTAAAACAGTGAGCAGCAGTTAATAATGGAAATCCAATGTTAGCTAGCCATTTAAAATTGAAATGGTGCATAGCCCTCAACAGTGGTGTGTTGAATGAACATTTACTTTGGGAACTCGCAATTTACAAAATATAAAGATAACAATTAAAAATACATATATTCCTCCGGAGAAAACTAGACATTTTTATGCACATTAGTGTGTATCTAACTAGGTCTTGGACACAAACAAAATGCATATCGTAAAATGAATACCCTATATTACTTAAAACTTCTTAAGATTCTAAAGGATCTAAACATTCAACACAACACTGAATGCAACTTGTTTTTGCTACTAATACTATACACACCATAGAAGCAAAGCAGATTAAAATTAGATGAACAAATCAAATACTTACCCTTGAAGTAAGATGTTGCAGAATTAATATCTCACAACTAATATCGGTTACGTCCACCAAATCCACCATTACCTCCACCACCAGGACCGTAGCTTCCTAGATTCATAGGAATGGGTTTATGAGGAAATATTTCAGGACATTAAATGCTTAGCTGATCTAATTAAAATAACATTTCCTTCATTCTTTTCAGTCCATCGTTCATATACATGATCTGAAGGTGAACACCAATTTAAGGACTCTCACTTTAGCCTCACTAATCATTAATAGAATATAATAGCCCAAGTCAAGAATCCCCCATTTTTTTGCCTAGGGATTACTTGACCAGTTCATTAACAATAAGATGCAAAAACCCATTTCCCAGAAAACATAACTGTTGGGGTGGGGGTGGGGGGTGTTGGGAGGAAGAGAGATAGGTTTTAAGCAGGCTGGAGATATACAAGGATAGATGAATTCATGTTTGGTTACAAAATACATAATCACTGCACTTTACAGAAAATCATGTGAAGGACTTTGAGACGTCCTCCTGACATCTAAGGCACCACATCAAATGCAAGGACTGTATGAATTTTTGCTCAATAACCTTTGAGAATCAAATTGATTTGTCAGCTCATTGATCTCATCCTTTCAAAATACCCATCCTACAGTACTACCTTTGAACCCCTGAACCTTTGCTCTCTTGATCAACTGTCTATAAGATCCCTTCTGAGATGTCTCTCTTCAAGGCCTGAAGAGTCCAAGCTCATTCCTCTAACAGTGGGAATCTCATTGCTGCCTCTACAATACCCATAGGGCCTGGGTAGCCTTCTTATGTCACAGCAACATAAGACGAATGCTCAAACCCTTGAAGTCCTGCAGAGGAGAGTGGGGTGAAATTCATTATTTTATGGGATACTGACGGTTGTTTGCCGATTCACTTTAATTTCTAATAAATTATATTTTCTAGAGCTTTGATTTATTTTATGTAAAAGGTGCTTTATTACATTATTTTTGTTATATGAAGAAGTGGTCGTGATGAGCCAGCTGGTCTTTTCTTGTTACATACTTTATGTTCTTATAATTCTTTGATCTAATAAACAAAGCAACACAAGCTTTAAATTTAGTTGGTATGAAATCTGCATGTAACCTGTGAGGGATGTGGGAAATGCAGGCGATATAATTCTTTAATAAACAGAAGTTCCACAGAAGCATTTTGGCAAGTTTCAGGCAGAAAAAGACACAAGCAGCTCCAATATGTTCAAGGATTATTATCGTCTCAAACAGTTCATAGGAAGGAATACAGCTGGACCAGTTGCCACTTCAGCTATCAATACAATTTATATTTATATAGTGCCTTTCACACTGGATCCACATCTCAAAGGCACAACACTGCTGGCTGGGAACCTGAGCTGGGGGTGGAACCTGAAGGAGTGGGGAAGGGAAAGATGAATGAAACCACAAAGTGAGGCAGTTGGATGGACTCTGGGATGGAGTTCCAGAGAGCAGGGACAGAATGATTGAAAGCCCACCTGCTGATGGTAGAATAGATAGGGTAGGGCACCTGAAGCAAGCCAGTATTTGCTAAGTGAATGGAGCTATCAAGGCAATAGGGCTGAATGTCACGGATGCAGGGTGGGATAAGATTGTGGAGGTGAGAATGAGACCTTGAATTCGATCTGTTGGGGGATGTGGAGCCAAGCAAGGGTGGGGATGATAGGTCCACGGAGTCTAATGCAGGAAAGGACAGGGACTGTGGAGTTCTGGATAGTCTACAACCCATATAGGGATGAGCCTAGGAGGACATTAGCATGACATTAGCAGTTAATGCCTGGACATGATGAAAGCTTGAAACAATGAGCTGAATGAAGTGATAACTCAAAATAAAATCAAAGGATCCCAGAAAATGAACTCCTCATTGTTTGGATACTTGTTGGTTGAAAGGCATGATAACTTTCGTAGATGGGTGCCTTTACATAATTGATTGGGGTACAAAAGAGAATTAATTTATTTGTTGCAGAAATCACATAATTTCCATTGAACCTCAAAGCTAAACAGCACTAGATTGTACAGGATTTCCTAAACATTTTTACTACTGTTTATACTGGCCAAAATCACAAACTTAATGTGTACAAACTGGGTCCCCTGAGTCTTCTTGATTTATCCAGCACTTTCAATTCAAACATGATATACTTTTCAGTTTTCATTCCCACCACTCCCAGGATCTTCAACTATGTCTTTTCTAATGACATCTTCTCCACATGACGAGGTCATGTGTGGCATTCCTCGGGGCTCTATCCTTGGTTCTTTCCTTTATTAGGATGACACCCAATCCAATCTTTTCTGCCTCCACCTGATTTCAGCACTAACTTTGTTCCGACAGAATGACTGACTACAACTTGCAGTTATATAACAACCTTTGTGCAGGGTAGCATCCTGGAGCGCTCAAGTGGTGAAGCTCGACACTAAGGCATGGATAGGTGACTGTAGGCATGACTGAATGGAATGTCTCCAAATGCTATCTGAAGATGGGCAAGAAAGGGGAAAGGCAGAGGTGGAGTTCCTTTCAGTTTGGGGGCATAGTGGCTGAAGGCACAGCTGCCGAAAGGGGAGAGCAGATGAGGGATGTCAGAGCCAGCTGAGCAAAAGGGATAAAAGTGGGATGTAAGCTGGTCGGAGAGGTAGAGGGGTGCCAAGGAATTAAATGATTTGTTTGTGAGCCAAAGAACCTGAAAGAGTTGGGAGCGGAGTCAGGAGAGCGCGGGGCGGAGCCGAGGTCTAGTTGCATGTATAAAGCACAGCCAGGTGAGGAGCCACTCAGTCGGGAGCGGAGTCAGGAGCTGAGGTAAGTGAGGGAGTCGGGCGGGCACCATTCACTAAGTGACGTCAGCGTGAAAAAAACCCAGCAACAACAACAACAATGGCCTGGCCACTGCCACCGCCATCCCGGTCATGGCCTGGGAGGCTGAGCCTGAGGGCTGATGCCGCCCGCTGATTGCTCGCTCCCGGTCCGTGTGTGCATTTTGGCTGCTGCCCCGACCCGAGCCTCCCCCTCCACTCTAAATGTCTCTCCTCCCACTCCCCTCTATCCGATACTCCCCCTCTGTCCTTCTCTCCCATCACCCTCCCCGCCTTCTCTCTCTCTCCTCGACCCCATCACCACTTCCCTCTGCTCCAACCTGGGCATCCTCCGCCGGGCCCATCGTGGCTCCCGGCACTGGTTGTCCCAGAGCAGCAACCCCACATGTCCAATCGTTCACTCCCTCCGCTCAAACCGCCTCCTTAAAGCAAACCCAACTTCCCCCTCCCTCACACGTACCCTCCCCAACTCACCACTCACACCACTCTCCACAGCCATCTCTCCTGTACACCCAAAAATCCTCTCCGCATCACTCTCTCCTCCCTCCTGCAAACCCACCCGCATTTCCCTCCATAACGTCCATTCCCTCTCAAACAAAGGCCTCATCATCCACGACCTCATCCTGGACGAGCACCTTGACATTCTTGGGCTCACCGAAACCTGGCTCTACCCCAATGACCCCGTCCCCCTAGTGGAAGCCTCCCCTCCAGGCTACACCTTCCACCACCCCCCCCCCCCGTCCAAACCAATGTAGCGGAAGGGTGGCCTTCATTTCCAAAGCCTCCCTTGGTCTTACCACCTACTCCTCTGGCTGCTTCCCCTCCTTCGAGCACCTCACTCTCTTCTACCCCTCTCTCCCATTGAAAATCCCCCTGGTCTACCGCCCCCTACCCCCACGGTTCCTTCCACAGACATCTCTACTCTCCTCTCTTCCCTGTCCCTCTGCTCCGAGCGCCTGCTCATAATGGGCGATTTCAACCTCCACCTAAACTCCCCTTGCACTACTTCTGCCGACTTCACTGCCCTCCTCTCCTCCCTAAACCTCACCCTTCATATAAAATCACAACCGTGGTCATGCCCTTGACCTCGTTATCACCCACAGCCTTGACACTTCCGACCTCAGCATAGTTGGTAAGGCCATCTCGGACCACTTCCTCATCTCCTTCTCCTCCCACATCCCTATCTCCTCCACCAAGCCCTTAACCATCCTCTACCGCCCTTGGAAAAGGGTACCCCCTGAGACCCTCACAAAGGCCCTCACATCATTAAACATCCTATCCCTCTGGCCTTCCACCCACGAAGATCCTGAAGCAGCCTTCCAGCTGCTCCATGATCGTCTCTCCTCCACCTTCAACTCCCTCGTCCCCAAAATCCAGGACCATCTCCAAACCCACCCGATCCCCATGGTACAACAATCATCTCCGCCGCCTAAAAACCCAAACCCAGCTGCTCGAGCGCAGATTATGGAAAACTGGCCTGACAGCCCACTGCCAACTGTGGCTCAAGCATCTCCACAGCTACCGGCGTTCCTTGACTCGTACAAAAATGGCTTTCTACTCCAACATCATTTTGGAGGCTAAACACAACCCTAAAATCCTTTTTTCCACCACCCACTACCTCCTCCGTGCTCCCCCTCAGGCCTCCTCAATCTTCATATCAAATGCCAAGTGCGAGGAGGTCATGGACTTCTTTTCATCTAAAATTCACAACATCCGCCAGGCAGCCTCATCCACCTGCTTCTTGTCACCCACCACCAGCCCTTCTCTGTCACCCTCACCCTCCCCATCATCTGCCCCTACCACCACCCCCATCCTACATTCCTTCCTCCCCATCTCTCCCTCCTCTATCTCACCCACCATCACCTCCATAAAACCCACCACCTGCTGCCTCGACCCCCTCCCCCACCAACTTGCTGGTCACCCAGCTCCCCCTCTTCTGCCCACTACTGGCTGACGCCATCAACCAGTCCCTCTCCTCCGGATCAGACTCTGCCCCCCTCAAAACTGCTGTCATCACCCCCCCACTCGTCAAGAAACCTTCCCTAGATCCCTCAAACCCCAGCCATTACCACCCCATTTCTAACCTGCCCTTCCTCGCAAAAGCCTTAGAACGCGTGTTGCCAATCAACTTCGCACTCACCTCTCCTCCCACTCCCTCTTCGAACCCCTCCAATCCGGTTTCCGCCCATAGTACAGAGACTGCGCTTGTGAAAGTCACAAACGACATCCTCTCTATTTGTGACCAGGGCTCCCTCTGCCTCCTTGTCCTCTCCGCGGCGTTCGACACAGTCGATCATGTCATCCTCTTCCACCGCCTTTCCTCCGTCATCCACCTCAGTGGGACCGCACTCGCCTGGTTCGAGTCCTACCTCACAAAGGATCCATCCTTGGTCCCCTCCTCTTTCTGATCTACATGCTCCCTCTTGGGGATGTCATCCCCAGACATGGGGTACATTTCCACATGTACACAGATGACACCCATCTCTATTTTCCACCTCTCTTTGCGACCCCCAGGCCCCTGATGTTCTGTCAACCTGCCTGTCAGATCTCAGAGGCTGGATGAGCGCAAATTTCCTTCAGCTGAACGTTGACAAGACGGAAGCCTTGCTCTTTGGCTCTCGTCAACGTCTAAACTCTCACGGCTCTCACCTCCTCCACCTCCCACTAAAACTCTCTGAACCTGTACGCAACCTAGGCGTCAGGTTCGACCCCCAATTATCCTTCCTCCCTCACAAACGGTCCCTCACCGATACCGCCTTCTTCCACCTCCGCAAATACCTCTCTCCGAAAGCCTCTGAAACCCTAGTCCATGCCTTTGACACCTCTCGGCTGGACTATTCTAATGCCCTCCTCGCTGGTCTCCCATCCATAAAATTCAGATCATTCAAAACTCTGCCGCCCGCACTCTCACCCGTACCAAACTCTGTTCCCCGATCACCCCAGTCCTTGCCAGACTGCACTGGCTGCCTGTCCCAGAGAGGATCGACTTCAAGATCCTCACCCTTGTATTCAAAACCCTCCACTCCTCTGCACCCCCTACCTCTCTGACCTCTCTCTTCAAAACAGTATCCAATGCCTTCGTTCCTCCGGGTTTGGCTTCCTCCTCGTCCCCCGAGTCCTCCGCTCCACTCTCGGCAGCCATGCCTTCAGCCACTATGCCCCGAGGCTCTGGAACTCCCTTCCTCGCTCCCTTCGCCTCACTCCCTCTCTTCCTATTTTCAGGTCTCTGTTGAAGACCTTTCTCTTTGACCGCACCTTTGATCACCTTCCTCTCCATCCCCCTGGCTCGGCACCGGGATCCGTTACTGTAAAGGACTCTGAGATGCAGTCCAGCGTGGAGAGCGCTATATAAATCCAAGTTGTTGTTGTTGTTGAAATCAACGAGACTGACAGAATGACTGTCAAGATATCTAGTCCTGAATCAGCATTAATTTTCTTTTAAAAAAAGCATCATCACAACCAAATCTCTCCTGCTTGATTCCTGCTAGTGCCTGTTCGCTGGCCTCCTGCGCTCCACAAGCTCCAAATAATCCAGAACTCCTCAGATTGCTTTCTCTCCAATACCAAACCTATCACCCCACCTCTGTCTGGTTCCATATCGCCTAGTGGGTCGACTTTAACATCCATGTCATCTTAAATGCTTCCACCGCCTATCCCCCCGCCCCCCACTGTTATGATCCCACTCAACTCTACTCCACCGTCTCAAGTCCTCATGTTCCCTTGCCCACTTCACTCCACTATCTGCAGATGAGCTTTCAGACATTTTATTCTCATTTTCTGTGACGCTTCTAAGATCCTTCCGCCTAGCCCTCTCTATTTGCTTTCAAAACCCACCTGAAAACCTCTCATCAAATGCACCTTCGGCAACCTTCCTTCATTGATTGGGTTCCCACTAAGACTTTGTAAAGCACTTTGAGACATTCTATGTTTAATCTCCGTACGAGTGTAATCTGTGGTATCAACATGCTAAAACCACTCTAGATCTCCAACGGTATTATCACCATCCTACAACATAACTTTGTAGCATGCTTGGCCTGCATTTGAAAGAAATAACAAGGCAGGAATAGAGGAACAGCAGAAACCAAGCTCCATGTGTTTGAGCATTCCTGGAATGTAAATGCATTTCTAAAGAAAACATGAGTAAAATAGAACCTTGTTCTGCACACACTTCAATAACTGAGGCAATTCAATATGAGGAAATAGGTCAGTCTAATTATTATCTTAATAAGAGTTTCCACCGTATTTCATATTAAGTTCAAAATAACCAATGGCAGAGACTAATGCACATTGTACAACAAAATTACATTTGTATAGAGCCTTTCACGTCGAGAGGATGTCCAAAGGCGCTGGACAGTCAGTGTTTCGGACCTGAGCTGGGGGTTGGGATTGGGGAGGGCAGCGGGGGAAGGAGGGTGATCGAAAGCACGGTCGAAGAGGAGGGTCTTGAGATGGATCTTGAAGAAGACAAGGGAGGAGGCGAGGCAGAGGGACTGTGGGATGGAGTTCCAGAGGGTGGGGGCAGAGTGGCTGAAGGCCCGCCCGCCAATGGTGGAGTGGGTGAGGGATGTGAAGTAGGCCGGAGCCTGCTGAGCGGAGGGAACATGCAAGTTGGTAGGAGTTTAGGTGGTCACAGAGGTAGGTGGGAGTGAACCCATGGAGGGCATTGAAGGTGAGGACCAGGATCTTGAGCTGGATCCTCTGTATGATGGGAAGCCAATGGAGTCATGCGAGGTTAGGGGTAATAGGGTCACAGAGCCTGGTGCGGGAGAGGACACGGGCTGCAAGTTCTGGATGATCTGCAGCCTGTGTAGGGAAGCGATGGGGAGGCCAACAAGCAGGGAGTTTGCATAGTCAAGCCTGGATATTATATATGCGTGTATGAGGCGGTCTGTGGTGTGAGACAGTGGCGAAGCCGGGTGATGTGTGGAGGTCGGGAAAGGCAGAGGGGGTCATGGCACGGATGTGGGGTAGAAAGGATAGTTGAGGGTCATACAAGAGGCCAAGATTCAGGACTGGCTTAGTAAGGTGGAATATGCATCCTTGGAAGGTGATGCTGTCAGTGCCTGAGGTGTGGAAGTGCTGACGGCAGCCAATCAGAAGGGCCTCGGGCTCATTGGCGTTCAACTGAAGAAAGTTAGCTCTCATCCAGGACTTGACGTCTGACACATTTTGTCACGACAGCAGTGGTTCTGGAGTCAAGGATGGAGGCAGAGAGATACGTTGGGTGTCATCTGCATGTGGAAGTTGACCCCATGTCTGCAGCTAATAAATAATCCTTGCATTTGATATAGCGCTTTTCATGTCTTCTAGACATCTCAAAGCGCTTCACAGAATAGACTGTAAAGTGAATTGACTGTATATTTGTCAGCGAAATGCGGCAGCCAATTGCGCACAGCAGTGTCCCACAAACAGTCATGGTTTGAAGTGACCAATTTATTATTGTTTTATTTTCTTGAGGGATTATTTTGATGTCACCAAGAGGGAGCATATAGATATTGAAGAGAAGGGGACCAAAGATAGATCACTGAGGAACGCCACATGAGATGGTGTGGCGGCTAGAGGAGAAACTGTTTGTGGAGATGAAGTGGAGACGGTGTGAGAGGTATAACCTGAATCATTCAAGGACAGAATCATGAAGGTTGAGGTGAGGCAGTGGATGAGGATAGAGTGGACAACGGTATCGAAGACAACAGAGAAATCAAGGAGGACGAGGAGGAAGAGGGAGCCTTGATCACAGATGGACACAATGTCATTTGTCACTTTGACCAGAGTCGTTTCTGTGCTGTGGGCAGCACGGAAACCTGATTGGAGGGGTTCGTGAAGGGAGTGGCTGGAGAGGAAGGAGTGAAGCTGGGAATAATGACTTGTTCCAGGACCTAGGAAAGGAAAGGGAGGTTGGAGGTAGGGCGGTAGTTGGAAAGCAGGAATAGATACAGGGAAGTTTTTTTTTGTAAGGATAAGAGTGATGACGACCGTTTTTAACAGGGTGGGAACAGTGCCAGTGGACAGAGAGAGGTTTAGGGATGGGGTCAAGGGAGCAGGTGGTCGATTTCATGCAGCTAACCGGATCACCTTTGGCTTTGGTTTCGAGGAAGTCCAGCATCACCTCACAGTTGGCATTGGAGATAAGGATGAGCGAGGCGTGAGAGGGTGGGTGAAGGAGAAGAGGAGCCTGGGGTTGTCCTTAGCCTCCAAGATTGTCTTGGAGTAGAATGACGATTTAGCAGAGGCGATGGCGGAGCAGTAAGATTTTATAAGGTCCAGCCACATTTGCCGATGGACTGCTAGGTTGGATTTAAGCCAGGTGCGTTCAGCGGCACGCGCCTCTGCCTTAAGGGAGTGGAGGTAGCTGGTGTACCATGGTGACTTTCGTGAGTATGATACAGTTCGGGAAGTGAGAGCAAGGGCATTGAGAGTGGTGGAGAGGGAGTTGTGGAGGAGCGTGACTGAGGAGGTTAGGCAATTGCAGGAATTAGCCCAAAGAGGCTGTAATTCAGATGATTCCAAGGCGGCAGCGGGGGGGGGGGGGGGGGGAGATTATTTTCCAGGAGCGGTAGGAGATGGAGGTGGGGAGAGGGATTGCGGAGTAAAGGGGGAAGTTAACTATGCACTGTAGTGTATAGTTGAAACATATTAAGCAGTCTGGTATCCTCAATGAGTTTCAGTTTATCACCTCAGTGATAAATTGTAAGAATTCTTTTAAAAAAAAGTAATCTGATGGTAAGGTGTCCTGATTAGAGGTGTTTACAAGGTTAAGTTATTTTCGACTGTATTAAACACAGATAAACAAACTAGCAAGGTCCCACTATCCATTGCATATCTCAGTCAGGGTAGCAAAGAGGACTCTAAAGCTTGCCTGAGCTAAAACTGTAAATGCAATTTAAAAGGCAAATGGGTTTCAAAGAAAGCCAGGCACGATTTCCACTAATACAACTGGACACAATGCACAACAATAAAGTCAATGCTCGCTAATATCTGTTTATATTTGAATGGTTAGTTGAATGCTAGGTTACACTAGGCCATTGCTCCATCAATCCTAGTTCATGGGAGAGTAATGGGAGAAAATCTATGTTTAAATAAAATGGATTCTCAACCCAGTCAGTGTGGCTCCATAGAATTCCCTCAATGGGTTTAGTGCTTATTTATGCATATAGATGCGTTTGGGAAACAAAAACTATTAATACTGATCAGCTGAAAGTGTTTTTTCTGAATTTAAAATTAAATTGGCAGAGTTGAGATAATTGATTCATGTTATACTTCACTTAGGAGTATTCTACATCAACATGGAAGTCAGGGTGGGAAGCATTCCACTTCCCAGCACCAACATCCTTACTCTGATGTAGCATGTAAAATGAAGTAAAGTTGCCATCACTTTCATGCAATTGAACATAATTTCATTTCAGGCCATATGACATTTTCATTGCATAATGAAAGAACATACCTCCATATGGCCCACCCATGTTTCTGCCACCAAAGTTTCCACCTTTCATTGGCCCAAAATTAGAGGAATGCTGGCTGTAGCTTCCAAAATCATTATAGTTACCACCTCCTCCAAAACTTCCTATAAAATACAAACAGTGTAACAGACCAGATGATGCAACTAAATTTGTGTTGCTTCTCTACCACCGTATCTCCCCTATCATGTAGCAAAGGTGTTCTCATGTACATGTTGTTGCTATTATTGTTTGATTCTTCCTCCCCCCTCCCCAATCCAGATATCCTACTCCAAGAGTTTCCATTGTGCTTTCAGATAAAGAAAAACGGAATAAATGGAATGTAAAGTACTGTTCTGGAATACTTATTAACCATTTTCTATTTCTTGCCAACACTGTTGTAGGAAACACCATCCCACAGCAGGGAAGAGTTGAGCTTTTACCTAGTAAGTTCAAACAGATGGACACGGGTGCTGGAACAGGCCAATATTCTCAACAAAAACGTTAGAAAGCATCAAATTAACAAATGCGCTGTTCCAATATAAGGTGCCCTTTTAAACAAGAAATTTCAGTTATACATAATTGCTTTTCTCATTTATCTGACATTTATTTTTGCAATTTTGAAAGGGCATTTGCAAAGTACTTACCACTATAATTGGCACCTCCTCCATAGCCTCCACCATAGCCACCACCACCATGGCTGCCATATCCTCCACCTCCAAATCCACTCCTTCCGCCTCCAAATCCATGTCCTCCACCAAAGTTACTACCTAGAAGAAACAATGATTGAATGCATTCATCCTTGAACGGGATATGGCAATATGCACTTCCCATATACTGTGTTCCATTATCCAGCTATCTAGTTTCCTCTCATTTCAATTATTTTGTCAGTCTGGCTGGTTCTTACCACTCTCTCATCCGAGTCAGAAGGCTGTGGATTGAAGCCCCACATTAGGATGTTGAACGTGCATAATTCAGGCTGACACTCCATTGCAGTATGAGGTGCTGGGACAAACTGAGGCCCCAGTTACCAGTACAGGACATTACAGATTCCATTGGACCATTTGAGAAGGAATTTTCTCCTGGTGCCCTGGTCAACAATCTCCCAGTTAAGATGGGTAATTCACTTCATGGCTGTTTGTGGGATATTCTGTGTGCAAATTAGCTGCCAAGTTTACCTACACTTTGTACTAAATTCTGAGAAGCCTTTTGAGGCATTCTCCTGATGTGAAAGGCACTATATCAAATGCAATTGTTTTTCACAAAGAAGCCTTTTCTCTTCTCGCTTGTTCCTTCTTCACTTCAATGACCTCCTCCATTATTGCATTTATCAGCATTCTTTGATCTCACAGTAAATGCAATTTTCGATCTTAGAAAAACAAGCATTACTGTGGTCTTCATGGAGCAATAATTTTGTTTCATTAAATTGCTCATTTTTTTCACAACCTTCGCAAATCAAACCTTAACACCTTTTAAGTTTAATAGTTCCATTCCTTATTCTTTGTACATTAATATTCTGCCTTTTCCTCAAACCTTAATTGGACATGGTACAGACATGAGACGCTTTCCTCTGCAGAAAGATGGGGATTGAGTGGGTACATTGAGGCACACAAAATATTAAGTGCAATAGATAGAACAAACCCAGTGTATTAAATATTATAAAGATTAAATCACAAAGGATAACGGGTATCATTTAAAAACAATTTCAGTGCTTGTTCGCAAGAAGGTTTTCAAAAAGAGAATGGATACTATGAGTGAGTAAAAGATGAACTTATAAGATGCGTTCCCTACAACTTTCCTTTTTTTTACACCTATTACAATAAGTTCTAAGGATACCAATCGTCTCCCCTCCCCACACAAACTCCCCAATTCTGACCTATATAGTTTAAAATGTTAACTTACCACCTCCACCATAACCATTGTACCCAGGGCTATCTCCAAAACCACGGCTACTTCCAAATCCATCTGTGGTAGAACAATATTCATTTAAACAGTAGCTTCAAATAAAAATTAAAAATAACCATATTTTCCAAAGTTCTTACTGTGTCCTCCAAAGTTGCCTCCGCGTCCCATACCAAAACTGTTACTTCTACGCGAATCTCCTCCATATCCACCACCTGCTATCAAGGACATTGTATTACTTTCACACGTGAATACATTTTACCAGTTAAAATAGGACTTTTGACAAAACTCCATTATTTGCTAAGCTCTTTGAAACAATTTCCAAATAGTCAGTAGGAATCCTCCAAATTATGAGCTCAGTTAAAGTATGACCACAACTGCAGCTTTTGCAATTTTGAATAAGCAAGCAATAACTACTTGCTCAGCATACACACCTCCTCTTCCAGACCTGGAACTTTGTGCATCCATCATTTCCTGACGGGACAGAGCTTTCCGTACTTCTGCATTGTGTCCATTAACATAATGATATTTTTGAACTGGAAGAAAGGTTTACATCTATGAACAAGTTATAAAGTGCAATATACCTGCATTAATCTACACTTTTTGCAACTGCTCAGGTGTTTTATTGAATACAAACAACATCCTGTCTATCTATGACCAGGGCTCCCTTTGTCTCCTCAACCTCTCTGCTGCCTTCGATACAGTGGACCACACTGTCTCCAATTTGTCTCTGCCAACGGTTTCTCTTCCAGCCCCCGCACAGTTTTCTGCAGTGTTACTCAGGGCTCTGTCCTCGGTCCCCTCCTCTTCAACCTCTACATACTCCACCTTGGTGGCATCATCCGCAGACATGGGGTCAACATCCACATGTACGCGGATGACACCCAACTCTATCTCTCAGCCTCCACCCTCGATTCCAGGACAACTGACCTCCTGACAGACATCAAGTCCTGGACGAGAACCGACTTTCTACAGCTGAATATCAACAAGACCGAGGCCATCCTGATTGGTTTGCACCACGGTCAGGAAACTGGTTGTCTTGTTCGACCCTCAACTGTCCTTTCTCCCCCATATCCGTGCCACGACCCACTCTGCCTTCCCCCACCTCGGCAACATTGCCCGACTCTGCCACTGCCTCAACCCTCAGGCCACAGAAACCCTCATACATGCATTCGTCACCTCAAGGCTAGCATATGGAAACTCACTCCTTGTCAGCCTCCCCAACTCTTCCTTCCACAAGCTGCAGATCGTCCAGAACTCTGCAGCTCGTGTCCTCTCCCACACCAGGCTCCGTGATCCCATCATCCTCACCCTTGTCCGGCTCTACTGGCTCCCCATTCTTCAGAGGACAGAATTCAAAATCCTAGTCCTCACTTTCAAGGCCCTCCACGGCCTTGCCCCCTCCTGCTCTCAACACCCTATCAACCCGTTCGCTCCTTCCATTCAGCAGGCTTCAATCTGCTCCATGTCTCCCGCCCGATCTACCATCGCCAACTGGGCTTTCAGCCTCTCTGCCGCCACCCTTTGGAACTCCAGCCCGCAATCCTTTCGCCTTGCTCTCTCCCTTGCCTCCTTCAAGGCACAATTCAAGACCCTCCCTTTCAACCGTGCCTTTGGCTGCCCTCCTACCTCTCTGCCCTCCCTCATCCCAACCCTGCCCCCCACCCCACGCCCGGATCCTGATCCCCAACTGTTCAGCGCCTTGGGAAGTCCTCCCTACGTGAAAGGCGCTTTACAAATGTAATTTTGTTGTTGTTATGGTTGTTTTACTGGATTGTTAACACTGCAATATGGGTACAAAATTAGTTTTAAATAGTATGCAAGGCACTCCCACATTGTGAACCCAAGTTTAAACAATATCAACTATCATTTGATTTTGGTTGCCCACCATGGTTGATAAACACGGTTTTGATCGGAATAGAGTAGGCCGTACAATTTCATAACTTGTTTAAAAAGCTTTTGTAAGAAATCTTGACAATATGAAGCAGCAATATAATACTACATAAGAACATAAGAAATGCTAGACGAAAAAAGACCAAGGTCCATCTAGTTCACCCTCCACCTTCCTGGCAGTCGCATGCACCTATGTCCCAAACAACCTATGTACTATATCCCATGTTATTTCCTAAAAGTAACATTATTGTTAATAGTTTATTAATTTAATAAACTATTAATAATAATGTTAAGTTATTAAGTTTATTCATTAATTTATATTATTAGTTTATTCATTTCTAATAATTAATGAACATTATTTTTAGCAATGATCCGAAAGAATGAAATGCAAGCACCTTGGGATTAAGTATCTACCAAGAAGCGATCTGTTGTTTTACAGCTGTCAAGCATTCACTTTAGCTTGAATGGACAATGTGTTTTAATACTACTCTCATGACATATTTAGGGTCAAGTATTTAACAAAATTTGCAGTGATTTTTCCTCAGAATGACTTTTCCATTTAAAAAAGGAAATGTACTTAAAAGGCCTGAGCGAGCGGAACCCTTTTTGCTTAAAGTACTACTTTTAATACAATTTTAAAAAATGTACTGAGGAATCTTCACATTTAGCAAAACAAAATTGTCACGTCCATAGTTGCTGATCATTTCAATGACCTGGGTGGATGCTCTGGACCAGTTTGGGACAGGCACTGAACCTAACCATTAAAATGGCGACTTGTAGGTCATCGGTTTGCCTGCCACTTCCCTTTTTACGAAGTAAACCGGTGGCCCGGTGACCTGGATGCTGGCCATTTTTTTCTTTCAGAGTGGAACAGGTTGCACACATATACAGTAAATTCCTTGCCTGGCTGGCATACTATGGTTCCCAAACACTGTGTTTTGACAGGGCTGCATAGCATATGCATATTTTCCCCTTAATTATAGCTTCAAAAACAAAGTACTTTCACTGGATTCTTTCCATTTGAGTACATTCGCACAAGTTACTTACGGACTACTTTGTCCACCGGATCATGATCGTCAAAAGTGACGAATGCAAAACCCCTCTTTTTTCCACTCTGTCGGTCTGTTATTACTTCAATAGTCTCAATGTTTCCAAAGGTTTGAAAATACTCTCTTAGATGATGTTCATCTGTGTCATCTTTGATCCCACCAACAAATAGCTTCTTCACAGTCAGATGAGCACCTGGTTTCCCAGATTCCTGCAACCATGCAAAAATTCATTCTCTAAATGAACTTGAACCAAAAATATTCTTTCCATTATAAAATATACAAATTGAACTAAGCATAACCACCCTTTCGTAATTTAAATCCCTTGATAAGGTCTTCTCAATATACCTCACCCTGAGGAAAAAAGCTCGAGTAAGCCTAGTTTTTCTTTACTTTACTTTCTTTCTCATTCCTGGTAATATTTTAGTAATCTACATTAGACTCTCCATTTCTACATCCGCCTCCTAGTAGTACCATGACCAGAACTGTACAAGATACTCCAAACCTGGTCTAAACAAGGTTTTATGTAAATCTGACATTAATTTCTTACATTTGTACTCTATTCCTGTGGATATAATGCCCTTGACTATTTGCATTATTTATCGCTTTGTCCATCTGTTGCTACCTTTAAGACTCTTGTGAATCTGAAACCCCACATCTCTTTGCTCCTCTTGGGGTATAGACCGCTTCTTCATTCCTCCTACCAGTTATTCACTTTACACTTCTCTGTATTAAAATTCATTGTCATCCCTCTGCTCATCCAACTAGTCGTATGATATCTTCTTTTTGAGGACATCTTCATCATTTACCAAACCTGCAAACTGTCATCTGCAAATTGACACCATGCCAACTATATGTGTATCTAAATAATTTATGTACATGGTAAACAGTAGTGATCTTAAGACAGATCCCTGTGAGACACTGCTTTACACCTTTTGCAAGTCTGAGAATCTGACCTTTACTCCAACTCTGTTTTCTGTTTTTTAGCCATCTTTCAATTCATTCTGCTGCAAAAAGTCATGTCCTTTACAGTATATTCTATTCAGTACTTTGATAGGTCCTCCTGACGTGAAAGGCACCGTCTCAAATGCAAGGATTATTTCTAGCACTTCTATGCGGCGCCTTGGGACATCCTCTCGACGTGAAAGGCGCTATACAAATGTAATCTTGTTGTTGTTGTTGTTGGAAAGCTAGGAATCTGTATACCACATCCACCATTTCCCGTTACTTTGTCTGTTACCTCTTAAAAAAAGGCATAAGATTGCTCAAGCATGACCATTCTCTCACGATTCCTTAATTCCTCAAAAAACTTAATTTTACTCCCCATCAAGATATTTAATTATTTTATCCTTCATTCTCGACTGTAATACTTTGCCCACTACAGATGTTAAGATAACTAGCCTATAACTACCTGAATTAACTCTAGCTCCCTTTTTAAAAATTGAAGAGTGGGATTTTTGTACACCGCTAAATGAATGAAAGACCCATCAAATGGCAAGCCATTTAACATTTTTGCTCATCAGTTCAACTCTACATGCAAATATATAATGGCAGTGCATAAAATTTAGAAATAAATGTTCATAATCCAGCCCCACCAGACAATAATACCTGAGGGTATGCAAACTACTCCAAGTAAGTGCTCTACAGATTAACATTGTACCTACCTTCCACATTTACTGGCCTATAAGACTGCATTAAAACAGACCAAAACTTTCCGTGGTACCTAGGAAGCTACTCAAGATATATTACCTAATTTACCTAGAATACTGTTTAAAAAGAAACCGGAATGGTGAATATAGTATTCAGATCTTGCATTTAGAAAGCTACAACCCGAGTGGAAGATGCATAAAACAGCAATGGTTTGGCACTACTGAAATACTGTAAAAGCCATTTTATGACTGCCAGATTTGTTTTCGAAACAAGGTAAGATATGTCATTAATTCAGTGCATAGAAATAAGTCATACCAGGACACAATCATGTGAAATCTTAGTTTTTGACAAAATAGGTTAAAAATTATTCCTTTCTAGGGAAGTAAGCTATCGATTGAAATCCTGAATTGGAGGTTTGTCCAGATATTGAGAAATAATTTGGTCACTCAATTCACGACTGTTTGCGGGACACTGCTGTGCGCAATTGGCTATCCATTTTGCCCACAAAATATACAGTCAATTCACTTTTCAGAATATTCTATGATACGCTTTAAGACATCTCAGAGACATGATAAGGCCCTATATCAAATGCAAGGATTATTATTATTATTATTTTTACCAGACATATAGCAATCTCTAGTCAACTGCTTTATTCTTCACAAAAGGAGCAGTAAGATTTTAAAAATCATCCAAATTTGTGGTCTCAAATGTAGTTGTTACAAATCGTGGAAACTAGGTGGACTTAGGTAGATTTTACTTTTAAGTTCAACATTCTTACGAAGTGAATTTTGAAAGATCCAAGTTCTAGATGTTTTTTAAGTGGCAGATGCAAGAGTGAATTGGGAAAGAAGTAACTGAATTGAATGCATTCCTTGTAATTAATTAAAACGGTAAAGCAAGAGATTCGAGTATCTGTTCAAAAACGTAAATTGACTGAAGTTGCTGCAAGTACCAGTCCAGAGGTAAGCTAAATTGCCTTCCTCAGAACTATAGACATTCTGTTTACTCTACTGCACAAACATGATTTATTGCTTCTTTATGCATAACCAAGATATAGCCTTAAAAATACATGGTTATTATATTTCTTATATCACTGTCAAGTGATATTTTGAATACAGTATCAAACTCAAGAATCGCAATCTGATAAATTAAATTGAACAAGTATCAAACCAATCTTGATCAGCAATTATATGTACTTGCTTGCTACGTTATGAAGAACCAGCAGAGCAAACTCACCTCTCCTTTGTCTGCAGCCCTCTACTTGTAGATTACATTTAAAAATGAGGCTCTATTCTACACCAATCAAACTGTGAAGCTTCCCTTAGTTGTAAACTTACCTCTCTTGCAACTGCTCGCTTGGGCTCAACAACACGGCCATCAATCTTATGAGGTCTAGCAGCCATTGCATCATCAACTTCTTCAGCAGATGAGAAGGTGACAAACCCAAACCCTCTTGATCGTTTGGATGATGGATCCCTCATAACCTGTGAAAATTATTACATGTAATCTGATGTTGTACACATATTATAATATGAATATAGCAAAAATATTTGCCATATGAGTACATATGAACAATAATATGCACAAAAATTCTGAATGGTAGTCTTCACTTAGTTAAATTGTACATTAACTAGTTTTATCTTGCAACATTTTGCATCTGTTAAGAGTGGACCATCAGCCCAGACTGGCACGCATCTATGTGACCATCCCAAGAACATTGGGATTATGGCTTTATTGATTTAGGAAAAAATACATTTTGTTCAAAGATTTATGTCATTTCACATTATTTCACAAAGAACACCCACCTTGTTTTGAAGACAACTGCAAGGTGAAAATTGCAAGGTGTGATGTGACAGTCAGATTATTGACAAATGAGATGTGCAGACATAACTGACTCTCGATTCTGGTACAATTGTTGGGACACAGAAAGTGGAATTTCAGTGTTGATTAGCAGGACACCTGCCATCCTCTTGGTGTGGAGGCAAGCAGGGGCTCCTTGGAGCTGAACTGGCTCGAACGGAATCAAGCCAACCCTATGTGGCGGTCTCGGTAGTCAGGTTCCTGAGCCTGGCAGGTCTGCAGTATTCCAGGACACTGCTGATGACAGCACAGCCAGCCTGGCTCATCGGCAGGACTTGGAAGTGCAGACTAGTCACTGAGGGCAGGGAATGCTAGGTAAACAGAGGCGTGTGGAGTAAGGAAACTTGCCCAACATTTCAGCTTGCCGGGAATCGAACCTAGGTCCTTTCGCTTGCGAGGCAAGTGCTCTAACCACTAAACTACAGGACTCCACCTTAGCCCATTGTCCTTCTTTGCAGACCACATTAACTCATTTATTTATAATTATATTATTCCTTACATTTGATACAGCGCCCCACCACATCCTTCAGACGTCTCAAAGTGCTTCACAGAATACACTGCAAAGTGAACCTGCATGCCCCGCAGGCGAAACATTTACATCCCAACGTAACAATTACTAAAGTTTCTGAAATGTAATAATTAATTCTGAATGTATTTTCCCTGAATATAGTGGTTTGTCATGTATATATCTACAGCAAATGTTACAATTTTAATCACCTCATAATTTATATCTTAAAAGAATGAATTTATATATCTCAAATGTCTCATGCAAAAAAACTTACTACACAGTCTGTCAGCTTTCCCCATTGCTCAAAGTATTTTTTCAGAGTCTCTTCTGTTGTATCAAAGCTGAGACCACCTATGAACAGTTTGCGAAATTGTTCTTTGTCACGATTCTAGAGAGGGAAGAGAGAAGTTTAGGGTTTTTATATATTAGCAAAACAAAGGAAACCTAGGTATAACTTTTATGTTTATAAAGGACTTCAGTAAAACCTGAATTAAGATTTGGCTTCACAAAATTGAAATGCACTTAACATATAATTCTCACTGCACAATATATACGTCAAACTCCTTCAAGATGGAGGGGCCATGAGAATAACTAGAATTTTTTTTACGGGGTCAGAAAAACAAGGATACTACTACATCCAAAATGGTGACAAGATTTTTGTAAATTTCTATGGTTAATTAGGATAATTAACGTAACAGATTTTACATAACTTGCATTTTATAGCACCTAAATGTTGAAATAATGAAAAGCATTTCAGTCATTTATGTTATAGTAGTGAGTGACACATACAGGCAAATGCAGCAGCCATTTTGCACACAGCAAAATGACCAATTAAGCATTTTCAATGCAGATCTGAATTTATAATCCACCCAGATTTCAAGAACATCTCTATACTGGCTGCACATTGAAAATAGTTTTTTCTTTTAAAAAAAAATCGATTTTTGTTTACTTGTTACACTTACATAGATGGATGTCAGCAAAGAATAATGTAAACGTCCATTTTGGGCATTCACCTTCAGTATCAAATTCTCTCAAGTCAGATATAGTAAACCAAGTGATTGTAAAAATGTTTATTCATTTCCTACATCGTAACTCCCAAAGCACCAGTGCGATTCCCCTTTCCAACTTCTCATAGCACCCATCTTTGAGTCGGTTGAAGATGTTTGTTTATATACTGAGTTTGGACAACTACAAATTTAAAGCTGGAAGCTTTGAACAGTAAAATGCTACTGGCTAACAGATATGCTTCTCCTGAGCGCATAGTTCACCCAGAAAATGTTCAAATTGTATAGAAAGCTTCACACTGGTACAATGGTGCATGCATTGAGTCCAAAACATGATTAGTTTACCTCAACTTGAGCACGAGTTATAATTTTGTATTCTATTGTTTACCTTTTTAAAAAAACTCTAGTCACCTCCCATTTTAACCATTGAGCCAATGATGTGAACCTGAAGACTGATTTAGTTTGAATCAAATAATTTAAAGAAACGTTGATGGGACTGAATTCCATTAAGCACCAAGATAATAATAATCCTTGCATTTGACATAAAGCTTTATCACATCGTTGAGATGACTCAAAGCGCTTCACAGAATATACTGTAAAGTGAACTGACTATATTTTGTGGGCGAAATGCAGCAGCCAATTGCGCACAGCAGTGTCCCACAAACAGTCAATGGACCAAATTATTATTATTATTTATTTATTGAAGGGAATATTACCCCCAGAAAGCAATCCGCCAATATCAGCCAACAACCAGGTTCCTACTTGCTGCTAGGTAGACAGTGGCATGCGGTCTAATTAATAAATAAATGATAATTATTAATTATTGTGAATGAGATAATCCACACAAGTACAGCTGCAGTCGCACAACTTGAGCATGATAGTGACTTCTGTTGCGTTTAGGTTTTTAACTCAACAACAACTTGCGTTTGTATTGCCTTTCACATCCCAGAGCACTAAATCAGCAGTTAGATGGGAGAAGGCATGATCTATGCATGTCATCTTTAATAAATATCAAATGAAAAATAACTAAAGATCTACAAAACTTTATAAAATGAACAGCATGGGAAACCTGTAGCTTAGTGGCTACAGCACTCGACTCGCAAGCAAGAACTGGAGTTCAATTCCCAAGCAGGGTGAAACGTTGGGCAAGTTTCACATTTGGGTGCTCTTACATGGCAGTAAGTAGGAATCCAGTTGTTAGTTGATTGGTGGTTTGCTTTTACGAGGGGTTATAATCACTTAAAAATAAAAATAATTGGCCACACAATCCATGAGTTTGTGGGACATTGCTGTGTGCAATTGGCTTCCGTGTTTCACCCACAAAATAGTCAATTCACTATACAGTATATTCTGTGAAGTGCTTTGAGAGGTCTTGAAGACATGATAAGGCGCTACACCAAACGCAAGTATTATTATGGAAACCGGCCACTAGGCCCAACCAGTGTTTAAACTGCACCAGAAAAAATGAAATGCCTCGGCTAGATTAGGAGAGCGCATTAAACTTAATTATTACCGAAATATTTACACTCCTTCAGACACCTACACGTTTTGGAGAAGTGATTCCCTTCCAAGCATTTCAAAAGGTAATTAAAACAGTCACACACAGATAACGGTCTCCCAGTAAAGAGGTGGCCGTCTCCTCGTGAATGAAGTGACGGGATAAAGAAAGACTCAACAAGGGGACCAGTTTATTCGTCAACTTTTTGGAGGCATGTAAAGACCGTATAAAGGCGACAGGCGTGTGCATACGTGGCAAGATGTGCATGTGGGAGGGTGAGCCCTTCACATGAAAACGCATAACCCTTAAAAAAAAACAAGTTCCAGTCACGATTTCGAGGTACTGACGGCGCCAACTTAATCTTTATCCGGTTTATTTTTCAAACTGAAGCGCATTTTTGCATTAACATCAACTTGTTTCCTCTCACACACTCTCTCTCTCTCCCCCCCCCCCCCCCCAACATACCCAGACCAATCTCCTTTCCCCTTACCTCCATCCCGTTGAAATAAAAAACTTTTGTTTAAAAACTAAATCAACCAACTTTCCCGCTTCGACAAGTATTAAAATAATCTGACTTATATATTTTTTTATATTTAAAAAGGAGTCAATCTTTCTGGCGGATCACACACGGACGCTGTTGGAAAGGACGCCGGCCGTCACTCAGCTTCTTCCAGAACCTTCTGCGGAGCCACAAAATGGCGGCCGGAGCACCACGTGACCCTCGCTCGCCGGCGGGAACAATGTTGTCAGATTGGGCGGATTCACTGCCAATCGGGCGGGTTGTTATTGTTGTAGTACTGAGCATAAAAACGGCTTTGGGCGGTTGCCTAATTTTTGAAATGTTTTTTCCCCCCCTTCGAAGACTTTTTTTTCTTTAGTTTTAAAAGCATTGACGCAAGTCAATGGAGGCAACGCATAGTAAGGGCTACTTTGGGACTAGTATTGGTTGACTTTGGGCTTCAAACGTAAATTAATTTCTGGCCGCCCTGGGCGAGAAACTAAGCTACTCCAGAGAAGAGAGAATTTCGTCAAACTCAACAGGAGTTTGAGTGAAAATAAATAATTCAGTGAGCGCGGTTTCTTTCGAATAATAAAAAAACAATTATTTCATTCGTGTTCGAATCGTGCGACGTTAAACTCACGATGTGTTTTTTTTGACGGAAAAAGCCGAAGCGATTTCGGCTTTCGGTGAAACTGTACGTCAGCATATTCCCCTTCCTCACAAATAGCAGTTGCCGTCGTTATCGGCTCGGGTATCGTTTTTTTTAAAAGAAAGCGAATAACGGAAATTTTTTTTTAAAAAAAATGTCAAGCGTTTTCCCTCTTTGTGCGGCGCGTGTTTGCTTTAAAACCGCAGAGGGGGAAGAGTCGCGTGCATGAGTGTGGGCATGCGCAGTGAGCCCTTGGATGGAGGCGCGCGGCCCGCGGTGTTTTTTTTTTGGCGGGACTCGACAGAGGCGGACCGCGTAGAGACCAAAGCCGAGCCCAGGGAGGCGAGCGGACCGGGAAGAGACGAGCGCCGCCTCCAGTGCGAGTAGATGAGAGCGGACCGAGCAGAAGCAACTCGATAGAGAGAGAGAGAAAGAGAGAGCGACCGAGAGAGCAGAGCGCGCGCAGAGGGTGGGAGGAAGAGGAGGGAGACGAGACGAGACGAGGAACGCGCGTGGCCTTCACAGAGGGAGAGACAGGGCGGGGAGAGAGCGGACCGAGTAGATCCAACCCGGGTAGGGGTGGGGAGGGGGGGCAGAGAAAGACCGGGACACGCGCACAGGGCAGGGCAGGGCCGCAGGAGAGCGCGGACCGGGCAGAGTGCACGCTAACCAGGGTGGGGGGGGAGAGAGAGAGAGAGCCAGCGAGCGAGTGAGCGGGACCGGGAAGCCACAACGGTGCGGGTAAACGGTCAACTCATCCACTCGGGGTTTAAACTCGGGGCCGCGCAGCTCAGGCCTTCTTCAGCGGCAGCAGCAGCCCTCGCAATTTTCACGTAAGGTGATGAAAAAGTTGGATTGGCTTTCAGTGTGTGTGTGTGTTTGCTGTGTGTGTGTGTGTGTGTTTGCTGTGTGTGTGTGGGGGGGGAAGGCCCTGCGGGGGAGTGGGCCTTTGCACGATCATAGAGCGGTTGAAAGTTTATTTTCAAAGCGAAGCCCTCCCCACCCCCCCCCAGTGCTATTGTGTATGTGGAACAAGATGAGGGTTCAGTGACTGCGGCCCCGCAGTTTGCGGTGGTTCAGAAGTTTCCATTTTTATCTTAAAATCGTGTGTATTATTCCGGGCTGGTGGTGGTGGTGGTGGTGGCTATGGGGGAGGGAGGGAGGGAGGGAGGATGGGCGAGTTTCAGGCCTTTTATTTGTTTGCTCCCTGCAGTCGTGCTATTCAAATTGCATTGATTTCGTGACTATACTTTTGGGTGTTAAAAGTCGCTTCGGAGGCATGGTTTTAATATTACTTTTATTTACGCACACAACCCCCCCCACACACACACACACACTCTCCCCCACCACTGGGATTCATTTTAGAATATTTCCCCAATTTCCTTCGGTCAGAGTTTCTATCCAATCAATGTCAGTTTGGTTGGAAGTGAACGTGTGTGAATGTGAACGTTTTGTTATTGTTCAGTTTACCCAATTTGTAGTCAACAAAGCGCTGCTAGATTTTATTAATATTTGTTTTTTTAAAACCGACACTAAATTCCTGGCCAGTTATATTACCTGTCAACTGATTCTTGTGTCCTACAGTTAAATCCTGATAAATGCACACCTATTGTACTTGTAAAGTTAAAACTTAGGTGATCAACTAATCAAATATTTGTTATGTGTTCTGCATTTCTAATATACTGTGACTACTGTATATAATCATATCGGGTCCAAATAAAATCCTTTGGATGGGACATTGTCTGTTCTCGTAATAAATGACAGCGAACCCAATAATGTGATAAAGCAAGTGTTTTTTTAACAAAGTAGTTATTATAGTAATAAACACTTTGTACTTTGATCAGGAATATTGCACAATGGAAGTGAATGGGAAGTACATTTGCATTCTGTGCTTGGATCTGTTATGCTTGGCTCAGGATTGTGTTTATCTGGGGTTCACTGTATTAAACAAACCCACACATCTGAGCTACTATATATATAATATATAAAAATCTAAGCTAGTTTAAACTTGCTTTGGAAAATTACTATTTTAATGATCAAATATATTTATATTTTATGCAGAATTTACTGTTGAAATGCTGATTTTATTCACATGTGAGCAATTGCTGGTTATTTCTCCTAGGACTTGACTAGGCGGACATAAAGTTGAAGATGACTACGGTTGAAGATCCCTTTTTTTCTCCTATTAGCCTTGTTTCTACTGGTGAGTTAATCCATGTTTACAATATTAGAAGCAATGCATCATGTTATATCCCATTTACAGTACCTGACCAATTGGTAGTTTCTAAATTAGTAAAGTGCCCACTCTGAACCAGGAATGTTGAGCATTGCTAGAACTACAAAAACATTCATATGGTACTGTAGTAAACTTAAAAATTTGAAACAACATTTTAAGCTTGTCTGCCATTTTGAACACAGGGTGGCTAATGTGAGAAACTATCACATTGAACATATAGTACTTCTCAGTGTTCAGAAGATGTCATTGGTGCCACAATTGACGGTGATTGGAAAATAGCAGACTTGTGATTTGGAGTAGTATGTATATAAAGACCTTCCAATCTTAATAAAAGGGGCAGTTCTTCACCCAGGGTCCTTTACAAGGCCTAGTAAGTGGGAAGTACCATGTTTCATGTATTCAATCAAGTTGAGAAATTGTAAGTCATCATATTGTAGATCTGTCATTATCACAAAATTATGCTCAATGCAGTGTGGTTTTGTGGGTGTTAACAAAAATTTCTTTGAATATTATTTCTGAACCCAGCTTTTTTAATTCCCTTGATCATCACCTTATTTCGTGTCCTGAGCTTTTATTGGTGAATTGTGATACGGTAGTTTAAAAATTGTTGCAGAAGAGATGAATTATAATCTAGGCACTAAACTATTCCTGATTTCCTCCTGACTTGCCCATACATGATAGATTGTAATTGTTAGTATAATACATAAGCAACTTGTAAATACTGAGACTTTAATTTCATTTGGATTGGTTTATGATATGCAGTACAGTATGGGTAATTTGTTTTGTGGGCTTAAAATTGATAGTTTTCACAGATTAGCACCCCAAAATAAAAATAGTTTTGTTTGGTAAGATAGGTGTCAACATATGCAGAAATCTATCATCATGCTTAACAGTATCCAAACCAAACTGGAGTTCCATGCATCCCACCTACGTATAGAAATCCTAGAGATAGATTGTTGAAATGAAATGCACACTCTCTCCCTGGAGGGGCGCACCCTGCTTACATAATTCGGGAAACTATTAAGCGCAGGTTGGCAAGAGCCAAGGCTTGGGGATCCCAGATTGTGCATTGAGGTACTGCTGGAGTCTAACCAGCTAAAATCACACAGTTTGCCATTGAGAGCACTACTTTTCCTGCTGCTTGTCCAACTGGGACTACCCAACCAGTTAGGCTTGCAAGGTTAACAAGCCTGTTAACAGTTCAAGATCCTGGTCCTCACCTTCAAAGCCCTCCATGGGCTTGCTCCCCCCTACATCTCGCCCCCTCCCTTGCCTCCTTCAAGACCTTTCGATCACCCCCCTGCCCTCCCTGATCCTGACCCCAAGCTCGGGTCCAAAACTGACTGTCCAGGACCTTGGGACGTCCTCCCGACGTGAAGGGTGCTATACGTATGTGATTTTGTTGTTGTTAATGGGAGCTGAGTGTGAAGAGTCTCTACCCCCAGTGACTGGTCTGCTCTTCAAAGTCCTGCTGATGGCTGTGCAGTCAAAAGCAGTGCCCCTTGAGTACTGTGGACTCCCCTGGCACAGGAACTGGACTACCAAGACCGCCATAGAAGGTTGGCTGGATTATGATGTTCTGTCACCAAACATGCTGCTTTGGTTCAGCTCCAAGGGAGCCCTGCTTACTTTCTTTCTTACTTTCTCAAGGTAATATCTCCTGTAAGAATTAAAATGCATTTACTCGCCTTCTGAATCAGTTTTGCACTCCCGCTCTCAGCTTCATACTTTCTCTTAACTAGATTGTGTTTTTGTCAACTGGACCAGTGCAGCCCTTAAATTTAACTACATTGCCAGAACAGATAAATTCATGTGGTTGAAGTTTATACGAGTCCACCAACAAATCACCTATGTCTTCCAGTAGTTTGATGGTGGCAAATGTGAAACTATTTATTTAGTATAACTGTTCACCAAATATTTACTGACATTGTCAGGAAAAGCCAAATTAGCTTTCCCTGATAATTTTACTCAGACTAGGTCCTTAAATCCCAAACATAGAAAATGCTTTTGAAATTAAACTCCTTTTAGAATCTTACAGAACAGACTTTTGGCCCAATGTGCCTGTGCCGGCTCTTTGAAAGAGCTATCTGTAAGGGTTAAATAAATTTGTGACCCTGCAGTCAAGTAAAGACTGACACAAATTTCCTTTTCAATAGTAAAATTTAATAAAAGATTAGTAAAGAAAATGCATATCAAAGTTATACGTTTCATCAAAGTAATGCTTACGACGGGTTAGTAAAGTTCACCTAAATTGGTTGACTGGATCAATATCGTAGCTTTGATGTCGGAATCGGCTTGTTTACGTGCATTGATCCATGTTGATTTTAGTCTATCCCTTCCTCAAGATTGGTTACGATTAGCTGCTCCATTCTCTTCTCCGATCTAACCCCCAAAAATCTCAGATTCTTTATACCTTTTTGGTCACATACACCAGTCAGTTCAATGTGTTAGAAACACCAGCTCGAAACCAAGGACAAACTTCCAGCAGCTTGTTTCAAAGCAAGTCTTTGTCTCACAATGATTTTTGAAGTAAACATGCTTCCACCATCCTTAGTTTTCAAGCAGATACAGCTTTCCTGTAGAAACACATTCAGGAGCCTGGATTTTTCTTTGCTCAACCTTTTGGTCAACTCAAGCAGCCCAGAATTCTGGATTGCTTACAGTCCCTAATCCAGTGGGTCAAGCTAACAGCATAGGCCCACTATCACAATTAGAAACTTCACAACTCTCTTTCATGTCAGCCACTACATTAAATCTTTTCAATTCATTTTACAATGCAATATAAAATTACATTTGTAGAGTGTCTTTCACGTCAGGAGGACATCCCAAGGCGCTGAACAGTCAGGGATTAGGACCCAAGTTGGGGGTGGTGGGGTTGAGATCAGAGAAGGTGGAGGGCAAAGAGGTATGAGGGTGGCTGCAGACACGATTGAAGAGAAGGGTCTTGAGGCAGGCCTTGAAGGAGGCATGGCCTGGAGCGAGATGAAGGG
Organism: Callorhinchus milii; assembly: GCF_018977255.1. Lineage (NCBI taxonomy): Eukaryota > Metazoa > Chordata > Chondrichthyes > Chimaeriformes > Callorhinchidae > Callorhinchus > Callorhinchus milii. The sequence continues at coordinate 48,666,235 of NW_024704743.1, read as the reverse complement.
AATGTGGGATGGAGTTCCAGAGGTTGGGGGCAGAGAGGCTGAAGGCCCGATCGCCGATGGTGGGCTGGGCAAGGGGACATGGAACAGGCCGGAGTCTGCTTAGCGGAGGGACCAGACAGGTTGATAAGGGGTTAGCAGGTCGTAGAGGTAGGAGGGGGCAATGCCATGGACAGCCTTGGAGGTGAGGACGAGAATTTTTAACTCAATCCTCTTGAGGGATGGGGAGCCGGACAAGGGTGGGTGTACTGGGGCACAGAGTCTGGTGCGTGAGAGGACACGAACTGCAAAGTTCTGGATGATCTCCAGCTTGTGGAGGGAAGAGTTGGGAAGGCCGACAAGCAGGGTATTGGCATAGTCGAGCCTGGTTGTAATGAAGGCATTTTTGAGGGATTCAGCGGCCTGAGGGGTGAGGCGGTGGAGGAGTTGGGCAATGTTGCGGAGGTAGGGGAAGACAGAGCGGGTCATGGCACGGATGTGGGGGAGAAAGGACTGTTAAGGGTCGAACAAGGTGCCTAGCTTCCTGACTGGCTTGGTGGGATGGAGCGTGCATCTTTGGATGCTGCCAATGCCTGAGGTGCGGAGGTGCTGGTGCGATCCAATCAGGAGGGCCTCGGTCTTGCTGATGTTCAACTGCAGAAAGTTGACTTTCACCCAGGACTTGATGTCTGACAGGCAGTTTGTCAGGACATCTGTGGTCCTTGGGGTTGAAGGTGGAGGCAGAGAGATAGAGTTGGGTGTCATCAGCACACATGTGGAAGTTGACCCCATGTCTGCAGATGATGTCATCAAGAGGGAGCATGTACAGGTTGAAGAGGAGGGCCAAGGACAGAGCCCTGAGGAACATCGCACAAGACAGTGCGGGCGCTGGAGGAGAAGCCACTTGTGGAGTTAAAGTGGAGCCGGTGTGAGAGAGAAGATCTGAATCATTCAAGGACAGAAACTTGAAGGTTAAGGTGAAAGGAGAGGCGGTGGAGGAGAATAGAGTGGTCCACAGTGTCAAAGGCAGCAGAGTGGTTAAGGAGAAACGGAGATTGGAGATGAGGCAGTAGTTAGTGAGCAGGAATGGGTCCAGGGAATGTTTTTTAGGATAGGGGTGATGACAGTTGTTTTTAGTGGGGGTGGGAACGGTGTCAGTTGACAGGAGAGGTTGATGAAGTCTGAGAGTAAAGGGGTCGAGGAGGTGGAGCTAGGAGGTAAGGAGAAGGGTAGGGATGGGGTCGGGGGAGCAAGTGGTGGCCTTCAAGCGGGTTACAGTGGTGGTTAGAGAGGAGCGGGGTGACAGGTTCAATGGTGTGGAGGGAGGGATCTGTAGGGGCCGGAGTGGGGGAAAGATGGGGAGGGGGTGGCGGTTGGGAGGGTGGAGGCAGCTGAAGGGATCCCCTTGATATCTGCAAATAATATTAGGACATTATAACATTTAGAAACATGTCTGTTCCAAATATTATCCCCAACCATCAGCTAAAACTCGTCTCATAGTAAAACTGAACATTCTTAATTTCTTATGTTTATAGGATTATCCACCTTGTTGTGAAACCTAATATTTTTGATCCGAGTACCCTCCTCGTGTATCTTTCAATGAGATGTTTGCTATTATCACTTCTCCATCTTTAATTATCGTAGCTGGTCAATGTTTACCTTGCACTTGTGTCGCATGTCCCGTATTACTTGACCTTATCTACAATTTGGTGCGGACCCTCATTCTTTCTCCCTCACTCCTTTATCTTTTATCTTGCTATCATTCAGTACATATGGAAAGTGGGTAGGGTCGGGCTTATACTCTGCGTCCATTGCACAATAAGACCTACCCTGGTTCAGTACTGATCAGTAATTTATGGAACATGGATAGGATCCAGTTTATATTCTGATTCCAGAGCAAAGTCAGACCTATTATGGTCCTTTTTTTTATTTTAACACAAAAATTACATAAACACAGACAAGATGCATAAAGCATAAAACTTACAAAATGGCCAATAATGTTCTAACTGCAAAATTTATTTTATGACCCAATTTTTTTTCAACCAATCCCCGATGTAAGGGTTCATTTAAATTTGTGATCCTACGGTGAAGTAAGGACAGACACAAAAATGTACAAAAATATAGATGTTTAAAAGAATACATCACAATAATGCTTACATATCAACGCATAGTTCACAACAATTTAAGTTGACCTAACCAAATGCTGCAGAAGAGATAAGAGGAGCAATGTCCAATTTAATGTGTCCTTTTTAATCCATATATATATATATGTCCATCAAAGGGTATTCAAGTATTGTTGTATGTTTCTCAGTTCAATCACCCAAACGTATCCAGGTATTATGGCATGTCCAATTCGATCCCTCTCCTTCAATTCTTCTGATTCTCTCTGAATCGATCTCCGTTTATACAGTTCACCTATCACTTGTTGTCTTTTGCAAGATGGTTCCTTTGTTTTAAAAAAACAACATGGGTCTCTCCAGGTGCAGACCATTTTTCCATGAGAAAAGGACTGAAAACAGTTTGTTTATAAACAGTCTTGTTTCTTCTGCTATTCACAACCAGCTCCCATCATATGAGATTGATCATATGTCTCAAAAATATAAACATTGCTAATATAATTTGAGATATTATTTAACACATTAATTACAGAACCTTACAGTCTACCCTTAAGTGAGTTAAGTTTACAAATGTAAAGCCACTTTTATTAATGTAAAATCGGTACTCATCTCTTTCACCGCATTCGATATCCAAACTATTTTAACATTTTTATGATTCTTAATTGTTCATAAAAACATTTTGCATCTTTTTTATCTGATGCATAATCCAACAATTAGAGTAATTCATTATTAATTATTATATAAATTAGCATGGTTATACTTATTGTATTATTACAAAAATTAAAATATTACTTCTGTGGGTGTTTTTATGGGCACACTTTCAAATTATCTTCTAAAATTCCAAATAAATGTATCCATATTTAATTTGTATAAACATCATTTTGATTATATGGTGGAATACACAAAATAAATGATACATAAAATAAATATTAAGATAATTGACACTAACATATATAACAATTAAAAACTGCTAAAATATAAATGTATTTGACATTATTGATTAGTGTACTTATGCCTGTCAATGTTTACTCTACTTTGTTCCGAGCGCATGTCACGTGTCCCAAATTATTTGGTCTTATCCGTAATTCTATGCAGACCCCCATATTCTTTAACTATTCCTCACTTTGTTTATCTTTCACTTTGCTATTATTCAGTACATATGGAACGTGGATAGGATCCGGCTTGTACTTCACGTCCAGAGCAAAGTCGGACCTACCACCGGCTGATACTTTAAATTGATCAAAGATTATGGAACATGGGTGGGATCTGGCTATACTCTGCATCAGGAGCAAAGTTGGGCCCACCATGTTCCTTTTTTGTAAAACACATAAATTACATAAACATAAAAAAACATTCCTCACTTTGTTTGCTTGTTTTTGAAAATTTCCATTGCTCCTAGCTTACGCTAAATCTTATACTGACGTCTTTTACACAATTTTGAAAGGGTAATACCTTGTGCTCAGGTATTCATTCAAAAGTATCCAGGCATCATAACACGTCAAATTCTATTATGGCATGTCCAATTTGAGTCCTCCTTCAATTCTTTCTTCTGAATCAATCTCTGGTTATAGAGTTTGTCAGGTGATTTTCACCTAATGTCTTTTGCAAGATGGTTCCTTTGGTAAAAAAAATTAATTACAGAATCTTAATACCCAGAAGCTTTTTTTGTGATTTTTTTGAATCAATTACTGCACTCATCTTAATATCGTGTAACGTATTTTCAAGGGTAATACCTTGCAGTTCTGATATGGACATATCATCCAACCATAAGTGCTGAGGTATTCTCGTGGACTGTTCAGTCACACTTCAGTTACACTTCCTGTAGGGGAAAACGTTAGCTGAGGAGTAGTGTGACTGTTTGGGTTGCTCGTTTCGGAGAACAGTTAGGGAGGTATCTGAGTCAACCAATAATATGCAGAGTGATCTCAAAATCATGCTGTGACTGTTGGCCTTCCCCAAATATCCTTCCGAAGGGCTGCAGTGTACCCCACAGAGGCCAGGGAATCTCATTGCGATCCGGGGAAGCCTTGGCAGCTGTCCGGCACTTTAGTTCCCTGCTGTATTTTGGAGCCTGTATTCCTTTAACAGTTCTCCATATGTGAATCCATTGCGGCATCCTTTCCATTTAGTATGACCACCTCTATACTGTCCCTGAGGTACATCTCAATTCAACTTCCAGAGATTGTTAGCAAAATAACATTCTTGATCATTCTGATTTTCAAATTTGTCCTTGCCCTTTAGCTAGCTAACCGCCATTATGTTTTCTGGGGCTTACTTTATTCTAGGGTGTTTCCCAGAATAGCGTAATTTTGGATATGACATCTGCAAGGCGTGTCCCTGGATCATACCATAAGTTCATGGTTTTTATGCAGCCATGTGTAGGATATAATCATAAAATTATACAGCATAGAAGAAGGCCATTCAGCCCATCATGTCTGTGCCAGCTCTTTGAAAAGATCTATCCAAATCTATGTTCTTCTTTGGTTCTGGAAACTGGGATTGATCTCATCAATCCCAGTTTCCCAAACAATGCTGATTCCTTGGGGACTGATCTCGTCAGTTTCTTATCTGCTGAACTACGGTTTTGTGTTATTCTGCAGATATTTAAATAATATTAGATCAAAGAAGATAGCAGCAATTAAGGGATTGAAAGGGAGTGTTTAAATTAAGCAGAGGCATTGTGAGAAAACAATCAAGGTAAAAAAAACACTAAATATAAGTAGTCTGAGAATCTAGTTACAAAATAGACGAGGAGGAATTGTTGATGACAAAATGTCTGGTGCTTGAACTTTGTGTATTGGGTCATGCCTTAACCATATATGGGTAAAACAGATTGAGAATCAAAGTATAAGACCTGTAGCAAGTAAAGGAATGAACAGGATCAACTCGCTTCCCAAAGAAACCACCGTGTTCCTTGTGCTAAGAGCAACCTCATTAAAATGTTCATAAACATCCTGCTTTCCATCAAATTTCAGCAATAAACTGGCCATTGCCTGTAATTGTATTGCATCATAAGGTATTCGTACCTTAGCCTTTTCTGCCTCTTCCATTGTCAAATTACACCTTTGTTTGTATCATAGGGAACATTGGAAAGGACCAGTTATTATGACTTTTTGATTTCCATGCACAGGATAGTCATCCTCATTCTTATAGTGATAGGCTTCATCATTCAATTCCCCCAATCCACTGGATCATCCTCATTCTGTTTGTCTCATAGAACAAATAATACCTCTCCTTACTGATAGTTGAGCTTTAAGCTTTTCTATTTCTTTTCGATAGACACTATGTGACACAGGATCCCCTTTTGTGGCTTTTGCCAGTGCTAATTGCATTCTAATTTCGGCTTTTAAATTACTGTTCTGTTTTTAAGTTCATAGAATCATAGAATGTTACGGCACAGAAGGAGGCCATTCGGCCCATCGAGTCTGTGCCGGCTCTCTGACAGAGCAACTGACTTTTATTAACCCCACTCACCAGCTTTCTACCCATAACCCTGCAAACCTGTCTTCTCCAGATACATATTGTTCCATAAATTATTCCATATTTCTGAACGATTCATTTTTCTTGTCACCCCTTTCCCGTGCTTGCCTCATAATATCAGTTGCCTGTACCTGATAATATTTGGTGTGAACTTCTAAACTGTGTATTCTTTTGTTGCAATATTGCAGTCTCCTCTCCTCTATTTCCATAATATCCCTAAGCTCGCTGATGGTATCTCGGTGTAACTGAATCTCAGCCAAGGCATCCTAAAGTTCAAGTTCCCTCACTTTGACTTCTACCTCTAACATCTTTCTCCTTTCCTTTTCAAACAAAGATTTAATAAGGAGTAAGAGAATGGAGCCCAGGAAGCCCCCGGGAATAATCAGCCACTTGAACGATTAATCCACCATGTCTCAATGTAACTGGCACACAAACCAACGATCAACCACCAACTCACTAAATGTAACTCATCAACTTAAAACAAATACTCAATTTCTAAACTTGCATTCCATTAAAATTTGTATTTGTCCAACTTCAACACAACAGGGTGCCTGTTCTGGCACCAATTGTAAGGGTTAAATAAATTTATGACCCTACAGTGAAGTAAGCACCGACACAAGTTTTGTTTTAAATAGTAAAATGTAATAAAAGATTATTAAGGAAAATGCATATCAAAAGTTATACGTTTCATCAAACAGGTTAGTAACAGTCAGGGATTTGGATCTAAGCTGGGGATCGGGATTGGGGAGGTTTAGGGCAGGGGGAGTAGGAAGGTGGTCGAAGAGTAGGATTTTGAGATGCGCCTTGAAGAAGGCGAGAGAGCAAGGCAAAGGGAATGTGGGATGGAGTTCCATAGGGTGGAGGCAGAAACGGTGAAATCCTGACCGTTGACGTTGGGGCAGTGGAACGTAGATCAGGCCACAGCCTGCTGAGAAGAGGGAGCGGACAGATTGATGTGAGGTTAGCAGGTCGTAGTGGTAGGGAGGAGCAAGGCCCTTAACCAGTGGAGCCGGGCGAGAGTGGGGTTGATGGCCTCACGGAGCCTGGTGTTAGAGAGGACACGAGATGCAGAGTCCAGTTTCTTGACTTCCACCACTATTTTTTCTAACGCATACCAATTCTTGATGAATCTTTTTATGAAGAAATACTTTCTTGTCTGTTCTACAATTGCCCTCCATAATCCTAAATTTGTGTCCTCTTTATACTCTCTACTAGGTGTACCCGTTGCAGCTACGCTTGCAACCAAAGGATCCCCAATATGGAATGTAGATTTCAGTGATACCACTTATAAACCATTTAACATGTCATAAATACTGTGTGTACACCTTAAGCAAATCGATTGTAGATACTGACCTCATAATTTTTGTATGCTCATTTTTAGAGCTGCCATTTTCAGTGATACTACTCACAAATTGGTTTACATTCCATCAACCCTGTGTGCATACCTTAAGCAAAACTGCCATACATGTGTGATGAGCTTGTTTAGGTCCTAGCTCACCAACGTTAGGAGATATCCCCCAAACAATATGCCCATGATACTCCTCCATGTTACACCTTTCCGATGAGGTATAAATCGTGTTTCTACGACAATCGGTTGTTGTGTTATTGGAGGACAGAAACACAGGCCTTACTGAGCCAACCATCACCCTCCACTGGCCCAACTCCGATATGGTGCTGCCCAGGAGCAGCAGGAAAAGCCACCTTACCACCGCCATCTTGTTCCCGCTGCTTCACTTCGTCTGAGTGCGGGCCGCGTGCCACAGCACCACTGGGAGTCGGTGTGGCCACCAGGTGTGACTGCAGCATACGTGTAACTGCCATAAATGTGTGATTAGCTTTTGCTTAGGTCATAGCTCATCAGCGGTAGGGAATACCCCCAAAAATATATGCCTATGACCTCTCCACCCCCCCTTCCTCCATCCAGTGAGGTACAAATCATGTCTCTGCGATAATCAGTTATTCAGTTCTTGGCTGTCACACATATATACACACAGACATTACATCTTTATTAGTATTAGAAGAAGATAGATTTACAGCCTTCTTTTTCCAGGGTCTGTAGAAGTGACAAAACTGTTAAAGCTAGTACTTGAAATAGAGCGCTCCTGTATGTTTTAAAACATTTCTCTTAGTCAAACATTTGCCTCCCTGCAAATGTCCCTCCAAGAGACTGGGATGGAAAAAAATATATCTAATTATCCAAACTATCTTAAAGTCACCCCATGTCAATAAAATTTAAAAATCCAATGTTTTGTTTTCAAATTTAAGTGATTTTGTGCTTGTTTACTTTTTCCATATTTTGTTGTTGTATGACACCCTTAATTGATGTCTGCATACCTCACACATTCATGGAGATTTGCAATGTAGCAGCTGGTACACGCTTGTTCTTGTGCGTAAGGATTTACCCACAAGTGTTGCTGATTGTCTGCGTATAACATTGCATCAAAGGCTATCTATATAGTTTACGGCCACACTGATGAGTGGAGAACCTCGTCACAGCTTTTCTTGTGGAGCACTTGTTCCACTCAGTGGAACAACTAATAATGGGAGAACTGGGGTGTTTATTGAAATCTCAATGGGGAGCCAATGTGATCTATTGTACCAAATGTTTCTAAGCTTTTTAAAATATATAATATGGATGCAATCATTTTATATGTTGTTTATTGTAAACATTGTGCTTTTTTTTCAGCGAAAATGGGAAAGAAGCAAGGTAGCAAGACAAAAAAGTCTGAAGATGTGCAGCCTGAAGAATACATTGTCGAACGAGTGTTAGACAGACGGGTTGTACAAGGAAGGGTTGAATACCTTTTGAAATGGAAAGGTTTTACAGAGTAAGCAGATGTATTGCAGAGGTGACCTTTTTAGTGATGTGTGAATCGGTTGTGTTTTTGTGTTGAAATTTCGCTCTCTGAAATATCTTCTCAAGCTCTGAAATAAAATTAGACGTGATGATGTTTAATTTGAGTGACATATTTAAGATAAACAATGGCCACCATTATATTAAAGATATCTCACCTTCTCAAATAAATGCAATTAAATGACTAGTCTCTTGCTGGCTTCTTTGGTAGACCTGCAATTTGACATCAATCATTGTACTATGCATTGTGCAAGCCTGATGATAACAAATTTCCTACAGGTTTCTGTTGCATCTAGTTGCTAGATTTGGAAAACTATTGTGTTCTAATGAGTTTAAAAGTTAATTTCCAAAAGTTAACTTAAACTTTATGGAAGTCAATATTTTAGTTTTTTTTTAAAAAACTTGCCTTCGCCAATTTAAGTCTTTTTGCAGAGAGCAACAACATAGTTTAACTTCTCATAATGTAATTGTTAAAATAATTAAGAGTCTGCACTGTTGAAGTATTTGGAGCTCTGTAACATCAGTGGTTTCCGCTTAATGTATCATTGGGCCCTAGCTAGTACATCTCTAATAGAGATTCAATACAAATTGAATTGAATGTTTCTCAGATGCCAGCATGTGCCACTGAGTTCTGAGTAACGTAGCCAATTTTATAATGTTCCAGATTGTGAGTTCTGGTCTTTGCCACTTTCCAGGGATTAATAATCTTTGCATTTGATATAGTGACTTATCGCCTCTTCTAGACGTCCCAAAGATTGTACTGAATACACAAGAGCGCTCCAATCATATCTGCTGCTGGCAGCCTAAAGACTGGTATTTCATGAAGCATTTGAGAAGGGTTCCCTGATCACATTTTGGAGGAAGTGATGCAAAACCTAAGATACTGTATGAGAAAGAAGTAAAGAGCTTTCCTTTTATCCTACCGCCCATCCCATTACATAGATAGTGATTTGTGAAGATTGCTTTCACAAGGGCTGACTAATTTGGTGCCTTTGCCTAAATGGCTGTTCAATTTGTCAGTTTAGACTGTTAGTGTTAGTGGTGTTAGCGGATATTTGATTATAGCTGAGCCAACTGGAATCTCGAGCCTAATGGAGTCCTGTAGCTCAGTGGTTAGAACACTTGCATCGCAAGCGAGAGGACCTTGGTTTGATTCCCAGGCAAGGCAAAATATTGGGTAAGTTTCCTTACGCCATATGCTTCAGTAACTAGGAACCTGGTTGTTTGTCGATTGGCGGATCACTTTTCCGGGGGTAATAATTCCTTCAAAAAATAATAATAAATTGGTCCTTCAATGCACAACTGTTTGTGGAGCACTGCTGTGCGCAATTGGCTGCCACGTTTTGCCCACAAAATATAGTCAATTCACTTTACAGTATATTCTGTGAAGCGCTTTGAGATGTCTCGAAAACTTGATAAGATGCTATATCAAATGCAAGAATTATTATTATTGTATGTGTCAACGTGTATAATATTCAAGTGGGGGAATTGTAGGATATGAATAGAGGGACTAGCCAAAATAAAAAGGAAGGAAAATGAAAAGGCCAAATTTAATGCCTTTATCTAGCGTCCTGTCACTGTTTCATCTTAGATTAGCTAATGGTGAGTATGGTTTGAATACAATTTTAGTGAAATTTAAACCTCTGGCATTCTGCAAAGCAAGAAATTGATATACTGGGAGGAATAAGACTTTAACCTGGTTGCTCCATTGCTGAAATAAGATGGTGCCTCTTAATGTTTTATATTCATTTATAATGTCCAAGATAACATTTTTAATGTTTTTAGGAATTTATATGTGTAATTGGCTATACAGTACCGGAGTCGTATTTTCGTGTACAACTTCCAGAAGTTTTACCTCTGGAATTGATCTGGTTTTGCGGAATGATGAGATTGGTGTAAGAATTCTGCTTAGTTTTCATCTCTTTTTCTTCCCTCTTTGCTATTCTTTTGTATCTTAAGGATCAGCTGGGTGTTTGGCTTGCTGCTGCTATTTGCTGTCCACATAGAGCAAGTGGCATAATGGAGGCACTCCTATTTTCTCACTGTATGACCGGAGGCAACAACCAAAATCTGGAACTCTCTAAGTGGTGCTTAATATGCCATTAATGTTAAAATTAATTTGGAGTCCTGTAGCTCAGTGGTTAGAGCACTCGCTTTGCAAGCAAGAGATCTGAGTTCAATTCCAGGCAGGGCGAAATCTTGGGCAAGTTTCCTTACTCCACACGCCTAATAATAATCCCTCCAAAACCAAAAACAATAATAAATTGGTCATTTTCAATCTACGACTGTTTGTGGGACAGTGCTCTGCGCAATTGGCTGCCGCGTTCGCCCACAAATATGCAGTCAATTCACTTTACAGTGTGTTCTGTGAAGCCCTTTGGGACGTCCTCCTGACGTGAAAAGCGCTATATCAAATGCAAGGATTATTATTATTATTATTATTAATGTTGAGTTGGTGCTCCAATAAACAAAATTGTCAGGTTGCCTGGTTCCTTGTGCGTTTGGTAATATTTGCACTTACATACTATGTAACCTGCTATGCATAGCAGCTTAGTTCATCTGATTATGAAACTGTAGAACTAGTAATCTATTATGGTATGCTGAAGGCATTGACATCTGTGGAAATGTAAAGAATCCAGTTAGATATCACTTAAGTAAATCTTCACCAAAATCTAATGTAAACATTTCCTGAAGGTTGGTTGGTAAACCAATAATTCAACTTTTGTATTTTGTACATGAGTATTGGATTGTTGCCTCATAGATCCTTTGAAAATTAGTAATAGCCAACATCAGTTTCTAGAATGTCACAACAAAAATAAACATTTCAGAATCTGTTTTCATAAAAACAATTTGACTGTAAAACTGATTGAGGGGCCATTTTGAGTGTTTTATGCATTATATGTGCTGATAAATGGAATTTATTACAAGTCTTAAGTTAATTGTTGTTTGCATCTCTGAACTTATATGATATTCATGGATATGAAATTCATGTTAATATGCAGGTTAATATCATAGAATTATACAGCACAGAAGGACGCCATGCGGCCCATCGTGTCTTTGCCGGCTCTTCAAAAAAAAAGCTTTCCAAATCAATTCCACTCCTCCGCACTCCGTAGCCCTGCAAACCTGTCCTCCCCAAGTTATTATCTACTTCTCTTAAATGTTGTTATCAAATTGACTTCCACTACCCTTTCAGGCAATGCATTCCAGATCCGAACAACCTGCTGCGTAAAAAAAATCTAATTTCCCCTCTTTCCTTCAACAACTATTTTAAATTGATGTCCTCGGGTTACCGACCCACCCACCAGTGGAAATAGTTTCTCCTTGTTCGCCCTATCGAATCCCCTCATAATTTTGAAAACTTCTATTAAGACTCCTCTTAACCTTCTCTGCTCAAAAGAGAATAATCCTAACTTCTCTAGTCTCTCCTGATAACTGAAGTCCCTCATTCCTGGAACCATCCTGGTGAATCTTCTTTGCATCCTCTCCAATGCCTTGACATCATTCCTAAAGTGTGGTGCCCAGAACTGAACACAGTTCTCCAGTTGAGGCCTAACCAGTATTTTATAAAGGTTCATTATAACTTCCTGACTTTTGTATTCTATGCCCCTATTTATAAAGCCTAGTATCCCGTGTGCTATTTTAACAGCTTTATCTACCTGCCCTGCCACCTTCAAAGATTTACTTATATGAACGCCCAGGTCTCTCTGTTCCTTCACCCCCTTTAAGATTGTGCCATCAGTTTATATTGCGTCTCCTCATTCTTCTTCCCAAACTGCATCACTTTGCATTTCTCCACATTAACCACATCTGCCACATGTCTACCCATTTTACCAGTCTGTCTATGTCCTCTTGCGGTCTGTTACTATCCTCCTCACCATATACTATTCCTAGCTTGGTATAATTTGTAAACTTGGAAATTGTACTCCCTATACCCAATTCTAGGTCATTTATATAGATCAAAGAGAGTAGTGGGCCTAGAACTGGCCACTGGGGGATGCCACTGCACACTTCCCTCCAGTCGGAAAAACAACCGTTCACCACCACTCTCTGCTTTCTGTCTCCTAGCCAGTTCTGTATCCATGTTACCACTGTCCTTTAATATTGTGGGCTTCTATTTTGTTTACAAGTCTCTTGTGTGGCACTTTATCGAACGCCTTTTGCAAATCCATATAAACTACATCAATTGCAGTACCTTCATCTTCCCTTTCCGTTACTTCATCAAAACACTATCAGGTTTGTTCAACACGATTTGCCTTTTAACAAATTTGTGTTGTATTTTTCTAAGTGAAAATTTATTTTGTCCCTGATTAGCGTCTCTGGAAGTTTCCCCATTACTGATGTTAGGCTGACTGGCCTCTAATTCCCAGGTTTATCCTTCTGCCCCTTTTTGTGCAGGGGAGTAACATTTGCAACCCTCCAGTCCTCTGGCACCACCCCGGTGTCCAAGGAGAATTGAAAGGTTGTGGCCAGAGCCTCCGCTATTTCCACCCTTACTTTCCTCAGTAACCTAGGATGCATCCCGTCTGGATCGGGTGACTTATCTACCTTGAGCACCATCAATCTTTTTAGTAACTCCTCTCTGTTTATTTTTATTCTATGCAATTTTGTTATCCTCTCCTTTGATACTGTGGTGTTTAGCTGCATCCTTTTTTGCGAAGACAGGTGCAATATACTCATTCAGTACATCAGCCATGCCATCTGCCTTCACAAGAAGATTTTCTCTTTGGTCCCTAATTGGTGCCACCCTACCTTTGACTAATCTTTTATTCTTTATATATTGGTAAAAATACCTTAGGGTTCCCTTTTATGTTACCCTCTAATCTTTTCTCATACAATCTCTTTGCCCCTCTTATTTCCTTTTTCAGTTCTCCGTACTTTCTATATTCTATTTGATTATTTTCTGTATTTTTGGACTTGACATTTATCAAAAGCCTCCTTTTTCTGTTTTATTTAAATCTTAATTTCCTTAGTCATCCAGCGAGGTTTGGATGCCCTACCTTTCCGCTTTGTGGAAATGTATTTGTTCTGTTCCCGAACTATCTCCTCCTTGAAGGCTTCCCTTGCTCGTTAGCTGATTTACCTGTCAATAACTCACTGAAATTAGCCTTCTTCTCCAATTGAGTATTTTCACCTTTGATTGTTCCTTGTCCGTTTCCATAAGTACTCTAAACCTAATGATCACTGTTGTCCAGATGCTCTCCTACTGAAACCTGCTCCGCTTGCCCCACTTGAGGGGTGACTACCTCCTGAAATGTTTGATCCATGAATTCTTCAGCCTCCCGTATGCTATGTAGTGACACCAGCCTCTCCTCGAGCTCAGAAACCCTGAGCTCAAGCTCGAGCAGCCGGAGGCACTTCCTACACACATGTTTATCCAGGGCACACAAAGAAACCTGGAGTTCCCACATGGCACACATTGTGCTTGCAACTGGTCTCAGCTGCCCCGCCATATTTCCAGACGTGTTTTATATTATTTTAATATCAATATTATATTTTATAATTATGCACCTCTTTTCCCTTCTGCACCAAATTCCCACTCTCACCAAATTCCTGCACAGAATTCCCATTCTGTTCTGTCCTAACTCAAGTCCGTCCTTGCTCCGCTGGGCTCTCTGCCACTAGTAGATTTGGGATGTTGTACTTTATCATATCAAATGCAAGTATTATTATTATTTAACTGAAACACATCTTATGGCAGTAGTGTTGGATTAATCATAACTGAATTGTTACTAGAAACACCTTCCAAGTATTATCCTAGTAAGGTGTGAAAATGTAAAGGATAACCAATATGTAGTTCAGAAATCTGTGATTGGTGTGAGGAGAAATTCCAAACGTGGATGCCATAACTATTATACAATATTCAGTCTTAGAGAAATGTACATTTGAGTACTATACAAAATACGTTTTTTATTGGAATCCACTTGCATTTATGTTTCCAGATATTTGCATATTTGTTGGACCTAACTTATCATCTAATTTAGTAACTGGACTTCTAAAATGCAACTGTAAAGCATTTAAACATATTACATTGTTTCCTCTTATTGAGCCAGTGTGAATATTGATTATATAATTAATTAAAACTGTTTCAGTGCTGACAATACTTGGGAACCCGAAGACAATTTGGACTGCCCGGAGCTAATTCAGGAGTTTTTGGATTCACAGAAGGCCACCAAAGAACGAACTGATGGATTCAAGAGAAAATCTCTCTCTGAAACTGAAAATGAAGAAAACAAGCCAAAGAAGAAAAAAGATCCAGTAAGTATTTTCAGTAAATTTGTGTTTGCAAATTAGTATTTTTATTTCGTTGAAACTTTTGTTGCTCTTTTTCCTTCCATAACATAACATGTAGGAGTAGGCCATTCGGCCCTTCGAGCCTGCCCTGCCATTCAATTATGGCTGATCTTCTAATCTAACTCCAGCTGATAACCTAACCCTGCCTTACCCCATATCCCTTAATCCCGTTTGCAATAAGAAATCTATCTATCTCAGTCTTGAATATAACATATTCCAAACCATTCTTCCAAATTCAGTCGTACAAGACATTGCTAGGTCCAACATGGTGGCCTGCAAAAGATTTATTTAACTTCAGTCTCATTCTGTAAATTGCTTAAAAGCTTTTCTTTCTCATGGCTGGCATCTTAGAAATGCGAGTTATTGTGATTGAGTACAGAAGGGTTTTGTTTCAGTCCAGACTGGCATTGGTAACCACTAGAATAGATTGTGCAGCTGTCTTTGATAACTAATCTAAACCAAACAAATTTCTCAACATTCCTTTCCCTCTTCCAAGAATTCAAGAAAATGTAAGTTCTGTATTTTAAACATTTGCTAGGTTAATACGTAGCTTGAATATTGATTCATCCAGCTCTATTTCTTTTCTCATCTTTCCTCAAAACTTCTTGGGTCCATATGGGGTAGGAAAAATTCTGAATTTCATTTTAAATTTGTAAAGTTAAGTGTAATAATAAGCTTAAATTTATATTATAAAATATACCAACCATTTTTTCAAAACAGTGATTTGTTCCAAAATGTCTCTTGCATGAGAACATAATAAACGTTTTGATAAAAATTGTGCTTGTGAAAAATTAGTTGGTCAGTGTCAAATGTAAAGGTTTCTATGTCAGGTGCCCAATACCTATCCAAAACAAAGGGGGACAAAACAGTAAACAACATCAATTTACATATTTGTATATATATATTTATATTATAAAATATACCAGCCATTTTTATATATATATACACACACACATACATATATTATATATATAGTGCCTTACACACAGGATACTGTCTCGGAGCATTGCACAGTGGCACCGAACTGGGGGTTAGTGGGTGGTGGTGACTATAGCTGCAGTTGAAGAGGTAGGTTTAAGGGTAGAATTTAGAGTGGGTGAGATGAGTAAATCTCACTGGTCTGCTTTAAGAAATATTCTCTGACCTGTATCAATGTAAATGTTTTCACTTTATCAGATGTTGTCACGGGTTCTAAATGCGATTGACCATTCTTTTGAACTGCATTCTGTCCCATGAAACTGATATTCATAGGGAATTGAATTAGGCTAGTAATATCCCATGCGCTCTAGGTGCTTTCAGCCATTAGAACTTTAACCCAGCTCCTGAATCTAGTCTGGATTTGGATCAGGTGTGAAGACTGGCTCCCATTTCTTAATTTGCTTCTTACTGTTAATGGTGAATGCATCGTGACCATTTATGTAAGGTTCTATAACATTTAAGCTTCTGTAACCAGTGTAAGTAAATTAATCAAAATTAATAACTGAAAAGGAAGTAATTAGTCTAATGCACCAAACTAATGCTTGGGTATGGTATGTGGGTTCTTCTCCATCCAAATACATGGATCATGGTATTAATTATTTATTAATTATGGTAAAGAAAGTTAACTGGGTGCTATCAATCAGATGCTATCAATATTTATAACATTTTGGTCTATGGATGGATGGAGTATGTTTATTTCTGCTGAAGGTCATGCATACAAAGTGATTAAAATGCTAATATGTAACAATATGCTTTTCTTTTAAAAGAATGACAACCAGCCGAGAGGCTTTGCAAGGGGGCTGGAACCAGAACGTATAATTGGTGCAACTGATTCAAGTGGAGAATTAATGTTTCTAATGAAATGGTAAGAATTTCATTTCTAAAGTATGATTGAGCTTCAATGTGGGTTAATATACAGCGCTAATATGAAACATTGGAAAATGATTTCTGATGGATTTTATTCTCTGATAAATCAACTAACTAACCTGTCAGAAAGATGTAGGGATGTGTGGGGGTGGGGTGGAAGAGAAGATAAATAAGGACTTTGGGTCTGAATTGGATCCAAAATACAAGTCATAATGGAAAATGATAATTCAGTCAGTCCTATGCCAGGCTCAGTGGTTCAATGCCTCTGCCAGGCTAGTCTGCACTGGTCTAGGGAACTAGAAGAGGGACCAGCCAACGTGACTTGTTGGTAGAATGTGAAGATCAAATGAGTTGCTGGGAATGGGATCATACAACTCTGCTCTTAATAACTCTGCAAGCTGAAGCCCTAATGGCTTGAGTGGTCAACATAATCAACCTCCCTCTCTGGCACTGATCTCCTCCTATTCAAAACCCCTGCAATCACCCTTCTCAAAAACATTTGACCTCGATCCCTACAAGTTCTCCAACTACTAGCCCATCTCCAACTGATCCTTCTTATGCAGTCCTGGAATGCATTATTACGACTCATCTTCGCTCCTACCTTTCATTCCACTCCCTACTTGGGACCTCCAGTCTGGTATCAGTCTTGAGTTTACAACAGAAGCTGATTGATGCAGCCATCTATTGCAGAGCACCATCTTAGCTGGTTATACTCCTGAAGTACCCAAATGCACAGTCTGGGGTCCTCCAAGACTTGACGACTGCCAACCTGCACCTAAATCTCTGGGAATAAATATTTTCCTATTTGTGGAACACTGCTGTGCACAATTGGCTGCTGTATTTTGCCCAAAAATATACAGTCTATCCACTTTACAATATATTCTGTGAAGCTCTTTGAGAAGTCTCAACGACGAGATAAGGCGCTATATCAAATGCAAAGATTATTATTTTGGATTGATAAGGATTAGGATTTTATGATCCATTAATGTTTAAAACATCTTTCTCTTGACTGAATTTCTTTCTTAATGATTCCCTGTATTGCACATTAGTTTTGGTTTTAAGACTTACAATACAAATGCGAGGGTCAAAATTTGAGCTGTAATTAAGCAGTTTAATGAGAGGAGTCGATCAGCTCTTTGCTGTGTTGCTTCAGTTCCTCCCAATTGGATTTGCACTGCATATGTACCTGGGGATTGTGCAGAGGCTGACTTGTGTGCCTCGAATTGTGTGTACAAAATGATATTTTCCCATGCCTCAGCTCTCTACGTATTCGTTGGATTGCTGGCATAAGTGACTGAAAGGTTTAGCTAGATCCACTTTTTGTGATAACACAGATTGCAGAATTCAAGTGGATAGCATTCTTAACATCTTCACTCCTCCTACGCTCAGCACATGTAATGTTATGGGTACAGCAGCCCTGGAAAATTTAATAGGTTTGAAGAAACCAATTGCAAGTCCTCGTCTGCTCCTCCAGGTGGTGTCAGAAGTGCAGCTCACAACTCTTAGTACTGCCTAGGACACCAATTATACATGGTCTAATTTGTGGTTTAATGGGTTTTATTAGTATTGAAAAGTTCATTTTCAAAGTTTTTACTAGATTTTGTAGCACGACACAGCCATTTCTCACATTAGTCATCTCATCTACCGTTAGTCGGATATCACTAGTGCAAATTAGCTGCAGCATTTGCCTACTCCAGTCTCTATGCTTAAAGAACTATTTTTCTATGAAGAGATGAGCTGTTTCAATCCTATTTAACTTTTCAATGATTTCCACATAGACTCAACTAATTTGAAGAATATATTTATCTGGAAAGTGATGGGATACCTCTATTATACTATTGTGGAGTCCTGTAGCTCAGTGGTTAGAGCACTCGCTTTGCAAGTGAGAGACCTGAGTTCAATTCCAGGCAGAGGGCGAAACCTTGGGCAAGTTTCCTTACTCCACACAGAGCCTAATAATAATCCCTCCAAAACTAAAAACAATAATTAAATTGGTCATTTTCAATCTACGACTGTTTGTGGGACATTGCTGTGC
Organism: Callorhinchus milii; assembly: GCF_018977255.1. NCBI lineage: Eukaryota > Metazoa > Chordata > Chondrichthyes > Chimaeriformes > Callorhinchidae > Callorhinchus > Callorhinchus milii. The sequence goes on along the minus strand of NW_024704743.1, from coordinate 48,647,634 downwards.
GCAATTGGCTGCCGCGTTCGCCCACAAATATACAGTCAATTCACTTTACAGTGTGTTCTGTGAAGCGCTTTGGGACGTCCTCCCGACGTGAAAAGCGCTATATCAAATGCAAGGATTATTATTATTATTATTATTATACCCGAAGCTAGTAGAAACATGACCATTGATACCATGAAGCCAATGGCTCAGTTGATGAAGCTACTTGTGTAGAATTGATACATATGGGCTTGGAAGGTCCTTGGTTTAAACCCAGTCCGTGCTGTTAATTGGCCTCCACACACCTGGATAGGGACAACAGTTTTCTATTAGCGTAGTGTCTCTCACAATTGGGAAGATGTTTCAAAGTGCTTCACAGGTTTAAAAGAGATCCTAAGATGGGCTTTAAAGGGAGCGAGGGTATGAAGCAGGGGGTCTTTGGAATGGGAGCAAAGCGGAGACAATGGGAAAAGGCAAGGACAGAGCCATGAAGGTGGAGCTGAGAGAAGAGGAGGTGGAGAAGAATAGAATAATCAAAGGTGTCAAAGACAGCAGAGAGATCAAGAACAACTAGGAGACCTGGTCACAAATGGGACAGAATGTCATTTGTAACGTTGATTAAGACTGTCTGTACTATGGGCATGGAGGAAACCAGATTGAAGAGTTTCAAATGGGGTGACAGAAGAGGAAAAAGCGAAGCTGGGAAGCAACAACTCATTCCAGGACCTTGGAAAGAAAGGAAAGTTTGGAAATGGGTCAATAGTTTGAAAAGAGAGATGGGTCAAAGGGAAGGGTTTTTGAGGGTGGTAGTGATGACAGCTGTTTTAGAGGGGGTGGGAATAGTGCCAGTAGACAGAGGTTTACCACAATGTCTGTTAGGGGTGCAAGACAGATAATAGTCTTGTCATTTTATCTATTACTAATATATACACATGTTTTTCTATTCCCTTTAGGAAGGATTCAGATGATGCAGACCTAGTCCCATCAAAGGAAGCAAATGTGAAGTGTCCACAGGTGGTGATTGCATTTTATGAAGAGAGGCTGACCTGGCATTCCTATTCTACAGATGATGAAGAGAACTAGCTATTGTTTGCTGTAAATGTGGAGAGTGTGATAGGGGAAAGTTGCAGCACATTTATGTTCAGAAGCACTGTTATTGTTGGTTTAGAAAGTTGTGCTAGAAATAACTTTGTCATCCGTTTCTTTTTTAATACGAATGGACATCAGGGGCAAACTTCAACTGAATGCTTTATGCATTGAGAGACTAGAACCCTTCTGTTGCTTTACTTTTGGGATATTGATTAAATCTGTCCATATCAAATCTGCTTTTTGGTTCTTTTCATTGATGGTAGAGCTGAGTCATATGTTTATTTGTTATTGACCAGTAAAATGTTTGCATGTCAGGCTTTTTTATATAAAAAACTTGGAAGGATCTGCAAGGTTGGTCTGTGCTGTCACACTGATTGGCTTTCAGGCCACCCTTTTGAACCCAGTCTGCTTAGACTGTTTTTGTAACCGAAAACCTTAGGGAGTTTTTTTGTGCTCCAAGTGAAAAATGAAGCACAATGACTTAATGCCTGGAGAAACTATCCATTTGATTCCTTTTGCAGCATGTTTTGGCTTGGCACTTGATTCATTGTTTCTGGCTTTTAAATATGTTAGCCAAATATTCATAGTTTCAGTCACTTGGAATGTAGCATTCTGTTTGTACTTCATAAATGTGCAGTTTAAAAATATGATTTGCAAAGTACTGTTTTCGTAGTTATTATTCACCAGATTTTGAATGCTTCAAACAACCCAAGGAATTGACTGATCAACTGCTTCAGACTTAAGTCACCTGATACAATGCAACTGCTGAACTCATCTGAAGTACATGATTAGTTTGTTAAGAAGCCGTTTGACAATAATGGTCATTTGTACATTGCAGGCTGTAACTGTTCTGGGTTTGCTCTCTTGATTTACAATAACTTGTGTATGATGATGAGGTAGCTGATCAACTCAATGCAAAATTTGGGATATAAACTTGAGTTGGTGTGGTGGTGTGTCCTCAAATTAAAGAATTGTGACATTTTGCAATGCGCAGGTTGGTTCAAAAACTGAACTCATTTAATTTATGACTTTAAACTTGATGGACAATATTTTTCTGTTGACTACTCGGGTGGTATTGCCCAATTTCTTCAGTTGAGGTGATGTGATTTGAATCGGTTACTTAGTGTTAAATGTTTAATAAAGCTTTGTCTTTTGAATAAAAATGTATCCTTATTTTCATAGTATCAAGTCAACCAGTTTCTGGTTAACTATAGTTAACTTGTACTTTAATATACTGTGACCTGGTGTCATAAATAAGTGAAATATCAACAAACACAACTATAAGTTAACAAACATTTATCACACTTAAACTACACATGCTAGCAGCCATTTGTAATGAAGTTAATGTAAAGTGCACCAAGAAGCGACCTCTGACTACTACTCATCAATAGCCAGAACACGTTCCTTTTGTTGTCATCCTACCCTGTTGGGTAGAAAAATAGCGACCACGAGCACGCGGCACTTGTTCTTTTATGGGCAGTGAGCCCCTTCCTGAGTTAGGGCAGCCAATGGGAATTGTATTGCACCAGATACTTGATGTAATTGGTGCCTTTTTTATGGTCCAATCAGAACCTCCCCTCAGTTGCCCAATAGGGGACAAGTACACTTCCCCGATTGGCATCGCATGTTAGAATGGTAAGTTACCCGCCAAATACTAACCACACTTACACTGGCTAATACATTTAGCGAACACATACAATTTACAGAACATTTTTTAAACAACAGACAGGCATAGAAAACAAAGGGACGACTCTGACACTCCCCACCCGCCACCTCTGTGTGGGCTGGCTGCAGCCTCCTGCTCATCCCCTCCACTCCACTATCTGCAGCCGTGCTTTCAGCCACTACACCCCAAAACTTTGGAACTCTCCCTCAATTCCTCTGCCTTGCCCCCTCCTCCCTCTTTTTCAGATCACGCCTGAAGTCCTTCCTCTTCGTCCGTGATTACGGTCACCTCCCCCGGCTTGCCTTCAGTTCTGACGCTACACTGTGTGAAAGGTACTTCATAAGTTGCTGTTTCAGTGCATGTTAATTGTCCAACCTCTACTGAGCTCATCTGTCATATAACAACTTGTATAGTACCTTTCACACTGGGTGAGTGCCAAGGAGGGGAGATGAGGGTGCGGAGTAAGGTCAGGTTGAAAGCTTTGAAGGTGGTGAGAAAGCAGATGGATCTGGAAAAGAACTTCATAGGACAAGTGCATATTATTTGAAGGCTCAGGCAACAATGGAGAAAGTAAGGGAGTAGCATTGTCAGAAGGCAGGAGGATAGAGCTAAAGGAGATTGCAAAAGAACAAGATCAAGGACGAAATGTATATTGTTCTATTTTGAAATAATAGTTTTATCTAGTTGAGCCAGAACAGTATGTTTTAACTTGTATACTGCTATCAATGTCATCAGTTTACCAAGTTGCATCTTCACGCTTGGTACTTGTAAAACCTGTGAGGTGTTGGGCCCTTTATCAATTGTTTCAGAAAGCTAGCCTTGTTTTAGTCACATGTACAGTTGGCATCAAACAACAAAAATTACATTTGTAAAGCTCCTTTCATGTCAGGAGAACATCCAAGGTGTTGAAAGAATGAAACCATCTACCTTGTATTGTGGAAATTGAATGCACTGCAACGTGTTACACATAAAATATATTTTTTAGTGCATGTCTCTGGTTTGTTGGCCATTTAGATTATTTAAATTTTTCTTGTAGAAATATCCATTGTTTAAACAGTATTTTGCATTTTTGGCTGTTTGTGAGACCTTTCTGTATGCAAAATGGCTGCTGCACTTGGCTACCGCAGTGATCAGGAGTAATCAGGAAAATTCCCAAGTACCCTGTGAATACTTCCTGAGCATCACAATGAATAGCTTCCATTGTTTACCACCCGATATAGTCGAGTTCAGATCAACAAAGTTTTTAAATGTTTTATGCTTTTTGGAACTCCCACAAATTGGTGCCCCCATTTCACATGGCAGTCCTGAGCCCTTTCAGGGAGTCAAATGACATTTGGAATTTTTACATTATTACTTGCTATAAAAATACAAGTTCTTGCTGAGCTTATTGATCTTACCCAGGTCTTCCTGACTAAAACCCTTGGAATCTCTGCACATGGAGGGGAGATTAAGCCACACTTGATGTTTCTGATATGAAGTTGTATGTATGAATACTGTGAGAATAGATTTGGTTCCAGTGTGACTATTCTCTTCAGTGCTTTCCTGATGCTTAATTATCTATTTGAATGCTCGAGGGCTGCTACTATCTGTTGAGCTGTATGCAATATGAATCGATGCCTTTGGTAGTGGAGGATAATTTTAGTCGTAGGAAGGAGCAAATTGAATTTTTTTTAAAGAAAAGGTTTCCTTCTTGGGAAATCTTTGTGGTTAGTTAAGCCCACCTCTTTCCCCCTATTTAAAAACGAGGATTTTCTCAAATATAATCTGAAATGTGAAACATGCCCTACAGCCAACCACACAAACATTGGGTGTAGCAACCACAACAAATTCTGCACATCAGTATTCCTGAAACTATAAATGCCCCAAATACTGTGCTGGAATTAACTGGAATGGCAAAAATATTTTTGTTTTATATTGTCTCTTGTGTTAATGTCTCGAAGTACATCACAAAGTTAGAAATTTAGAAATCTACGGTGTTGAAGGAGACCATTAAGCCCATCAAGCCTGTGGAGTGGAGTCCTGTAGCTCAGTGGTTAGAGCACTTGCTTTGCAAGCGAGAGACCTGAGTTCAATTCCAGGCAGGGCGAAACCTTGGGCAAGTTTCCTTACTCCACACGCCTAATAATAATCCCTCCAAAACCAAAACCAATAATAAATTGGTCATTTTCAATCTACGACTGTTTGTGGGACATTGCTGTGCGCAATTGGCTGCCGCGTTCGCCCACAAATTTACAGTCAATTCACTTTACAGTGTGTTCTGTGAAGCGCTTTGGGACGTCCTTCCGACGTGAAAAGCGCTATATCAAATGCAAGGATTATTTTTATTTAAGCCTCGCTGGCTCACAGCAAGGATATTGCTGTAATGCCACTGCCCTGCTTTAACCCCAAATGCCTTCAAGACCTTTCTTTTCTGTCTTAGCCTTTGAAAGAGTGAGTTTTTGAAATGTTGATTGATGTAGAAGCTAATATTCAACAGCAATGAAAGGTATGTTGAGTTTCTCCAGTTGTGAATTTGGATAAGGGAGAAATATTGGTCAAGTCACTGGGGAAAACTCGCGCTCTTAAATTATGTGATGAGACCTTAATATGTACCTAAACTACTGTAACAATCAGATGGGATCTCAGTTTAATCACATCCAAAATGATGGCACAGTCAACAATGCAACACCCCATCTAGAGGACTCTCTGTCTTCTACACTGGAGTGTTAACCACAAGATTTTGGCTCACATTGTATTGTCAGAAGCTTCTGACACAGAGTTTGAGAGTGACAGGATCTGAGTTAAACTAGCAGCTGGTACCATAGCTGCTTTATTCCGTTCCGAATGCATTTCGGAAATTCATTTGGAACGTATCAGAAGCTACTCCATATGTAAATCCACTCTTAAGGTTTTTTGTCTTCTAAGTCTTTACACAATGGGCCAAATGGTCTCTTCTCTGCTGTAATTTTCAAAATAAATTCTAAGTGATAGTAGGTAGCTTAATATTCATAACATTTCCTGCCAAGTGTATGTTATAAATAATGAGATTTCTGTTCTATCCAATTGTCAGCAAAAATAATGTGTAATTTCAGCAACTCACATATACTTAAGATGATGTGGTTTCTAGAGTCTGAACCACAATAAAAGAGAACTAAACTATAGGCCCAAACCTGTCCTGAAACATAGTCAAACCTAAAACATTCTTACGAGCAGAGACAAAGATAACTGTGCCTATTTTCATTGGAACAGAGAAGTTGAAGACAGGTCTGATATGAGGGATTTTAATAGAGTGGATGGGAAGAAATTATTTCCACTGGCTAATGAGTATATGACTAGAGGAAAACAATTTTAAGACTGTTACCGACGAAGCAAAGGGGACAATTAAGGGGAAGTTTTCTTTACACCGAGAGAGGATGTGGAATGCTCTAGCGGATGTGGTAGTCAAAGCAGGATCCAAAATCTAAAAAGGAATAATTTACACGCCTATGAGGAAAAGTTAGGGAAATGGGACTGAATGGATTGCTCTTTCAAAATGGTAGCATGGAGGCAATGATGTGCTATACTTTAATTACATAGTTCTCGGGAAACACTTCAAAGATGACGGGTTTCCATGAGGAATCAAATTTCTGCTGGAAAGAACTGTGGCAGATTTTTCCCTCCCTAACCTAGAACATTGAGGACACCTTTAGCTCCTCATCCTTCTATGTCTGGGGTCCCTACCCCCGCTGGGATCAGCAGACATGGAAAAGACCAGGGAAGAAAACTGGTACTGCCTTATCTGTAATTCCCTAACACAACACGGAATGTTTTCTCTTCTGAGCTCGAAAGCCATCAACTCTTAATGTATTCCTATCTCTGTGAATCAATGGATAGATTTAGACTTCAAACTGACAATTAGTTACTATGGTCATTTCATAGCTAACAGAAAACTATATTATTACTATATTACCTACAGGATGTCTTGTAATGTTAGTTTCAAGCATTATCTGCTTTTCTGAATATAATCTTAATTATTTTTATAGCAGCCAACTTGTCCAGGAATCTAGTGTGAGCCTAGATGGTGAGTGTTGACAATAATGGGGAGACCGTTTTATTAATAATAATCCTTGCATTTGATATAGCGCTTTATCATGTCATCAAGACGTCTCAAAGCGCTTCACAGAATATACTGTAAAGTGAATTAACTGTATATTTTGTGGGCAGCCAATTGCTCACAGCAGTGTCCTACAAACAATCGTGAATTGAGTGACCAANTTTTTTAAAGGAATTATTACCCCTGGAAAAGCGATCCACCGATCGACTAACAACCTGGTTCCAACTCAATGCTAAGTAAACAGAGATGTATGGAGTAAGGAAACTTGCCCAAATTTGCGCCCCCGCAAATTGATTTTTGATTTTTCGCTTGCTAGGCGAGTGCTCTAACCACTAAGCTACAGGACATGTTGATCAAAAGCAAAGCTTTCATCTATTTGCACCTGCACTTTTCAGCAGATGGCCACCACATCCCCAGTCACAAAAGCACAGTGACTTTTACAAATGCCTAAATATCATACTTTCTCAAAAAGAGAAACTTTCTGAAAAAGAGAAACATCCAGTGTCTTGCTAATCAGAATGGTTTGTATATAGATAAAATAAATTTACAACCATTTACACTTCTATAGTTCCTTTCATGTCGAATGAGTGTTTCAACATGCTTAACAAATATGATGGACTATGGAACACAAAGAAAGAAGGGAGCGTGTTGATCAAAACCAAATCTAAATGTGTTTTTAGGAGTGCTTTCAAGGTGAATGAAAAGAAGCAAGGTAAGGAGTTTAAAAGGTTTCCAGAGGCTGAAGGCTCAGCCACCAAGGGAATGAGAATGAGACGAAGGGAATGAGAAATAGGATAAAAGCGTATGGACAGGAGAACACTTGGAGGAGACTGTGCAGTTCGGGAGAGTTGAGACTGTTTATTCATAACCTCGATTTTAGTTCTTCCAGTGATAAGGGAAACTCTTACCGACATTCATATCTTGGTTTCATTCTTTCACATATTATAGGAGAAATTAAGCAAAGTAGAATGAAACCTGTTCCAACAACCACCCTCTGTTAACCACCTGGAACAGCCTGGTTCACACACTAATAGGCCCTTATTCTGAGGCCACCCTTATATAAAGGCCATTTTGGCCCAATCTCCTGAGAGGTTGTTAATAATAATAATAATCCTTGCATTTGATATAGCGCTTTTCATGTCGGGAGGACGTCCCAAAGCGCTTCACAGAATACACTGTAAAGTGAATTGACTGTATATTTGTGGGCAAACGCAGCAGCCAATTGCGCACAGCAATGTCCCACAAACAGTCGTAGATTGAAAGTGACCAATTTATTATTGTTTTTAGTTTTGGAAGGATTATTATTAGGCGTGTGGAGTAAGGAAACTTGCCCAAGGTTTCGCCCTGCCTGGAATTGAACTCAGGTCTCTCGCTTGCAAAGCGAGTGCTCTAACCACTGAGCCACAGGACTCCACGACTCCACAGGACTCCACACAGGTTTGACTATTTGAATAAGCATTGAATCATTTTGGTACCTCTTTCAATATTTCATCCATGCATTTGGCACATTGTGTAACCTTGCACTGGGGAGTGGGGGGGAGTGAAGAGGCTGGAGGGGTGAAGTTGATTCAGTGCCCAACTGATGGCTATCCAGTTGGGATTAGCATTATTTTTTCTCTAATGCTAATTAGCATTAGAAAAAGTAAAGATGACAGTGCAGAATAGCATGCCAGATAAAAGGAATATGTTAACTCGGGGTAAGAAGCTTGGCAAACTCGATAAGGAATCAGAGAGTAGAGGAAATGGTAGGAAATTAAAAATGTTATATCTGAATGCGCGAAGCATTCAGAATAAAACTGATGAACTAAAAGCACAGATAGACACATTAATAATAGTAATAATAATCCTTGCATTTGATATAGCGTTTTCATGTCTTCTAGACGTCCCAAAGCGCTTAACAGAATATACCGTAAAGTGAATTGACTGTATATTTGTGAACGAACGCGGCAGCCAATTGCGCACAGCATTGTCCCACAAACAGTCATGGATTGAAAATGACCAATTTATTATTGTTTTGTTTTTTGGAGGGATTATTATTAGGTGTGTGGAGTAAGGAAACGTGCCCAAGGTTTCGCCCTGTGCCTGGAATTGAACTCAGGTCTCTCACTTGCAAAGCGAGTGCTCTAACCACTGAGCTACAGAACTCCACATATAGGTACGATCTAATAGCCATCACTGAAACATGGTTACAAGGAGATCTAGGGTGGGAGTTAAATATGCCAGGGTTCTCAGTTTACAGGAAAGATAGGCACTGTGGGAAAAGAGGTGGGGAGGTAGCCCTGTTAATTAGGGATAAAATAAAAACAGTGGAGAGGAAGGATCTGAAATCCGATGACCAGGAGGTTGAGACAATATGGGTGGAAATAAAAAATAATAAAGGGCAGAAAATATTAATGGAAGTGGTTTATAGACCCCCAAACAGCGATCATAATATAGCACAAGAAATCAGTGGAGCATGTAGGAAAGGTAAAGTGATAATAGTGGGTGATTTCAATCTCCACATAGATTGGGAAAACCAAATCGGCAAAAGTAGGTCAGAAGAAGAGTTCTTTGAGTGTATGAGAGATAACTTTCTAGAGCAGCATGCCGAGGAGCCAACTAGGGGACAGGCCATCCTAGACTTTGTTTTGTGTAACGAAACAGGGCTAGTTGGCAGTGTAGGTATTAAGAATCCTCTAGGGCAGAGTGATCACAATATGATTGAATTCTGCATTAAGTTAGAGAGGGATATAGTTAAATCCGAGGCAAGTATTCTGAATTTAAATAGGGCTAATTTTGTAGGTATGAGGAAAGATTTAGGTAAAATAGACTGGAGAATAAGATTAAGAGGTAAAAATGTAGACCAACAGTGGCAAATATTTAAGGATGTAGTGCAAAATTCTCAGCAGTCGCATATTCCCTTGCGGAATAAGAGTACCACAGGGAAAGCAATTCATCCGTGGCTAACTAGAGCAGTTAGGGAAAGCATCAAATTAAAAGAAAAGGCTTATAAAACTGCCAAGAAAAGCAGCAAATCTGAAGATTGGGAGAGTTTTAGAAACCAGCAAAATAAAACTAAAAAACTCATTAAGAGCGAGAAAAAGGAGTATGAGGGTAAGCTAGTTAGGAACATTAAGTCTGATTGTAAAAGTTTTTACAAATATATTAAGAGGAATAGGCTAGTGAGGGTAAATGTAGGTCCACTACAGTCAGAGACGTAGGGTTAGGGTTAGGATCTTGCATCTGTCTTCACCCTAGAAGACACAACAACTCTGACAACAATAGAGATGCACCAAAGGGATAAGGACAGGGAGCAACTTAAGGAAATTTTCATTAGTAGAGAATTGGCGTTAGGGAAACTGTTAGCATTAAAAAATGACAAATCCCCTGGTCCAGATGTCTTGCATCCCAGGGTTTTAAAAGAGGTAGCTTATGAGATAGTGGAGGCCTTATGTCTGATCTTCCAAAATTCCTTGGATTCTGGAACAGTCCCCATGGATTGGAAGATCGCAAATGTCACACCACTATTTAAAAAAGGTGGAAAGGAAAAGATGGGGAACTATAGGCCAGTTAGTCTCACATCAGTGATAGGAAAAATTTTAGAATCATTGATTAAGGATGTGGTAGTGCGGTATTTAGGGAAGCACAATATAATTAGGCCAAGTCAACATGGCTTTACAAAAGGGAAGTCATGTTTGACAAATCTCAGAGTTTTTTGAGGACATTTCCAGTAAACTAGATAAGGGTGAATCAGTGGATGTGGTCTATTTGGACTTCCAGAAGGCATTCGATAAGGTGCCGCATAAAAGGTTAGTCCAAAAGATAAGGGCCCATGGAATTGGGGGAGCATATTAACGTGGATTGGGGAATGGTTAACGGGTAGGAAACAAAGAGTAGGGATAAACGGGTCCTTTTCAGATTGGCGGGATGTGACTAGTGGAGTGCCACAAGGATCAGTCCTTGGGCCTCAGCTATTTACCATCTACATCAACGATCTAGATGAGGACATCGAAGTTAATATATCTAAATTCACGGATGACACAAAACTAGGAGGAAGTGCCAACACAGAGGACGACATTAAAAAAATGCAGCGAGACATAGATAGGTTAGGTGATTGGGCAGGTAGGTGGCAGATGAAGTATAATGTAGGGAAGTGCGAAGTCATCCACCTAGGTAGCAAAAACAGTAGAGCGGGTTATTTTTTAGAAGGGGAGAGATTGGAATGTGTTAGTGTCCAGAGGGACTTGGGTGTCCTTGTACACCAATCACAGAAAGTTAGTCTGCAGGTGCAGCAGCAATTAGGAAGGTGAACGGTATGTTAGCATTCATTATGAAAGGATTAGAGTATAAGAGTAGGGAAGTCTTGCTGCAACTGTATAGGGCCCTGGTGAGACCACACCTGGAATACTGTGTCCAGTTTTGGTCTCCTCATTTAAGGAAGGACGTACTTGCCTTGGAGTGGGTGCAGCGTAGATTTACTGGGTAAGTACCAGGGCTGAAGGGGATGAGTTACGAGGATAGGCTGACCAATTTGGGCCTATATTCTCTAGAATATAGAAGAATTAAAGGGGGGATCTTATAGAAACCTATAAGATCATCAAAGGGCATGATAGAGTAGATAGTGGGAGATTGTTTCCCCTGGTTGGAGAAACTAAAACCAGGGGTCACAACCTTAAAATCAGAGGCCAGCCCTCTCGCACTGAATTGAGGACAAACTTCTTCACTCAAAGGGTGGTGAATGTATGGAACTCACTACCCCAAAGGGCTGTTGACGCTCAGTCCTTGAACATATTCAAGACTGAGATAGATAAATTTCTTACTGCTAAAGGGATTAAGGGATATGGGGATAAGGCAGGGTCAGGTTATTAGCTGGAGTTAGATTAAAAGCTCAGCCATGATTGAATGGCGGGGCAGGCTCGAAGGGCCGAATGGCCTACTCCTGCTCCTACATGTTATGTTATGTAAGGTGTGGTCTCTTCGGGGGTTGAGTTGACTCCAAAGTGATGTGCATGGCAAGGGAATATTGGAATCAAAAGATCCTCTGTGACAGTATCAGTAGTCCAGTTCCTGAGCCAGGCAGATCCACAGTACTCCAAAGGACTGTTAATGATGAGCCAGCCAGCAGGCTTGGAGGGTAAGACCTGACACTGGGGGTTGGGATTCTTCCCATTTAGTTCCTGTTAACCCTAACAGGTAGGGTGTTCTGAACTGAATAGGCAGTGGGAGTCTTTAGTGTTTGAAATGGCAAGCAGCATAGTATTACCTGGTTAAACTCCAGCAGTACCTCAGTACATACTATGAGGTCCCCAAGCCTTGGCTCTTGCCAACGTGTGTCTAATATATTTTGGGATTAATTGTACATCCTTCCATGCACCGCATTCCAACAAATAGAAATTTCCATTTTATGTGGTATTCAACAGTTTCATTTGGAGACACTTACACATAATGATGGGTTTCTACATCAGATGACTGGCTAACCAAAGAAAATGGGTGGAGCTCACAGTCAATCTCAACCTGTCTGAATCTAACCTTTATACATCATAATTTCCTGCATATTGTCATCAAATAAATGATAATTTGATCACTTAATCCACAACTGTTTGTGGGACACTGCTGTGGGCGATTGGCTGCCGCGTTTCGCTTACGAAATATACAGTCAATTTACTTTACAGTATATTTTATGATGTGCTTTGAGGTGAGACGACTCGAAGATGTGAATACATGATTTATTATTATTAACTAGCAGTTATTTTTCTTTCCCAGTCTAGGAACAATGTTAATTGTGTTCCTATTGCTGCCTCATTAAGGTTAACAAAATCAACATAGCCATACATCAAATCTAAGNTTTTTTTGTGTGGATTAGTACAGTACCATATGGTAAATATCACATACAAAATAATACAAAACAAATGCAATATTTAATATCAAATGAATGTTTGTTTAACTGCTTGTCAATCAATTATGTCATTTCTAAAATATTTTCTAATATTTTTGCCAAAAAATTTGATTTTACTTGAGTTTTTAATGAAAAAAACAAAGATTAATACAGAGAAGACATATTTTGTGTAAATATTTAGCACAAGCAGCAGTGAAAATCTCTTTTCCTGAATTGTCACCTCTCCTCTGCTGAAAGCTCCAGGAATGACAGCAGTCCATCACCCTTGTTCCTCACCAGGTTTCACTGCCTTCTTGTCTTCCAGCTGATCAACTTCAAAATCCTCACTCTCATCTACTAATCTCTAGACATCCTTGCCCTAACATCTAATCTTCTCCAGTCTCACTGTCCTATTTATCCCCTCAGCTTGGCAAACCTAAACCTGCTGCGCAATCCTGGCCCTTTCCACCTCAAAATTGGCAGCTGATCCTTCAACCACTATGCCCCTAAACTCTGGAACTACTTCCCTAAATCCCTCCATCTAGTCGGGCAACTACCTACCTTCTCACCCACCCACTAACTTACTCATTCTTGGAGTCCTGTCGCTCAGTGGTTAGAGCACTCACCTCGCAAGCAAGAAGACCTGGGTTTGATTCCCCGGCAGAGCAAAACTTTAGAATTATTATTATGTGAAAGGCACTATGTACATGCATGGTTTTGATATTGTTAATCCTTCCGTGCCATTATTGGTAGCAGGTTATTAGGGCTTGAGGGAGCTCAGGATGACGCCTCCAAATTTATCTTTAAAAGGAGGTGAGCTGTAGATAGATGGCAGCTTTCCCCCTTCCTCCTCTTCACCGGACAGGCTCCGTGTCATTATTAAAGATGGCTGGCTCCACCCTCTTCACTTCACAGACCCCGATGGACCTTGGAGTCTGCACAATGAGGAAGAGGGAAGGGAGGCGGCCATTTTTGACATTGGCATGGAGCCTTTGTCTGTACCCCCCCCCCCCATTTGCACCCGCTGCTTATGCACGTGACGGTTAGTTGCTGTGCCTTCAGACATTGCACCTCTAACCGCTGGAACTCCCTGCCTCAATCCTCTGCCTTACAACCTCTAGCTACCTTTGAATCCCATCTCAAAACCTAACAATTCGACTGCCCCAATGGTTACCTCCTCCTTCCCCTTCTTTGTTGCATTCCTGCAGAACCTTCTGAAACGTTATCCTGTGTGAAGGGCACCATATAAATGCAACTTATTGCATCGCTGACAAGAAAATCACAAATTATGTCATTTCATAAAAATGAAACCAAAAGTGCCTGTAGGAACAAGAATGCAAAGCCCACTTTCGGCTCACTTCTCATATGTGCAGTGTGTGGGGTTAATTCTGGAAATTTATTTATGCAATAGCCTTGATCGGAAATTGTGACTAACGTGGCATTGAGCAACATTCCATGACCAAATAAGCAAACACAATAGATGGGAAAATGAGATGTTGCAACCAACCAATATTTTTTAAAAGAAAGATATAATATAATCCTTGTATTCGATATAGCGCCTTATCACTTCACCAAGAAGTTTCAAAGCGCTTCACAAAATATACTGTAAAGTGGATTGATGGGTGTATTTTGCGGGCGAAAATGACCGCAAGATATAAGATGCTTGGAAGTTGGATGCTTCTAATGAAGTATGTGCTGTAAGGGTGCCAGACAGTCTTCTCCTCATCACAGAGGACAAGACTGACAGCCACTCACTCTTACAGGACAGATGGAGAGGGCGGTGCAGAATTTGCATTGGATCTGGGGGCGGATTCTAACTGAGCCGTGCAGCGAGGTCTGCCCACATCACAGCTTTAAGCAGCGATTCACCACTGCGTGATGTCGACACTAATCTCTCATCAGCAAAAGGAGGAGTGAAAATAATTCATTTCTGAGCGTGCAAACTGAAGGTAGCCGACGTCTGGAGGAAATAACAGGAGGAGATTCTTAAATGTTCTTCTGCTGAGAGGTAAGGTTTGTTTGATCCCCACTGAGTGAGCGCAGCTGCAGACACAGAGGTAGACAGAGCTCTCACACTGACTGTCTGGGCACAGGGATAGACAGAGCTCTCACACTGACTGTCTGGGCACAGGGATAGACAGAGCTCTCACACTGACTGTCTGGGCACAGGGATAGACAGAGCTCTCTCACTGACTGTCTGGGCACAGGGATAGACAGAGCTCTCACACTGACTGTCTGGGCACAGAGATAGACAGAGCTCTCACTGACTGTCTGGGCACAGAGATAGACAGAGCTCTCACACTGACTGTCTGGGCACAGAGATAGACAGAGCTCTCACACTGACTGTCTGGGCACAGAGATAGACAGAGCTCTCACACTGACTGTCTGGGCACAGAGATAGACAGAGCTCTCACACTGACTGTCTGGGCACAGAGATAGACAGAGCTCTCACACTGACTGTCTGGGCACAGAGATAGACAGAGCTCTCACACTGACTGTCTGGGCACAGAGATAGACAGAGCTCTCACACTGACTGTCTGGGCACAGAGATAGACAGAGCTCTCACACTGACTGTCTAGGCACAGGGATAGACAGAGCTCTCACACTGACTGTCTGGGCACAGAGATAGACAGAGCTCTCACACTGACTGTCTGGGCAGAGAGAGAGAGAGAGCTGCTACACTGGCTGGGCAGAGAGAGAGAGAGAGAGCTGCCACACTGGCTGGGCAGAGAGAGAGAGAGAGCTGCCACACTGGCTGGGCAGAGAGAGAGAGAGAGATGCCACACTGGCTGGGAAGAGAGAGAGAGAGAGATGCCACACTGGCTGGGCAGAGAGAGAGAGAGAGATGCCACACTGGCTGGGCAGAGAGAGAGAGAGAGATGCCACACTGGCTGGGCAGAGAGAGATAAAGAGCTCCCACACTAACTGGCTGGGCAGAGAAATAGAGAGAGCTCCCACACTGACATGTTACTATGTCCAGTGCGCTTCACACTCATTTGGGCAACATTTTCTCCTTGAGGAACTAACCTCAGTAACTAACCGCAATTGGCTGCTGCGTTTTGCCCACAAAACATACAGTCAATGTACTGTACAGTATATCTTGTGAAGTGGTTTGAGATGTCTCAAAGATGTGATGAGGCGCTATATCAATGCGAGGATTGTTATTATAATAAGATGAATGCTGCTGGAGTTTAGCCAGTTAATACTGTGCAGCTGACCACTAATGATGATAATAGTGCTTCACAGAATATCC
Organism: Callorhinchus milii; assembly: GCF_018977255.1. Classification (NCBI taxonomy): domain Eukaryota; kingdom Metazoa; phylum Chordata; class Chondrichthyes; order Chimaeriformes; family Callorhinchidae; genus Callorhinchus; species Callorhinchus milii. Next base: position 48,631,724 of record NW_024704743.1, on the reverse strand, counting down.
AATGAACAGCTATGAAGTGAATGCCTAATTTTGTCTGGGGATTGTTGATCAGGACACTGGGAGAAGTTATTTTCAAATAGTGTCATGGGCTCTTTAATGTCTACTTCAACGGACAGACAGAACCCTGGTTTAACATCTAAATCTAAAGAACAGGATCTATGAAAACATAGCAATTCCAAACCTGTCCTGTATAATGTCAGAGTAGATAAAAGTTCATGCAGTAGATATGTGGAGAATAGAGAAAGTTAAGAGGGATCTAATACATTTTTAAAAAAATGTTTTTGATAGGATAGAGAAACTATTTCCATTGATTACTGTGGAGTAATTCCATTGATTAATCCACAGTAATAAGGGTATAAATTGAAAATTATAGCGTTACCAGAAGAAAAAGGGAAGTTAGATTTTTTTTACGGAAGGTTAGCACATGGAATGCCTTTGCTTTAGCTGAGTCATTCGAAGCAATTAACTAGGAATTGGAAAAATACTTAAGGAACCAACAACAACTTGCATTTATATAGCGCCCCTCGTGCAGGGTAGTGTCCTAGAGTGCTTGACAGTGGCGGAACATGATGCCGAGCCGGGGGAGGTAACCTCAAATATGTACAATCAAATAGGAAAGTCTTCAAGCATGACCTGAAGATGGGGAACGAAGGGGCAAGGCCGAGGGATAGAGTACGAGTGTTCCATAGTTTTGGGGCGTAATGGCAGTACTGGCTGTGTCTGGGCTATGGTAAGGAAAAATAGTATTAAAGGTTTATGCAAAAGAATAGGGGAATGGGATCAGTGCAATTAGCTGGCTTCAGTGGGGTTGCTAGAACCAGCACAAACATGATGGGCCATATATCTGTATCTTCCTGACTTACAACCTTCTGTGATTTCAATTTTAAAGATTTTTTTATGGTCTCAGGTGATTCGTTTATCCACTGAGATATTAGGGGTGTTGCTGGTATTCAAAATAACATAATAGTGCTGACCTTAAAAATGAATTAAGTTTTTAGAGCACAAGTAANTTTTTTTCCTATGAGGAACACTTGATTGGACAATGAATTTGCGGAATTCTTCACTCATTTTCTCATCAACCCCTCTTCCAGCAAGTTCCCAGAATGGACGCGTGTGGTTTTTGCCATAAAATAATCTGACCACATCTGCTCCTGGTGAAATCTGTAACAAGAACATACTTTTGAAAGTCGTTAATACAAACATTAGTTCAAATTGCAGCATTCTGGGGGCATGTGGTCTTAGTCTATGCTGATGATCTTGCGGTGCTGGAGGAGTCCTGTTTTGTTAGAAATATCATCTTTCAGATGAAACCAGGATCCAGTATTCAGTTGGATGTTAAATATCCTGTGATACTATTCAAAAAAGAAGGGAGTTTTGACCAACAATCCTCCGAAAAATGTTCATTCACCACATTGCTACCGTGCGACCTTGCTATTTACAAAATGGCTGCTGCGTTTGCTATGTGCAAATTGACTGCCACATTCACTGTGTGCACAATGTCTGTCACGTTTGCCTACAAAATGCTGCATTTGACTGGAATTATGGTAAAGTGGCTCAAATAGTTTTGACATGACAAGACACTATAAACATGGAACTTGTTTCTTCAGTTTATCAGCCAATCCTGATCAAAACTGATTAGAGCAGTACCACAAGACAAGCACTACAAGACTATCTATTCATGAAACATCTGCCAGCAATGCACTCCAAACATCTTTAATATGATTACAACATAAGCCTCAAACTAGTTTAAAGCCAACTAGTTTTAACCTGCTGCCTCCACATCACTGTTTACAGAAATATGTTTATGTTCCTGGAAAAGTTAAATAGACTTTGAGCTGCAGAGACCACATGTACTCTTTGTCAGGATAATCTGTTTATTAAAACGTAAGTCTGAAATTCTGTGGTAGGCAGCATGCTGTTATACTCCCCATTCATGGCTTTGTCACCTACAAGATTGGCTTCTCAAATGCCCACCGCTCAGACCTCTCCAGCTCATGCTTACGTGCATGAAACTTTATAAACCAATTACCTTGTGCTTACCTCTCTTTCATGGGATGTCTCACCTACAATTCCTTTATGTCTTATGTCTTCAGCCTCATTCTTCTGCTTGTCAAGGAGTCCCGTAGCGTAGTGGTTAGTTCGGTCGCCTCACAACCGAGAGGACCCAGACTCAATTCCCGGGGGGGTGTTGAGGTGAGGGGGGTGCGAATTCTTGAGCAAGTTTCCTTATTCCAAATGCCTCTGTTTACCTCGCAGTAAGTAGGAACCCGGTTGTTACTCGATTGGTTGATCGCTTTCCAGAGGTGATGATCTGTGTGTCAGCCAGGCCCAGTGGTAGCACCTTCGCCTCAGGCAGAAGGTTGTGGGTTCAAGCCCCACATCGGGATTTGGAATCACATAGTCTAAGATAACACTTCAATGTCGTGCTGGGGGGTGTTTTACATTGTCGGAGGTGCTGTCATTTGGATCAGACGTTAAATCGAGATCCCATCTACCTGCTCAGATGGCTGTGAAAGGTTCCATGGCATTATTATAACAATAATAAATAATAATCCTTGCATTTGATATAGCCCTTTTCATGTCTTCTAGACGTTTCAAAGTACTTCACAGAATATACTGCAAAGTGAATTGACCGTATATTTGTGGGTGAAATGCGGCAGCCAGTTGCGCACAGCAGTGTCCCACAAACAGTCGTGCATTGAGTGACCAAATTATAATTGTTTTTTTTTCTGGAGGGTTTATTATCAGGCGTGTGGAGTGAGGAAACTTGCCCAAGGTTTTGCCCTGAATCGAACCCAGGTCTCTTGCTTGTGAGGCGAGTAGTCTAACCACTGAGCTACAGGACTCCCCTACTTATTTGAAAAGAGGAGTTTCTCCTAGTGTCATGATCAACAATCTCCCAAACCAAAATTGGTCACTCCATGGCTGTTTGTGGAATATTGCTTTGCGCAACTGGTTGCATGTTTCATCCACAAAATACAGTCAATCCACTTTACAGTATATTCTGTGCAGAGGTTTGAGACATCTCAATAACTTGATAAGGCACTATATCAAATGCAAGGATGAGACCATGGTTAAGTAGGACTTAAACGAGATGAGTGTGATCCCACTGAGGTGGATGAGGGAGGCAAGATGGTTGAGGAGGATGGCGTGATCTCCCTCTCTGTTTTTAAAAGTAATCTAAAAACCTTTCTCTTTGACTGTGTCTCTGTAAAGTGCTCAACACAACTATGCAAAGGGAACTGTACAAATGCAAGTTGTTGTAAACATTTTAACAAGGAATCTACTTAACTGCCTCTGCCCACTGTTATCTGATTGAATTTTTGCTAAGTTAAGCTCGTGGTCGACGGCTGATTCTCCAATCTGATTACTGTTAATTGAATGTTTTGGACAAAGTATTCAGTTTAAACTTCATTCAAACTGCTCTTCGCCTTCAAGTTGCATGCAAAATTAGCTAAGAAATGCACAGCTCAGCAGGAGCTTGATCTGTAATCCTTGATCTGTAAATTCAGGTTTCTGATGTGACATAATCTTAAATTGATTACTGTGTGTGATGCAAGTCTGGGTATTGATATTGTAGCATTTTGTGTGACACACGTTATATACCTGGGAACTCTCCTATTCCTCTGATTCATTTTCAAATAAAATTTGACCTGAAACTTTCTAGATTGTATGGCTTAGGGACCGGTCTGGCTCAGTTAGTCACATTGCCACATCTTTGTCAAAAGGTTTTAAGGTTCAAGCACTTGGACTTTAGTTCAGGCTTACAATCCAGGGCATTACTGGAGAAGCACTACATTGTCATAGGTGCTGTCTTTTGGATAAATGTTCAACTGAGGGCTCATCTGCCGTTCAGGTGGATGCTTTTCTATTTGAATAGAGAAGAGTTTCTTCTGATGTCTTTGTCAAAAATCTTCTAGATAAATTGGTTATTCAATTCATGGCTATTTATGGGACCTTGCGATGTGCAAAGGGATTGCCGTGATTGCCTATGTACAAAGTCACTGTATTTGACAATAATACTGTGAAGTACTTTGACATACAACGTACTATAAAAATATAGGATCTTTTCTCCAGCAGGTCAGGTGGTACCTTTACTCTAGAAGTTTCTCTCATACGAGGCTTCATAAGCTTATCACTCCCATCCTCAAGAGTTTTTTTCCGAACGGAAAGTGGCATGGTTTTCCAAAGGGTGGGGCATAGAGGCTGAAGGCCCAACTGCTGATGGTGAGGCAACTGAGATGGGGGATGTGCAGCAGGCTGGAGCCTGCTGAGTGGAGGGAGCAGACAAGTTAATAAAGGGTTATCAGGTCACAGAGGTAGGAAGGAGCAAGGCTCTGGAGAGCGTTGAAGGTGAGGACGAGAATTTTGAACTCTATTCTCTGAGGGATGGGGAACCAATGAAGCCGGGTGAGGGTGGGGGTGATGGGGTCACGGAGCCTGGTGCAGGAGAGGACATGAGCTGCAGAGTTTAGATGATCCGCAGCTCGTGGAGGGAAGAGTTGGAAGGCTAATAAGCAGGAAGTTGGCGTAGTCGGACCTAGATGTGATTAACATGGTATTCCATCTATGCCCTGAAACCAAGATCTGACCATACTGGTTCAGGAACCTGGACTGCAGGTGCCTTTTTTTTTAGGTGGTTTGTCCTTTTAATTTAAGCTATCAGTTCAGAAATATCTTTAAATATTCTGATCTTTGAGACAAAATGATCTTCAAAATGTAGACGTTGTCCAATTTTTTGAACTTGAGAAATATTTATGCAGTGCCTTCTCTGAGTAGGTAAATAAGCCAAATTGCATGGTTCTATTTTATCTGTATTTATGGGGAAAGCTAATGATAATCTTTGAACTTGATGTAGCATCTTTCATAATGGGACATCTCAAACATTTCACAGCAATCAACTGTACAGTGTAGTGACAGTATTTTTTAGGCGAACATGAATACCACAATGTCTCACAAACAGCCATTGACAAGGTCAATCTCCAGGAGAATCTCCCTTCTCTTTCATATAGTACGATGGGATCTTTAATGTCCACCTGAACAGGCAGACTGGACTTCGATTTAACATCTCACCTGAAGGACGATGCAATGCAGGGAACCCGGATCATTATATTAGAGTTTCAGCCTAGACTGTGAGTCCAAAGTCCTGATGTGGGCTTGAACCCACAACCTTGAGTGCTACCAGCTGAGCCAAGCTGTCAAAACAAGTTCCCAAAGTACTGTTTGCTTGTTTGCTTCTTTATTTTTATATAAAATACATTTAGTTTTCTGTACCTTTAATTTATAGCATTAACAATTTGGTTAGCAATGATTTGACTGTTTCCTGTGGCCTAAGTTCACATTACATTTTAGAATTCATTTTTGCTTTTTGGATTTATGAAAATGGGAGTGCTTGGTTAGAGTTTGAAATGGTCATTTATAATATTTTGGTGATCTGCCAGTTTGGAGGCAACTGTTTAATCAAATTTTTGTTTAATTCAGCTTTTGCTCTGCTTATAAATATTGTTATTGGGTTAACAGTTATTAAAATGCACTGTTCTCAACAAAGTTGATCCTTGATATGTGCAGACACAGTTCGTTGATGCTCATTGTTAGAGATGATGATAACTTGCATTTTATTTCAGATAAAATAAATATCACAAAGTTCTTTACAGAATAAAATTGTTTGAAGTGAAAGAGATGCTATATGGGAAACACAGCAGTTTATCTGTGCCAGCAATATTCCATAAACAGCAATGAGATAAATAGTTAAATGGCTCACCTTTTCTGTCCAGATCCACAAATAAAGAATGAGCATACACAACCATGAGACAGTGTCTCCACAAGAGAGAAATAAAGGAGACAATGGGAGTGGGAGGGAAGTGTGTTTACATTGTCTCAGTTTAAACTCTAAATTTAAGCACTGTAAACAGAAGAAGATGTTCTGAATTCCAAAGAATCACATTATAATTTAATACTATCTTTACTTGAAGTTTATAGTCATTCATTAACTCTTAATGATGATTCATTGTTTTATGCTAGTAAAGGCTGCAATGGGAAAACAATGTTTCTGTGTAAGTGTAAATTAGGTTTGAAAGTTCGATATTGTGACTCGTGCCTTAATTTATTCCTGAAAGAATTGTCCCAGAATAATTATGTAGATTATATATCATTTGTTTATCCTGCATTTTCTGAGATTTGTGTTCCACATTTATGTTGTTTCATTATCACCTTGCCTTTGGAGGCAAGCACACTTCTGGAAGCAACATTTCAGACCTGTTTTTCCAGCATTGAAATTACCCAAACCGTATCTGGATTTTGATCTCATATACAGATTTCATTATTTTTCATAATGAAAAATTACATTGGACCTGATAACATTCTGTACATACTTGGATATATTGAAGTCATTGCATAAATATTGCAATGGAGTCAGACATTCATGCACATGCATTCACAATTAGAAATGTACTTGTGTGATTTTTGGTACCCAAAAAATGGGAGAAGAAAAAGGCTAGGAGCATTTCCCAACCTCTGCTACCATTATTTGCTTAGGCGCAGAGATCGCAAAAATAATATTCTAATGGTGTTTTCTGAAAGACGCTATACAAATGTAAATTGTTGTTGTTGCAATATCTGAAAATCTGATGATGTTGCAGTACTTGTGGTAAGGCATTTACATGTGGGTGGATCGCGGATTCCTCAAATCTTTTGTAGTTTTAGATTCAATATAAGAGCCACTATGGGCTCAGAATGTGATAATTCCTCCAGTTTGGTACTCGGATTTATAAGTGGCACAAAATACCTGGTATATTTTATAATATACTGCACTAATGATTGGTTGTGTTTTTACACTTAATATTTAGCCACCTCATGCCAACATGTTGAGATTTTTGTTTCCTGCAAAACAAGAGATGTAATGAATGTTCCTACCCTTTTCGCACGTAGACTTGTGTGAATTATTGTTTTTACTACAATCTATTGATTCTGCTCACATGATGAAATGCATCATCTGGCTGTGGTTGGAAAGAAGCCCAAGCATTTTGGAGCAACTGGCGACAGTAAAGAGAGAGATCCAATATTGTAGGGCTGGTTCGATAATAAGCTTAAGGTGATCTTTTGGAATGTCATACAACACCTTTTTAGTAGAGTGATTATATATTGGCCAATGTGTAGAGGTGAGTAGGATTGTATCCTGTGCCCCAGTCTTCCCAGCACTCAAATATAACCCTACTTTAACCTCCAATCTTCTTCCCTGATAACTTATTCCATATCCTTATTACACTTTTTTTTTGCAAGTTGTCTTGTAAAGGTTCTCCCACCATGCTGAAAGCAGAAATATAGCTGCTGAGGAAACTCAGAAACTTCAGGTGACAGTTGCTGGAACGTGTTACCCGAAAACTGAATTTGTGAACTTTTACATTCAACACTCAGGGCTTGTTACCCACATTGACAGATATGCAAATAAATAAACAGTTGCTGCTAAAGCTCCACACTTCCAACTGGTGGAACCATTGCTCAACGGGTAGTGTGTTGTGGGCAGGGTGATGTTGGTTGTGCTCTCCAACATTTCATACTGAATTGTGAACTCATACTTCTTACCAAGTGGCTCATAAGGGGTTCTAGTTAACTGCTATCCACACAGAAAGGATTGAAACCTGGATTCTTCAGGTGCCCAATAACTAACTAGTGACTATTTTGGTGTGGGGGGGGAAAGGGTTTGGAGGGGTCTAAAAAGAAAGATCTTAAGGTGTGTTTTGAAGCCGGGGAGCAAAGGGTGAGGCATAGACATTACAGAATGGAGTTCTAGAGAATGAGGCAGAATAGCTGACACCCACTGATGGTGGGGTGGATCATACGGGGGATATGAAGCTGGTATTTGTTGATCACCAGAGCAGTAGGGAAATCAGAGACAGAGGGTGGAGAGATTTGAATGTGAGCATAAGAATCTTGAATTTGTCCTGCTTGGGGATGGGGAACCAGCGGAGCTGCGTGAGATGAGGGTGATTGACTTGTGGAGCCTAGTGCTGGAGAGGACACAGTTCTGGATGTTTTGCAGTTTATGAATGGAGTAGCAGGAGCAGGACGAAGGAATAATCAAGCCTGGATATGAAGACGTGGATGATGGTCTCGCAATCTGTGGGGAGAAGTAAAGCTGAGTGAGTGAGAGACCAAATGTAGGGTGTAAAGGATAGTTGGGGGTCAAAGCAGGTTTTTGACTGATTTTGTGAGGACAAACTGATGCAATCAGCCCCTGAGGAGAGCCTCAGTCTTGTTGACATTTAGCTGAAGACAGTTAAAGCTCCTCCAGGATCAAACAGTCCAGGAATTGAGGGTAGAGGCAGAGAGATAAGAGTTGGGTGTCATCTGTGTACATGTGGAAGTGGACTGTATGCCTCAAGATGATGAGGAGCATATTGATGATGAAAAGGAGAGGACCTAGAGTAGAGCCTTGAGGAACGTGATTTGTGGATTTGGGAGGAGAAGCCATTGGAAGAGATGAAATGACGATAAGTAAGAGTGAAACCAGGAATGGACAGAACGTAGAGCTAGAGAAGAGACGTGGAGAAGGATGGCGTGATTGACAGTATCGAAAGAATGTGAGAGGTCGAGGACTGTAAGGAGGAAAAGAGAGCTCTCATTGCAGATGGGAGAGTATCATCTGTAAAATACAGCAACAAGGGGCTGAGAGAGCATTTCTTGATTGTTGGGATGACAGTCTACAAATAATGGGAAGTAGTAATACTTCCCATAAGTTTGAGGAAGTTTGCTAGATAATATTCGTAATGGTAAGCTGTTTAATCCAGAAGTGGGTTTCAATAAACACTTTGCTCTGAGAGCCAGTGCAGACTCTTTGGGCTGAATGGCCTACTTCAGTGCTGTAAATTTCTATGATTTAGTATACCATCACATAGTCTGAGTCTCCAAGCCTGGGCTTTTAACAATCTGCACCTAATGTGCTCTGGGATTACATAAGCATGGTAATTCCCTCCAGAGATTGGACATTCCATTCCCAGACACAGGAAAGTTGCCAGGCATCTGTGGAATTGTGTTTGAGTTGAATAGGCTTGAATGGGGATGGGTGTCTGCATGTCAGAGAGTACAATGAAGGAAGGGATTTGTTAACTTGTCTTGTTATGGTCACCCCAGGAAGAATATATTGTTGTGTATGAACTTAAGTCACCCCAGAAACCTTTCTGATTTGCTGAGAGGTATGAGTAAACATTTGCACTGATGTTAACAGTTCAAAATAAAAGCTACGATTTTCACCGTCCTTTTAAAACCATCGCACTCAGCATTTGTTTTCACCCTTTCAGCTGTAAGTTCTGCGAAGAACAGATACCACAAGTTAAATAATCCCTTAAAAATTACAAAAATAATAATAATTTGGTCACTTCAAACCACGACTGTTTGGGACACTGCTGTGCGCAATTGGCTGCTGCGTTTCACACACAAAATATACAGTCAATTCACTTTACAATGTATTCTGTGAAGTGCTTTGAGAAATCTCGAAGATGTGATAAGGCGCTATCAAATGCAAGGATTATTATATCATTGTTATAGATATCCAGATAAATTATTTTCCCTTTGCATACCATATGTCAATACTTTTTTTTAACCCCGTCTCTGAATAGAGGCAAATATTTGGGTTAATCTATTCATGACAAAAGTAAAGGTGTTGATCTTTGCTTCCACCCTCTCTCAAAATACATTGTATTTCAAAGTTGTTTTTTCACAAAAACTCAGTCAGCTTCTGTCTTCCGCTTAGCTGGCAGTGAACTACAGAAATGAGATCATAGTGAGAGCAACTGATCAGATTTCTGCAACTGGGATGCACCATGTTATCTTTACATCTATTTAGTTCTTGGAGAATTGAATTTATAAACAAGAAAAAAAAGCTTGGGTCTAGGTTTACTCTTAAGCATAACATTTTATACTGTTCAGAATTTGTCAAATTCTTAAATAGTCTTTCATTTTGAAGCCATTTTCTGTAAGTTTCTTGCGGAACTGACCCTCAACTCTGGTCCAAAACTTTGTCTGTCCAGCGCCTTGGGATGTCCTCCCGACATGAAAGGTGCTATATAAATGTAATTTTGTTGTTGTTGAAGAATTACAGGAACTGCACTTCAAAGTTAAAACTGAATTGAACAATATGGCAAATTCTGTACACTCTGAAATGTGACGTTAATACCTTTTGCGTCTTGTAAACTTGCTGATGAAACGGCAGAAGTAAGATGAATTTGAGTTAATCAATTTAGGGCAAAAATAAAGTGATGATCTTCTCCTCCCGTCCTCTCCAAATTTGCTTTTGACATGTGGGGGAAGCTACTTTTAAGAATTCCCACAAGTGATTCATTTGGTATTTTTCTAACACTCCTAAGTTGTTTCGGAAAGTGTTTTCCGAAGCAGAGAGTGATGGTTTTCTTATGAGTAAAAGAGGATTGTAGCTGTTTATTTCGTAACATTGCAAGTTTGGTTATTTATTCTTGATGCATTAAGTGCTTTTTCCCAAATCTGAGAAAAATTCCAACAATGGCACTCTTATATTTTTAGGTTGTTTCTGTTTAAATTATATATAGAGCTTTTCCTGGGGCATTAAGGGTGTTTCTGAAGAACTTGTGACTTGTTATTTGAAAGTTCTTGCCCTTATTCATTAAGTACTATATACGACTTGTCTGCAAACTCTTACGAGCAGGGCTTTCCTGATGCATTGAAGTTTCTTATCTCTTGAGGATTTTATCCTAAGGATCAGTAAAATGGTTTCCATGCCATCGATAATCAACGACAACAACAAATTATATTTGTGTAGCACCATTCACCTCGGGAGGACATCCCAAGGCGCTAATCAATAATATCTCCAGCATGTCTCTCATATGTATTTTGCAAAAGTTCAGAAAAAGCATAATTATCCAAATCAGTTGGAAACAGTTCACAAGTTATGCTCAACCTGGACAGCACCTTGTACAGTAGCATGTACAGCTGTGTTCACTGTGTTATAAGTTGGCTGCCCAGATCCTGGAGACAGTACAGGGAAGAGCAACAAGGTTGAACCTTAGCACCAAGAGGTGTCAGGGATGTCTAAAAGGCACATAGATCAGATGTGATGCCCAACATACATTCAATTTGGATTTCATTGGGGTTAAAATGCTTCCAAGAAGATGACCTGACAAACCCGGCCAGGATTGTAGTAAACCAAGCCATTGTGTTAACTGGATTGTTAATGAGACTTGGAGGTGTGTGATCGTGTGAGCCAGGTCTTCAATGAATAGCACACTATCAGGTTGACCAGTATTGTTAAACTTCTCAATGCTTCTTGGTGTGTTTAATTTTATGGTTACTCACAAATTAATTTCAGTAGAGCAAGAATGAAAAAGCAAACGGGTTTTCTTGTATTATTCACAACATAAGCACGAATGATAGTGTCCTTACATGCTTTTCCAAGTATTTAGCATGTTTCTATGATACACAGAGAGCACATAATTTTTATTTTGACCCTTATTTAATGTTCTGAATTTTTATATATGGGAAGAGAGGGGATAAAGTGCTAAAAAGTGGGATTAATAATAACAAAAACAGTTTAGAAACAGTGTCACTGATCTGATGGGTGAATGACAGTCTGCTGTGCAACAGGTTTCTATTTTTCTCGATTCAACAGTTCAAAACTGCCATAAGGATTCGCAAGTTGTACTTTCTGATTCCTCACACAAGTGTCTCGCTAACAGTGCACCTTAAGGTGTAACAGAAAAAAAGTACTATTTTAAAAAAGGAAATAACACATTTAAACACTCATAAGTATGTAACTAATAATAATAAATAATAATAATGAACAACAACAACAACAAAATTACATTTATAGAGTGCCTTTCACGTCGGGAGGACGTTAACAAAGCGCTGAAATGAATAGTATATAAATAACATATTTACAGCACTCATGGAGGTTTCCATATGACTGTGCTATAGCCAACTGAAGGCAAATGCCAGTGTTTAATTTTCAGTGTTTTGGGATGTTCTCCTGGTGTGAAAGGTGTTATTTAAATACAATATTTTTTTTGTGTGAGGGTATTCATTTTGTCATCAGCAGGACAATACTTTATTAATTTTTTAAAAAAATGATTTGTCTTGCCGCTATTTTATGACATTACATATAAGTAGTATTTAAGGATATTCCAGGGGACTACAGTAATTTTGTAGGAATACAAAGTCCTTTGATGCTTATTTTTGAGTTCTTATTTGTGAAGCTGCAGAGTATATGATGAACAAATAGTTTAGAAAACCTACTTTAATCCAAGCATGTAGATCCACTGTGCAAACTTTTCATCCCTAATTTGGAGATCCTATCCAAGCACAAAATGTTCCCTTTTTGCTGTTCCAAGCAACACTTAAAGTCAGTCTAATATCAAATGTCCTCTATAGATACGAACAGGTGGAAATCCAATGCAATTGTGTTACCTTTTACTCCAATATTCAGTATATATTAATTAAATATTGCCATAATATAAAGATTTACCTTTTTTTCTTCAGTCCTGGATGAGAGCTAACTTTCTCCAGTTGAATGTCAACAAGACCGAGGCCCTCCAGCTTGGCTCCCTTTAGCGCTTCCATACCTCGGTGGCTGACAGCATCACCCTTCATGGATGCTCTGCACCTCACGGAGCCAATATGGAACCTTGGCATCCTGTTCGACCCTCAACTGTCCTTCATCCCGCACATCTGTACCATGACGCACTTCACCTTTCCCCACCTCCCCAATATTGCCCAGCTCCACCACTGTCTCTCAACGCAGGCCGCCGAGACCCTTATCCACGAGTTCATCATATCCAGTCTCAATTATGCAAACTCCCTGCCTGTCGGCCTCCCCAACTCCTCCCTCCACAGTCTACAGATCATCCAAAACTCTGGAGCCCATGTCCTTTTCCGCACCAGGCTCCGCGACCTTATCACCCGCATCCTGATCCCAACTACAAGCTCGGATGAGAATTCCTGACTGTCCAGCGTCTTGGGACGTCCTCCTGACGTGAAAGACGCTTTACAAATTTAATTTGTTGTTGTTTGGATTGTGGAAATCTTTTCAGCACTCAATACAGATTCAGATCACTTTAGTAGAATGCAGTTATTTTGATGGGTTCTAATCCAGTAAATTATATTTTTAGCTGTGATGTGCTTCATCAAGTTTTTTGACCCAATTTCCAGAGTTACCGAGGAGGTACTTACAAGAACTGTGTTGTGTACATTTCTCTTCTAGACTGATCTTGGAAAGCAATGAAACATATGGCACAGAAAAAGAGAAAGGTAAGAAATGTTCAAAGAATTGAATCTGGTAACAATTAGCTGTTTGTTCAGAGAAGCTACCTCGCATGCAGGGCGTTATATAAATGCAAGTTATTGCCACCTATAAATCACTTCATGTCCTGGCACCTCCCAACCTGTTCACGCTCCACTCCTCTACCTGTCCTCTCCGCTTGGCTGGCTCAGGCCTTGTGCATGTTACGCGACCCCCTCCACTCCATCATTGACTTTCATCCCCCAATCCCTGCCTCAATTCTCGCCACCTTACTCCCTCTTCAGATCAGAACTGAAGATTTTCCTCTTCTACCCTGCCTGTGGTCACCCTCCTACCCCTACCAGGGTCAGTCACAAACTGTACCAATGTTAAGTGCTTCGAGATGCTACCCCATGTAAAGGGTGCTTATTGAAATCTCAGCAAGTGTGGCGTTTGGTGTGCTTCAAGTTCTGTTTAATAATTGTACATATTTAGTGAAGGACAACTGCCTCCATCTAATAAAAACTGCAGTGTGGGTTCCCAAAGTGATCAGCTTGTAAAACTCAAATGGATGATAGCTGACTGAATAATTTTGGGATCAATCTCAGTAAATAATAATAATAATATAATAATCCCTACATTTGATATAGTGCTTTTCACGTTGGGAAGATGTCTCAAAGCGCTTCACACGATATAATCCAAAATGGAGTGAGTGTGTATGTCATCGGTGTATAAATACTGAGCATCAAAGAGCACCATTCGGAAAGTATCCTTCCTCTTATAGCCTTAGATTCCCTATTCACACACATCCTTCCCCTCCATCAGCTGTGTTACACCCAGCCATAGTTTCTGCTTTAATTCATTGATAGGAAAGGTGTTTCTTCATTGGCAAATCAAAGTCAGTAGTTAACAATGAATGGACTGCCATGAAACTAAATTACTTCAATATTTAGATCAATCCAATTGTTTTAAAACAATATTGAGAGGACATTGAAAATGTTTTAAAGTTCTTATTGTTCAATAAAATGTTCCCTTTCCACTCTTCTGAAGCACGTGACTTGTGCTAGACTGAAGCATCATTCCACAGTGTGCTCTTGTTTGCCAAATCATCTGTTTAAATATGACCCTTGATATTTGAGCTGCTTAACAGTTAGAGGCAATCGTGTTGCTCTTGTCCATGTGCGCACTTCCAACATGTTTAATAGTAAATGTGTGTGTTGCATGGATTTGTAGTGGAGGCCTTATCTTTTACAGTTAACATCTGCACTACTAGAATGTGTAGCCTGCCTCCTCAACTATTTGACCTCCTCTTCAAGGCTGCTGAGACATTCATCCATGCATTCATCACATCCAGGCTTGACTATGCTAACTCCTTGCTAGATTTCAAAATCTTGGTCTTCATTTTCAAAGCCCTCCATGGCCTTGCTTCTCCGTGCCTCTGTGACCTGCAGCAGATTTGGTTTCAGTGGAATGGTATTCTCAGTTTTACTTGGTGTTAGGTAGCTTCCTGGGTTAACTTGAAAAGTCAAATGTAACATACACATTCTTGTCCTACCACTTCATGCCAACCAGAGTGTGTTCTGTGTCAGATTTTGGTTGATGTAGAGTCTTCAGATTTCAATCCCATACACTGCTGGATTGCTGTTGTTACGTCTTGCAAAAACACAAGCAACATGCAGATTATTCTTTCTCTTCTCTTCACCCTCCTTTTACCCCTCCCCTCGCCCATCGGCTCCTGGATTGGAATATTTAACTATTTATTTAAAGGAAGAATTCATTAGTTTCATTTTCAGATTGTTTCAACATTTGAATTTCAATTCTTTAACCCAATATAATGGGAAGCCTGTGACAAATTCAGTAAGAGGAAGTATTAACCCCATATGTTGTGTGACTGCTAGTAAATGGGACATTACTGGTCTGGTCTTGAGTTAATTAAAATCTATCGCTAACAAAACAGAGCTGGGGGAGTGATCGTTAGATCTGCAGAAATAATGTACAGTGATTTAGGCCTAAAATAAAAACAGACTGTATTTCTTTTGTCCTGGTCAATGGTGCATGTACTTTGCTAACAGAAATATTACCATCAGTTGCAAACATTAGAGAAGTAAGAACTACTCCCCTGAACCTTCTGGTGTGTGACAAAGTACTAAAGGAGAGTTGGGGCGTGTTTAAGAAGAAAGAAAAGCCTTGGTGACATTGCCTGATCCCACAAGATCGACCCTGGTAGTATATGTACCTGCTTGAAGATGTGTACCACTGTGTGCTCAAGATGCCATAATACCTCAAGTCTATTTATGCATATTGTATAATAGTAGTCCTTGCATTTAGTATATAGCACCTTTCAAGTTGGGAGGACATCCCAAAACTCTTCACAGGATAAACAGAAAAGTGCAGGGACTTTGTTTTGTAGGCAAATGCAGAATCCAATTTGCACACAACAATGTCTCACAGACAGCTGTGGAGTGAATAATCAATTTTATTTGGGGGAATTGTGGTCCAGGACATTAGGAGAAACTCCCCTCTTTTTTTCTAATAGTGTCATGGGATGTTTAATGTCCATCTGAACAGACAGAAGGGGCCTTGGTTTAACATCTCATCTGAAGAATGGATGTTAGGTTGTGCAGACTTAATGGGCCTCCTTTTGCAGTGTAAATGCCTCTGATTCTATGGTACATGTACATATGTATTACATACATATTTAACTTTATCGGTGAAAACCTTTCAAGAAAAGAAAAGCAGTTCTATGCTTGGTATTTTTTGATTGCACATTGCAGTATGTGGAAATGTTGGTATTTGCCGTAATTTCTTGTGATTTGTGTTCGTAATATCTTGAGGAATTTCTAATGCGACTCAAGCCTTTCAGCTTCCGTTCTGTGTGCTTGTTTTAAAAGTGTTGCAAAAGCTTTATACAGTAGTGAAGTGACCATTCTAACTTTCCTCCACACAATGTCATATTAGGAGTTTATCAGTGTATGGGTTCGAGATCCAAGAATTCAGAAGGAAGATTCGTGGCAATCCTATGTAGACTATGAGATTTGTATTCATGTAAGTATGTTTTTTTTTCTAACTGTTTATTTTTTTCATTTTCCTGATACAACTTAAAGGCAACACCCAAAATGGGAAGAGAGGCCCCGTTCTCAGACACAAAACAAAGTCAGCAGTTAACAATTTATGTGCAGTATATAATATATATTAATGAGTGTCCTAGAATTTCACAGCACAGGGGAGGTTGTTTGGCTTTTTTTGTGCCTGTGCTGACTCTCTTCCATCAGGAGTTATATTATTAGTATGTCACTGCACTCTGCTAAGCCCTTTCTCCGTTCTGTTTTTTTCTTGCACACTCTCCAGCTCTCTGGTGCTTTTCCCTTGTGCGTGCTCTCGCTCTCCCTCTCTCTTGCTCTCTCACAGGTACACACAGAAGGAAATCGATCTTGAGGAGGTGTGAAGGCAGAAGTCCAAATTGAACAGATCAGTTCAGTCAACAGAGAGCTTTGACTGTCTGAGGGGCCAAAGGGTACCCAAGAGAATTTATTTTTAAATACTAAAAGTAACAAAATTGAAAATACATTGGCATGAGAATGATTTGGAACTTAACTTTTATACAGGCTTGAATATGTCAACTTTCTGCTTCCAAGACTTCCCAACTTTTCCCTCCACAAGCTGCAGATCATGCAGAACTCTGCAGCTTGGTTCCTCTCCCGCACACGGCTCTGTGACCCCATCACGCCCACCCTCACCCGGCTCCACTGGCTTCCCACCCCTCAGAGGATAGAGTTTAAAATACTTGTCCTCACTTTTAAAGCCGGCCATGGTTTTGCTCCTCCCTACCTCTGCAACCTACTAAAACCAACTGCCTGGTTCATCCGCTCGGTGGGCACTGGCCTGCTCCGTGTCCCCATTCCCCCATCACCATTGGCAATCAGACTTTCCGCCACTAGCCTCTGGAACTCTGTTACAGCCATTGATCGGTTACATTTTGGTAACCATAGATTGATCTTGCATTTTGCAAACTGTAATGTATTTTAGTAAAAAAAAATCATTCGCCGGTGTGAATATTCCACAGTGGAACTCTCAATAAACGTGTCCGTGTTCTTTACATGTGATATTGATCAAACGCTTCACTTGTCTTATGTTTTTCTGTCATCTGAACTCTTTTGACCTTTTTGTTTTTTACAGACTAATAGCATGTGTTTTACAATAAAGACTTCACGTGTTCGAAGGCGTTATAAAGAATTTGATTGGTTAAAGCAGCGACTTCAAGACAATGCAATATTGATGTATGTAACTTGCATTTTGTAAAACAAAGTGTTAAACTCCTCTCTCCACCTTTCTAGCCTTTACCTCTTGCACCATTGCCTCTCCCACACTGGTGGGAATGATATTACCTTTGGACAATGCTATTGTTGTAATTTAACACAGCAAAGATGTAGGTTTTGTTTTATCTAGTCCCCATTGTGAAGAAATGCCTACTGAGCACCTTCCTCCATAGAATGTTTTGTCTAAGAGACTCCAGGAGACTGTGTCTATGGTCTCATAGACCAACAGTTCTGCACTGTTGCAGCTGATAGTAGCTCTTCCTGTTTTATTTTGCAATTGATCAGATTAGGATCATTTACTGGACATGGATTTTGGCATGAAGCCCAAATTACTGAACACAAACAAGTGACTGGAATAGAAATAGTTCTGTGAAATGTTTATGTACCATTGGTTAGTATGATACTTATAGTACTGTAATTAAAACATTGACTTTTATCCCATTGTTGTGCGAGCTCTGAGACGCTATTCTGCGTGGAGGGCGCTGTATCAGTGCAAGTTGTTGATGAGCTAATCTGAGGCATTATGTTGTTTTTTGTATATAAATAAAGCCTGCCTAAACTTTTATTTTCTTCTAAAACTGAACTGCTCGAGCTACTTCTCTGTAGGCATAAAATGTATTCAGGGATAAAATTGTGGATCTGAATGTTCACAGACATAATTGGCTGGATTTGAAGTCAGCCCAGTCTGAGTCGATTAGGTAGTCTTGCTCTGAATGCTATTTTGCGAAATAATTAACATTAACATGCAGCTGTTTGAGAATCTCAGTTTTTGTTCTCTTTACAGACGTTTACCAGACCTCCCTCCTAAAACACCTTTTTTAAGTATCAGCAATGCCCAGCTTGTGGAGCAACGCCGGCAAGGACTCCAAGACTTTCTGGAGAAGTAAGTACACATTGCACAACTTAACTCATTTTGCAGGATCTGATACAACAAATGCACAGGGTGGAAGTGAGTATGGTTATCCCGACAACTGATTATGATCTGAAACTTTCGATGTAAACACTATTTTACTCAATATAGAAAAAATGAACCATGGCTGTAATGGTACCCTCTCAACAGTTCACTTGAGCTATCATTCATTGTCTTCTTATTCCATTTTCCCTCCCCCAAAAGCATTCTACCAATTTCACGTCCTGATACAACTGGATTGAAGAAGTAAACTCAGAAAAATACTTGTTGATGCACAGAGAAAGCAGAACAAGAGCCTACTGGTTTCGTGTTGCAGTGGGTATTTCAGGACAGACACAGAAGTATTTCTTTACCAAATGAGTATTTAACAATGGGAATGAGTTGTCAGGAAAGGTGGTTGAGGCCAGGATATTGGCACCATTTTAAAAAACACAGCTCGATGCAGTGATAGGAGGACAGTAAAGTGTGTATTCTGGAAGGATGAGATTAAATAGGCCAAAGGCCTTCTGCATCTGAACCTCTTTTGTGATCTTGTGAACAATAATAATGCTTGCATTTGATATAGCGGCTTATTACACATTAAGACATCCCAAAGCGCTTCACAAAATGCATTATGAAGTGAACTGTGTTGGATAATTTTCCGTTTCTACCTTCTTTGTATACTTCTGCAATTGGATGTTAGTTCATTCAAGCAATAAACACAGTCACACAGTTCAATCACTAAGAGTACATTTATTCAACTAACTCAGGACCAGTCAGTTCAGTCTGGTACAGAGTTAGGGTCGTAGCTTCACCAAGCTGATGACCCCGTTGTAGGATTCAACAATGGCATTTATACAAGTATGGGGAGGATCCCTCTCCTCCAATCGTTAGATTTGGTCGTAGGTGACAATGTGGTCGAGACATAGGATGTGTATTGGGCAACTATCCATTGTTTCATACTCCAAGGCTGCGGTTAGTCTGCGCATATATCTGTTGATTCGGGTTTACTTCCTTCATGGAACCAGTCTGCGCATACATCTGTTAATTCGGGCTTACTTCCTTCATGGAATCAGTCGTAACTGGTTCCATGCAGTTGAGCTGCACGTTTCTAAGATCAGATAACACAGTCTGCCAAGCTTCTCATTGCAGGGTTTACTAAAGTTATAATTTGTGCCTTTTTATCCATCATTCCCTCCTTTTATAATCTTTATTAACATTGCCATGTGCCGGTACAGTCCCCAATTTATTTTCTCGGATGCCTCTTGTTGTCTTGTGACAATTTAAAGATGCATCGTCATAGATGGGATCAATTGTACCTTGCTTTCATGGGTCAGAATAATAATCCTTCATATCATCATCGTCTGACAGATTATCGTCTGACACCACCTCCATCGTAAGTGATGGTGTTACCCCCACACACTTAGTGACGCACACTTTAATAAGGTGAATAAGGACACAAATCCCCAGTAATAATACCAGTAACACAACCCCTGCTTTAAGAACCCAGGCTCTCCATCCTTCAAATAAGGACGCCCACCAATTAGATATTCCACTTGGTTCCTGTAAGCTTTTTCTGACATGTCTGGGACACCAACCCATCCTAGAGATATCCTGTAACTGCATGTGCTATTTCCCACCTCTGTTCCCTTCCCCTCCTTAATAAAGCAAATCTGGCCTGGTATATTGCTCACCTTAAACCCTGGCGATATCTTATCATGGTCAAACCTTCGCACATACCTTGTACTGTTCTGTTTTTCACATGATAGTGTCTCATTTCCCCAGAGCCCACTTATGTTGAAAGTGACTCCTGCTTGGAGTCCTAACACAGTTTCTGCTTTTGTCAGCGGAATCGCATAGAGGAGAAAACCAGTCTGTGAACTATGGGGTATTTGGGTGCACACCCAACACCCTGTCACATTTGACGCCTTTACTGCCTTATGTGCAGCTAAGAGATATGTATTCCTCCCCAGACGTGTTACCAGTCCAAACCATAGTCCAAAACTGAGAATCCGTAGCCATGCCATCTTGCTAGTTGCTCCTTACAGTGGTGATGTCTTCTTGCAGTGGCTAACGTGGACCCAGGTGTTTCGTTCTGCAATCCGTACTGCTGTTGGTGTGGTTAGTATCACCTGATATGGTCCTGTCCACTTTGGTTGATGCCAATGCTTCCTTTTGATGTCTTTAATCAGTGTCCAATCTCCTGGCTGCAGTGGGCATGGCTCGGTGTTCTCATTCAGTTCCTGGGGAGGTAATACATTTCTCATAGTCATTTTATTCTGAAACATTTTTTTCATGTATCCTGCAAGTCCGGCCTCCTCCAATTCTGTACGTTCTCCCAGCTGAGGCATATAATATGCTCTACCCATAACAATTTCATATGGGGAGAGTTTTTTGCTCCCAGGTGTAATTCTCATACTTGTCAGTGCTAACGGTAGACATGCCACCCAACCCTTCCCTGTGGTTTCCATGGCTTTCTTCAGCTTATTTTTAAGTGTCCCGTTATGTCTTTCTACCATTCCTGCAGACTCTGGATGGTAGGCACAGTGGTTCTTTAAGGTTATCCCCAAGTGGATCCCCACATTTCTTAGGACTTCATTCTTAAATTCCGGCCCATTATCACTGTATAATATTCGCGGGATACCCCATCTTGGTATTATTTCTCTGCATAATATCTTTGCCACTGTTACTGCATCCACATGGGTGGTGGGGAAAGCTTCTACCCAACCCGAGAAAGGACATACCATTACTAGGCAATATTTCTTTCCTTCGCATACGTTCAGATGGATGAAATCCATCATCCAATGAGAGAAGGGTTCTTTTGCCAATGGAATCTTGCCTTGTTTACATTTTAGTTGTCCTTGTGGGTTATTGCGTAAACATGTTATACATTGTCAACATACATGTTGACAAAATTTTTGTAAATAAGTGGTTAGTCCGAATGTCGTATATTGTTGGTCTATCATTGTCCTCATCCCTCCTTTTGAGACATGGCATTTGCCATGGCTCAATCCTGCTGCAATGGGAAACAATGATCGTGGTAAAACTGGCAGTCCAGTGTTTCCAACCCATATGCCGAATGTGTTTAGTTTGCATCCCATGTTTTTCCATCCTCGCTTCTCAAGGGTGCCTGCCTCTGATTGCATTGCTTTAATCAATGCCATGTCAATCGAGGGTGGTGTTTGTGACACTAATACTTCTGCGAGGGGCACTGCCTGGGCAGTTTTATCTGCAAAGGCATTTCCCTTTGACACCAGGTCCTTCGCAGAAGTGTGGGCAACACACTTAAGTATCGCTAATTGTTTTGGGAGTTGTAATGCATCAATTAGGTTCAATATTAAATCAGCATGGCAAATTGGTTTCCCTGTGGAGGTAACCATACCCCGATTTCGCCACTGTCCAGCAAATATGTGGCAAGTGGAATGGGCATATTGTGAGTCTGTATAGATATTAACAACTTTTCCCTTCCCCAGTACGCAAGCTCGGGTAAGCGCCACAAGTTCAGCCATTTGTGCCGAATATCCTGCTGGGAGTCTGGCTGCTTCTATTACTGTGTCCTGAGTGCATACAGCGTAACTGCTTTGGGAACGGCCCCCCGTATCCTTTTTGCATGAACCGTCCACAAAGTATGTCACATCTGCATTCTCAAACCTTGTATCCGCCAAATCCACTCGCGCCGCCACTGACTGTGAGGTTTCTTCCAAACAGTCATGCGGGCTACCCTCGGAGGGTACCGGCAGCAAGGTTGCCGGATTCAATACTGTACATCGTTCAATGGTTACATTTGGGCAGGTTAGCAATGTGGCCATACAGGACAGCTGGCGTGCTGGCGATAGGAAAGCGTGTTTAGTTTGGAGCAATAATACCGAGACTGCATGCGGCACCAACAACTTCAATGGTTGGTATAGGACCAGGGGCAATGATGCGCGAACAGCCAGGGCTGCTGCTTCCACTGCTTGTAAGCAGCAAGGAAGGCCTCGAGCCACCGGATCCAGTCGGTGTGAGTAGTAAGCCACGGGCCTCATCCGTGTTCCAAATGGTTGTAATAGGACAGATGCCATAAACCCATTTTTAACGCAAACAGTTTGAGTATATGGCCTTGCAGGGTCAGGATGCGCCAGGGTCTCTGCCCCAGATAAAATGGTTTTTATAATTTCAAATGCCTTTATAGCCTCTGGATTCCATTCAATTGCATCCTGTGCCTTCATAGGGGCATCATAAATCAGCCCTAACAAGGGCTGAGTTAGCTCCGCATATGAAGAGATCCATGCACGGCAGAAGTTAGTCATTCCTAAAAATGACATCATCTGTTGTTTAGTTTCGGGTCGCGGAGCTTGCATTATTGCAAGCTTTCTGTCTTTTAATAAGGATTTTCCTTCCCTAGAAATTGCATGGCCCAGATATTTGACCTCGGGTAAACAATATTGCAACTTTTTTCGGCTCACTTTATGTCCCCATTCTCCCAAAAATTTTAAGCAGGCCAGAGAATCTTGGCGGCAAATTTCGTTGGATGGGGAACATATAAGTATGTCATCTACATACAACAAAACTTGACTGCCACCCGGGGGCTCAAATTTTGCCAGATTACTTTCCATACATTGTGAGAATATGGCCGGGGATTCAACAAATCCCTGTGGACATCTGGTGTACGTATATTTCCTTCCCAAAAATGTGAAGGCAAACCAAAATTGGGAGGCCTTGTCAACCGGAATAGAAAAAAACGCATTTGCTAAATCAATTACTGTAAACCAAGCTGTATCAGGTCGCAAATTGTTCAGCAAGGTATTGGGGTCGGGTACAACTGGGGTCCGGGGAATCACTGCCTTATTTACAGCCTGTAAATCCTGAACCAATCGCCACCCTTGTGATGGCGCTACCTTTTTTACTGGGAACAGGGGGGTGTTACATGGAGAGTCAGGGCAATCCACTATGATGCCCTTCTCCTTAAGTTCCTTAATTATGGGTTCAATTCCTTCAATGGCCTCTGGTTTCATAGGATACTGCCGTTGGTATGGGCGGTGTGTTCCTTTTGGTATGATTTTAATAGGTTCAATCCCTTTTATTAGTCCTACGTCAGCTGATCCTTTGGACCATAGAGCATCAGGCAGAGCATTCAACTCCGCCTCCTGTTCTATTTCCACTCCTAACAGTCAGGGAACCATCTTCCCTGAGTGCATCTTCCTAACTCTTTCACATTGATACACCCAATTCAAACATTGTGAGTAGAGACCTGTCCTCGGGGAATACCATATCCCTGCATCCTGAGTCTCTTCCCAATCCTGTGCTTTTATCCCACAATCTACCAGGTTACCCACTTGTTGCCATGACTTTTTGCATCTCTTTGCAATTGATACATGGGGGTTCCCTTCTCCCTGGTATAGCTGATCATCTAACGGTTGGAGTAAAACTTTCCCTCCCATATCAGTTGCATTCCAATATATACATTGAATCGTTAATCGTGTGGAACTTCCCAATTTGAAATGTCTCTCATATGGCAACGAACTTCCCCCTTTTTCACGGTACCACATGGTACAGTGCAGATCCTCAGGCAGGTGGAAGTCACTTTGTTCCATGACCCGCTGGTGTGCCAATCTAAGCAGTTCCTGTTGGAATTGTCCTGGCCCTTCCTTTAACTGTAGGGCATAATAGTATTGTGGTTCCCCCCTTTCTTGGATAATTAGGGTATCTTCAATTTTTTTTTTGTACGTAACCTTAACTGCTTCCCATCGGTCGTCACCCATAGGTATCACTCCTAACTTGAGTTTAGTTAACACATCTCTCCCTAGTAAATTAACCGGGCATGTCATTGATATAACCACTTGTGCTTCTACAGTCTCTTTATTCTTGTAACAGAATTCAAGAGGTTCCGTGACGCATTGTGTTTCTAAGTCTCCGGACGCTGACCGAATATCAATTTTTTCCTGACTCTTTTTATAAGGAAAAGTTGCGTCTCTCATCGTAATAACCGTTCTACATGCTCCTGAATCGCATAAAAACGGTATGTCAATTCCATTCACTCTTAATGTCAACCAAGCACTCCCAGGAGACTGTATTAACGCCAATATACGTTCAGTCTCCTCTCTCTCCTCCTCTCCTTCTTCGGGCTTTTGGGACTTCCACCGGTTTGGACAATCCCTTGCCCAGTGTCCCATTTTCCCACAAACATAACATTCTCCCCCATTATTGTTCTTTTGCTTCCTCTTTCTATTCTGCCATGGTTGTTTATTAACTTCTTGTGATATAAATCCCTCATTATGCCTATTATTCCTCTTCTCTTCCCTTGTTATTCGTTCAAAATGGATGGCATGATCTAATACTGGCTGGAGTGCCCCTGTACTCCATGTTATTAGATGTTGTTTTACCAATTTTGAAATATGGGGCACCATTCCCGCCAGAAATGCATTCTTAATTTGTTGTGCCCAAACTCCAGTATCATCATGTGGATGTGGTGGTTCGATTCCACTATTGGAATTAAACACCTTGCGCAATCGCGTATAGTATTGCATACACGTTTCGTCTTTTCCCTGAATACAATCCGTTATCGCCGAATAGTTACATCTGGCTCTATAAAATGTAACTATTCTCCCCATTAATTGGTCGAAGGGTCCCCAATAATCATGCTGGGAGCGGTTTGCTGCTACCGGTGGACGGTCATACATTCTTGGTGCTCCCTCATTGTCTAATGCTGTCCAATCTCCCCCGACCTGACACCATTCCTGACGCAACACCTCTCTTATGCACTGCTCGGTTTCTAAACTATTTAGCCTGTAACTTGCCATGGTTTGATACATAAAATCTCGAAATTCGGTTCCCCCTTGATTGGGATGGGGACAGGCGATCATTGCCCTCTTAACATCCTCCATTCCCCATGCCCTATACACGTACTGGGTGTTCCCCTGTCCGTCTGCCACTTGTATCATTGGGAAATTCCCTGCTGTTCCTACATTTACCTGCATAGGTGGGTTTGAAGGGGAGCTCGGGAGTGCGGATTTGTTTTGATAATTATCATGGAGCCATCTGACATATGGGTCAGCATTGTTTGGCGTCCTCGGATTATATGCTCGGTTTAAAGGTGCCGTGGGCTGTTCTGACCCATACGCTGGTGGAGCACCATGCCCATTTTCCGGGCGTTGAGAGGCTGGAGTCTCTAAATCCTCCTTCCCTGTGTAAGCCAATAGTTTTGTTTTGGTTTCTGTCAATTCACCCAGCCGTCGATATTCCGTGGCTTTCATATGCCATACTTGTGCTTCCCCATAATGATATTTCAATTGTTTTTTCTTATCATCTCCACTTTTCTCTTTTATTTTATTCAATAATTCTTGTGTACTCTCAGGTTTTAATCGCCCATCAAATCCAAATTTACGTTTCCACATTGTTTCCCAATCACCACTTCCTTCTACTACCTTATTCATAACCTTCGCATTTCGACTCACTAATTCTCGGGTTTCTTTCTTACAACAACTGCTGCGACAGTCCCCTTTACTGCCTACACACCCCATTCTTGCAGAATTTAAAATGATCTCGTCACTTACCCTTTCCTAGGTGAGTCAGTCTCGACCTCTACGTACCAGCCTCTAGATCCTCTTCGATCCCTGGTGTCCGATTCCTCCGGACCTGACTATACTCACCCGAAGGCGTAAGATATTGAGATCCCGGACGAGCCCCCAATGTTGGATAATTTTCCGTTTCTACCTTCTTTGTATACTTCTGCAATTGGATGTTAGTTCATTCAAGCAATAAACACAGTCACACAGTTCAATCACTAAGAGTACATTTATTCAACTAACTCAGGACCAGTCAGTTCAGTCTGGTACAGAGTTAGGGTCGTAGCTTCACCAAGCTGACGACCCCGTTGTAGGATTCAACAATGGCATTTATACAAGTATGGGGAGGATCCTTCTCCTCCAATCGTTAGATTTGGTCGTAGGTGACAATGTGGTCGAGACATAGGATGTGTATTGGGCAACTATCCATTGTCTCATACTCCAAGGCTGCGGTTAGTCTGCGCATATATCTGTTGATTCGGGCTTACTTCCTTCATGGAATCAGTCGTAACTGGTTCCATGCAGTTGAGCTGCACGTTTCTAAGATCAGATAACACAGTCTGCCAAGCTTCTCATTGCAGGGTTTACTAAAGGTTATAATTTGTGCCTTTTTATCCATCATTCTGACTGTGTATTTTGTGGGTGATACGTGGCAGCCAATTGCGCACAGCAATGTCCCACAAACAGTTATGGATTGAGTGACCACTTTGTTTTGTGGAAAGCTTATTACCCCGGAGGGCACTCTGCCAATCGACTAGCAACTGGGTTCCTACTTACTGCTAGGTAAACAGAGGTGTGTGGAGTAAGGAAACTTGCCTAAGGTTTTGCTCTGACCATGAATCGAACCTAGGTCCTTTTGCTTGCGAGCTGAGATTTTTGTGGGGTGTTGCTGTGCACAAAATGTCTGCTGCATAACAAATAGTTACTACACTTTACAGTAAAATCCTGTGACGTGCTTGGAGATGTTTCAACATGACACTACAGTAAACTCCTGATAACATAACCCAGACCTAACTTGTCACTACCACTTAAGTCACCATGCTGTCAATATCCCGGCCACTTCTCATGTGAAATGTTAACAAGGGACTCTACTTTACTGTCACTCCACTTAACATATAACTAGTCACATTCTAGAAATTCTTGTAAGTGATTACAATATAAAATTGATCGGATAACTCATCCTATAAGATGTCATCTTGTATCACAGAGGTTTCCCGCCCTATCCTGTGACTGGAGAGGCACTCGGTGGAGGTCAACCCCGAGCCCAAGCTCGGATCCGAAACTCTGTCTGTCCCGACATGAAAGGCGCCATACAAATGTAATTTTGTTGTTGTTGTTGTTGGACACTCATGTTCAGATGCATCACAGAAGCTTCTGGTCTATTGGATAACCGGACTGTAACTTCCGCCCTATAGCCAGGGTTGAGTTATCAGGAGTTTACTGCAGTGCCTCACCATGTTGTTAAAACATCTCATAGCGCTTGAGAGGATTTTACTGTGAAGTGTAGTGACTGTTTGTAGGCAATGTGTGTCCAACATCTACCGAGTGCCCGCACCAGTCACAGTGCCCCCTTGTGACCCGGGAGGATCTATACTGAACTTGCCTTCCAGATAAGTTGGCTGTAGTTTACTCCATGTAGTATGTAACATAGTTCCAGAATTCTGGGAAGTTTGATTCTCGGCTGTTTAGGAGTTCTTGTTAAAGTGGATTTGCTCTTATAAATACAGGGAAAGTGGACCCTTTAAAGACAGATGTAGGTGAGTCTCTAATGGACAATAAGGAAATGGCAGGCTTGTTGAATAAATACTTTGCTTCCGTTTTCACAGTAGAGGAGGAGGACAAAATACCAGCAGGACAAGGGAACCTAAAAATAAGCCAAAGAGAAGTACTAAATGGTTTTAATATAAATAAAAAAAGGTAATGGAAAAAATATTGAGACTAAACATACACAAATCTCCAGGACCTGATAGATTCCACCCCAGTGTATTAAAGGAAGTGTGGGAGGAAATTGCAGGTGCGTTTGTCATAATTTTCTAAAACTCTATATTCGGGAATTGTGCCCTTGGATTGGAGAATTGCAAATGTCATTCCATTATTTAAGAAGGGAAGCGGGAGAAACTGGGTAACTGCAGACTTGTCAGCTTAACTTCAATTGTGGGGAAGTTACTGGAATCTCTCATCAGGGACTGAGTGACTGAGCACTTCGACAAATATGAGCTAATCAAAGAGAGTCAGCATGGATTTGTGAAGAGTTGGTCATGTCTGACAAACGTAATTTAATTTTTTGAGGAGGCCACTAACATGGTGGATAAGAGAGTGTCTATGGATGTTGTCTACATGGACTTCCAGAAGGCATTTGATAAGGCTCCGCGCATGGAATCGGAGGTAACCTTGCGACATGGGTTGGTAATTGATTGGGAGGCACGAAACAAAGTAGGGATAAAAGAAACATTCTCTGATTGGCGGGACGTGCCAAGTGGTAATTCCCAGGGGTCTGTACTGCGGCCTCATCTTTTCACCATATATATATATATATATATACATATATATGGTGGGTGGGGTATATTATTTATATAAATTACTTGGATGAAGAAAGAGAGAGTTTTATATCCAAAGTTGCATATGACACAAAGTTAGGAGGCACAGTAAATTGTGTAGATGGGAGCAGGAATTTACAAAGGGATTTAGACATATTAAGTGAGTGGACAAAACTGTGACAGATGGAATTCAATTTGGGGAAGTGTGAGGTCATCCACTATGGATCAAAAAAATAGCAAAACAGAATATTTTCTAAATGGTGAGAAACTAAGAATTGTGGAAGAGCAAAGGGATTTGGGTGTTCAAGTACACAAATCACTAAAAATAAATTAATAGGTACAAGAAGTCATCAAAAAGGCTAATGGAATGTTGGCTTTTATCTCGAGGGGGCTGAAATATAAAGCAGAGGAAAAGATGCTTAAACTATAGATAGAGCATTGGTCAGACCCCATCTGGAGTACTGCATTCAGGTTTGGGCACTGCACCTCAGGAAGGATATATTTGCTCTGGAGGGGTGCAATACAGATTCACCAGAATGATACTGGGGCTTAAAGGGTTAATTTATGAGGACAGGTTGCGTAAACTTAGTCTCTATTCCCTTGAGTTTAGAAGGTTGAGGGGTGATTTGATTGAGGTTTTTAAAATAATAAAAAGGATTTGATAGGGTAGTTACAAAGAAACTATTTCCTCTGGTGGGGAATCCAGAACAAGGGGGCATAATCTTAAAATTAGAGCTGGATCCATTCACATCTTCAAGACTGAAATGGATAAGTTATTGTTAAGTCAGAGTATTAAGGGATATGGGGCAAGAGCAGGTAATTTGAGTTGAGGTACAGATCTGTCATGATCTTATAGAATGGCAGAACAGGCTCAAGGGGCTGAATGGCCTACTCCTGTTTCTATGTTTCTAAATGCAAACTATTGTTGACTGCAACAGTTAGCTTTTATAAAAGTTTTTTTCATTGCACACCATGAAGCGTTTTAAATATGTTTTATACCCACCCCTCCCTCCATACCTTTGAACCCTTCTCCCCCTCCTCTCTCATCACCACCATAACCTGCATGAAATCCACCACCTGCTTCCTCGACCCCTACTCCCCAACCTTACCTCCCAGCTCCACCTCCTTGCCCCTCTGCTCACTGACATCGATAACCTCTCCCTGTCCTCTGGTACTGTTCTCATCCCTTTAAAAACCGCTGTCATCAGTCTATCCTTAAAAAATCCTCCCTGGACCTTTCTTTACTCCCCAACTACCACCCCATCTCCAACCTCCCCTTCCTCCCCTTGGTTCAGATCGTACCTCTCACACCGCCTGCACTTCATCTCCTCAAACGGCTTCTATTCTAGCCCCCGGATGGTTTTGTGCAGCGTTCCTCAGAGCTCTGTCCTTGGTAACCCCCTCTTCAATATCTATATGCTCCCTCTTTGTGACTCATCCGCAGACATGGGGTCAACTTCCACATGTATGCAGATGACACCTAACTCTACCTCTCTGCCTCCGCCCTTGACTCCAGGACCACTGCTGTGCTGACAGAATGTCTGTCAGACATCAAGTCCTGGATGAGAGATAACGTTCTTCAGTTGAACGTCAACAAGACCGAGGCTCTCCTGATTGGCTCCCATCAGCACCTCCACACCTCAGGTGCTGACAGCATCACCATCCATGGTTGCACACTCCACCTTACTAAGCCAATCCAGAACCTTGGGGTCTTGTTTGACTCTCAACTATCCTTTCTACCCCCCAGCTGCGCCATTATCCGCTCTGCCTTCCCCCACCTCTGCTACATCGCCCGGCTCTGCCACTGTCTCACAACGCAGGCCACCGAAACCCTCATACATGCTTTCATTACATTGAGGCTCGACTATGCAAACTCACTGCTTGTCGGCCGCCCCAACTCCTCCCTCCACAGACTGTAGATCATCCAGAACTCTGCAGCCCATGTCCTTTCCCACGACCCTATCACCCCCATCCTTGCCAAACTCCACTGGCTTCCCATCACACAGAGGATACAGTTCAAGATCCTAGTCCTCACCTTCAAAGCCCTCCACGGTCTTGCTCCCTCTACCTCTCTGACCTCCTAACCCCCTACCATGCTGTTCGCTCTTTTCGCTCAGCGGGCTCCAGCCTGCTTCACATCCCCCGCCTTGCTCGCCCCACTATCGGCGGGCGGGCCTTCCGCCACTCTGCACCACCCTCTGGAACTCCATCCTGCAGTCCCTCCCTCTCACCCCCTGCCTCACCACCTTCAAGGCCCACCTCAAGACCCTCCTCTTCAACCGTGCTTTCGATCTCCCTGCTTTCCCCCCGCCCTCCCCCATCCCCCACCATAAACCCTCAGCTCGGGTCCATAACTCCCAACATGAAATGTAATTTTACAAATGTAATTTGGTTGTTGTTGTTTTGATATTGAGGCTTTATAGGTATATATCAAATGCAAGGATTATTTTTTATTCCATACAGACTGCTGGCACCCAAATTGTTAATGTTACACTGGTCTGATGGGTAGGGTTCCCAAGTGGCAAAATGAAATCACAAAGCTATTTTTCCAAAATATGCACATGGGTGGGGCTGACTATCTGCACATCAATTAGATAAATAAATCTAGTGAGTGTTCCTTGTCTGTAAACAATTGGAAATCTTGACCTACTTAAACACGGCTTCAGGAAAGAAACAAACCTCCCTATTTCACACAAACTGTACATGGAAATGGGATTGAAAAAAAATAATGTGGGTGGGGTGGGAAACAACAATGGAAATAAATCTTTTTTTCTCTCCTCTGATTTACCCCGAATTTGTTGCCCAATTAGATGTTTTCTTTTATAAGATTTCAGGAATTCCATACTCTTACATTGTGCAAATAACATTATGAATTTTTTTTTACACCTTAACTTTTCTAAATTTTTTTGCAAAACTTCCTGCTCGATTTTGTTTACTGAATGAATATCTTCGTCTCTTGTCTTTCTGGAAACTCCCTCTTAAAACTGATTTAAGGTAATGACCACTGCCATCTTGTGGTTACTGATTTGTACTGCAGGAGTAGATGGGTCATTAACTATACTTTAAAAAATCTTGTGTTTGAATCAATGCTTAAAATTTCAAAATGTCTCAAAGCGCTTCAAGTTATTTACTGCTGAGTGTAATCACTGTGCAACAGCTAATATGTGCCACAGAAATGACCCCAAAACAGCCTAGAAGTGACTGACCAATTTTATCTGTGGGATTGTTGACCAAGACACTGGGAGAAACTCCCTTCTCTTTTCGAATATGCTATAGTCCATCTAAGAGTGCAACCAACTGCACCAGGCTGACACCTATTCATGATGTACAAGAATAGGCTGACAGCTATTCATGATAATACATTGTATTATTCTCCAACTATAAAGATTGGGTAATATCATACAAACAATATAATATCTTAAAATGTCACTTAAGAAAGCCAGCAGAGTGTGAAACAAAAAACTCTGAGTCTGTTTTGCTCTGGGCTTTTTGTTTCACACTTGGATGGCTTTCTTAAATCACAATTAGCTCACCAGATCAATTTTGTGAATATCGTAAATTAGACTCCTTTAACAATTTTATGTTTCTTATTGATTTGGAACCATTTCAATGATGTGTGTATTATTGCACAGCCACACTATCTGATGCAATTTGCTCCGCTTAGAATGTGGGGTTGCACACTCATGTCATCTTTTGTATTCTGACTGGGCTTTCCCTGATCTCTGGGGAAGGTTTGTATAGACAGGTGATTGTCTTGAAATGGGTGGTGGTGCAAAAATGTGGTCATAAATAACAGGAACCGGTACCACCAGATACAATGGCATAATCCCTTTGTAGCTCTGCCAACTCTGAAGGGCAACCCGGTAATGGACATATATCTAATGCTATCTGATGATGTTTCTGCGGTCTGTAGCAGATCCAACACCAGTGTGGCCTACACCAGACTTAATTGTGACCTGAAACCAATCCGAGGAATTTCATGCTTGGATTAAATGCTTCATTCTTCATTCTTTCTTCCCTGCCGCCTCGCCATCCAAAATATATAGGATAGGGGTTATGTAGCAACACACTTATTTACCAAGGGACACCAGTGCTGACCCATACAAATCAAATAATCCTTTAATTTAATATAGTGCCTGTAATGTTCAATTGCTATCAAGTGTAGTGACTAAGGTTGTAGAATCTATCCCCTTCCCACCCCGCCCCATAATCCATAAGGAGGGAGTTTTATCATGTCACTGTGCATATCAAGGAAGCGCCAAGTTGACCTAAAAATGAGTGCCTCTGCAGGGCCAGAGTGGTGCTGTGAAAGAAAAGAATTCAGAACAACCATGTGAGGCATGTGTCATGCATCGCTATTTTCTAGCTGCATCTCTTATGCAGGGATGTCTGTAGATTTTTAGTTATGCGTTGCTGGGCCCTGCAGCCAGTGCTGCTGGAGTGAAGTTCCATTTGCCTTGTATCTGGTGCTGCTGCCCCTGATGGTGAACTGAAGCCCTGATGGTAGCAGCTACACTTATTTAGAAAGCAGGAACGCCATTGATGGCGGACAATGCTGCATCATGAACATAGCAGGAAAGTGATAGTTCTATCTCGTGCTAGTCCTTCTCGTGACTAGCCTGGCTCCAGATCCAGCAAAATCTGACTCACGGTCTGATCTCCAGTTACCTGGTAATGTTCCAACCCTGCACAGACATCTTAACTTCATTCCGTATCTGTCACTTCATGACATTTGCGCAATAATAATAATTACGTTTGATTATAGTGCCTTATCACGGCCTTGAGGTATCTCAAAACGATTCACAGAATATATTGTAAAATGGATTGATTGTGTATTTGTGGACGAAATGAAGTTTTGCCACTTCTGCTTGTCAAATATTAGGTTTAAGTACTCGTAAGCATGATGATGAGTTTTTGAATGGGTCAGACACCTGGCCGACCCCAAAAAATATTAGCGGGAATTGTGAAAGAAGCAGTGAGTCACTGATTCAGGAGCAGCTCCTGGGCTCATTATTTACATAGCAGAGAAACCAAAATATCTGCAACAGTGGTTTGCATATGTTGACATCGTCATATTATACTTGAGCAATTTGATGTCAAAATGTCTGTTCATTTGTGGGATATCATTTGACGCATTTGGTCTCAAAAGGCCGTAAAAAAAACAAGTCACTCTGGCCCCTGGGAATCCAAAGTGTCTGCAGTACCATATAATACAAATTTACATTTATATAGTATCTTTCACATCGGGAAGATGTCTCAAAGTACTTAACAGTACTGGCTGGGCACTCAAGTTGGACTTGGGAACTGAGGGTAATGGAAAAGGGAATGATGGAAAGCACGGTCAAAGAGGTACGTCTTGAGACGGACCTTGAATGAGGCAAGAGGTGTCAAAGGGCATGGAGAAAGAGCAAGATCTGCAAGGATTTAATAATTTGCAGGCTCCAAAGGTCGAATAATATCAGTTAGAATCATGAAAAACTAGTGAGTCCAGTCACCTATTTTAGGAGCAGCTCCTGTGCGACTATCATTATTTAAGTGACCTGGTAAACTGGCTCAGTGTACAGAATGACCTCCCGTGTCCCTATGAGGCAACAGCCTTGTTCTGATTTGTTGTAAAGTAACAACTAACGTGAATATTCACTTAAAGAGGTAAAAATGTCTAAACCAAACCCACAGCTCATCAGCTCTCGAACATGTTTTCATTTGTAAACTTGGCTGAGCTACCAATGTTTGTTTTGGTAGCTCTATAACTATAGCACTATCTCTATATTATGGAGTATTCAATATTTTAAATGGGTAAAGTTGGGCTGGGATAGGGGGAATCCTTTACATCTTAGCTAATATAATCTCCATGCTCATTCTTTATGATGCATATTCACCCACAAAATAAACACAGTCACACCTCTTTATAGGATATCCTGTGAAGCGCTTGGAGACGTTTTGACATAAAGTGATAGCAAATGCAAGGATTATTATTATTGTGACCGATTCTAGTATTCTAACCACACCGTACCAGTCCAATTTCATGTCAAAAACTTTTGCTGTATAAATGCACATTTTGGTTGTTGATTTTTAAAGTGTATTTTTTATAATCTAAAAACAACTGCTAGAACCAACCAGTGTATCCCAAACTACTTTATCTAAAAATGCATTACATAAATGCAGGGGAATCAGGAAATGCCATGTACAACCTGATATGGTTTTATCATTTGTTTAAGAAAGCAGAAATTAAATTTTTCATTTGGATTATACTTTAATCACATATATTTTGGGAGGGTAATAGTGAATCCAATATCATTTTCTTTGGTGAAACTCCTACACCATTGGCCAGCCTGTGTCTGCAACACGTTTTGAAGGCATTTGGCCTCTAAGTGGCGCCATTTGACAGCTGAGAATTACCATTGTGCATTGCTTTCTTCAAATCCCTTCCTGAAATGCTGACCTTAAATTGAAGTTCAAAAGTCATCTTGTGTCATGGTTTTTAATTTTCTATTAATGCTGTAATTGCTTTCCTTCGGACTTCAACCCCAGCAAGGAATTTCTAAAAAAACAGGCAACATTCATAGAAAGCAATATGTTTTTCTCTTTAGTGTCTATATTCAGTTGTGGAAACCATTTTATGAACAAAAATACCAGTGGTTGATGCTCTTGCAGCAATCCAAGACATTGCTGCCTGTCTGATTTATCAGTAGGAATTAGAGGTGTAGCCATGTCCTCAGTCCTGTGAACCAAGCCCAAATTATGGCAGCTCTTATCGGACATGTATTTATATAATTATGTAATGTGGAGCTACTTTTTTTAAAATGAACTGTTAGGGGAAACTTGATACTGATCCTGAACAATGAAAGTAAAAAGTTGCATTCTCTGGCACTAATCTGAAGTTTGATATTCTAGTGAATTCACCATCTTGTGTTTTGAAAGGAAGATTGCTTTCTAATTGTCTATCCAATCTTGACTTTAAATTGCCAAAGCAAAATAATTGATTTTGTATTGTGATAGTAGCGCAAACATTGAAGTATAGTTTTGCTTTTCATTCAAGCTTTAGAAAAATTAGTTTTGTTATTTTCCCTGTCTGTACACCATCTGTGGCCAAAAGAGAAGCAGTAATCTGTTCCCAGACCTTTGCTGCTTTACAATAGGATAATCACTTTGACCTTATTGTTTACTTGTTTTGTTCCTTTTCGTTTATTTTCCTAAGCAGCATTGCCAGCTTTTCTAAATTAAGTTTGGTATTTAATTTTTTGAATGCTGCCAAAAAATTGTTTTTCTAATACAATTTATATATTTATAAATATATGTAATACTAAAACTTTAAACAAAAGTTTTTCATAAGCAACATTACTTCTGTTTTAAAAACTGAGGCTGGGTTTGGAAACTAAAGGATTTTAAGCCTACTTATTCAGTATTTTACTGAGAATTTTAATATCTTGTGCTTTTACCCTGTTTTTTATGTGGACTGAATGTCATGCAGCGTTTAATAAATATGACGAGAACACCTAACGGAGAGAAGAAAGGGAGTGTTAAGGATGATGATCAAAAGCACATTCAGGAAGATCTGTTTTTAAGAGCGTTTTTAAGGTGGTGAGAGAGGAAATGAGTTGAAGACTTCTTGGAAGAGTATTTCAAAGGCGGGGAAGAGTGGCTAAAGGCTTGGTCACTTAACTGCTTTTGGGATACGGTAGGCTATTTATTAGCTAATGACTTTTGTCTCTGTTACAGAGTACTGCAGATCAACATCCTCCTTTCAGATAGCCGATTGCACCTCTTCCTGCAGACACAGTTAAGTCCTCCAGAGATCGAGGCTTGTGTTTCAGGTCTGACCGACTACTCAGTTGCTGAAGCAATTCACAAGCACGCTACTTCCAACAGACGGTTCCCTGTTGAGAAAGCAGAGCAAGTCGAAATCTATTTAGATTCAGATTCTGAAAGGTATTTCTTTTGATGCATCACTTTCTGTTTTTAATCTAATGTAGACATAATAATACAAAAAAGCAATGTTAATTGACTGAAATTTTATTGAGCTGTGACAGCTCATCATAGAATGCTCCTTACACCTACACACTGAATTAATGATTGCAGTGGAAATTCAATTATCTACTTTCTGATTATCTGAATTTCATTTTGTTGGATTCGGATTATTTCCTTTAAACTATCTAGCAAAAAATATCGGACTCACTCCAAACACCTAATTAAAAGACCAAATTTCCTGTCTTTCTGTGACTGGAGATAATTAAGGTTCTCCTCTGTTACTCAGGCTTTAACTGTGTTGTGGAAACCAATTTCCTCTTTATTATTTTATTTTCATCAGCACTTCATCCTCGGGGCTTGGAAATGGCAGGAGTGACAATGTGAAGTTGTAAAAGATGAACGGTGTGAGAGCCTGTGTTGTGGCTGGCTTTCTTCAGCAGACAAAGTATTCACAATGTATAGCCCAGGCTGTTCTTGCCAGAAACAGGTAGCTGAATGAACCTCGTCACAATTTTTTTCAGAAGAATCGTACAACTTTGTGAACTTCATCCAGAGGTGGATTGTTTACCTGCTCCATGGGTGCTGCACTGTTTTTGTACACAGGAAGAAGAACCTACATTTGTAGCTATATAGAAAACCAATTACGAACAACTTGTTGTTTAAAACGTGCTGCTATTTTAAAATTTTAAATTTTAAATGGCAGTATTTGAGAGAGAATTCATATAGGCATCATTTTGCAACACAAGATTATTATAAACCCTCCAGAGAAGCTGATTTTTAAAAAAAAACACTTGAAGTATTAAAATATGCCCAATTACTCTTTTTGCTTTGCTTCTGAAGCTATGATCCGGTTATCTGAAATACAGGCCTGTTATCTATAGACTGTTTACATGGATTCAGGTCTGAGCAATTTTTCCAATGGTTTACTGTAGGTCATTAAGGTCTGGTGTTACAAATGAAAGGAAAATGTTGAAGGTATGCATTCATTAAATAATCCTGGCGATTTTTTAAATCTTCTTATTTGAAATTTTAGTAATGCATTTATTACAAAACTTCAGACTTCATCCTATGACCTTGGCGGAATAGGGAGGAAAGAAAGAAAATAACCTTAAATATGGTCTGAAACTTTGCAGTAACTCTAGTAAAAGCTCACATTGAGTATCATTGTAATGTTCTTCATCAATCTGAGCTGAAATATTTGTATTGCATCCAGGTTTATATCTATGAATTTTAATTGTCAAATATTGGCCACAATTTCAATTTGCTGCATTCTTCACAAATTGAAACTTCAAAAATGATAAAATTCACCTGAGTATTCTACATAAATCTGGAGAATTGTTCCACTTGGTTTAGTGATCTAATGTCTGTTACTGTGCACACTCCGTGAAGAAGAGACATTTTGATTCTCCTCTTACTAAACGAGACTTTTCAGGGCTAAGATATGGTAATTTTTAGTACTCTAATAACTTTGATTTATTGTGTTTGGGAAATGGATTAGGGTAACTTCAATATGCTTATAACCACTACTGTTTACTCTTTGCTGGAATCATTGTTGAGTCACTTTCATGTTGCTTATGTGTTCCACCAGTATCTAAAACTGGCCATTTTGAATATAAAATGGATCAGTGTGCATCCTTAACACACTGACTATATTATAAAGATATATAAATATTCAAAGTGTACTGGTTCTATTTTTAAAATGGGTTACTTCTGCTGCTTTAGGTTTTGTGCTTTTCATCAAGTATAAGCTCCCCTGGCCAAGTTATTTAGCTATATATCCTGAGGACAATTTGCTTTGAATTTCTTTCCAACTCTGATATTATCAAGTTTCCCACCCTGATCTTATCAAGAGAATTGGCATGTTCAAGGTGAATGTATAATAACTGGGATACATTGCTATGATATGTAGTATTCAAGTGACCAAAGGGTCCATAAGGAAAGTATTGGTGGACTAGATTAACTGTGCATGGTGCCAAACAGAAATTAAATTCTTCTTGTTACTAAGGAGTCTAAACTCAAAAGTATTTTTTCACTTTAGTAAATAATGTATATAAAATGTTGCCAACTCACATCAGTAGAGCCTTCTATGCTTCTAAATTTTAATTGAAGTTTGGGTATTTAAACAGTTATTTGCCTCTGATACTGTGAATGTCTAAAACCAAGGGGTAATTTGACAGCCACATTTTGTTATTTGACTTGATGCTTGAATCTTCTGGTCTGAGTGCCACTGGTTTATGTTAAATCTAAACTAATTTTGTGGGCAGAGAAAAAGTAAGCTGGAACTTCACTGTAGGACTCACAGTTTGTTCCTAAGTTGTCTTTGTTTCTCTAAAATGTTTTTGTTCACCACAGAGAATCTTGTCTTCAGAAAGTGGATGTTTATTGAAATTGTGCACTACTGTATTTTTCATTTGAATAGTTTAATAAATCTACTGAAATGTGCATGATTATGCAATTATTCTGTACTGCTTTACAATGGGTTACAGTCATCAATGCCCTTGATAACCAGATGCATGATGCATGAAATGAACCTATGGTCTGGTAACTTGTAGGAATTTCATTAATTCTAGAGACTGTAAGAACTTGGGATATTTTATGAAATATGCAAAAGCCTAGAAACTGTTAGTAAATAAATTTGTCTAATGCAGAAGGGGGTAAGCAAGAAATGTGTGGTTTGTGAGTCACCAATGCAGAATCTTTTCATGTAGGCTGAAACTCCTGTCTGGCCGCTGATATCTTCTGTAACATGTATTGGTGTAGATTTTGTCAATAGGTTATGGAAAAAATCTTTGTGTAGTTATACAGATCAATTGTTGAACTCTAGCACTGTCTTCCCCTCCTACACTATTGCAGTTCGATTTATTTTGCACCTGGATGCTGGTGCATATTGAGCTGGCCTTCAATAGCAAATTCCCATCAGATGTTAATACAGAACTGGGTTACTATTTAAAACCTGAAGTTGGATTCTCTTAAGCTTCTTGCGTGGATTTGAACTCCAATTACTGACACCACTCCATTTATACACTATTGCACCAAGGAACAATGGAAATTGCAGTTCAGAAAGCAATAAATATTGCTGAGACTTTCTTTGTGTGTCACTAATGAGCAACCTATATTTGTATCTGTTTCAAAGAGGGATAAAATTATTGTAATTGACTGTACTTTTTACCCAACACAATTGCAGATATCTGCACTGACAACCAGCTATGCATATTTAAATAGTTTTTTTAATACTTTACAAGTTTGCAATCTGGTGGGCAGTGAAAGTCCTATTTTAAACGACATCTGCCAAATTTGCATTTTGAATTTAAAATATACAGTCAATTCACTTTACAATATGTTCTGTGAAGCACTTTGAGATGTCTCAACGACATGATATATCAAATGCAATGATTATTTTTAGTATTACTGACCAATTTGTACAAGTTGATATCCCAAAATGAACAAGAGTTTGCAAAGTGTGGCTAGAAATGATGACAAATTAAAATGTTGTACTTCACATTTGATTGAGACTTTAACTGGAGATTGTTTCCTGTTACAAAATGAATCCTGGGCTCCCTTTTATTGCTTTAAAGGACATCTAGTAATTCAAATTCACTCAGCTCAATGGCAGTGGAATCTAAAATAAAACCTACCTATATGCTGCATAAAGGTTTTACTTAATTGACTTCAGTAAACATCCTTATTTGTATAAAAGTGTTCACCGTATTTTACAAAAGAAATTAAGAACATAGTATCTTAGTTCTAAATTTTAAAACCTAATGGTTTATTTTCCCAAGTAGCTATAGAAATGTAAGTGCATCAATGTTTATTTTGCCAGTTTCTGGAATAACTAATTATTTAAATTTTCCTAAACTTAGAGAAATATTTCAAAAAGGATTTTTTTTAAAAATGTACACGCATGAAACACAAAAACATTCTTACACCCAAATACTCACTAATGTGGATGAGCCAATATAAAAAATATTTAGTTTTTTTTAGAAACATTAAGTAATGTGCAAAGCATTTATTTTTCCTCCTTTCTTGCTCTACTCCAACCCCCACCCCCCCAACCCAGAAATCATATATGCAGCTCAATTGCTGTATGATTTCAATGGTGTGTACAATGTAGCAGAAGCAGTAAATATTGACAGCAATCTAGCAGACATGCTGAATCAAGGAAGCAGTGTCGGTGGCCGTTTAGAACAAGGTGGTTTTGCCTTTCAGTCCATATCAATAAAATCAAAATGTTAACTTCAAGGGGTGAAATGTTAACTGAGTTACCAATGAGAATTATTTTAAAGAAGTTAACTGGAGCTACACTGAGTTTAAGGCAGAATTCTTCCAGCTGCTGCAACACTTTTGGGTGCTGAGCAAATTTAGGAAATTGGGAATATGTTTTCACCTCTGCAGCTTGATAGCAAATTCAGTTCTATCAAGCTGGTTGTGTAAACAATGGCCTGTTACTTCAGATGCAATGTTAATAATAATAATCCTTACATTTGATATAGTGCCTTATCAT
The DNA here is from genome assembly GCF_018977255.1 of Callorhinchus milii. Lineage (NCBI taxonomy): Eukaryota > Metazoa > Chordata > Chondrichthyes > Chimaeriformes > Callorhinchidae > Callorhinchus > Callorhinchus milii. The sequence continues at coordinate 48,590,729 of NW_024704743.1, read as the reverse complement.
AGCAATGTGGATTGACTATATATTCTGCAGCAATTGTGCACAGCAGTGTCCCACCAACAGTCATGGATTGAGTGACCATTTTTAAAATATATATCGGGTTTGTAAGTGGGGGCTGATGACATTGAGAAAGTACCAATGGCCGATCCCATTGTGTCACTCAACTGTGGATATAGATGGCAATAGGCAGGGCACTGATGCAGTAACAGTTGCAAATTTGTAGATAATGGAGTGGGACCACATGGAAGTCCAAAGCCAAGGCACATAGATTGATGGCAGCCACCAGTAGGGGCTGGTAAGGGGAAAAGTGCAAAGGTGGAGTATTAAGGTTTTGTTGGCCAGTCTTTTTTAAATGACTCATGTTGCTCTCCATTTCCTATTGCATTTTGGTTTCTGGTAGCAATGCAAAGTTTCCCTGCTGCTTCCTGAATGGAGTTCTCAACACAAGCTCTTGCAATAACACCAACTCCCACCCTCTACCCACCCACCCACCCAAAAAAAGCAATCCAGTAAAGTAGTAACATCTTCTAAAGTTACTTTCGTCAACCCCGGCCCCCTTCCCATTTTACGAAATTTTTAGTTATCCGATTAGCATCTCTTAACCTTTTCAACGCGCCAGTTTCGCTAGCCAGAGTTTTGGTACAGTATTTATTGTGGTGTTCTATAATGGGATATCACACGATCCATTGTAGACCAGCATGGGAGATCAAATAGTTTAGCTTTTGCGTGTAATTAAGTTTGTTGGTGCATTGGTTGAGTGAAAAGGTAGAAAGTAATTAATTACCACCAGGGCTGAATCTTTCTGTGGGGCCACATTCCTGTTTGAATTGTCCTTTGCAATGCCAGACTCCACGTCAATCACTCTGAGTTAGGACCTCAGCAGAATCACTGTTTAACAAGTCTGGGGTTAGAAGTATTACATTTGAATTTGCTCAAAGTAATGATTTGCATCTGACAACGTATCAGGTCACGCATCCTGGCTAGACATCCGAAGTGTTTGTTTACCTTATCCTCTAAGTGGGGACTTCACAATTTAAGTTAAAAGAAAAAAATCTAGAGAATTTAATTTTCCCAGCAGAAATATCATAGGGTCATTCCTATGATTATTTCTCACAGTATGGTGCTACCTGCACGGTTTTACTTTGTTAGGTGCTATATACGTGATTATGTACAGTATTTATAACCAGTTTATTTTTATATGATTGAGATTTCTTGCAACGCTGGTCTCTACCTTTTAAACTGTAACTAAAGTTTACAGGTGCCGTTTTAATATGATGCATTTTGCTTTTATATTTATTAACGCAATCTTGCAAAACTGTTGCAGCAAACAAAGCAAGTCTCACTCGGTTTCCAAAATCCGACTTTATTTATTTTAAAATCCTTATTTGGCTATGGCAGTGACTACAGATTTAAACCACTGCTTAATAATGGGGAAGTAAAGTTGAAAATAATTGGATGGTTTTACAATCTTTCACATGAACTTTGAAAAGTTTGGCTGACATTAAACTTTGTAAGAAAACTGAAGACTTCAAACATTTAAATATAATAAAATGCATTTTTATCAATGTTTTATTGTATGGATCTGGTTTTAAAAATACCACCAATGCACAAAACAACTGTAAAAAACGTTTGCCCAGTCACTGTGAATGGTACAAGTATTCATAACACAGTTTGGAGAACTAGTTGTACTGATTATTTTTGCTCGCAAATTTAATGCTGGAGCAGGTTTCTTCTGAGTTAGAAATAGATCCAACGATGAGCAAAGAGGAATATTGGAAAGGCAATGGGGCAGAACCCAAACAACCTCAGAACGAAATGAACAAACTTATCAAACAAATGCCCATGTTTGCAGACCACAACAACCATCAATTGGACGCAGTAAAACCAGAGGAGGTTAAGGAAAATTCCTGTTGAATTTAATCTCCACAACTGTTAATTGCTTAACTACGTTTCATTACTTTCGAAGACACCCATTTGACGAGGAAACGCTTGTGTTATTGCAATCCTATTCACCAGCTGATTTATTTTAAAGTGATCTTCCACAACCACCGGCGTCTTTATGGAACTATTTGGGTTTGCATAACTTTCATTTTGACGAAAAAAGCCACAAGATCCCCTTAAACCACTTAACCGAATTAAATTGGAATAAGCCTCGAATGTTACGTTTTGTTGAACATAACTCGGATTGAACGCAAACAAATGGGTTTTTTTTTATGAAGAAAGCTATGTTTAATCTTCGAATGCACTGATCTGTAACAAATACCCAAAAAAAAACAACAACACAGAATTATTGCACGATTTTATTGCATTACTGCGAGTGACTCGCAACACAGACATTTTAGATGTTTTGTTCAGTGGGTTATTTTCTGAATCAATGGTACGAAGACTGATGGGGAGAACGCAATCCACTACAAGATCAGTTCCTTTAAAACGCGAAGTGCTTTTTTTTTAAAAAAGAAAATATATCAACACCAGACTTCAATCTGTTCACTGTTAAAACTATAAACTGCTTTCTTTGTAAAATCAGGATCGCAGCAACTTAACGTTTGACAAGAAGAGCATCGCCATAAATGCAGCCCCCGATGCAAGTGCTGGATCCCTGCACCTGCGTGGCTCTAAATAATCCCAGAAAATATTCCCAGAAAATTCTCACCTCAGTCCAGGCCTGGACACCATTTGTGTGGATAATAAGTACACATTCCACCAGAAAACTGCAGTTCTTTTTTTCGGGGGTGGGGGTGGGTGGGTGCAGATTAATTGCCTCTTTCTCTCTTTCATGTCTTTATCCCCTCTCACTCCCTCTGTCTCTCCCTCTTTGCGGAACTTCTCTTCCTTCCTTGAATGAGTGGTTTTATTCCTAAATGCCCCTGTGCAGATGGATGCTGATGTTTCTGTCCCAGTTTTCCTCCTGTCAGGTAGCTGTAACCCGGCACCGGTAACCCATAGCAACGGCGTGGGAGCCAGCCAGAGGCAGGAGCCAGCACTGCTGCATCCACACACCACAGGCACTCAGGGGAGGGAGAGGATGGGGAGAGTGTGGGAGAGGGAGGGGGGCTCAAGGCATAGCAACCCCTCCTCTAGCGAGGACTTCAAATACTCTACCTGCTGCGAGTTCACAAATAAACGGGGAAGATGTACATGTTCAGAGAGAGCGAGGGCAACAGTGATCTGTCTCACCGAGGTGTGACACGACTGTGTGCATTCATCATCAAGCACTGCAGACAGCCAGGGAGATCACACAGGATCACTGGGGGCAGGTGGAGAAAGGGGAGGGGGGAGATCAAAATGTGCTCTCTGCATTATTCTGAAGATACCATACCAGCAAAAGTGACAACAAATAAATAAGCCAACAAGCAAACGCATTTAGGAATTGTGAATTCAACGAATGTTATTTTTGGGTGTATTTTAATGAATATAATTTAAGTCAGTAACCCTGGTTCCTATGAAATAAAATACGCGTTTATGAGTGCTGGGTTTATATAGATATATATGTGTATATGTGTGTGTGTGTGTGTGTGTGTGTGTGTGTGTGTGTGTGCGTGTTTTATTATTTCTATCGCAACTGTTAAGACAAATCATGCAATGGGGAAAAAGTAATGCAAAATAAAGGAACTTTGCGAATTTACTGCAGTACGTTATGTTTTCTTTTTGAAAATAACATCTCCTTTGTTAGCTGGTGTTTATGATCAAGGCTACTGCCTCCAGTAGTCAGAGAGTGGATGAGAAAGGATCCAGGGAATGAGCAAATTGTCTTGATTTCATATAATCAACCCATTCTCTGCAGAGACGGGATAAGCCACTTACTATTCATCTTTATTGTATCCCTATGATACGGTATTCGTGGATTGTAGGATTTAAAAAAAACTATTGAGAAAAAAAACACCTTGGTTACAAAGATAATTCTATTATCAGGTCTCTCTCTATATGTGGCAAGATTTGGGAAATAAAATGGATGAAATACATACAGGTGCAATAGTCAGAACCCAACCAAAAAAGTCCCTTTGGTAGGCGCTGCTGCAAAAGTCACACCACCAATACTGAGACTGAGGTTAACACAGTGTAAACTGAATAACCTGCCCCACGTCTCATACCATCTGATCAGTTTGAATCACCTGTTTAACCTCCTGCTGTTGCTACCTTTTTTTAAAAAAACAATACAATGGATGTTGCTCTGCTTGCGAATCGTTACCCATCTCTAAACATTTTCCCTTGGATGTTGTCAGATGCATCCCTCAAACTGAAACCGGACTTGGGATTAAAAGTCCGCGATTTTTAGGGGTTTCACATTACCGCCCACCGGCTGTTTGAGTTGTTTCTTTCAGTTAAGTTTCTTTTTTTAAAAAAAAAGCATCAGCATCTGGTTTCTCCTGACACAGTGACCCAACCCCCCGAAACACACCCAGTGTTACCATTCCAGAGTGCAGTGCGGGCACAGGGAACACCAGATAGAGATGGGAGGCATTGCCTTCGATATGAAGTACAGCCGTCTTCCACCCAGTCCTGTTTACAATATATCAGTGGCAGCGACGATCCCTTTGCAATGTCTGCCTGTGTTTAATTATTTACCCATTGCTGGTTTTGCAGTGCCACGGGTCGCCGTGTTTGCTGAAGTCGGGTTGATTCCGGGGCTGCTCTGGTTACATTGCAGGTTATAGGATCACCATGTATTTGATGTGCAGTGTGGCGCCCACTGGGCTGTACCCCCCCTCCCCCGTAGCCCCCAGAGAACTGAGGTTCGCTTCCCCCCCCCCCCCCCCCCACACGTGAAATACCGAGGCTTTGCCTTCCGACGGGATCGGTCCATACATCCGTAAAATAAAAAGCCCAGTTTATTTTCTCGTATGATCGCAAAAACAAAGAGAAACATTAAGTTGGCAGCAGTCCAATTCAGGTTTGGTATTTTTTTCAAAGTTATGACTCCATCCCTCAAGATTTTCTGGTACCTCCGTTTCTGTGTACTGTACATACGATGAAACGGATTGCACAACAACAACAACAACAACAACAGTATGAGCCCCTTCTCCCCCGCCAGCACTCTGATAATAACAGGGGCTTTGGTACGATGCACATGGACTTGACAAACTCACTGATCTACAAACATGTAACCAATGCATGTCATCTGACACACGGGGTTTAATTCATTCCAACAATATATTTTCAAACATGATTTAAGAGTGTTGTTTCGTCCGATCTTCCCACTTGGGAGGCTTTTCAGAGCAACACCGTTGGTTTTGTGTTTCACTCCTTTGCAGTGGGTCACACACGTGTGAGTCGCGCTCGCGAAATGCAACATCTAACATGTATTTGCGCAAACACTACTTTAGATGGCGTTCTTTTAAATAGATCACAGCCTCTTTTTTTTAACTAAATGTTTGGGGAAAGGCGCCGAATACCTACTTTGTATTTTAATGCGAATGAGCACCGGGTCACTTCTGCACGAAACAGAGGGATTTAGCGAGGAAACCAGTGCAAGTCCACCTCTCCCCGGTGAGCTGAGAGGGCATTACATCTATCTACCGGTTGTCGCATTAGACATTAGTGTGAGATACGCGAGGATACTGTTCAGCGGAATACAAAATGCAACTACCCACTCAACCGCAAAAAAACCCCGAGGTGCATCAGCACAGTATCCACCCCCCTACCCCCCACCCCCCCCTCCCCCCTCCCTCCCCGTCCCTTCTCGCAATGAGTTAAATGGGTTACGCGGCGTTGTTTGATTACCGGATTTAAATCTAAAGCGGTACAGAGCAATAGCTGAATCTGGGGCCAGTTGGGGGCTCGGCTTCACATGTGGCCCAATTGCCCGGACAACAGAGTTGCAGATATTGCAGATGTTGCCCCTGTGCGGGAACACACGGGTTTGCAAGTGCTGAGCCCTCGGTCTCTGTTGCTCGGCCCCTCCTGTGAGAGAAATGTTCAGAGAAACGCTGTGCAGTGTTGGTCGGATCAGACCCGGGGCTTCGCTTCGTGCAGAGAGGAGACGTCTCTGACACCACTGTGCGGGCAATCTAACAACGTGGAGAAATATAAACTTGCCACGACACATCTTTTTTCCCCCCCCACACCCTCCCTCTCAATTCTTATTTTATTCAGGGAGATGATGAACCTACACACAGAGGGGTTTCCTGCAGCCCTGAGGTTACTGACCACGGCCACTGCTGACGTCCTTTCGATGATCATTTCGGCAATTGGGTTCAACGTGGGAAAAAAAAATCGATTTTACTTTTGTTTTCTTGCATTGCTCCCAATCAGGGAGAAAAATAATCTTTGAGACGTCTGGACGACGTGATAAGGCGCTATATCAAATGCAAGGATTATTGTTATTATTATCATACAAAAGACGAAATGGAAAGAAGTGTAACCGCTACATACATCTATTATGCAGATGAGGCAATGTGCAGCTCACATGGCCTCTGTTTGGGGTTTTGATGTGTATAAATCAAGCCACGAAAAAACCCACCAGGCGGACGTGGTTATGATGTAGTTGAATCTCCCCTTGTATGCAGGGTAACATTATGCAATGTTATTTTTCCTGAAAAACCCTTTCTGAATCTCACCGCCTCCGTTTGAAATACACACACGCACAAAGAAAACGTGTTCACCTGGAGCCTGTGACCAGGAACAGTAATCCAGCAGCAAATCTGGTCTGCTTTAACACAGATCCTCACAGCCGCAAAGGTACATGTATGTGTCTGTGTGAATGCCTGCCCTTAACTTTACATTTACAGTATTTTGAGTGTTTAAACTAATTTAAATTGGTCAATTAAATCAGCTGAAAATGAGCCTATTGAAATTGATGTATGCGTGTAAACTGGCTTTGAGGCACTACATCCCTAATGAAAGCCTATAATGAAAACAACCAGCTGTTCATCCTGCGCTTTCTTCTTTATTGATCCTTTGAGGACTGCAGCAGCATTTTGCCCCATTTTTTGGGGTAAAAAAAATGGTAATTTGTTTTTTAAGCAACACTCTTCCTCCCCCCGATCTTCTCGGGGCAGTTAAGTTTATTGGAAATTCTATTAGATTAACACATTCACGAAGTAACGTTCACTCAGATGCTGCAGGCTGGGGAGCAGCTCTGCTGCTGCAGCAGGACAGACAGGGCATCAGTGGGTTTCACCTGGTACATCCATCCCACACAACAGCGCTGACTTGGGAGGTGGGGCACAGCATTGCACAGGAGTGGTGCTACCTGCTCTGAGCTCCATGTTTAATTGGTGCATTATACTGTCACTTTGATTCCTCGAGAGACAACGCACAAGTCAGATGACCCTCTCTGTGTGTGTGACAAGGAGACGTTGTGCAATTTAGGACTTTTTGGGGTTTTCAAACAAATGGAGCAATGGATTTACTCAAATGTGGTACTGTGCTGTAGAGCACCCGAATTCAGCAGTAACGTTTAACCTAAACTGACTTGACAAAATAAATGAACCAATCTAAAGTACCAGTGGACCCCGAGTGACATTAATGCTCAACCCTTTGCACTGTAACCCTGAGGTTAGTATATTAGGCTTGCTAATTGATCTACTTGACGTGTCATGTAAAAATTTGACCCATTTAAAACTCTAGAGGGCCAGTTTTGCTTTTAATTGACATAATGCTTTAGCTGACCAGCTCAAATATTAAATCATGCGAAACACTGTTGTACAATGCATGTAGACCAGTTTCTCCTTTCCCCATAAAGATCACAAGGAAAGTAATACACTGAAGGTATACATTTATCTACCATTATTTTTACTTTTCTTAAGGTTGTTATGAATTTTTTATTAATGTTATTATTCACTTTACAAGTATAACACAGAGGCGTCAAAATCACCAGTGCTCCAAAATGATGAGAAACTACGTTCTGCGAATAATATCTTATAAACTCAATAATCACCTATTATTTACATGGAGTGATATAAGATTATACCCAAGCCAGGCTGTAACATATATATGAATAAATGAATGAAGAGGATCAATATTAATGGATGGACAAATTCTTCACAATGACAGTATTCTGTGATGGAGCAAAAGAAAGGAGATGCCAAGATGTTCAACACCCAGTGGGAGGGTGGAGGAAGTGACCTCCAGAAGGAAAGGAAGCACAAAGACAAGAACCCAGTCAAATGGTCTGAGTCAGTCAGCTGGAAGCCTGAATGTCTGAGGGTCCCAAACATTGCCCAGTAAGGATTTAACACAGCATGCGAACCTGCAACTCCTCTGCCAGCCAATCCCAATGCAGGTGGCGTTTAGTGCCATTGGATGAACCTGCAAAAAAGTTTTTTTTAATTGTATCCTTAGTAATAAATCGACCAATCCAGTTATATTTTGTGTAGGTATAAGTTCTAAGGCTTTAAAATAAAGTATGAAACAGCTTATTTGTGACGACAAATGGTTGAGCCATTAAATCAATAGCTTTTGAAAAAGAACCTCCAGCACTTTCTAACCTAAAGAATTATCACTATTTCATTTGTTCAAGTGCAGTAAAGGTTAATATCCAAGGTATGTTATGATAGAAAAAGGCAACATTCTTTGCTGACATTTACCATTTGCTGCAGCAGATGGTCTTTCCTTAAGTGGTGCTTTTTGTGCAATAACAAAAGCCAAAAGGCCTCATTGAAACACTGTGTCATGAAGTAATGGAATATGTAGGTCCAGGCTGGAAATACACAATGATTCGAGAAGGTTTTAAGTAATTAATTGACCAGTCTTAAATAGTTACTGTGATGTAAGGAATTTGGAACTCATTAATTTGGGCCCTGACAGTTCTCATATTAGGACTGGCAAAAATGGATTGGAGCGTTCATTCTTTGTAGCAGCTAGAATTTTACATGACAGTGAGGTTTAGTGGAAAAGGGCCCTGTGTCAGAGTTTAGCTGCCTACCCTGTAATCATCAGCACTGCTTGGTAATAAAAGGTAATGAAAAAGAGAACAAAATAAAAAAACAGAATTCCTTGAATAAAAGGAAATAGGCCAGCAGAGGGCAGCTGGCACTTCTTTTCTTCCAGGCTGCGATGCTGTAAACTAGGATGTAACAATGAATAGAATTTGTAAGTAATGAAGTGTTGATCTGGCTCTGTACCCTGGTCCTGACAGGCTAATCACAGCATTACTCAAGGCGATCAGTAAGGTCAGACTGGCTCTTGAGCCAGGCTTTTCTAATTAGAAAACAATAGAAGCTGTATTGCGATGCTAAAGCTGAGGCCATTGTATTCTGCCTTCTTTTCTGTATTGCCATCTTCATTGTTAGGATTTCCAATATAATGAAATGCACCAAGTTTCAAAATTGCAGTAATTAATTGTCCAGTACAAATATTGCACCCACTGGATAATATGTACTCCAGATCTGGATCTGCAGAGAAGCAGATAACTGTTATGCACATTTCCTCAGAAGCATGAATGGTGGGACGTGGGAGGGGGGAGGATTTTGCCATTTCAATGTAAATCTGAAAAAAATGTGTGATTAAAAATCATTCAAGTGCACCAGGATATCCACCAAAATACACTAAATGTTAAATTATTTATAACATTAAAAAAATCCATAAGAAGGACTAAGTCATCATGGGTTTGTTCTTTTCTTGCTTTTCATTTATGTAATTTGTATTATACAATGTAACTAATGACACCCTCTGTTATAAGTGTTCAGCCTGCAATATGATGGCTCGGTACTAGAAAGCATAGTCTGTGAAAAGCTGCAGCATGAACCACACCAGCACATTTGAATATTTTCCTATCACCAAGCTGAACTTACGCATTTCTGTCAGTTTCATGTCAACCTTTGGCTCTGTGCACAGGAAGGAATTTGGTACAGATTGGAAAAGGTTTCCTTGTACACCCTTGGGGTCAAATTGGCCATGATCAGTGTATTACACAGGAAGTCAGGGAAATGGTTTGGCCCACAGACTATGTCACAGTCATAAAACACACCATAAGGTAGCATCTATATCATGGTTTCTAAAACTATTATTCAGAACAATTTTTGCCTGAAATTTCTTCGATTTAAAACATTAGCATATGCAATACTTCACATCGGAGACCACAGAGGAAGTCCCATACTTAAAGACTTTGCAAAGAAGCAAACGATTATTACATTGAAATATTCTAGCCAGAAGTTCAAGATATTTTTGCACTTACCAGATAATAAATAATAATAATCCTTGCATTTGGCATAGCACCATTCACATCAAAAGGATATCCCAAAGCGCTTCATAGGATTTATTGTAAAGTGGAGAGACTGTATTTTTTGAGGGAAATGCATCAGCCAATTTACACACATAAATGTCCCAATGTTTCAAACCCAACTCCTGACAGTGTCAAATCAGCTGTGAGTCAGCAGTGCTGTAGATTAATTTCATTAAAATGATCAGATGATCTGGTACAAGGTTAAAATCACAGGGAGTATTTATGGTCAAATCATAAAATTCACCAGACAAGTGTGCGCCACATTAATACCTGAAATGCACAGAAATGAGTAGCAAACTATCACTGCATATTTTGGTATCTTTAAAGGGGGGAATAGGAGGATCTTGGAAAGTCAGTCGATTAAGAGATATGGAGAAGAGGCAGGATGTATCAGTGAGTAAATGAACCATATGCTAGCTACAGAGCCACATAGACCATGAAAGTCCCAGGCTTGATCCCTTGCCTTGACTGATTTACTTGATCTCAGCTGGGGTGACAGTGGATGCCCTTGGGTGGACTCAGAGCTCTGGGTTAAGGAGGGGAAAATATTGACAGTCAGGATCTAATGACCCCTTTCTGGAAGTATGCATGTAGTGACATTAGATGACAGTTGGATTGGACTCAGTTGTGGTTCTTGTGCCACATGGTCACACAGGGAAAATAATAATAGTAATAATTATAAGGGATGACCTCCCGACGTGAAGGCGCCTTATAAATGTAATTTTGTTGTCATTGTTGTTGTAATCCTTGCATTTGATATAGTGCTTTTCATGTCTTCTAGACATCTCAAAACGCTTCACAGAATATACTGTAAAGTGAATTGATTGTATATTTGTGGGCGAAATGCGGAAGTCAATTGCGCACAGCAGTGTCCCACAAACAGTTGTGGATTGAGTGACCAAATTATTATTGTTTTTTTTCTTGAGGAATTATTATCTGGCGTGTGGAGTAAGGAAGCTTTCCCAGGGTTTTGCCAATGGATATGTTGCCCCATGTACAAGAGGGCTGTCACGTTGGTGCAACTGAACTCCACACACGAGTCAATGGCTTCAGGAGAGGAAGGGTATTAAGAAAATCCAAGGGGAAAAATCATGTTAATTTGTATTTATAAAATGTACACATTATAAAAACAGTCACTACACTTGACAATAATTACTTGTAAAACACTTTGAGATATTTCAATATAAGGTCCTATAAAGCAGCGAGTTATAATAATAATAATAATCCTTGCATTTGATATAGTGCTTTTCACGTCTTCTAGACGTCTCAAAGCGCTTCACAGAATATGCTGTAAAGTGAATTGACTGTATATTTGTGGGTGAGTTCTTCTATCCTGAGTGTTGGAGATCTAATGCAATATTTCATTTGCCTGAAGTTCCTTATCTAAGGGTCTGATGCATGGAGTTGTGAAGTAGGGCGCTGACAGCCAGCTTTGTAGGGAAAGAGAAAACCCATTACTGAGAATACTACTGTCAATAATGGCACATCTCCAACATGAGCTAATGACGATTATAAATTAAACTTTATTTAGACAGCTTTTGGAAGAAACAAATATTTATTTCTATTTAAGATGTGAATGATTGCATGCTACTCAATGAGAGGAGTGACTGAGAGCTGGAGTTTGTCTCCTATGGTTCCTGAATCTTAGCACATTAGTTCCTGCGGCAGATAGGATACAGTTGCAGGGAGGGATTCCTGCATTGTTTTTAAATGGATGGTGATTAGACAGATAAACTGTGATCTATTAATTAACACTTCACTGTTTATGTGAAGAGATGGCGCTGAATGCCATTTTCTAAAATGTGTACATTTCTTAACTTTAAAAAATGTATTTTTGTTTAGTATCACCACAATCGCAATTTCTCTGTGTTTTTCTACAACTGAATCATAGAAATTAACAGCACTATTCAGCCCATCAAGATATACTGGTGCTAATTCCTCCATTGAATTTATCTACTACAGTATGTATAATCCCAATTCCCTGTTTGTTCTGTGCACTAGATTATATATTTTTTATTTCTAACATTTTTCCTTTTAAATGCAGCTGCAGATTTAGTATTATTGCAATAACATATCACTGAATTAAGTTAAGTTAAACTGTGTTTGCACTGCAAATGTGCCTGTTGTACAAAAAAACGTACAAAATGTTTCCACATCCATTTCCCACTTACAAGAGTGGAGACTTCTTAATCTCTGTACAATCGCCAACAAGGGTCACTCACTACAAGCTAATAGGGGGGCATCCTTGGAATATTTTCTTCCACTTTTCTGAGGTGAAACACCCGGAAAAAGGAACTTACATTTCAATAGAGCCTTATCATGCTGAAATATCTCAAAGCGTAACTTTTTGTCAAGTTACCAATTGCCTCTGTATGCAAATATGGAAAACACTAGCGCCAAGAAACTCTCACAAACATCCACGAGGCAAATGGTCAAACAATGTGGAAAATTGTCAGTCAGGAAGGACACTGGAAGAAACTCCCTTTTCTTTTCAATTAGTGTCATGGGACCTTTAATGTCATCTGAACAAACAGATAGAACTTCAGTGTAATGACCCATCCGAAAGCCAGAACCTGACAGTGCAGCATTCCCGCAGTACTGCGAGATGCTATCTCGCTTGGTGTCTTGGGTTGAATGTCAGAGGAAAATAGGATTTGAACCTAACTCTCAAGTGCGAAACGTAAGCTTTTGAGTGTTATTTATCTGCAACACATGGAGGGTGGGAAGGATTATAAAAGAGGCTGAGGACATTTGATCTCATCATTCCAGAATACTGAACCTTCTGTTTTTCTATGACTGCAAACAGACGTGTTTGTTTCTATGACGTGTTTCCTAAATGAGTTAATCGTCCACTGACCTCAACCACCCCCCCTCATAAACCCATTGCAACTGATTACCTTCTGTGTAAAGAAAAAAATATTTTTTTTGTAAAGTTGATTTTTACATCCCTGAACCTTTTCCCTCTTGTCCTCTTCCTTGGTGTATCTGAAAGGATACATCATGTTATACTCAGTTACTTAATTTGCTATATTAGAAACATAGAAACAGGAGTACACTATTCAGCCCCTCAAACCTGTTCCGCCATTTTATAAGATCATGGCTGATCAGTAACTCAAGTTCAGCTACCCGTCCTTGCCCCATAAACCTTAACACCCTGACCTAACAAATATCTATATTTTTAGGCAATTCATCCTGTCACATCACATAAGCATTCACAATAACTGGTTAGCTGTCTCCCCAGTGTCTTCACCAAAGTATCACGTCAACCAGTTTTAAAGAAGTGTTAAAAGTTAAAAGTTTTTCAAAGTGTAATACAGATTTTAGTAATCCTGTACTGTGCCACTGACTGTGTAGTTAGTCTGGAAATCTGTCAGGCCATCTAATCAATGGCTTTTGGAGGGTGAAGAAACCCTTGAAAGATGGCCTTGCTCCCCGCTACCTCTATGACCACCTAATCCCTTACCAACTTGCCCACTCCCTCCGCTCAGCGGGCTCCAGCCTGCTTCACGTCTTCCACCTCGCCTGCCGCACCATTGGCGGACAGGCCTTCAACCACTCTGCCCCCACCCTCTGGAACTCCATCCTGCAGTTCCTCCGCCTCGCCCCCTCCCTTGCCTCCCTCAAGACCCATCTCAAGACCCTCCTCTTCGACCGTGCTTTCAATCTCCCTGCTTCCCCCCCGCCCTCCGTCCTCCCCGATCCCCAGTTCGGGTCCAAAGCACTGACTGTCCAGCGTCTTGGGATGTCCTCCTAATATGAAAGACTATATACAAATGTAATTTTGTTGTTGTTATCAACCAGTGCAGTAGGGCTGTTTCCTTATAGGGCTGCCCAACAGTAACTGAAGCTACATGGCTGCTCTTCTAATTGCTTTCTGATGTTTATGAGTTACGTAACTACACTTGTGACCTGGAAGAGGAATGAAATCTTTAAAGGGAGGGTCTACTTCCATATGGTGGTCAACCACAAAGTGGATAATACAACCTCCATCAATCACATGTGAATCAAGTAGTAAATGGGCTCCAGACAGTTCTGCAAATGTAATACTTGATCCTCACGTTGCTCATGGAACTGGGTTCCGAATAAATTGAAAGAGAAACCATTCCTTTTACAAGATCAATTTCTCGGTATTACTTTTGGTTTCAACAATTATTCTCTAATCTACCTGACCTCAGAATCAGGAATTTACTAAATGAATGGCAAATGTACCTCCTTGACTAGCTCTCTCTGCTGGATGCATATGGCCATTGCATGAGTATGATTAAATGAGTATCAAAATAATTTAATTTATAAGACCACATGAGTGTTATAAATGGAGCATGCAATTGTTATTCCCACCCGAAATAATTCTCCCCAAATAACTCTCATTAAAATAAAATCACTTGTTATTACAAAGCCCAGCATGTTCTCTATTTGTTAGATCTTTATCATGTATTTCACACTGATAATTAAATATTTTGCTAACTTTTTAAAATAATCACTTGCTCCTATTACTTTAATTGCTGTAAGTGGAAACATATGTCTGTCTGAGTAACTGCATACTGACTACATTATACAAGAGGCAAACACTGCTGTATTGCTTAACAACTGCTCACGGTTTGTGGCTGTTTGTGGGACATTACTGTGCGGAAATTGGCAGCCAGGTTAATTTGCAAATACACAGTCGCTACATGTTACAATAGATCCTGTGAAGTGTATTGAGATGTCTTGGCGATGTAATAAAATGCAATATCAAATGCAAGGATTATTATTATCTTCATTAACACAGGAGAGTGTGCGCTTCAGTTCAGACAAAAGGAAATTTCCAAGGTGACATGCATATGTGGAACACTGTTATGGATACTTTTAAGCATGGTGATGGGTTTCTGTAAGTGGCAGGCACCCAGCTGACCAAAACGAAATGTTTATTAACACAAGAAATGGGTTGAGGAATACTTGCAAATGTAATTCTAATTCCTTAATTAATGTCATCCGTTCTCTCAGTCAGATGGCAGCTTGCCAGTAAGGATTACCCTAAATTTAAACTCCAGATTTGGACTTACAAATTACAATCCTGGCCTACACCATGAAACTGAGCATTTAACAATCAGGTAAATTTTCTTCAATGGCAAAGCAAGTAGCTGACTCAGAGAAGCTGACATTGAGGAAGCAGAGCATTGGTGAGCATCACGCTCAGTAGAGGTGAATGTTAAGGATGGCGTTATCTAATGAATTGGTAAGAAATTTGCAGGTATTCTTTAAGGCATTTCTCGTATTAACTAACAGAAAGAATGCTTTAAAGGAATCTTGCAAATTTGCCCCTTTGTTTACGCAAAGAGGCCACATTCACAATCAAAGACAAACTAATCTCATAAGTATTACAGAGACCAACTGAGTTGCTTCAGAGCACAGCACTGATATTTCCGGGGGTGAAAATATGTTCATTATATTCAGTGTTGATTATCACTTGTTGATAAACACAGTCAATCTGGTCTGTCTATCCCCTCCCTCAATTCCATCTTAATGGTTGGGCAGCTATTGGATTGTCAATTTGTGTGATAATGATTTGACTCTAATACGTTTTACAGAGTTAAGCCAGTATTCTGTGAATCTGCACTCCCCTGTAGCATTTCTGACCATATATCTGTACTTGGACATTTTTTCCATTTTCTGATCTCATTGTCTCTCATTTTCTATTGAAACCAGTGATTGTTTTTTCCATCTGCCCCCTGTACATTTAATTAATTTGCATCTCTCTATCTGTCACAATCAGCCTTGCTCTCTTTCACTGACGATTTGCCTCCATCTCAGGTTTTTGCTTTTTCTGTCTTGCTCTTTGTCTCTCTGAGCTGCTTACCATGCAGTTTTGACAGCTGTTGACAGAAACATTGCAACCTTACGGTTATAACCACTTCTGACAATTCTTTTCAACATTACAAAGAAAAGACTGTTGTCAGTGTCGTCTGCCTGACACCCTATACTTTACAATGGAGAAAGACCATTTTAATAAGACCTCTGAGGGGCCAACTGCCACTTCCTTGGAAAGGCTTTCCTGTAAGGAAGTGCACTAAAGCTCCCGGGAGGAAACCATAGAATACACTCCCACAGAGAGAAGCCCGTGTCATCTGATTTTATTGTCTAGATGTCAATAAAATACAGTATCACTTCTGACAGGGTGCACTGTGGTGTTTCATGAAGTACTAGTTTAAAGTCATCTTCTATACAGAATATCTTCATTTAAAGGTTGCAGTTAACAAAGCCACTATATCAGTGTTATGAATATGCGACTGACATATATTAAAGTGCGTTGAAATCTGTCTCTTTGTATTGAAGTGTAATTCGTGTTTTCTTCCTCTCTATGTCTATTTCTAAAACATAAAAATGGAAGAAAAATATTACCTATAGCCCTGGGGGATCATTTGAAAAATACAACAATGTTTTTTCGCTTTGTCTAAAAGCGTAGTTAGTTTCAAAAACAATGTCTTGTGTAGATAATTTTCATTCTGCTTGTACTTATAATAAAAAGTGTTGGCTGATTGAGAATGGTTGGAGAACACAGTTGTGTTCTGTGAGGTCCAAAAGAAACACAAGGATCCAACAAAAGTACAACGGAGAAAATACAGCCAAGATATCCCAGTGCTAATTAGCATTGGAAATGAGAGTCACAGATTGTCTTTTTAACTAGCTGTGGAAGGGAGTGCAAGGGATGCAGCGTTGAAGCTGGCCTATTATACAACACATGTTGTGCAGAGAGTCTCTAGAATGGCCTACCCGATGTCTGTCTGCTACCATGGGATCCCAACTAATCCACACATAAATTATTAACGTAACATGTGTAGGTCACAAAGCCAGTTACCATGTTAATCACGTCTGAGCATTTTCCCCAGCAAGGGAAATGGTTTATTACTACTGTACTGGGTGTTTCTCCACTGTGGCAGAGGGTAATGTGAACAGGCCACAGCAGTAGCTTTATTAAGTTAATCATTTCATTCCAAAACCTCAGCATCTTCTCAGTCACTGATTCTCTCATTCTTACGGCAGTAACAACATGCTAAAAGTATATTAATGAGTTAGAAAATACATTATTGACTTTATTTAGGCTGTGGTTTTCCTTGGTGCAATGAATGATTTACGTTGGTAGAATTAATTATCCTATTTGTTTCATTAAATATGCAGTTCTTGTTTTATGTAACAAAGAAACAATCTGACACTGTTTAAACAAAAACATAGTTGATAAAACAAGTGGCATCTATTTTGTATTGGTAAATATAAGTTGACAATGGCAAATAGACAAGAGGAAAAAACACCTGTAAAATAATGCAGAATGAAATGTGACACACATTCAATTTATGCCAGTAATTTCCCACCAACCTTTCCAGTGCTCCCAAAGAGTATTGCTTTTCAAAATCAAAACTGATGAATTTCTGCACAGCGTGAAGAGTGTCAGTGTTAGGGATGTATATAATCCTACTTTTATTATTAGTTTTAGCCCCAAGATCTCCAAGGCCAGCTATATCACAAATTAACTGCAAAACTCCTCATCTCTTATCCAAAATGTGTCCGATCTCCACCTCAGGAAAGCTTCCCTCCTGCACCAGTGTGACTTTTTGCACTTTGAATTCCACTTCGATGGGATCTGAGTAAGATTGCAGGGAGGAGAGAAGGTGTCTAAATTGCAACATTGATCAAGAGACCTTTAAAACATACATGCTTTAAATTTTTTAAGCAGGAATGAAACAATACCTCTTACAAATGTCGCTCTTTTATCATACCTTTGGTCAACACTCTCAAATAATACAGTACACTCTCCCATCAACGCTATGAAGCGATGTGAAGTGTTCTACAAGAAGGGCAATGTGTTTGTTCAAGTTGTTGTTGGTGACTCGATAAGTAAAAAAAAATGTTTGAAAGATCAATATGACAATTACATTTTTCTCTGCAGTTTTCATTCGCGGTTGTTATTTTTTAACCTGGTCAGATCCCTGGAGCACGTGCTACCCCGGGAGATAAGTCTGCCTCTTCTGGCACTTTGATTTTTGAGGGAGACTTTTCAGAAGTGTTATTGCTCTTCATTAACTCGGCCATTAATCTTAATCGGTAAATTGTCAGGAAGTCTTAAATATCCTCTACATCGAACCTATGACAAAGGATAGGTTCGTAAAGTTGTCTGGGTGCAAATGTCTCCAAGGCTGTCCATTCATAAATTCCTCACTCTATACCCCTGGCATTAACATTGAACCAAGGGCACTGAGGCCACAGTGATTCCTTAGATTCTATATTGTGTGTGCATTTGTGTGGTCCAAGTACAATTTTCGATTTCACTACAACATTGAATGACTGGAATGGAGAAGGAGGTGAAAAGAGTTAAATGCTAAACCACGTTTAGTATCCAGGTATTTAGAAAATCACTCAATATGATATGATGATAAAAGATATTCCTTTTTTTGTTCAGGAATAAAATCAGTCAGTTCCTAGTGAGACTCAATCCCGCCTTTCCTTCATACTCTTTCTACTTCTACACCAACTACTGCTAAAGCTTTACCTCCAACTGGCATAGTTGAATTGATTAAGGAATCAGGATTAGCAATTAGAGATCAAGGATTAGCAATTAGAAAATCCTGGATGTGTTACTGCTGATTAGTCAACAACAACTTGCATTTATATATAATAATAATCCTTACTTTTGATATAGCACTTTTCACGTCTTCTAGACGTCTCAAAGCGTGTCACAGAATATACTGTAAAGTGAATTGACTGCATATTGTGGGCAAAACGCGGCAGCCAATTGCACACAGCAGTGTCCCACAAACAGTCGTGGATTGAAGTAACCAAATTATTATTTTTTTTAGGGATTATTATCCCCAGAAAAGCAATCTGCTAATTGACTAACAACTGGGTTCCTACTTACTGCTAGGTAAACAGAGGCGTGTGGAGTAAGGAAACTTGCACAACCTTTCGCCCTGCCGGGAATAGGTTAGAGATCTCTTGCTTGTGAGGCGAGTGCTCTAACCTCTGAGTTAGAGCAGGACTCCACACATATAGCACCCCCCACGCAGGACAGAGTCCCAGAGCTACCCTGAGTTGGGTTTAACAACAACAGCTAAAGTAATTTTTTTTTGAAAAACATGTTGATTGACATTCTGATTTTTATCAATTCAGTACCTGAGTGGAATTGCAGAGGTCTGTTCTGGCTGTGTCCTGGAGGATTGTGGCAATGCACTCATGTATTTCATTTGTTGTTCACCATATTGTCCAGGAGCAAGATGAAGAATCAGTTGGACATTTACTTGTATCCCATCCTACTAAACTGTTTGTTTCAGCTGCTTAATTTCCAGCAGTGGCCAATGCACACTTTGGGGTCCCCAATCCATTCGCTTCTATCAAATCCACACTTATGCTTCCCAGAAACAAGGAAACAAACATATATTCCCCCTTTTGGCAAAAATATCACACTCAGGAGCTAGCAAACAGGCCTGACAGTTCATATGGTTGTAACCAGTTGGAAGCTGTTTCTCCGCAGTTATTAAGCCAGTATTGAAATTTAGTCTGATTTAAATCATTTTTCAAAATTTGGCATGATCATAAATTTAACACAGTGGTCTTTGTGGGTTCTCCTCTTGGTGCACAAAGAGGTTTTTGGGTGTGCTGGACACTCAGCTGACAAAAAAAACACTTGCTCTATGACCTCTTCCTTCTCCCAACTCCATTCTGATAATCTGCAGATATTCAGTCAGCTGATCAGCATGCTGCACTGTAACATCACAATAGATTCATATTCCTCCTATACTCTTTATATTGACTGTTGGAAATGATTAAGATCCACTTTGTCCACAGTAGCAATTAGGTATTACTGACGCTAAAAGAGGTTTTCAAACTAATTTTTTACTTAATAGCCAAGTTATTTACAACTTACAAATTTGTAGGACATAGACAGTTAGGGGCAATTTAGCCTTTTGAACCTCAGTATGAAACAACCACTATGAGACAGGAGATGCTGAAATGCTTGCAAACCCTTATTTGTGCCACTGGGCTCCAGTGTATTAACAAGCTATGGCATGAAAAATGTTTTATAGAACAACACCATCTAATAATGTCCGTTCAATTTAATCAGGCTCTCCCAAATTCAATAGTGCACTCAGAGCTTTTACTGCAACTCCCTCTGAGAAAGCTCCTGCCAATTATTGAGCTTCTAGTACTTCAAGTGTGAGGCTGAATTAGATTATTTTATATTAAAATCAGACAATTGTTAGGAAAATTAAACAAAGGTTAAAGAATTAGAAGTTGTTTATTGTGACCACCAATATGTTTGATGAATGGACTTCTGAGACACCAGTGTCAGGTCATTGCTGAGAGCAGCCGGTTTGAATGTTGGGCCTTTGACTATGTCAGCTTTCACAGAAGCAAAATCTGCATTAACATAATGGATTGGTGCTGAAAAAGTAGATTTGAAAAATTATTTTAAATTATTGCTTTCATTCGCAGATATTTTCCTATAAGAAAATATCATTCCTTTTGTTTCTTGCTCCCTGTCCTGATGCAGCTGACTATATTCCAGATTAAATAGACAGTCGTTATAAATAATATTTTTTATATCTAATATAATGCCTTTCGCATCAAGAGGACATCTCAAAGCGCTTCACAGGATATACTGTAAAGTGTAGTGACTGTGTATTTTGTAGGCAATCATGGCAGAAAATATTTGCACAGCAATATTCGACAAACAGCCATTAAGTGAATCACCTTTTTTTGTGGCGGAGGGAGTTGTTAGATAGGAGAAACTCCTCTCTCTTTTTGAATATTGCATGGGATCTTTAACATTCACCTGACAGACACACACTCTGTCTGTCATGTCCGAATCATGACAGTGAATGTTGGCAGCAACACATTTTACCTTCTACAACCCAAGCATAGGTATTTTCCAGCAGGGTTACTGAATGATATGAGATTATGGCTGATTGTTCTGGTGACATATGAAGCTAATTGTAGTATTTCTCCAGCTCAGCAAGGATTGAACCTGAGTCGTTTCTATGTAGGTGACTTTGTTCTCTAACTCACATTGCATTTATTCACTGGTGAGCCACAAGCTATTTACAAACTGTCTTTTTAAGCACTAGTTTTAAAATCTATCACGTAATAATAATAATAATCCTTGCATTTGATACAGTGCCTTTCACAATAGTGTTATATTCTTTATAAATATATATTTACGAACAATACAGCAGTTGGGAGAACATCACAAAGCGCTTCACATGATATACATGTTGGTGTGACTGTGTTTTGTGGGTGTATGTGGCAGCCAATATGTGTACCACAATGTCCTACAAACAGCCATATAGTGAATAACCTTTTTTTTATTTATGGAATTGTTGGCCAGATCATCGTACAAAAATAGTTGAGCACCATGAAGAAAAATAAGAGGACATTGTCTCCAACTTTTTCTGGTGACCGTAGAATTTTAACATTCAGGCTGTAAAAGGGACAGCAGAAATTGAATAAATTAGACTGTTAACATTGCACTTTATAAACTTCTCGTTTATAAAGCAAAGCCATTCAACCAAATTAGATGTCTAAAATAACCTTACTGGCAGCACACCGGTGAGGGTTATGCAACTGACGCTCATGTTTATATAAATATGTTCTTAACATGAAACACAGAGATGACTCTCCTGACTCAGTATTATAATGGGTCACCGTTCCATAGCACACAGCAACATAGTTTGCAAAAGAAGCATACAACTGTGCCAGAAGTCCATGTAGACAAGCATTTGTATATGTAAATGGAGGCACAGACTACTGTGGGCCACTTGGAATAAAATACCATTTCTGCATTCCGCAATCAATTATTATTTGCTATTTCTAGCTCAGACACTAATAGCAATAATGAAATTCGGTCCACATCTTCTATGTTCCTGATGCTCATCCTGCCTACTTGCCAGAACATGATTGACTGCAGTCACGAATGTTATGACTACAAGATTCTCCCTGGAGATTATAACCTTCTAGTTTTACCAATAAAACTCCATCGCTTACCTGCTCCTCAACGAGAAAGATTTACAGAGCAGCTCTGTTAAGATCAACTCCAACAAATTTTTCCTCACGATCAAATTTCATATTAATTCTACAATCATTTAATGGCAATTTCTTTTCATCCATTCCTTGATAACTTAATAAACAAATCACTGAGCAAACAGAGTCTGTAATGTTCTGTTGGCAGATTTTCTCTCTGGTAGCAAACCTTCCCTGCTGTGGCTACTTTGCACAGCTGACTGTGAGCCTATATTGTAATTTAACATGATGATATTTTTCCAACACCTAAAACGCTGTTGGTGGGAAAGAGGGGGGAGGAATACTTTATCCAGTGGTAAAGCATTCATTTGTTGGTGAAACTTAATATTTTGTTTTTTAAAAAATACTTGCGATTATTCTCCTGTTGGTAACCTTAACAATCATTTAGCCCTGTGTGCTATAATGAGATTTCCCATTATGAATAGATACTGACATATACACCAGCAATCACAGGTACATTAGGTATAGTAAGTACAAACAGGAGAATAAGTACCATTTAATATTATGGAGATATATAACCAGAGCTCTAGCTCAAGAGACTGTAGCTATACTTCTGTGTAATATTCAGTTCAGCTATCTGTTTTCTTTGACCTTATCTATATTAACTATGAAATAGATGAAAAATCAGATCCTGGATGATAATTTCGCTGCTTTCCCACAATTACCTTTTTGCATTGACATGTTTTTTGATCAGTCAGATGTCTGACACATGCAGAAACCCATTACCATACTTAAGAGTGTCCAAATCTGATGGAGAATTCTACATATGCACACATCCATATCTAATCATGGCCCTACATGGGTGGTAAGTCATTGCTATCAATATGTGAGCAACGTAGAACTGATGGGCCTAAGGTGAACCCATTTGCATTAAACATACCGCAGAAAAACAAACATGAGTCTTTTAACATCAGCAACAAGAACTGCAAGATTTCGGTGTTTTGCTAATTCTCAGGTGGACCTGTAATGAGATTTTACAGAACTGCCACTAGGCATCTCCATATGTAGTTGTGCTGCCTTCTTAA
Source organism: Callorhinchus milii (assembly GCF_018977255.1). Classification (NCBI taxonomy): domain Eukaryota; kingdom Metazoa; phylum Chordata; class Chondrichthyes; order Chimaeriformes; family Callorhinchidae; genus Callorhinchus; species Callorhinchus milii. The sequence continues at coordinate 48,567,497 of NW_024704743.1, read as the reverse complement.
ATGGAAGATGCGGAAGGGCTCTGAATCCCTCAGGGTTGTGGAATCCGGATGCTATGAACCCCTCGGGCTGTGAACTTCACATGCTGTTCGGTGGGTCCTTTTGAGACCAAATAAATTGTGGCAAAGGGACAATGACGCATATGTGAATTTGCAGGCGTTTGTAATACATCTAAGTTGGATCTGCACAAAACGCAATAGAGCTCATTCATTCATCCCTAATAATGAGAGCTTCAAATAGTATCCTTTAGCTGAGGATAAAATATATACCATTTCTGCATTCCGCAATCAATCATTATTTGCCTATTTACCTATTTGCCTGAACTTGATTGTAGTATATTCTGTGAAGCACACTGAGACGTCTCGAAGACTTGATAAGGTGCTATATCAAATGCAAGGATTATTACAATTATTATTATAACCAATCCCAATATTGCTGGCTACCCTATTTTCCTCCCCGAATGCTGCAATACTATCTCTATTTACAGCTCACACTCTCGGAATGCGCTTTTCTTAAAAAACGAACCTCCTCAGCTGAATAGTCGGAGCCTTATTTTTTCACCCAAGATCTGATTCCCTCTCTCCCTCCCCAACCTCCAAACTAATTTTTTTTGTCATCTGAAATCAATAAGTTGCTAAACCAGTCTTAGAGATGGGTGCCTCAATGCAATGAATTTAGATTTTAGTGGGAGATTTTAGTGGAGTCCTGTAGCTTAGTGGTTAGAGAACTCACCTAGTAACCAACCAAGGGAACCTGGGTTTGATTTCCCAGCAGGGCGAAACGTTATGCAAGTTTCCTTACTCCACCTGCCTCTGTTTACCTAGCAGCAAGTAGGAACCCAGTTGTTAATTGATTGGCGGACCACTTTTTGGGGGTAATAATCCCTTCCAAAAAAATAAAATAAAAAATAATAATTTGGTCACTCATTTCACGACTGTTTGTGGGACATTGCTGTGCTCAATTGGCTGTCACGTTTCGCCCATAAAATATACAGTCAATTTACTTAACAGTATATTCTGTGAATGTTTTGAGACACCTCGAAGATGTGTTAAGACGCTATGTCAAATGCAAAGATTATTATTATTACATTGAATTTACAATCTGCCCAGCCACCAACCTGAGGGGTGCAATTCCTTATATGAAATATTCTAAAACACTATGAAGCTAACTCACAGTTACCTAGCACCACTTCCTCCTCACTTCTTCAATAAAACCTAACAGCCATACACCATCTCTGCTAACGTATCAAAATTTATAATACTTTTTTGTACCAAATATCTGTGGACCTTTTATGTAGAAATACACAGAACATTACAGCAAGGAAACTGATAATTCGGCTTAACTAGTCTGTGCTGGTGTTTATACTCCACATGAGTCTTTGTCCCTCTTGATCGCCTCTCCTGTACCACTCTGTTCCCTTCTCTCTCATGTTTGCATTGTTTCCTTTTAAATATGTTGATGCTTTTTGTTTCAACAACAGCTTTCAGCAGTGAGTTCCACATTCTCATCAACTTAAAGAAGTTCCTCCTGAACTCAATTTCTAGCTTTCTTTCCTTTTATACTTTTCTTTCTTATAGCAAGGTGTCACTAACTGTTACACTGAATGTAAAGTCACTCCTCTTTAACTCCTGCTTATCTTTAGGTTACTTTATTTTGAAGTCATCACCTCTTGTCTTGTGTTCCAGGTGAACTCATTGGAGATAATTCTCCTCTTTAGTAACAAGTGGAGAATAATGCATGGTCACCATTATAGGTCAGTAAACGTACCTAGACGTTGAGGATAATCTCTAAGGAATTTTCAGATGAGTCACATGATCCACAATGTTCACGTATTACATATGCAGAAACCCATCACCATGTTTGAGAGTATCCAAACAAGACTGAGAGTTTGATGTATGTTTGGAAATTCCTTGTCTTAACAAGTTGACTCATACCCTCATTAAATCTCCCTTTCCCTAATGTGTAATAGAAAGTGTGTCTGGGAGGTGGGATGATCTGATCACTGGAAAATTACAAATCATGCTGGGCAAGAGTATCTTTCTGCTGATGGCTGGTTGATAAATTACTGACCTTGCTGGTGTGAGATTATAATGAAGTAACACTGGATAATCTGAATTTTAAATACTCACATTTAGACCAGGTTCAAAATTGCACTCGGCCATGGGGAGATGGTGAAGGACGTTTCCTCCGAATGGTAATGTCCACTTGGTATCCAGAGACTCCTTTGGCAGAAATCCGACTCTGTGAAGGCTGAATGGTATTTGCCCCCAAGCCTCTGAACGGAGGACTGATGCTGTGAAGGTGTCCGAGAACCTTTCTTTGCAGACAGGTCAGCCGGGTACCTACAGGATATAGAAGAGCCAGATAGAAAACTTGTTTTAAACAAATTCACAAATATTGCAAATTAGACCCCATTGGGTATGAAGAAATAATGTAGCAAAAGGAAGAAACTTACTCACAAAAAAAGCTATTGACGACTTCAATGAAATAGCTGGCTTTAATAGAGAAGCAGTGCATGAGGAGGTTGGGTTCACCAGGGAGGTAATTACAGAGATGTGTACATTGCTAGGCTTCAGATTTATAGGCTTGCTTAGTGACCCAGTTTGTTCTTCTCTGGTTGTTAAAGTCACAGCAGCCTTTCATTTTTGGCTACTGGATCCTTACAGCCATCAGGTGGAGACTGCACTGGTGCTGATGTTGTGTCCACCAGTATTCAAGAGGTGAATAATTCATTATTCTGTAAAATGGCAAATTCATTCATTCATTCATTCATTCATTCATTCATTCATTCATTCATTCATTCATTCATTCATTCATTCATTCATTCCTCATAACTGCTGGGTACACAGCAAATACTCTGTCTAGTATTGATATTGTCTGTCCATGGCTGACTAGGCCCACAAGGAATCAGTCAATCTGATGGCGTATGTTAATAATAAGCATTTATATTTCCTCATTGCACATGTTATCTAGAATGCTAAGGAAATGAAAGTCAAATGTATGATGCCAACACTTGCCCCCCACCCAGTCATTCACATGCACTTGGCTTATTTGAACGGAACAAAAGGTACTAGCAATGTCGCTTTTAATAATAATAATAATAATCCTTGCATTTGATATAGCGCTTTTCACGTCGGGAGGACGTCCCAAAGCGCTTCACAGAATATACTGTAAAGTGAATTGACTGTATATTTGTGGGCGAACGCGGCAGCCAATTGCGCACAGCAATGTCCCACAAACAGTCGTAGATTGAAAACGACCAATTTAATTATTGTTTGTTTTTTTTTGGAGGGATTATTATTAGGCGTGTGGAGTAAGGAAACTTGCCCAAGGTTTCGCCCTCTGCCTGGAACTATAACAATTGCAGTCCTTATAAGCCACGATTCATGATTCATTTACTCCTCTCCCAAACAGTGACTTCAGTTCCTTGATTAGTTGTGTGCTTTTCAGTACAAGCTGAAACATATTCAATTCTTGGCTTTGACTGAGATTGCCCCACCGACCCCACTCCTGAGTAACTCCTCTTTCCTTTTACCAGGTACCATTCCACAGCTGGCTACCCTCTAGTTTTTCACCCAAGTGACAACATTTGCAAATTGGATATTTTTCTTGGTCAGCTGGGTATCTTATGTACATGTAATCCATCACCATCAATATCCTTGAGTCTTCAAATCATACTGCTGAGATTTCCAAATCTGTATGGTTTCCATTTGTTTGGTCTGGCCTGCTTCATGTCCCCCATCTATTCCACCCAACCCCAGTGGGTTACTGTCAGCCATTCTGTCCACATTGGCTAGAACTCCAATTCAGAGTCCTGGCACTTCACCTCCTTCCTCCCAACTTTTCAAACCCACCTTAACTTTGACTGTGCTCTTGGTCCTCTCCTCGCTCCCTGCCATCTTGAGTGCCTCGTCAGCTATGTAAAGTGCTCTGAGACACTCAATATAAATGTAAATTGTATTGTATGGAATGCGCACCTTTTCCCTCGAGAGCCACACACCCTGCTTGCCTATTTCTGAAGAGATTGGATCCTGGTGACTGGAGCCAAGGCTTGGGAATCCATGAGTATGCAATGGGGTGTTTCTGGAGTTTAACAGCTAGAACAGCACAGCAAGCCATTTAGAATGTTGGCAATATTCCCACTATTTGTCTATCTTGAACCATCCTTGGCTTACAGGAACTGAGTGGGAAGAATCCCAGACCCAAATGACTACTCTGCTCTTCCAAGTCCTGCTTAAAAGCCAGGCTGGCTGGTCCATCATCAACAGTGCCTTGGGATACTGTGGTTCTAGGATTAATTCAATTACGATATTCTATTTCAAAGGGTGTCACCTTGCAGTTAGCTCAACCCTAAAGAGACCCATCCCCCAAGGAGGATTGTAAAATGGATTGCAAACTGAATTCAATAAGCTAATTACGACTTCCAGTTTGTGAATTTCAAAAGCCATTTACTTTGCTACATTTTTCTGGCCAGCCTTTCTGTTTGGACTTTTCAGTTTTAGGGTTCACAATCAGCTGTTTGCAGATCTTACAAGTAAACAGTGTTTACAAACAGGAAACTGCAATTAGTGCATCAAATCTGGTTTGCAAAAATCGCAAATTAGACTCCATTTAGCATTACTTTCTTCCCGAACACATCCTCAGAAAGTCAGAAGGATTAACCATTTATGATTTAACCATTCATGACAATAGATAGAAAAAAGAGTCTTAATGGCCATTTGTCCATTAACGTTAATAGGGTGTCCCAGAGATGACAGATTTTATGTGCAATATAGGAAAGGCCTAATCTCTAGGGATACAAATTTCAAAGACATTTCTGATTCTGAAGAGAAAGACTATCAGCGAATTTTAAAATTGCTGATGTGTTACTGTCTTACTGTTTGTTCTTAATGGTCTTTTACTCATAATTCATCCTGAATTCCATGTTAGACATTTCAGCCGGTGTGGCTCTTTGTGCTCGCACTTATCACTTTTGATGTGCCTTAGCGTTAACTCAGTGTTTAGCTAATTTTCAAAACGTTATGTGAAAAACTGTTGCAGTTTGTAGGTCACGACAAAGAACGTGGTCTCTTTAAAAGATAAAATAGGTGTTCTGGGTTAGAACCAATACATCATATAAAAGTGATGTACTAGGACTGTTACCAGCTGGGGGCTCTATAGGTCTCTTTGAGTGGAAGAGGGCTGACAGTAACATCCATTTGCAACATGAAAAGAGAATCATACATGCAGAATACATATTCACCCTCAATCTGTATATAAATCAGAATGTACTGGAAGTCTGATACATTCTTCTCAAAGGCATGTTAAGTGATTGAGTGAAATGCAATTGTATGAAGTATCTGCTTTGAAATAAGTAAAATATTGATGCTTGTGTCTCATTTAATCAGTAGCAGTCACAGAGACAGTGTTTCTTCCTCTACCATCGATTCGCAAGTGCAAAGGTGATAAATATTATCTTTATACTGATATTCACTTGACATTTCTGTAATATTAATTGTATTCACATGTCATGAGGTAGGAAATTTGTTTAACATTCATTATAAATTCTGAGTACTGAAACAATAGCTCCACTTCTCAATGACTGACAGCAAGTGGCACCTGGGGATCTCACCCCTCTCGAAAATTCTGAAAAGCTGGGGCACTGGACTTCATAATAAATTGAGAGTAGGAGGAATATTTTTTGAAGATTGCTTATTAAATTGGACAAAAGCTGTCTCCCTCTTGGTGATGTCTCAAGATGCCCTCTGCCTGCCTGCAAACTGTGTGTATGACTGAGAGCCATTTGCATTACCCTGCAGTCATTTTTATATCTGAAGGTAATGAAGTTGTCAGTGCTGCCTCAGTATGGCAGAGCTGATATTCAAATGGAGTGTCCCAGCTGATCTGTAAGCCCCTGTATTACCAACTGAATGATCCAATTATGTGCAGCAACTGCAGCTTTGTTTCTAGGTAGGCGACAATATGTCTGCCCCGGGATTCGAATGCTACAGCACAATTAATCCTTTGACTGTTAATGAGTGTGGCTATATACGTACACCTATGTGATCCGCGCTGAAAGATTACGTATATTTATTTGTATTTTACGTGTGCTTGTCTCGTGCCTGTGACAACATTTGTTTCACACGGGTTTCTGTTTTGTCTGCCTTATATAAAGACTAACAAAGCCAATGAGGAAATAAAGATTTCAATCAGAAAACCTGTGAAAAGATGAAAAGACTGGCCAATGGGAACTGATTTTGCTAAAGTACCACTCTCAATGGGTTTGGACAAAACTGAAAAATGTTGGTAATATCAGATCTATTGGCTGATTACTGAAGCATTCGATTTTTGCAGTGTTAATTCATCAACGTTCACCTGGTTATATTTAACACTTTCTCCTGTTTCCAATGCATCTGCTATGAGAGGCAATCTTTGTCACATGATATCTGTCTCACAGAAAGGTCAATGGACCATTGTGGGGCTCATGGCTGCTGCCCCCAGCTGGCTCACTGCTCTGCCTGCCATGGCTGACAGCAGATGGAGCCTGGGTGTCTTGCAGGGCCAAGTGGGACCGCAGCTCCTGAAATATTAATGGAACCGAGTCAAGCTATCAATAGCCTGTGTGCTCGACTAGCCCTTTCTGCTCTCACAAACCCAAATTCTGTTTTTAACTAAAATATTTATCTAGGTTTTGTCAGCCAGAGCTAACAATGATGACTTTGTGATTTTCGTTAGCAAGCCTTCGACAGTGGGAATCAAATCCTGCCTCTTTACCATGCCAATTCATCAGCGGGGTTAAGGCTGCTGCTCGCTGCCACCTTCTCTTGCCAGAGACAAATGGCTTTAAAAATGTAAAATCAATCATTAACAGATTAGCTGTTAGTTCAAAGTAAATAGCAATCACCCTATTAAGCATCAGCTTGAGTGTGATAAAGGTGAAGGGTAATTGGGAATGAGGATGTTTTTGGTAATGTGCTTATAGGACAGTCCAACCAAGGCTGCTTCTTTGTTTGTTTCAGTAATTACAGATGGAGAGAGGCATTGTGAGCATCCTCAAAATACCATGTAAGCACAGATGCTAAGGCACAACACACACACATTGTGGTGGCAGCACACTAGCACCTCAGACCTCAATTAATTTTAGGCTATCATAAACCCATCCAATCCATATATTCTGCTGCCAAATTAACTCCTCTGAGTATTTATTTGTAACCTGACAAACATCTCCTCTGTTATTGGATACTTTTAAGGTTTCAGTTGCCTAATCATCTCGCCCAAGGCGTGTCAATGGTGAAAGTTATGAGACTTTTCTGACTTAAACTACCTTACCCTTTTCATTGATGACAGAGATATATCGACCTAGGGGGCAGGGAAGCAGGTACAAATTAAGTTGAAAAAAAATTAAGATGAAACCCTTTTGAAAATGTTTTTAAAATTTATCTCAGAATTCACCCACAAAATAGTCATTCCACTTTACAGTAACACATCCTTTGAAGCGCTTTGAGAAGTCATCCTGATGTGAAAGGCACAATATCAAATGCAAAGATTATTATTTTATTAATTAAAGCAAATAACAAAAGCAGTACCAAGAAACAGTGATACTAGAAGAATGCTCTATTTGCAGTGTTCAGTATTAACTGTGGCATAGTTGTTTCAAGCTAATAAGTTTTCTTTAATAGTTTTCTATTGTGCTGCAAAACTTTGTTTTAACAAAAGAGCTTTTTAAAAAAATGTTTCAGTCAGGAACAAACAGAACTATCCAAAGGAAATGAAAAAAACATTACCTTCAAACTTGTTTATAACTGTGTCAAGAAAATCCAATCTGAGAATTGGTGCTGAGAAATGTGTGCCTTGACTATTAAATATAACTTTATTTCTTTTTGCATAATGATGTTCCATACATCAGATTTAGTGCCTATAACGCGAAAACATCTCAAATCATTTTACAGGTAGTTGTTGTCAAGTGTAGTGAGTGTATTTGTGGAAATATGATAACACATTGTTTTTTACTGGAGGGCGTGCTACTGAATTACTGAACATAGTATCTTAATTTCTTTGCTCCTTTGTATTTGGGAACATGTGAGCTCTTTGAGGTGAGAGATGTATTAGTGCTAGGAGCGAACACTCCCACTCATGCACTCAAGTGTTAGTGTCCATCACTTTCACGTCAGGCACATTGCAGTCAGCTGTATATAAATCTGTCTTCATAACCCCACAATTTGGGGTAAAATTCCACCCGGAGTTAGACTTACTGTACCCATTTAGCATTTTACAGTGTCCAGAATTTGTCAATTGTTTTAAATACAGTTTAAATTTGACTCTGGTTACGTGTTAAGTTTCTTTCAAGAATCTTTCTTTGCAGACAATGGGCTTCAGAGTTAAAACTGGATTCAACAATTTGCCAAGTTCTTCACACTCTGAAAAGCCAAGTTAATAGAGTAATTCTAGACACAAGTGGAATTTCTACCCCAGTTTGACTCCATCTCAAATTCGGAAAAACACCAGTATGACATTTCTGTTCATCACAATAACCAATTTTCTTTGTGAGATTTCCAATCCAAAATAATAGCAGTTTTGGTGTGAGACTGGTCAAATCCAAACAGCTAGCAAAAGGAGAAGAGTTTCACCTCTTTCATCTGAAACAGATTCAGTCCGCTCTCCTTGCAAGCGAGAAGACCCAGATTCGAGACTTGGGCAGCCTGGAACCTTAGGTAAGTTTCTTTACTCCAAACACCTCTTTTTACCTAACAGTGCACAGGAATCCCGTTGTTAATCGATTGGCAGATCGCTTTCTGGGGATAATAATCCCTCAAAAACAAATTGTTCACTCAATCCACCTCTGTGCGCAATCGGCTGCTGGTTTTGCCCACAAAATACAGTGAATTCACTTTACAATTATATTCTGTGAAGCTCTTTGAGATGTCTCAACAATGTGATAAATGCTGTATCAAATGCAAGGATTATTATTATTCAAGATGAGAACCCAGAGAGAACCTAACCCATTATGCCATCCATTCTCGGTGCCTTTTAACACACAAATCTGACAAGATATGGAATATAAGTTGAGATTTTAAATGTATTAAGTCCAGTATTTTTGTCCTTAATGAAAGTGTGCAGTCAAGGTTAACTAACTACATTGACTTAATCTGATTACAATATCCATTGTAATTTCACAATATGTGACTGATTTTAAAAGGTGACTTAAAGGAAATTTTTATCTCATGTGAATTGAACTAAGTATAACTGACAATGTTAAAGATACTGAGAAGAATTAAACACAAGAAACATCCCTTCATTCAAGATGTTTTGTGGAGAAAAATGTATAATTCAAAACTGATTGTATCTGTTATGAAATGTCACATTATCCAATGCCTATATATTAGTAGCAGCCATAAGGTATCTGCCCTGGACCCAGGGGAGTCTTCCCATCCCCCATCTGGCTTCCCTTGTGCTAAAAAATGTCCGACTTCCATGGTATCAGTTTGCTGCTGACGTCATTTCCCGAGTGCTGCACATTCGCTGGATGCAGGAGGTAATGTCTGCCTTTACTTGATGACTTGGAAGTAAGCCATTTTTAGAATGGAAGGTGGGCTGGCTTTCTGTGCATATCCAGTGATGTAATCAATCACCAGGCAAAGAATTGACCGGCAATCGTGCCCCATTATAACGTGGGCTGGAGTTTTATAGACGCTTGACTACCATGTTATAATGGGGGTTCTACTGTATGTCAGGATCCTCTTACGTGGAGGGAAGGGGGGAAGAGGGGGACAATTTAAGGAATTTTTGCTGAAAGTTTCCAACTGTAATATTGTCATGAATCTAATTTCTGTATGAAGCTTTTTTCATATGAATTTTGCATAATACAAAATAGACCTATTTAATGGAAGCATTATAATTTATGGGGCCCAGATTAGTTTCTCTAATATGCCTCCCCTCCAAACTGAGCCAACAGCAGAGGCAAAATGAGAATGTACATCAACATTTCTCAAAATGCATTATTTTGCAGGCTGTAAATATAAACTGACCATTCAGCTATGACACTAATGGTAGCTTACGTGTCTTGTATTCTTATGTTCTAGGGAAAGGAACATAAGAATACAAAGGACAAGACATTTTTTATAGTATGAGGATATTCACGACGTGCGGTACCTCTCAGCATTGCTCCAGTGATCAAAGTCATGACACTTTGTGAAATAAAGAACTTCTTGTCAATCGTATAAGATGAGAAAAGGCAATTCTGGTAGCTAGCCAGCCTTCCATGATTAAGTTGCACTGTCATAGAACTTTCTCAAATTATTTTAATACTTGAAGGAGGTAAATAGTCACTGGTATATTTTCTAAGATTAAAGATAGTTTGTAAGAGAGAGAGGGAAAGAGAAGATGAGAATTCTTTGCTTGATAATTTTGACCCAGCTCATTGGTTGTGTGAGTTTTATCCAGTTCTATGTCGGTTTGTTGGATAAGGTCTTCACAGAAATGTTACTATTCCAACCACGGGAGGGAGGAAAGCCTTTCGCTTAATTGACGATCTCTTTGCTTAAAGTGTTTCACCATAAAGTATACACTCAATTCACTTTACAATATATTCTGTGAAGCACTTTGAGACGTCTCAAAGAAGTGACAATGCCCTATATCAAATGCAAGGATTATTATTATTAAACTACACCTCCTACTGTTGTGATTATAACAAAGTATTGAAGACAGTGTTGGAGATCTATTGGGATCTGGCAATCCCTTCATCCCCATAGTTTGGGAAAGATCTTGGTAGCATCCTCAGTAACATGATAGTATTTATTTTAGCTAGCAATAATGCAAGGAACACTAGACAGGAGTGAGAAAGAGTGAAAAATATAACAAATTGGAATAAATTGACCTCTTGACGATCAGTTTACTCCTGACAACACAAAACAAAAGGACGAACGTTCAATCCAACTCTTGTTAGATTTAATTCAGCATGTTGACATTGAGGAAATAAACAACGTGGGATAACTGCAAGTATAAGGTGACATTAGTTTTTTTCAGGAACCTTGTGTAAAACAAAAAGGTGATTACAGTCACTGGAGTGTAATCGCCCATAGGACTGGAAAAATGTGCTGAAAGCTACTGTGATTAAGGGAGGCTCCTTTTGAATACTAATAGAACAGGCAAAAATCTAGGAACACATGTAGCTTATTAGTCCCTTGCAAATTCCCCACATGCAAGTGAGCAACATCACTAATAAAACAAATCTTAAGATCTCTTAGAATTTCCATTTGTACAATCATTTCAATTCAATTTAATTCTTGCTGTAACGGGAGACAGAAACATATAATCAACAATTTCAAGCGTACAATCATCCAAGCAAAGATGGCTCTTGTTTTGCTTGGAAATATATCTCTGAAGAAAAGCCACAATGTAGTCTCTCTCTCTATCCATTTGCAGTCTTATCAGAGTCACGGAACAACATGGTTCAAATTGGCAGCAACACAAGAAAAGGTCAGGGAATGAAACGATGAAGGTTTCCCGTGATTAAAATTCGAAGCATTCTATGTATGCGAGAAATGTCACCATGGCAACAACGATATCATGGACACAGAATGTACTCTGTTTTGTAAAAAAATCATTTTCCTTCAACTACTATAATTGCCTATTTCTATGGTCCATTGGCTGTTAACCTTGAAGTGACTAAGGTAAAAGAAGCAAGACCCACTCTGTCAGAACACTCTCCAGACTGACCTCTTGCGGTGCTGGGGAGGATGCTACCATGACAACCACGACAGATGTCAGCTAACCAATATGTAGTTGAGAAAGGCTCCTGTATTGTGAAAATCGATCTTGTAATGGTAATATGGAGTGCATTCACCAAACTGCCATGTGTTCTGAGCTCCAACATTTATTTTAGCTAGCAGTAAGAAGAAAGCATAAAAAAGAAATGAAATGAATTTGACCTTTGTTTCTAAATGCCACTTTGTCATAATGCATCAAACTAGTGCCTGATATGAATAACCGAGGGAAAATACAGTTTTAATAACATTTCAATACACAGATTCTTGTCATGTCAACCTTTTGCGAGTAAATTCTGTAAAGTCAGAACAGTAACACTGGGTTATTGTTGAGTTAGCAGGCGCTATGCTAAGGTCATCTCCAAATGCACATTATTTTCAATGTGATCTGCTGCTGTCATTTGTACAGCAGAATATTTAATCACATATCCCCCACAGGTAAAACTGACTGGAGCGATTTCTTCAGTTTAAATCAATAACAGCCCTTTTCCAGCTCCATAAAATACTTTGCTAAATCTTTGAAGTGACCATACTTGGGTGACCACTGAGCACGGAGTAAATGTATCCTGAGATATATGAGAACACCGGTGAACGACATCAAAGGAAATCATTGCTTAGGCACCTTCGAAGAACAATGGGAGAATGTGTCTACCCCTCTTTGTTCCTACATTTTGTGGCCAGCGCCAGTGTGTGAGAAGGCTATAAACAAACACACTAATTGGTAGCTCAGAACAGCTGCAGATGTAGGTTTTCCTGTTACACTATGTCACCAGGCTTGACAAGAATGATAAGATCTGTATCAGCTTCCAATCAAATATTTCTCATGCCACATGTCCTTGTTCAGCTCAGTATTAGTATTTGTGTTCAAACAAATGTGATGGGGAGCCAGGGAGGGAGGGGGGAATTTGCCAATGTGGATGGGTTGGAGGTAATTTAAATGGAAAAGATTAATTGCTGTACGTACAGCATAGTTTAGAGTCAACACAGTCACTCAAAACATATCTTCAGCATTTACACAAACCTGAATAGAGAGCACTTCACAAATGTATGTTTACAGGGGATAAACGCTTCCAGTTCTCCCACCTTTTTAAAACTGACATTGCCGTTAGAGATAAATTCAATCAATGTAGTGCAACCCCTTTATAATGAAGCATGATTTGCCACATCAAAATGTCATTACAAGAGGAGTTTCGCTATATTAAGTGCCATCGAAATGAGTGAAACTGCATCAGGGCTTGGAACTCTTCTTTATAAAAGGGGTTCCATTTAATTCAAGATTGCATTGAAACCTGAGCTTGTACAGCACATATTGTGCATTAGATACTATCTCCTGGGTTCTTAGCAAATTAAATACAGGAAGTATAGTCTTTGCAATAAATATTTCAGAATATGCGTAAAAAAATTATGTTTTATTCAATCCCATTTAGATATTAATATATTCCATGTGATGAAAGATTATTAAATTCAGCTTTATTTGCTTTCAGCTGAAACACTTAAGATGCAACATTTACCACATGTGGTGGTTTAAAATTTTCATTTTTTGTTATTAATTGTGACTATAAGATTAAGCATTTCATCAAATATTAGCGCAAGCCCATTTTACAGTACAGAAGATACCAAATGATTATTAATGCACATTCCAAATAAAGATTCAACTATCTGGTGTATAATTGTAATTATGAATTAATAAGCATTCTTCATCTTCTGGTTGCTAAAGTTAGTTTTATCCAGATTAACTTAATCCAATCAAGGGAGGAAATTAAATTTAGTTCTGGGCAAAATAATCTATGACTCGAGATCAGACACTAGCCACCATCAAATAAAGTGCATAAAAACAACAAGCAAACAATTGAACACAAGTAAATATTTGCAGTTAGCTTTAAGCAATACAAGAATTACAGATAAATAGAGAGTCACAAGGTTGTGAACCAATCCAGTCAGGGGATTGAATTCGGAATTGGATAATAATTTTAACTTTTAACTGGAATACAAGATTTGGTAGCATAATTGTTTTTGTTATAGTTTGAAATGCTCTCTGTATTTGGTAGACAGCTCATGACCATTCAATGATGGGTGAAAGGGTATTACAACCTATTGTGTAAGAAACGTAAAAGTGTTTACTAATATAATAATAATTCTTGCATTTGATATAGCACCTTATCACATCTTCAAGACGTCTCAAATATGATGGGACTCAAGCAAAGTATTGTTTCATACAAGAGGTTTTTAATATGGATGAAGCAGATAGTATAATTGTATTTAAGAGGAAGCTAGATATACAGTTTATTTTGGTCAGCTGGGTGCTTCGTGAGGGAGAATGGAATAGAAGGGTATGGGAAGGAGGAACCAAAGTAGTGGATGGAGACTAATGCAAAGTATAAACACCGGACAAAAGGCCTGTTTCTATGCTGTACAGTTCATGTAAATCTAGTGATTTTGCATTTCTTTAAAATTGTTCCTATATTGACTGATAAAATTGAAGGCGTTTACAATGGCAAGATTCAAGTTCAGTTAAACAATATCTTTGTTTACATGTATTAGAAACATACAGACATGACACATCTTTAGTGATAATGACTTCTGGCTTCCCCTCCCAAATAGCCCCTTGAAAGTTACTACAATATCCAATGGATGGTTCAAGCCCTGAGAGGGATTATTTTATAATGGTGGTGCATCCAGCTCTTTATAACATTAAAATTCTAACATCTAATTTCAGACTGCTGAGCAGGCACTAAGTTGTGTACATGCAACATTCTGCTATTGATTGCTGGTTTTGTAATGGCTGCTAGCCAAAATGATGAGGAGCATGAAGTATAAATCAGGTTTTCTCCACTTCGCTCCACTGCTGAAAACAATGTCATTTAATTTCCAGCAGTGTAAACAAATTATTAAGTTCCTAAATACGCTTAACAGTCTAACTTTTTAAATTAATGACCTGTGCATTTGCATTTGATTTTGCGCTTTTCATGTCAGGACGTCTCAAACCGGTTTTAATGTAAAGTTTAATGACTGTTTATTTTGTAGGCCAACACGACAGCCACTTTATGCACAGCAAAGTTCCACAAATAGTCATGAAATGAATGACCAATACACAAGACTGGTTCAGATGAAGAAGGCCCTTCAGCTCATTTGATATCCATTCTACCATCGGTCACAGCATCAAGCTGTTTTTTTTCAAATGAATCCTGCGTCTTGGCCTCAACCACCGTTCCTGGTAACCTATGCCAGTTGTTAATTATCCTCTAGTTAAAAAAAAACTTCCTGATTTCTGTCACAAAATTGCCCTTTGCAAATCTAAACCTATGTCCACTTATTCTACCGAGTTGATGCATCTAATAGTATTGTTCTGGGTTTACTTTTTCTATCCCACTTAAAATGTTACTTACATCTATAAAGTCCCCTCTAAGACAATACAACATCAACAAATTTACATTTATATAACACTTTTCAGATTGTGGGGCCTCTTAACATGGTGGACAGTCCAGAGTTTGCACCCAAGCTGGGGATGGGAGCCGAAGGGGGTGGGAAAGATGACCGAAGTTGGGGTCAAAGAGGAAGGTTTTGAGAAAGGCCTTGAAGAAGGTGAGGGATGGAGTGAGTCATAGGGACTCCAGGCTGGAGTTCCAATGAGTTGGGACAATGGTGGAGCAGGTAGGACAGGAGAGATGAAGCCGAGGAGTCTGCCGAGGAGAGTGAATTGGGTGAGTTTGTAAGGTTTGAGGAGGTTGCAGAAGTAAGACATCTCTCTTACTTGTCCAACAATAAGATAGGGAGCATTTAAAATGACAGCGTGTTTCTTTTTTAAATAGACATGATGTTATCGTATCTGCAGTTAGTTAGCTGTCTTACTGTGCATTCTCATTTAGTTCCGATTGTGTATTTGAGAATTAATTGGTTGAAGTATTGCACATGATTTCCAATCAACTTAGATCACCCCTTCCCCATTGCCCGTAGCACTATTAGAACATTGCTAGGAATGACCAGAAAACCAGAAGAAACTTTTTCTCTTTTCAAATAATGCCAAGGGATCTTTACTGCCCACCTGAACAGCCAGATGGGATCTTGGTTTAACATCTCATCCATATCGTTGGCGCCTCCCAACAATAGTCAGCACTGCATTGGAGTGTCAGTCTGGCCTGTATGAATTTATAATGATTTCGGTCATACGTGAGCCATGAAATTAATGGCAAATTAGCTAACTTTCTTCAGATACATTTGACTATTATTAATCTCCATATTGCTAGTTCCTTGTTCAGTTCAGTTTCATCAGCAAGTTTATAATATTACTAGATGTTCCCTCCTCCATGCTGTTTATGAATAGTGGAAACAGCAGGAGATCCAGAACAGATCCAATGAAGCTTCCCTCAGTGCCCTCAGATAGAACCGATTCTGGTTAACATTCTGCATTCTATTGCCAATCCAATTTTCAATTCAACTCGTATATGTGGCATCAAGTCTCAACTTTTAAAGATGAAAGCGGCAGAATGAGTCTGCAGTGATTTGTTTTTAAATCATTGTATTATCCAGTCTGCAATCTCCCTATAATGGTCCTATAGCATAATGGGTAGAGCATTCCTGGCAGGGCAAAACATTAGGCAAGTTTCCTTACTCCACACGCCTCTGTTTACCAAGCAGTAAGTAGTAACCCGACAGAGTAGGGTAGCACTCCAGGACTCTACCCACATGAAAGGCCCTATATAAAAGTTGTTGTTGTAACCCGGTTGCTAGTTGATTGGTGGATCGCTTTTTCTGGGGTAATAATCCCTTCAAAAAATAAATAAATAATAAATAAATAAATAAATAAATAAATAAAATAACAATAATTTGGTCACTCAATCCATAACTGTTTGTGGGACATTGCTGTGCACAATTGGCTGTTGAATTTCGCCCACAAAAATATAAAATCAATTCACTCTGCACTATATTCTGTGAAGCGTCTCAATGATGTGATAAGGTGATATATCAAACGTAAGAATTATTATTATTTTCCAAATACTCTAATACTGAGAATTCCTAAAACTGCTTGAAATGATATCAATCTTTATTTGCTGTCACCATCGTATGACTTCCTATCCTCATCAAAACCAGTATGATGGCTGCAGAATGCAATAGGGACTCGGATTCTCTCCATTGTTCAGATTGTAATCCTCTTGGTAGCCAACAGAGCTCAGTTTGTGAGAGTGGCACATCTGTCCAAGGCGAAACCCAGGATTCTGAACGCTGACACCCTCCCAGTTTTCTGTCGGACACTTCCCTAAGCGCTGAAGCCCCTGACATTGCTTTGATAACCTCAGCTGCTCTGATAACAGTTAGTCGAATCCCCAGATGATATCATATTCAGTTGGGCTGACGTCTGACAATGACAGGGTCACAGTCTGTATGATAAGAAATCCCCTCTGAAGGAGATCAGACAATATTCAATTTCAAGGTAGCTCCTGCGTGGAGGACATACTAATTAATAGGATATCTGCATGCAAAAGAAAAGGGCTGTAAACTCAGCACCGTGTGTTTCTCAGCTAATTCTTTTCACTGTTGCCTAGAATTAATTTTTGTTTGCAGCAAAATGTCCAAAAACATGTCTAGATTGAGATTCGATGAAAATTTCATTCTTCGCGCAATTTAATGTCTGAGTAGTATGTTTAGTTTTTTTTCTTTTACACAAAATCAGCTACATAGTCATTCAGGCGGGAACTTCATAATATTTTTCCTTCCCGGTATCTCCACTATTAAACCTCGGCTTCATTCCTGGACTCGGGAGCATAGAAATCATCAAGTCTCGTGGGGATATTTATTTATCAGTCTGCATCTATCCCAGTTTCCTCCAATGCTCTGATCAAGCAGGTTTTTTTTCAGAAGCAGTTAAGTCATTCTTCAGATGAGATGTTAAACTGAAATTCTGTTTGTCTGTTCAGTTGGACATTAAATTCATTATTCAAAAAGTGAAGGAAATTTCTCCCGGTGTCCTGGCCAACAATCCCCCATATAATATTGGTCACTCACTTAATGGATGTTTTATGGGACATTGGTGTGCACATTGGGTGCCACATTCACCTACAAACCACTTTACAGCAAATCCTGTGAAGCGCTTTGGAACATCATCTCGACATGAAAGGCACTATATCAAATATAAGGGTTATTATTGATTTATTATCTGCCATAAAAAGGAAAGAAAAGAAAGACCAAACTAAACTACAAAAAGGTTTTATAAATTAGATCTTTATAGACCTGGCATAATCATTTCTGTAACACAGAGGAACACCATTATATTTCCTCTGTGTTCCATTATAGTACCTTTCAAAACACAATTGCCTTGAAAGTTGGCCAATTTTTGCACGTCACTTATAAGGTGGTTGGTGAGATATAACAATGTTTCTCTGTGTAGATGATGGGTCCAAAGGATTAGTTTTACACATTGGTAGAGCCCTCAAATATCTCATGATCTTAGACAAAACTTTGCACAATCTTAAATTGTAAGAAAATGGTGTTTAAGATTAAATTTGAAAAATTTCACTTCTCAGGATTCCAACATTTTATTGCAGCAACAAATAATGCTTCTGTTGCTGATTGTCATTCTCTCCCAAAGTTATTACATGTGAACGTTCAATGATTACATTGATTCTAATTTCTCAACTTCCACATGGTCTCAAACTATAAGAAATACTGACTAGATTTACTGTTCTGTCATAACTATATCATACAATGTTTGTAATCTTAGAAATTATTATGATGTTTTTCATATACCTCTTTATGCAATGTATATATGTTGTAAATCATTGTTAGTGATGTACCTACTAATGCACACACTCTTTCGTAGAATATTCATGTCTTGTTTGTTCAAATTTACAGAGTTTCAGTATTTCTCCCATTTGAACTACAATTCCCTGATGATCCTCCAAGCACTATAGTACTATTTACACAGAGAATCTGATTTACTGAAGGCTCCAGCATTATGGAATTGAGGGGTTATAAAGTGACAAAAACAGTAAAGCCCAGACAATGTTATCATCCAAGCACCACACTGATCAGCTTGGTAACTGTTAGCTTTAAAACTGGTGATGTCTTTATTTCCAGGTCATGAGTCAATTTTAGCTAAAACCCTCAAAGTGCAGCAATACTCATTTTCTACACAAAGGCCTACAAATTGTGTTTTATCTGTTGCTACAGACTAAAACATGATTCCGTGAACACCGCTAACATGTATTAATCCTTATTTTCTGTTCTTAAATACCTTTTGGTCCTGTAATGCTATGATTCACCTCTGGTTTTCCAAGACATTATCCTGGGTGAAGGGTGCTAAATAAATGCAAGTTGCTGTTGTTCCACCAGCAGCCAAAAGTTGAGAAAGTCTGAGTCATCAGGAGGTATCTTTCTACAGGTACCTTTCTGGCAAAATAACCAGAGGGGAAGACAAGGATATTCTTTTTTACCCAGAGAGTTGCTACGATCTGGAATGCACTGCCTGGTGGAAGTAGATTTCATAGTAGCTTTCAAAAGGGAATTGGTTATGTACTTGAAAAGAAGAAATTGCAGAGCTATGAAGGAACAGCAGAGGAATGGGACTAGTTGGCTAGCTCTTTCAAAGAGCTGGCACAGGTACGATGGGCCGAATGGCCATCTTTTGTGCTGTAAGATTCTATGGTTCTATGATTCTATGATACAGTTTATAGATTTTAAATTGAAAGTATCAAGTAGGACTGGAGATTAAAACCATTGTCCCCCCATAGAGTACTGGAACCAGGCTCCCAACAGATATAGTTGAAGATGCTCAGCAGTGCTCCCCCAGCAATGTACTGGAGTGTCAGCATAGACCGTAAACTGAAAATCCCAAATGTGGAGCTTGAAACCACAACTTTCTGATTCAGACGTGAGCAAGCTACCGACTGAGCCAACTTAAACAAAAATATTGAGTAATAGCGGCATATATGGATAGTTCACACAGGCACACTCCTATATATACTTTCAGACCCCTATAGAACAGTAGTCAAGTTCCTGTAAATCATCCACAATTCCTATAAATCATCCCAAAATAATATGAAAATCACACTAGAAATTACAGAATAAATGGCAAATGAAAACTGAAATAAAGTCAGAAAATACTGGAAACCCATAGTAAGTTCATCAGCACCTTAAAGAGGAAGGTTAACGTTTTGGCTGTAAACATTCCTCATAATAATTATATGGAATATAGTTTTGTACCTTTCTTTTGGTATATGTTACAGTAAAGTTGTGAAACCATGAATTCACTGACATTAATGAATGAGTCAGGGATTTCGTGAAACAGTGACCTCAGCAGTGGATGGGGTAGAGGGGGTCCCAGGAACATTCTGGTGTTATCATTTATAGAGATTTAGACACTGACCAATAAAGGATAGCAGTGAAGGCTGCAATCCTGAGGAGTCACTATTCCAGGAACCAATTAGACCTCTGCCCACAACGATTGTTAACAGAGACTTGCGTCAACCAGGAGAAGTGAGTGTCACTCTGCGAAGCTATCATAGCACAATCTGTTTGTGTGGACAAGGCTTCAAAGCAAAACTAAAATGTAACTCCCGGTGTCATGGAAGCCTCACTTGTGTTAACAAATGAACATTTGACTCATCAGTGAATTTAATATTACATGAAGTTTATGGTGAATATAATATTAATTTTGAGAATGTGCTATTTATTTGTTGATAATGCTAACAACTGTCAAGGCAAAGTTATCAATATGATCAAATGATCACTTTTTTTTACAAAATCCCTGACTCCTAATTTCAGTGATTTCATGATTTCACAATTTTACTGAACATTTCAGGGATTTCATAAAATCCCTGGTTTCACAACTTCACTGCAACATATACACTGAATGATACAGTTATTCTTTCTATCTGTACATATAAGCACTATGTATTTGTTGAATTACTATATACAGTATTTGTTGCTTGTCATGTACAAATGTTTACCTTTAAATTTGAGGTCCTAAAGTTCACCTAGCGATAGCCTGAAAGACCATTTTGCTTAGAATTTAAGATCATGCAGAATTGTGGCAAATTCTTCCACTCAGTCGTAATTTAGCAACTTTTTTCACTTTTTAAAAGGAATTGGCTTCCAAACTGAGAGTGAATTGAAGAATTTTCCACAATTTGGCACAATCTTAAATATTATGACAAAATATTTTTATAGGCTAAGATTAGGTGGATTGCTTTAAAACCTTTTTTGAATGGCTCTTTGCTCATAATTGTTTAATATGCCTAAGTATGAAGTGCACCAGAGTGATGACACTAAAACCTTCTACTGTAAATGCTCTGTAAACACACTACTGGGATGAGCTCCAGAGAGGAATCTTAGGAGATTTCAGTGCCCAGTTATGCCAAATGCCAAGGAGTGAACATGGAAGAGTCACAATAATAATAGTCTATTTTTGCATCACATGAATTTCAATTGCCCTCATCCATGGTTGCACACTCCACCTTGCTAAGTCAGCCTGGAACCTTGGGGTCTTGTTTGACCCTCAACTATCCTTTCTACCCCACACTTACCCATGACCCACTCTGCCTTCCCCTACCTCTGCAACGTCGCCCGGCTCCAACATTGTCTCACGCTGCAGGCCGCCGAAGCCCTCATACACGCCTTCATTACATCGAGGCTCGACTATGCAAACGCTGTTTGTTGGCCTCCCCAACTCCTCCCTCCACCACCTGCAGATCATCCAGAACTCTGCAGCCCGTGTCCTCTCCCGTACTAGGCTCCATGACCCTATCATCCCCTTCCTTGCCCAACTCCACTGGCTTCCCATCACACAGAGGATAGTTCAAGATCCTGGTCCTCACCTTCAAAGTCCTCCATGGTCTTGCTCCCCCCTACCTCTCTGATCTCCTAACTACCCTGTTCGCTCCTTCCGCTCAGCGGGCTCCGGACTGCTTCACACCCCGCCTTGCTCGCCCCACTATTGGCAGGTGAGCCTTCTGCCCCTCTGCACCCACTCTCTGGAACTCCATCCCGCAATCCTTCCATCTCAACCCCTCCCTCGCCACTTTTAAGACCCACCTCAAGACCCTCCTCTTCGACCTTGCTTTCAATCTCTCTGCTTCCCCCCGTGCCCTCCACTCTCCCCCATCCTGACCCTCAGCTCGTGTCCATAACTCTGTCTATCCAGCGCCTTGGGATGTCCTCCCGATGTGAAAGGCGCTATACAAATATATTTTTTTGTTGTAACATAGGCAATGTCAGTCTTGAATGCATGCTGTCCCTAAAAGGAGAAATAATATAATCCTTGCATTTGATATAATGCTTTTCACATCTTCCAGACGACTCAAAGCGCTTCACAGAATATGCTGTAAAGTGAATTGACTGTATATTTGTGGGCAAAACGCGGCAGCCAATTGCGCACAGCAGTGTCCCACAAACAGTCGTGGATTGAAAATGAACAATTTATTATTGTTTTGTTTTGGAGGGATTATTATTAGGCGTGTAGAGTAAGGAAACTTGCCCAAGGTTTCGCCCTGACTGGAATTGAACCCAGGTATTTCGCTTGCAAGGCGAGTGCTCTAACCACTGAGCTGCAGGACTCCACAAATGGTCAGTAACTTGAAAAGCCATGTGGCTTGAAAAGAGACAACTCAGAGGGGACCACATAGCGATGTATAAGATACTTATAATGGGCTGGAGAAAGTAAATCTCAAACAATTTACATCAAAGCAATAGGACTAAAGAGGTTCATGATTATGAAGGGCAATTACAGGACAGTGATCAGAGAGTATTTCTGTACACAGTGGGTCATCAACATCTGAAATGGGTTACCAGGAAAAGGTGGTTGAGGCTGGGACATTAGACTCATTCAAGAAGCAGGTTAGTGCTGGAATGGGAGCACGGTAAGGTGGGTACTCTGGACAAATGCGATCAAATGGGCCAGAAGAGATTTCTTCACAATTCTGATCACACATAAGATCAAACACACATTTGACCACGTAATTGACTTGCAGCTATTCAGTGTAGGCTATTTACTATAATGAGAGCATGTTTTAGTGAGCAGATTCCAAGCTGTGAGCACACAGTACCTGTGATTATGACTGAAATTAGTCTCCAAACCCATTTAAAAATCTAATGTTACAGGATATCTTGCCCATTCGGCTCCTCTGGTGACCTCTGATGATATGTATCTTATCTTTAATAGTAATCATTGTATTTAATATAGCATCTGAAATGGGTTACTAGGAAAATGTGGTTGAGACCACAACATTGGACTCATTCAAGAACCAGGTTAGTGCTGGAACAGCGTCCTGTAGCTTAGTGATTAGAGCACTTGCCTAGCAAGTGAGAGGACCTAGGTTTGATTCCCGGCCAGGGGGAAATGTTGGGCAAGTGTCCTTACTCCACATGCCTCTGTTTTCCTAGCAATAAGTAGGAACCCGTTAGTTGATTGGGGGATCTTTTTTCCGGGGTAATATTCTCTTAAAAATAAATAAATTAATAATTTGGTCACTCAATCCACGACTGTTTCTGGGAAAACTTGTGCACAATTGACTGCCGCGTTTTGCCCACAAAATATATGGTCAATTCACCTTAGCAATGTATTCTATGAAGCGCTTTGAGATGTTTCAAAGATGTGATAAGGTGCTATATCAAATGCAACGATTATTATTATTGTGATTATAGTGCTTTACTGAAACGTCTCAAAGCGCTTCACAGGATATACTGTAAAGTTGTGTGACTGTGTGTATTTTGGGCGTGAACAGTGCATTAATTTGCACATATCAATGTCCAACAAACAGCCATGGAATGAGTGATCAATTTTATTTAGGGGAGTGTTGTCCAGGTTACCGGGAGAAACTCCCTTCTGTAAATTGTGTTTTTCTTGATAAGTCACTTCAAGCGCACACTTCCTTTCTTGATGACCATGATGGAGCTCAGGTTGATGACCTTGATTCCATCCAGTTTGCTGTTATTTCTCCTAGAGAACACAGACTAGTATTCGTAGCTGGCAACCTCAGAAGCGAGGATACAGTTTCTCACAGTGTCTCCCGCAATTCTAGCAGCAGCAGGAGCTTTGCGAATCTCAACAAAGCAAATGAATCAGCTGACTGGGAATAGTTGAATAGTATGTGTTCAGGCCTTTGTCATTCCCTTTCCACACAATTGCAGAATACCAAAAATAGAATTAGCAAATCCTTTCTAAAGTGTGATTTTTGCATGAATTTTCCAGCAACACAAACCACAATGAATGAAAAAAGGACAAAAGCAAAATGATCAGGTGAATAGGGCTTTAAATCAGGAACAAATTGTGGCTTGATGCAGACCTGTTCATATCAGGATTTTGCCAGGATATATTCCTATTTCAAATGCACATACAGGGTAGATTTGACTGTAGTTTATAACAAAAGCAGATGCTTACTGTATGACCTCTGAATTCCAGCCAAATTTGTTTTATAGGGTACTTTTGTCAAGGTAAAATAGGCAGATGAAAGATTTAAAGCATTATAGATTAAGGAGTGCACTTAATACTGAATAACAAATATGTTGCTTTGTAGAGCCAGAAAAAAGACCATTTTTATTTTGCTACTGACACATAGAGTACAAAGGGTTCAAGAGACTGGAGGATTGTTATCCTAATACATTCAGAATATATTGTTATTTCCATTCCACCACATAAAACTGAAAATCCTCCTGTGTTCAATTATCTGTATCTACCTCATCCCTGAATCACACTGAAAAACCAGGTTCAGACTTAGGTTAAGAACATGCATTTACCTCAAGAATATGGGTTTCTCAAATATCTACACAATTAACATCACCATATCAATAAGTATTATCATCAAGAGGTGTCAATCATGTAGCAAATTTAGCTTCAGGGAAACAAAACAATTTGAATTATAGTGCAGTCTTTTTACATGGCTTCCTTTAAATTGGATAATGATGGGGCTTTTCATTAGGTTTCTTGTGGTGTAATAGATTACAATATTCACCTTTTGACCTTGGTGATGAATGCCTCAAGTGAAAGTGCGTGGCAACCTCGTCTCCTGGTGAAGACAAGGTAGTTAAATAACTGTAAGTAACACTGGACTGGAAGAAGACAGATATGCAATACATAGACTATGGGTGAAAATACATCAATGCGAGAGAGCAGCAGCTTCGCCATCTGCTTCACGCTGCAGCAGCTGTATTTTTTGTTTCAATAAATATATTACTATGATCTAAAATATGCAATATTTTTTTCACACGTGGATTTTTACTAACTGATTCAACCATAGTTTTAAGCAAACTGGTCATGCAGAACCCTACCAACCCCTCCCCCTGCAATACTGTGGTAAAAGCTAATACAATCCAACAGAGACAATTTTGAATTCACAGTGAAAAGTGTCCTACATATAAAATATTGCCTGACCACAGTTCAATTTCTGTGGGAAAATAATTCCATTTTTTCCTCAAATACAATTTTGGTAACTTCATAGATAATTCTATGAATCACTTGGAATTCAGCTGCTTAACTGAATAGAGGGAGAAATTGAAGGAAAGAGGTAATCGAATGTGAGGAAATCTTTAATCCCAGTTAATGTTGCTGCCTTGTTTTGTAATGTAATGGTGATGAGAATCGAGGTAACTTAGTAGATGCAGAGGAAATAGTAATTTTATTAAAATATTTATCACCAAATTATGAGATATTTTGGCACCAAATATACTGCGATTGCTGCACTGTATTTTTTCACTGGTGATATGTTTTCCTCATTCAGCATATAATTACTCGGGTTCCACTGCAGCTTTTGCAAATGGAGTTTTCAGTGATGTAGAAGAAATTAAATTTAACCCCTGCCCTCCACTGAACCAATCATCTCTTGAAGTGATTGTTTTTGTCTTTATTTTGATGACTTGAACTTTTGTTCACCTGAAATAAAAAAAATTCTTAAAAGCAAAACTGTTGCATCAAGTTCACTCCCCAGAACACAAATCAAAGATACTGTTAGAGCATGTTAATACATAGTGATGTGAACACTATCAACAGTAAAAAAAGACATTAAAGGATACGTGGAAAGAGCTGGAAAATGGGAAAGTGGAAAAAAGGCAAATTTAAAAAAATGGCGCAGGCACGATGGGCTGAATGGCTTCCTATACTGAAAATGTCAAGGTTTCTGTGTTACAAAAGCTCTCAAAGAAACATTGCAATGTTTAGCCAGATCCTTAATTGTATCATTCCTGTAACCTATAGCTGTCATTTCTTCAAATTGCCAAACAGGGACCTACAATGTTTGTTTTGCTTTGATGTTGGAATGATTTCTGCTGTAGATCCCCTGCTGTATCTTTCCCGTGTTTCCCATTGCATTTCAGTCCTGTCAGAGTTACTTACACAAGATGAGTCCTGGAATGTCCATAATCAGCACTACCCAAAGGCCACATAAAAGCTTCCATTTTATTCTGTTGATAAGAAATCATGCCCGTGATGGTTATTTATCATTCCACAGTGCTCCTTTCAAGACGTTACAATCAATTTCTTAGTGGCCCTCAGTGTTCATGCAAACCCTGGATTATGTAATGAATTTGGTCAGATCAAAGAATTTTGGTAACAAACCAACACGGAAGAAACTTATAGCAACAGTGCTGTCTGTTGAAAGATATACAACAGAATCACACAAACACATTACACACTAAGGAGTTGTGCAGTGCAGCTTCAATTTCAATTATTTGTTTCACAGAAGCCGGTGGGAGGTTTTTGAATCACATTTTTTCTCCGTCTTTCAGATCAGACAAAAATGTAGTCCTGTCTGCCTGTCCGGGTTGACATTAAAGATCTCTCAACATTATTTTAAAGAGAAAGGAGTTTTGTCTATTGACCTGGTCAACAATCCTCCAAATTAACTTATAGTTTACTTTATGGTATTTGAGACAGCTTGCTGGTGCCAATGGCTGCTGCATTTGCCCACAAAGTCACTACAATGACAGTTATTACTTATGAAATGCTTTAAGACATTTGCAAATGGCAACACGCTCTAAAATGCAACTTCTTTCTCTTTTCACTTAACACTTGATTCATTATTTGAACCTTGAACATCTACTTGACTGCAATCAATGCCACTCCATGATCAGACAAGAGTATAAGTCAATAAATGTATGCGTGTGGGGGGGATCTCTTCGCTCAAGTGAATAGTGTTAAGTGAGTGAAGATAAAACAGAGATTATAACTATAGTATACGAAAAAAAGAGAAAATATTCCTAGTAAGTGTCCAAATGAAAAAGTTTAAAAGTATAGCTTATGTATAAATACTCCAATACACATTGGTCACCTGAGTAGTAAACTTTGTGAATGCTATTTGTTAGCTTGTCTGTATCTACAGTGTGTCACTTACTATGTTTGCTTGAAATGAAGGGTTCACATATGTGAACTCTCAGCTTCTGTCTTGGATTGAAATCTGGCAGCAGAGAATGATGATAAACAGATCAAGCTCTTGCTTGGGGGACAGTGACTAGCAGAGATGTTCGGACATCTGTCCTTGGTCCCCTGCTGGTCACACAATGCATAAATGATTTGAAGAAGAGTATTATACTGCTTTATATTATAACATGGCCTGATGAGACCGAGCTACATAACACTTGAATGATTTAAAAAGATAAAACACTCTTCAAGGATATCTGGATTATTCAGAAGATTTGTTGAGGAACGGCAGATGAATGTAGGTACTTGCGGAATGGAATCGGAAACAGCAAGTGCCTAATTCCAACCAGATATTTATTTGTGGGATTATATATTGCCCCCAATCAGAAATGGAGATTAGCAAAGTGCTGGAGGAAGGTAAACATTCTATTAAAGTTTCCTGTCAATATCAAACTGCCTTCAATAATGTTCATTAAATACTTGCTTCCAATATGGAGGAAATGTAGACAGGACATTTATGGTACAAAGGTCATTCAACCCATCATGCATGTGTTGGACTCAGTTCCCCCACTGGAGTTATCAACTTTAAACCCATTCCCCTGCTCTTTCTCTATCATGTCTGTTTTGGTGCTAGTCTCCCAATTGAAGCCATCCGGCGTGAAGAGCGCTATATAAATGCAAGTTGTGTTGTTGTATCTGTTCTAATCTATCTATCATGCCTCAGTCCATCACTTAGTTGGTTCAGGTCCCTTTGAATGCTATCAGTTTCCTTATACTCATCGCTCAGGAACATAGTTTGGTGTCATCATGTTTGGTTATTTGGTGGTGTTTTTGGATGATCACAGTGTCAATTGCGATGATCATAGAATCATAGAATCATAGAATTGTACAGCACAAAAAGAGGCCATCCAGCCCATGTATACGGATGGCACACAAATCTACTTCTTCTCCTACAGCTGCGACTCCAGGTCCACCGATGTTCTCTCAGCTTGTTTGGCGGACATCAGGGCCTAGATGAGTGAAAACTTCCAACAACTAAATGTTGATAAGACGGAAGCCATTGGCTCCCATCAACATCTTCTATCGTGCAACTCTAATCTTCTCAACCTCCCCGGCCTATCCTTCAGACTTACCAAACCAGTGTGCAACCTAGGCGTCAGGTTCAACCCACAGCTGTCCTTCCTTCCCCACATCCAGTCCCTAACCAGGACCACCTTCCTCCACCTCTGCCACATTGCCCGCCTCCGACCGTACCTTATCCCATCGCGGTCAAAACACTCATCCATGCATTCGTCACCTCCTGACTTGACTTCTCAAATGTCCTCTTTGCCGGTCTCCCCAGCTCCACCATTCACAGGATCCAGCTCACCCAAACCTCCGCTGCCCACATACTCACCCATACTAAACCCCGCACCCCCATCACACCAGTTCTAGCCAGGCTTCACTGGCTCCCTAACACTGAACGGATCGATTTCAAAATCCTCGTGTCCTGGCACCTCCCTACCTCTCTGACCTGCTTACCCCCCCAACCCCCAACCTGCCACTGTCAAGCACTCTGGAACGTTACCCTGCATGAGGGGTGCTATATAAATGCAAGTTGTTGCTGTTGTGTACCTATAAAATACACAGCCACTACACTTTACAGTGTATCTTGTGAAGTGCTTTGAGATGACCATTCGAAGTGAAAGGTGCTACATCTAATGCAAAGCTTATTTATGTATTGATTCATGTAGGACTCTTTCAACCAGCAGAGAGAAAAGATGTTCATCCCATCAGTTGGACTGGGTTTGAAGTCTCAACGCTGAGAACTCAAACCACTTTACTATCCAATACAGCTCATGTGTTTCTTGTTCAGTTTGTGTGCAGTTACTATATCTGAATGATGGAGAGCACTGCAGAGTAGTACTTCCCATCTCTTCTCCCACTGTCCCCAGCAGCTTTGCTTGTTGAGAATAACTGTGATATTGTCTCTGAAATTTAACGCAAAGCCTCAGTTTTAACAAACCAAATAACAAGCTTAACCAAGTGGAAACAAGCAAAGCTAGCCTGACTCCCTTGGTGAAACTAGAACAACTCTCTTGTCTGAGCACATTTTCATATTGATGTACACATTAGAAATGACAAATGGAAACTGATCATATTAAAGCAGTGATAGTCTCAAACTCCTGTCAGACTATTTATAGTCCACAACAAACCATCCAACATCTAAAGAACAGCTCTGTCTGTAGACTGTGCTTAGGGAGTACAAGTCAAGAAAAATATATCTGCTGTTCAGGTGATAACCCTGAATGTTAAGGACTCCACTTCTAATAGTTTAGTGTGTAATTTATGATCACTAAGAGACAGTAAATAATAGAGCTGCAATTGAATTGGGAAATAAACTATAAAATATTATAACTGAGAACAACAACAACAAATTACATTTCTATAGTGCCTTTCATGTTGGGAAGACGTCCCAAAGAGCTGGGAGAAGGTTAAAATAATGAATTATACAAAATGTATACTTGCCTAGTCTCTTCATGTGGGAATAATATATATATGTATTTTTTAATCCTTGCATTTGATATAGGACCTTAGCACGTTACTGAGTTGTTTCAAAGTGCGTCACAGGTTATTCTGTAAAGTAATGCAGCTTTGTGTATTTTGTGGGTGATTAACCCACAGAATAAAAATAGCCAATAAGTTAAATTTGTCCATTAGTTGTGAAGGATATCAACTACCATTGTCCAGTTTACACTTGTGAGTAGGTGCCTCTAACAGGTGTGGCATTAGGGAGACACAAATAACTGACAGATCAGAATTGAGCTGAACTGACTCCAAGGTGATGTATTTGGCAATGGAATGTTAGAACAAGTCAACTTTCTGGGTGGTTTCGGCAGTCTGGATCCTGAGCGGATCTGTTGTACTCCAAGGCATTGCTGATGACAAACCAACCAGCCTGGCTCATCAGCAGGACTTGGAGGGGCAAAGTGGGGAAAGGGATTCTTCCCAGTTCTGGTTAACCCTGTACGTCAAAGCCCTAACTGGTTGGGTGGTCATAGCAGGACATGCAGTGAGAAAGCTTGCCAGACAGTGCTCTCAATGGAAAGCTGAGGCAGTTTTAGCTGGGTTGACTACAGCAGTACCCCAACACACACTTTTAAGTCCCTGAGTCTTGGCTCTCACCAACCTGCGCCTAATAGGCTCCAGAATTAGGTAAGCAGGTTCAATCCTTGAGGGAGAGAGTACACACTCCAATCCAAATGTAGATGAATTTCCATGAATTTCTAGGTGGCATATATATGTGGAATTCTAATTCTGGTTTGGATATTTTTAAACATGATGATGGATTTCTGCATGTGACAGACACCTGCCCTACCAAAAACATTCTTCTTCTCTGATATAGTGCATCCGAAACATGTAGTACTCTTTAGATCAGTCCAACCTTTATTGGTCGTCCAAGAAAATGCATTTTCTTGATTGAATATTTCTTAATTTATGCCATAAATCAGACTTACCTAGACCCATGCGAATGTTCAGGGGCCTGCTTCCTGACGGCCCCATGGAAAAACAGGTTGGCCATCACTGCTTTAGATAAACACAAGTTCTGTACAATTCATTCTGCAAACAAAAATGCAACACAGGTTCAAAAGGGAAGAACCCATAAAAAAAATTAGTTAATTGGGATCTGACGAAAGGTTATTGAACTAAAACATTAACTTATTTTCCTCTCTCCATAGATGCTGCCTGACCTGCTGCGTGTTCCCAGCGACTTCTGTTTTTATTTCAGATTTCTAGCATCTGCAGTATTTTGCCTTTTTTTTAGTTAATTGTAATGTGCTTGCAGGCAGTCATGTTATAGCGAAGATGCACAGTTATACTACAGCCAGTGTCAAACAAAGAGGTATAAATGTACAAGTGTACATTCTCCATCCTGCTACATTTTACATCCACCAAACAAAATTTAACATATGACTTGTCTGTTTGTTAAAATCTTAATGTTTTATTCAGGAAAGTGTTTTATATGGAAAGCACCATTTTTAATGGTAATTTTTAAATATCTAGTTAGGATACAATGGTACCCCTGTATTTCTCTTGTGGTTATGCAGCAGTCTTATATCAACTATCTTTAGTTTAGATATTTATGATGAATAAACTGAAAACACAAAGGATATAAAATAAACAAGAGATACAAACCCCTGCCTATTTTAGACAAGCATTCCCCTCAATCCCCATCCATTCAGTCTTGAAGACATTCTCGAGAATGACCACAATTTATCCACTTCTGCTTTCAGCTCTTTCAGTGTTAATACAAAGCTATGAACTACGTTTATCTAATATCTCTATTAAGACATCTCAACAGCACATCTATCTGCAGCAACTGTCTAAACACCAATTAGCGAGTTTTATGATCTTTCCTCCAATTCAAAAAGCCTGAAATATTTTCACAGTATCTGTCATTCTATCATCTTACTGTGATGAAAATGCATGCAAACACAGAAAGCTTCACAGAGGCTCTGTCAATCAGTACTCAGCCAGCATGTACTCAAAGACACTTTTCATCTCGCCTGTTTTATTCCACATTAAAGGAACTGTCAATCTACAGGCAGGAAACAGGTTTCAGATGATCTGCCTTACTTTTGGTGTTCCAGTCACATACTGTCATCCAGTTTGGTTTCTTTCCCCCACCCCCAAATTCTGGGCAGTGATGGTCTAGAACTGCTACTACAAAAAAAGTCTAAATGTTACATTGGAACTAAAGTTTATGTAGATGAATTTTGGAATCTGAAGTTTCTTTAAGCTTTATGCAACTCGCTCCACATTTGTAAAGCAGTTAAAAAAAATTCAGTTGAAAATTACTGAGCAGTTTGAAGTCTGAGAACCTCCACCTGACACCCTGGCCACCTGACTACTTTGTCCTGACCATCTCCACCTGACCATCTCCAGCTGACCACCTGACCACCTGCGCCTGACCACCTCCATTGCAATGGGTTGATCCAAAGTCTTTTTTTAATTATTCAGCTGGCATCTTGAACAGCTTCCCCTTTAAATATTGCTATGGTCTGAGCCTCATTTGCCAACTGTGGCAAAGGATTCCATATTCCATTAATACAGAATAGAGAGCTGAGAAGAAAAATACAAACACCTTTAGCACATTTTTTTAAAGCTCATCCATCAAAGCAGAGCCAAAAGGAATACTTGATGTCTTCATGTTATTTTACTTTCACCTCACACATGGTCGCGTTCCAGTATCAATTCAACATAACATAATGTAGCTAGATCTCATTATTACAAACCTGCAGAACCACTAAAGGAGTTCTTATCCTATTGATTTTGAGCTCCTCTACTGACTACTGTATAATGGAGCTTCCACTGGGACTAGAGAAAAAAATATTTGTTGCTACATTTGTCACTGCTGTCAAACCAATTCTAGACTGGAAGTTGTGTAGGAGGCTCATATAAATATTGGGGGTGGGTGAGGGGTAAATATATTCTATAAGTTGTTGGTGGGGTAGAAATTTTTCTATTCATGATTTCTATTTTTTGGGGATGAAAGTAAGGAGTACTTGTGGAGTAAGGAAACTTGCCCAAGGTTTCGCCCTCTGCCTGGAATTGAACTCAGGTCTCTCACTTGCAAAGCGAGTGCTCTAACCACTGAGCTACAGGACTCCACTTACAGGTCATTACTGTCAAGTGTAAATCACTTGACAGTAATGACCTGTAAAGCGCTTTTAACATGATATGGCACTATACAAATTCTAATTCAGTTTTCTTTCTACAGCTAACGACAAGATTTTGACACTACTGCTTCCTTAATAATATACAATATAGTTAATTCGTAAAAGAAAACTCAAAACTTCTTGGTGAGAACATTAACACTATTTGTCTGTTCAACCAGTTATCCACTTATTCTCTGTAGATTTTGTACTGGAAAGTGAGTCAATATGTTTAAATGCCATCTATTTCCTCTCGGAAATAGTAAATTATATCTAGGAAGAAAAATCATCTAAAATTAACTTCGCCTTGGAAGAATATACTAACTGGAAAGGAATAAATCTATCCTATCCTATCTCTTGTACAGAATCTTCCTGAACACCTATATCAACTATTTCTTCAGATTGAAGTTTAACTCGTAAATTGGGTCAACAACCCACATGCAGAATGTGTGGGTTGTGTTGACCGTGTGTACAAAGCAAATTAAAGTTGCCCTTAATATTGTAATTTCTGGTGATTCTTGTTTCTATCTTGATCTCTGTTAATTTTGCTCCCATTCAGTCTCCCCTTTGTTTTTTGCCCTCCAGCTATCTGAATGACTCTACTTTCTCGATCCTGTCACTTTTCTTTTCTCCATCTCCCTTATTTCCTGCGTTCTCAATATCTGTTCCTTATGCTTCCTCTTACTCTCTGCTTTTTCTGCCCTGTCTATTTGTTTATCTTTTACTCTTTTGACTGCTGTTCCTGTCATTCTCTCTACCTGTTTCCATCTCTGTCTCTCACATACTATTTTCAGGTTTATTAAATTGTGTAATTTGTTCTGGATATAATTAAAATACCATAGTGGAAATTTGATTCATTGGATATGAAAGGATTATGATGAGAATTGTGCGGGTATATAATTAATACAATTAAAATTACATGGTAAGAAATATAATATTTATAGAGCCAGTTATGGTTTATTTAATCAAAAATCCTGAATATTTACAGTATATGTAACTGAAATTATATGACTATTTATAGTATGTATAATATAAAATGACAGTTATACACAAGAGTATTTATAGTATCTAATTGAAATGAGTCACGTTGTATAGATAATTAAAATGAGAGACTACATAACATACAATGCAAATCACAAATAAAATACAAATTATACAGCTGCTGGATTTGAAAGTTTTGAAAAGTTACGACCTGATCAAAATATTGCTTTTTGGTTGTGATGCAAACTGAACCACATTTGCGACCATCTTTGGCCGTGATGGATTTTGCTTAGTTCAGTAATGGTACCAAATCACATCTCTGTACTCCACTCCTCCCAGCTTACAGGTTGCAAATATTGGGAGGTAATGGCTAGGGTCTGATTGCACAGGGTTATTTACAACATCATGATTTGCATGCATTGTCTCAGGTCCAAATATCTAAATAAATGAGGACCAAGAAGAAACCTGGGAATTGTTATACTACCAGAGAAGATGAGAAATTGCAGTAATAGTTCAGAACAGCTGAGGCTATTAGCAACAGGCACACAATCTCCAGCAAGAAGCCACTGGGGTCTAACGTGCACCAATCACTAATGATAATGAAGATTCTGGTGTGAATAAAGTATGGGGTAAGTTACAGAGAAATGGTTTCACGTGCTATGAAAAATGCTGAAAAACAGTGAAACAAGACCAGTGCATTGGCATTGTGAAGATACTACCGTCATTAATTATTTTTATCATCTAGTTCAGTTAATTGTCTGTGGCAGCACGGCCATTTACATAGGTTACAATCTATCATTGTTATCTAACTAGAGTAACAAGGCAAGTAATCTCTGATTCATCTTGTATACTGCTATCACCAGTACAGGAGTGGTTAGACACTCACTCATTGAAGAGCAGCGACCTCCTGCCAGAACGTCGAATGGACCTGTTCCTGCACTGGATTGCTTCAAAGCTAAACAAGACTGATCATCTTTAGACGACAGCTTTGATGAGAAAAACAGCTTTTCTTTGCCATCAACACAGCTCCCATAAAATCCACAATCAACAGCTGTAGTTAGAATAAAACAAACAATATTTAAGTACACACATAAGACATCAACATGTAAATAGTAGCTCCGAGACACTTTTGAAGGGCGCTATGTAAATGCAAGTTGTTGATGTTGTTTATTGATTGTGAATGTGTTTTATTTCTTCTTTCCTGAATTTACAAGTTCTTCTTGCTTTCCTCAAGTATTCAAGTGCTTATTTTTCTCCTCTTGTTAACTGTATTGTTACAAAATGGAAAAACAATATTTTTAAAAATAGTTGTGTCCTTAAACATAAGAGAATCATGTCTTAATTTTTGAATAAAAGGAAATCATTTATCATATTCAATTCAGAAAATAGAAGTAAAGAATAAAGCAACTAAAATAGGAAAACAGTGATAAATGTTCAACAGTGTCCTGCTACAGGACCTGGATGGGCCGAATAGATGTTTCTCATTCCTGCCCTCTTTCATTCCAAATGGACAATGATTGTTTTTGATCAGTCGATGTCTGACAGTTGAGACCTTGAACTGTTGAACGTTTCTATTCGTATGTTATTTAAACCAGAAATTCCAAGTGTCCATCATTTATTTGTATAAAACATTCAAATGCATGTGGAACTTGAGCCATTTATCCAGCCAATTGCCTCTTACGGTGTTATATTAGCATTTCCTTGAATCTTTTGGATATTTGAATGACAATTCCTTCATAATTACATTTTTATTGGTGTGACAAGAAAGGATGGGGGAATCAGATGAGTACAATCCACAATTTGTCCACTATTTTATTCTCAAGTCGACTATCTTGTTTATTTCATTTGACTTTATCTGTTAATTGCAAGAAGCATTTAAATGTGCGAAGCCTGGCATGGTTGGTAGAACTGTCACCTCAGAAGGTTGTGGGTTCAAGCCCCACATTGGGTCTTGGAACTCTAGGTTGACACTCCAATGCGGTGCTGGGGGTATTCTTCAGTGTTGGAGCTGTAATCTTCAGATGAAATGTTAAACCAAGATCCTGTCAGCCTATCCAGGTGTGATGTCAAAGACGCTATGGCACTATTCAAAAAAAGAATGGTTTCTCCTGGTGTCCTGGACAAATAAAATTGGTGATTCACTCCATGGGTGTTTGTGGTATATTGCTGTGCACAAATTGGCTGTTGAATTTTGTCCCCAAAATACACATACTCACACCACTTTACAGTATATCCTTTGAAGTGCTTTGAGATGCCTGAGTGACGTGATCTAAAATATAAAGGTTATTAAATCCTGGGGATTTTTAGTTAGATCTCACTGTCCATTAATCATGCAATGCAGTGCAGGTAGCTCAACACTTCTACCAGGTAAATTGCAAAAGAGTGCACAGTAAAGAAATGGAAACTAATCTGGTAAAACATGTGAAAGGTGTTTATATGGAGAGTTTGTGTGTTGGAGCTCCAATGGAGAAGGTCATCCTTTACAGTCGGCCAACAAAATAAATGTTCTTGATTGCATTTATTTTGATTTACGGCTATAAATCAAGAAATATTCAATCAAGGAAAAACTGAAAACACACTACTGATCAAACACAAACCTACCTAGACTTGTACGAATGTTCAGGGAGTCGCTTCACGCATGCAGACTGGCCACCACAGGATGCAAGTTCAATCTGCCTGTGCTCTGAGTTGCAGCTCAGAGCTAGGTTACACAGGACTCTACGAACATTATTCGGCAATGTTCAGGCAGCTTTCAACGAGAAATAAAAAGACTCGTTCAGAAAAATGACTAGTCTGTTCTCACACATCAATGAGCCGAAATAAGTTAAATAATATGTTCGTTTACAAAAAATAAATGAAGCATACATGCAAAAGAACCATTCACCAGAGAATTTTTAAGCTACAGAGCGGAGTTATGAAAATAAAACAAGCAGACAAGAAATGCATTGAATTGTGACAGATGGAAGAAAGAACGTTTGCTCTTGAAAAGGAAAACACAGGTGTGTCTTTACAGAGAATGACATTAGAGTCAATAAGAAAACAGTATATTTGAATTATTTTACCTACAGGTTTGATCACTGAGAATGAAAGCCACCAATTGAGCTTAACCTCCTAGACATCAGTTAATTTCAGTCAAGTTTCAGCCACTCATTAAACTAACAACATGAATGACCTAATACTCTAGGTCATTCATAG
The DNA here is from genome assembly GCF_018977255.1 of Callorhinchus milii. NCBI lineage: Eukaryota > Metazoa > Chordata > Chondrichthyes > Chimaeriformes > Callorhinchidae > Callorhinchus > Callorhinchus milii. Next base: position 48,530,546 of record NW_024704743.1, on the reverse strand, counting down.
ATGCAGTGTGGGAACTCAGAAATTAATTTCACAGTAAATATTGAGGACTAAAATACAGTATTCACAAACTGGAAATCATTGCACAAATAACAACTTCTTGGTTGCCAATCCACATTTTAGATCTCAGTGTCTCCCTCTATGGCACAGGTTTGCTAGAATGAAATGCTGCAGTTCAATATTAGAATAGTATTATGGCCTAACTGGTCAACAATTTAGCTCAAGACAAAAAGTCAATGACAAAGGATAGCAGATCATTACTGGGCCAAGTGATCCAGAACAACCAAGCACTTTCATGGTGATAGACTATGGTTAGCTGTGAATTTAGTGGTAGGAACAAAACCCTTAAGTTAATGTTCTTCATCAAGCCCTGGTAATTTGGAACATGTAACATTTCAATGTATTGAAGAATAGTACAAGTAGATATTTTGCCTACAAAATACACAGTGAATATACTGAACAGTGAATCCCGTGAGGCACTCTGAGGCGCCCTCCAACATGAAAGGCGCAAGATCAAATGCAAGAATTATTATTAAGTGAGTACCGTGCAAGGCATCTACTAATATTGTGTAAAAGTACTTTAATACCTCAGAGTGGACAACATGCAGACATATGACAATTCATTACCTGGCCAGTCAAAAGGAACCACAACATTTCAATAAATATGCAGAATAACCTTTTTGACTCAAAACTTACTAGAATAATCAATCTTATGGGCAGGAATGCCTTGACTGTTGAACTTAAATCTGATTTTTAAGAAATAAAACCTGACATTATCTAAACAGTGGAAGAAAATAATCATGCTTGCATTTGACCTCATGGGCTCTTTCCTATTGAGTCTTTGCAGGAATGTATATCTGTTAGTCTTCGTGGATTATTAGACAGAATGTTTTGAGTTATTTTATCTTTGACAACCAACAATGGAGTTGGATGTCAAACATCTTGGTACTGATATATTTGCCCAATGGATAAGTGCCATGGTGCCTGGTGCCTGTTATTCAAGCAAACAGTTTGCCATGGCAGTGTTTGTTCTTAATTATTACGCCCGGGAAGTTCTTTAGAAAGTGATCTCAGAATAGGGAAATTTGACAACAGGTCAACAGAGCAAGGATAAGCTTCCAATACAAAGGTGAACATAAACAATGAATTGGAAGCCCAGCTGAACTATGTTTTCTGTCTTTACTCTCATCCATAAACTCTAGCTTTCATACCAGCTGAGCTGAATCTTATCAAAAACCACCAGCAACCTGTGACTGTAATACGGAGCTGGAGCAAACAGTGTTGGACTCAATTACTTGCACAAAATATTTTAACTAATTTCACTCAACACTCGTCAAAAACTTCCAATAACTATATTATAGTGGTCAGAACTATACTCTCTGGAGTATCACTTACAAGAACATGCATGGATATGAGCAAACACCTGTAGACAATGGCTGTAGTTAAATTTGCCAATATGATTTTTAACCTACTGGAGGTACAACCAACCAAAGAATTATTTAACTGCAGATTGGATTTGACGTTGAAGATACAAAGTGGATTGTCTCAATGTTGTTTTGCATCTATTATGATATCAAACAAAACAATGCCCAGAAAAAGCACTTTTGTGAGTCTTATTTCAAGAAGAACAGCAAGAAGGCAACTTCCAGGACTTCAGTGAGACAAACTAATGATACTCAGATAACCAATTTGTGGTGCTAGATAAACCAACTATGGAGGGATAAATGTGCTCATGTCACGCATTCTATCATAAGAAGAACAACTTATTTATATAACACACTTCACGTGGCGTAGCATCTTGGAGCGCTTAAAAAATGTACTATTGTTACTGTAAAAAAAAACTTACCGAACATCCTCAGATGCAGAATGGTAAAGAAATCATCGAGTGCACAGCAGAGAGAATTGAATGTTAAGCTTTCCCAGTAGAAAATTCCATGCATCTTGCTGTGGATATCAAATAGATATAGTAGGGCAACAGAAAATAATCTGCTGATTTTTAGAGGATGGGAAAGAATATATTAATCCTATTGTGGAACTGTGACTTTCCTGTACTATAATAATAATCCTTGCATTTGATATGGCACCTTATCACGTCATTGAGATGTCTCAAAGCGTTTCACACAATATACATTGTAAAGTATAGTGACTGTCTTTTAATAGCTTTTTAAACTAGCCAATTTATTTACCGTTGTGTTCACATATGCATTGATGGATGCGTGGAATGCCATTGCACCATTTATGCAGACTATTGCTGTAAGAATTAAGATTTGGCAGTTTATGTAGAAAAAAGTCCTCATCATAGTAGAATTTTAATGCCAGACTTTCAGCAGCAAAAAAGTGTTCCTGTCAATGACTCAGAGTGATGGCAAACATCTGATTAACAAATGAACTATAGCATCCTTCAGTCTAGAAAATTATACCTGTTTTGCCCTCTGAAAAGAATGGATTTAAACACAGGTTAGTACTGGTATTGAGATTGTAGAGAAATCCAGTAACTCTTTTCCCTTCTTCTCACTCCAGAGAGAGTGATGGGAAATCTTTTGGGAAGTTTAAGTGATCAGGCTAGGTGCTGCAGTGGTCCATTGCTCAATCCTATTACTATGTTACTCGATTGAAAAACTAGGCTTATAAGTATATGTTGAAAGTGAAGCAAAACTGTTCCAATGCAGGAGTGCTGAAAGAGTTAAGGTTGTGAAACTCATATCATCTTTGTGGTTTCATTTACTCATGTCGTAAACATAAAAGGTACACTTTTATTGTGAGATTGTGTTATTTTTATAGAGCCTTGCCCATCACATTTAATTTCTGTAAAATAAACATAAACTGTCACACGCTACGCAATAAAAATATGATTTAGTGTCAAGGGATAATTCTGAGAAATGTGAACTAAACCCATTAGCAGTAACTGTAAAGATCAAAGTCCCATGATGTCTGTAATGCAACTGAGTGATTTTGTAGTGGAATGCTACCAAAATTAAACTTGAGCTAACCAAATAGCTTTTTAATTCTCACTGACCAAATCAATGGATTTCCATGAATATTTTGACACTGCTTAAATGGGTTTGCATCCTCACCATTGAGATCAGATGATTTTCCCTGTCAGACGGCAAATGTGGAAATATCACCTCTCACTGAACAAAGTCCAATATCTCATTAGAAATGAAAATAGAATAGAAGGAAAGTGCAAATGCTGTCAGCAGAAGTGAGGGAAGAAATTAAATCTCCAGAGGCCAGTATATCTTATACAGAAGATTATCCACTGCCAGGCTGCATAAATCATGCCAAGGCTCTGAGACTGCAATGGGCTAGAAAATAAGAAACCATAAAAATGTCATATTGAAATACAGTTGCAGAGAATTCTTTTATGATGAACTTAAATTTGCCTGACATCCCCACAAATTCAGAGGCTTGCTAAGATTGTTTATGCCCTGCATGCTGCTGTCACTCAGGCAGTTCCAGTTACCAGCAAATTATCCTAAACGGGCCTTATTATCAAGGAAATGAATTTTTAACCTGGATTGCCAGAGTGTTCCTTTGTTTCCTATTTTAGCATTGCCAATATTCACTACACATGGGAGATATCCTGATTTACTGAACTTGTCTCATGGTAACCTTTTGACCATTTGGGGGAAGGAAGGTTATATATTAAAAAAAGACTGACACTAAAATCTTAGTACATTCTCATAACTCCATTATCAAACAAAAAGGGTAGTTAGTTGATTGAATTGAGTTCTGTTTTTTGAGATCTCAGGTTTACATTAGGATTTAATTGTGTTGGTAATCTCTGGCATTCTATCTTGTAGCAATACAACAACAACGACTTGCATTTATATAGCACCTGTCATGCTGAGAGCATCTCAGAGTGATAAATCTCACAATAATCTCACAAAAGGCACCCTACAAAGTACCTAAGGCGTGAAATTCTCATGGTTTTAGAGTTAAGATCGTTCATTTTAAGAGTTGTGAAAAACCATTTTCTAAATTAAGATTAAATTACAGAATTTTTCCCAAAGTTCTGCACAATCTTAAATGTTAAGATAATGGTTTTAAGGCTAAGACTATGAGAAATTTCTAGCCTCTGGTTGCTGGGATGAACAAACTCATGATCAGCATGATCTAACAATGCTTACTATAAACATACGGAACAGGCTCCCTGGAGAAGCAGAAAGTGCTGATTCTTTCAAGAACAAATTAGATAGATTTCTGTCAGAAAATAATATCTTGGGATACAATATAAAGTTTAGGACATGAGATGTCAAGCGACTGCCAGGATGGTGGAAGGTGGACTGGATGGACCTTGGTCTTCGTTTGCCCAGCAAATTCTTTTGTTCTTATGTTCTTATCTCTCCATTGGATTAAAACATAATAAAAAGCAAAGAATTGATCATCATGGGATGAGATCCCCCTCAAGTTCAGGTGGTTTTGTGCCTAATTCACACTCGGCAGAACTGAAGTAATCCATACTGAAATATCACAATTGTTTCGCCCATAAATATACAATTAATTCACTTTACAATATATTCTGTGAAGTGCTTGGAGATGTCTAGAAGATGTGAAAAGCACTATATCAAATGCAAGGATTATTATAATTGCATATGAGGAGAACATCTATTTACTAGAAAATGCTTTAAATACAGAAGCAAGATATTATATGCATACAATGTCTTATACCAAATTTATATTGACAACTTTATAACTCAGTCACTTTTACTCAAGCCCAGGAGATTTCTAATTAGACCTGAGCCTGGATTATTTACTTCACTATAATATATTTTAGGCACCCAGCTCTTTGGAACCCAATCGGCTTGTGTCCAAAGGGCTTTACAAAAACACACACTTCAAAGACAGAACCAAAGAGGTTATTGCATTTATTATGTGAGAAATTACTAATGTATGTTTTTGAAGTTGCTTTGTGGTGGATCAATTTTCAATATACATTACAGTCCATTTAAATTCTGTCAAGTTCATAGGATCTTCAGTGCTCTCGGAAAGCAAGACATTTCATAGGACTGTACAGGCGGACATCAATAATGCTTTATTATGCTGGTGTTAAATTGAGAGACATACAGATTTCCACTCTTCCTGCTACCTGGCTTGATGTGTTCAGGTACAATTGCCAGAGGCTGTAATGTTCCTGTTAATTAGTTCTGGAGGTAGGTCATAAAAAGCAGCTAACTATGTGTTTCTTCTCATGATTAATAGCTGCCAATTTAATTCAGGAAGTGAATGGAAAACTGGAGATCACATCTAAGTGTTATTCGAGTCACTTTTGTAGTACCATACTAAATTGCACTTGTAATTGATCTGATCCTTCAAGTTGCCCACATTGGGGTTTGATATGCATTGATTTGTTACTAATAGCAACTTCTGCCAGTAACTGGTAGTGTGTTATGCTGACCTATGGGAACTCTTCTACCATATGGGATATATTTCCAGTTAGCAGAGTTTCCAATGGGTGAGATTGATGTCCTTCCAGTTACCATTAGGAGTTGGTATTTGTGACTCGGAATTCCTGCTACTAGTAATAACTGTTACGAATCATTGCATATTATACCTCTCGGTTTCCTTATCAGATTTATGCAGTCAGTGTGGTGAAAGATTACAATAATAATAATAATCATCCTTGCATTTGTATTAGTGCCTCATCATGCTGTCAAGACGCCTCAAGATGCTTCACAGGAATTACTATAAAGTGTAGTGACTGTATTTTTAGGTGAACATGGCAGTCAATTTGCACATGATAATGTCCTTCAAACAGCCATGGGGGAGTAAATCACCAATTTTATTTGGAGGCCAGGATGCCAGGTAAATTTCCTTCTCTTTTCAATTAGTGCCATGAGATCTGCCACATCCAACTGAACAGACAGATAGGATCTTAGTTTAACTCATCCAAAGGATTGTACCTTTAACAATGCATCACAATCGAGCATTGCATTGGAGTCTCAGCCCTTCACTGTGACTTCAAAGTCCCGTCATGGACTTGCGATGGTTCTCGCTCCTTGTTGTACTTGCGAATTTTAGTAACGCTTTTGTTCTAAGCGGTCTCTTCTTTTTCCGAATCCTGTCAGTGTGAGTTCCTGCTCAAAGGTGGCTCAACAGAGTCAGGATTAGTCACTCAGACTGGTATTTCCAGATAAGTCCAATGCCTGATCGGAGTCTGGTCACACTATCAGAACTCTAATGTCGACAGCTACTCTCTAAGTGCTTACTCCTTTTCTTGTTTTAGAATATTACAGAGACTCGAGGATACATTCGGTAAAAACAACAGCTCTTTAATGAGACCTAGCATCTCTAGGCTACCTTGCATATAAGATAAACAACATTGGAATCAAATATAACTAACAAACATAACTATAACAATCAGTACCACAATACTACACTAGTATAAAGTAATTAAACTAACCCGACAGCACAGTAATCCTATACATGTAAGTACATACCGGATGACGACCATTAGACAGCGACCATGAGGCATGGCGAGCATTGATTTTTATAGACACATGGCCCTGATGATGCGATGCGATGGCTTTTTCCCCGCACGCGAGCTCACGTAACTGTCCAGGCTGCTTGTTAACTGCCTGTCAATCAAGCAACCTTGAGCCCAGATAGAGTTGCAACTTGGGCACCTCATGTATGCTATTTGCTAAATCTTTTGCAAACAGCTTCTGTAATTAAATCTTTTGCAAGCAGCTTCTTCAACAGAATTCAATTAAAGAGACAGGCCTCCCCATTTCCCTTAAATAATATATATATATATATATTATTTACATATTACTAAGGATTGCAGAAACAGGGTAACTGTGACAGACTAACAAAGTTTCTGACTCAGAAGCGAGAGTGCTACTAATTGTGCTAGGTGGAGACCTGATGTATGTATATGGTCATAGTTACCTTGATCCATTCATTCCTGCTTATTGCTTACTGACTCAGCAATAGATGTAGATGTGGCTAAAGTGGACTGAAAGACATGCGGACATTTTGTCCATGTTTAACAATGCTCCCTCCCTGTTATTACTCCTGATAAAAGTTGAAGCTTCAAACATTGTGGAGCTGATAAGCTGCATTCAAAAGTGAATTATTCATTCCAGGTTTGATTTGATAACAGCGAATTTAGCAACGGCAAATGTTTTTAAGTATTACTAAAGCAATCAAGAATGTTGAGCCTGGATGGCCTCAATTGGAGGCCAGAAACTTGTTTGCAGACCAGAAGCGCGCTGGTTCGAATCCAGTAACAACTGAACCCGCTCATTCTTTGTTATTCCTTTTTTTCTGTACCTCAGCTTCTGCTTTCTAAGAAAAATCTACATCTCCCAGTTTATTTCTCTGTGCTTCAAGTAGGAGTGCTAAAGGTTCTTTTTCTGATGTGTGGCCGATAGTCCATTGTCTTCTTCTCATTCAGTAAGCGAACAGTCGGTATACATCCATTTGTTTCCTGCTGTACTGCTCAGACACAACTGCAATATTGACATGGAATGTCCTACGATGCACTTGGAAACAATAATTATTCAGATTCTGAATAATGTGATATGTACTGGCAAAACTTTTTTCTCCTCCAAGTCCATGCTTTGCAAGCACTCTTTCTCTATAATGCCACCACGGTCTTCTCAATTGACATAAGTGCTTTCATATCTGGGATGTGGGGAGACACTACCTGTCACCCTTGTTGAGTGCTCATTTTGCCTTTGAGCTTTAGGAGCATGATTTGTTTCCTCACATTGACTCTTCCTTTTGGGCCTCATTCATTATAATTTGCATAATACTGCTAATTTCATGTTTATAAATTCTTTATAATGTTATTCCTGACTTTCTCTGCCAGGGTTTAGTTTAGCAAATATGAGTTAGCACATTAACTCTCTCCAAAGTGCATACGTGCCTTTTGCTTCTGCCAATACTTACAATTTTAACACTTTTCTGGAACGTCAGAGGTTTCCTGCAGACCTCCTGATACCCCTCTGTGAGCGCTACACTATCATACTTCTTGCTTTGTTTGGATATTGGGTGAGGGGGAACTAGAAACACTTCTCCTACCAAATGTTTATTTTGTTCCTGTCTGCACTATTAGGGCTTCATTCCAAAAGCAACTTTTTGGAGGGATGCCATTGAACCATTTGCTGTCGGGAATTACAGGCATATTAACAAACACTTTACTTCTTACATACAGTAAAAACAAGAACAATGCATTAAAGCTGCTACATCAATATCAGCTGTTTTGATTTCACTGATGATAGAATAACATTTCTTCCATTTAGGAATAATAATAATAATCCCAGCATTCAATAAGAACATAAGAAATGTTAGACGGAAAAAGACCAAGGTCCATCTAGTTTGCCTTACGGCTTCATGGCGGTCGCATGCACATATGATATAGTGCCTTATCACATTGTTGAAACATCTCAAAGTGCTTCACAGGATACACCGCAAAGTGGAGTGACTGTGTATTTTGTGGGCGAAACGCGGCAACCAATTGCGCACAATAGTGTCCCACAAACAGTCTTGAATTGAGTGACCACATTTTTTTGAGGGGTTCAATCTGCTGATCGACCAACAATCGGGTTCCTACACACTGCCAGGCAAACAGATGTCTGCGGAGAAAGGAAACTTGCCCAAATCTCCGCTTCGCCCTAGAATCAAAGGAATGTTGGACACTCATATGATTTCATTGATATTTCTTTGAAAAGTTCCTCTAACGCGCAGGTTTAATGATAAAAGGAATGTTGTCTCCTTATGTGAAAAGCCATGTTTGATACACTTAATGTAATGTCAGTATTACTAGTTAATCGGGATTTTTGTTACATAAGAGAAAATGGATTATCCAGATGAGCTGATTGAATGTAATTAATAATTGTTTGTTTTTGTTGTTAGATTGTCAGTTTTTTTTAGTGTGGGATTGGTGGGAGAGCTGGTGGGGGCGAGGGTGGTCAGTTCTTTTCAATTGAACTATAATAGGTTGCTATTAACAACAACAACAAAATTACATTTATAGAGCGCCTTTCACATCGGGAGGACGTCCCAAGGTGCTGGACAGTCAGGTGTCAGGACCCGAGCATGGGAAGGGTAGAGGTCAGGGAAGGCAGAGAGGTGGGAGGGCGACTGAAGGCATGATTGAAGAGGAAGGTCTTGAGACCGGCCTTGAAGGAGGCAAGGGAGGAAGCAAAGCAAAGGGACCGTGGGATGGAGTTCCAGAGTGAGGGGCAGAGAGACTGAAAGCCCGGCCACCGATGTTAAGGCGGGTCAGGCGGGAGACATGGAGCAGGCCGGAACCCACTGAATGGAGGGAGCAGATGAGAATGACGAGTGACAAGTTATTGAATGGGCAAGAAATACAACAGGTATAAACTTATAAAGATCCTGCCACAGTTCCTTGTATCAAGACTATGTATATGGATTTGCCTGCACTGAGGAACTTTAGTCATATATTAAAATATAATATTTTCAATGGTTTCTTAAAATTTCTGGCCATAAAATACAAATGTGCCATCTATGTATGAATAGACTTTGGAATGAGTTCAGATTTTTGGCAGGTCGTATAACACCTGAACAGTAAAGGAACTAGTGCAGAGCCCTGAGGAACATGGATGTCAATCAGGTGCGTGTTAAAGAACAATCCATTAAAAGCAACTCTTTGATGTCTGTCCATAAGATAAGATTGAAGCTATTTCACTGAATTATTTGATAAGGCATTCCATGTACTTTATTACTAAGTATGTTGTGATTGACGGTGTCAAAAGCCTTTCAAGATAAAAGAATATTGTTTCACATAAGTTATCCAGTCAACACTGTTGTAAACTTGATTGGTAAATTCAATCCAAAATACCAGCCTTTGCAAGACTGCTGTTGAATCATCCCCCTTAGGAATTCAAAACTCCACTGCTGTATTGGCATATCATACATATAATGGAATACACCTAAAACATTCAGCATCGAACCCTGCCTGCTAGAGACAATATGTTTGTGTTAAGTGGACGATATATGACAAAGACCCATGGGATGTAGCTATCAATAGACAAATTTTACTAAACTGCTGAACAACAATGCTTCCGGTATGATTTTTGCATGGTTTAAATGGAAATAATTTTAATAAGCCTAAAAATAGAATGCAAATGAAGTGAGTTTTCCCTGGAGTTAAGTTGGTAAGAAGTAAATTCCCAATTGTTGCAATTATGAAAAAAAATGGTGGAACGACCAGTCAATCAGGATCAGAATTATAAAGATAAATTGTTTTTAGCCAGAAATAGCAGCAAACCAGTTTTCATGAGGGTTTCTATCCACAATATCAGATGGACACATTGAAGCTATCATGTTGTAAAAGAGTAAAGAGGGATACACTCAATGGGCTGAATAATCTCCATTTTGTACTGTAATCTCAATCATTGTATGATAATCCTGTCATTGGAAAATCTGGCTCTTTAGGTAAATGTTAAAGATTCCTTGACATTATTTGAATAGAGAAGGAAGTTTCTATTGAAATCCTGGCCAACAATCCTCCAAAAAATGGCCATCCACCTTATTACTGTTTGTGGTACCTTGCTGGGTCAAATGGCTGCTGCATTTGCCTAAAAAATACATTTGACACTTGTAAAGCAATTTGTCAGTTTTCAACATGATGAGGCACTATAAAAATGCAAACTCTAAAAATGAATCTATTATAAGCTCACACATCTAAGGTCAGTAGATTTACAGACTGCCAGAGAACCAGTCGTATTCTCCTCCTCCTATCAATAAATTTAGACAATTGGAGAATTTTCCCTTTGATGCTTTGTCTAAACAGCAAACAAAAAAGATTGATTCCTTTGCAGTGATTATGGAAATTGCTCTAATCAGATAGTTTGGGTGTTCTATGTTGATAGCAGTGTCATTGCTCAAGTAATGATTATTGTTTGTTCGCCCACAAATATACAGTCAATTCACTTTACAGTGTGTTCTGTGAAGCGCTTTGGGACGTCCTCCCGACGTGAAAAGCGCTATATCAAATGCAAGGATTATTATTATTATTATTATTATTAATGCTGCATATTCATTAGTGAACAGGTGAAAGTTGGATCTTAAACAGTGCCACAATTCTTTCTTTCACGTGGATCAAAGGCAGTTCTGGTAAACTGTATAGGTTCAACAATGCATCAATGGCAATATGAGATTTTCTTTATTGTTTGAACTGCTGTGTGGTATAGTTCATTTTTTTAAATCAAGCCTATTTAAACTGGGCTGTTGGGAGACTTGGCCGAAAGAAACTGAAATAAGAGATTAATAAAGTTATAATGCATTGACTGGGTTATTTTCTGTTATTGAACTGTACGTTACCCACTCAGATTATTTGCAGTAATTAGTGTATGTCCCATTTATTAATAATGGGCATTGGTGTTCTGCGTACCATTTGGGATATGATGTCTCTCTGGGGTTTGCAATAAGAAGTTTGTATTTAAACCATTTCAGAATTTCGCTGTGAAAAGTTTTGCCATTTGTTGCTGAATTAATTGGTAAAGGAGATGTTCTTACTATTTAGATTTAATGTGGTATGCGTTTCAAAGATTTTTTCCCCCTTATATAGTCCTCAGTAGTTTTGGTGATTTCCCTTCACTTTCTTCTCCCCTCAAAATACTCCTCCAATGGCTTTGCTTCATTGGATAAGAGATGTAACATAACTGCACAATTTATAACTGTTGAACCTGAAAACTTTGTTGCTGCTTTTCTGATTCTCTGAAGCAGGTTTGTCCAAAACATTAGCCATGAGCCACATATGGTGAATTGGGAATCCAGATATGGCTAAATTGCATTTTTGATTAGTAAATAAAAAAATGAATAATAAACACCATAGTGCGTGTGATCTCAATACTCATATTTGCACGGCATATGGATGTGTACTTTGACCTTTTTGTGCATTTGTTGGTAAAATAGTAAGACAAAAAGCAGCGGGTGTGAGGGTTTTTTGATTGTCATGTATGCTTTATTTTCATGGTTACTACTTATTGGTTATCTGCTAAAATGGTGTGTAACACTGGTGAAAACACCAGGTTTCAGCACCAGCAATATTGTGTGAAGAGGGGAGCTGTCAATCATGGTCAGCTCGACCAACTGGAATAACCATTCCAGGCAGCAGAAGAAAGCAAACCCAGTCAATAATGAACAGCTCCAACAGGGCTCATCCTGGCAAAGGGCAAACAGCAACCAAACACCCACACTCTGGGTGGAGAGCAGGGGCGGGTCTGTGCATCCAGCAAAAGAAAAACACTGCAAAGTGTCGCACTGAATGGTGGTAGATGTTTCTTAAGTAAATATACACGTAAACAACGTCTGGCGTGAAGGGTGCTATATAAATGCAAGTTGTTATAAACATACATGTGAAGTACATTTACCTGTATTGTGTGAGAATGTAGGTAATGCATTTTCTATTAAAATTATTTTACTGTTGCTAAAATGGTGTCGCCGTAGCCACACCTGTCTATTGCAGTTACTCCATGGGCAACACTGCTCAAATGATGTCAGCCTGGCTCAGCTATCAGCCTGGCTAAATTGGCAGCACTCTCACTTCTGAATCAGGGCGTTGTGGGTTGAAACCCAATGTTGGTACTTTGAACTTAAATGTAGGCTGACACTGCATTGTTGGAGGTGCCATCCTTTGGATGAGATGTTGAACCAATGTCCTGCTGCCTGCCTGTTCAGGTAACATCCTGTGGCACTATTTGAGAAGAGATGGGATTTTCTGGTGTCCTGGCCAACAATCTCTCAGATAAAACTCGCCTCACATCCCTGCCCTATCTGCCCCATCATCGGCAAGCGGGCTTTCAGCCATTTTGCCCCCACACTCTGGAGCTCCCTCCTGGAGTCCCTCTGATTCTCTCAGTCACTCACCTCATTCAAGGTCTGTCTCAAGACCAACCTCTGACTGCGCTTTCGCTCAACAACAACAAACAACAAAATTACATTTATAGAGCGCCTTTCACGTCGGGAGGATGTCCCAAAGCGTTGAACAATCAGGTGTCGGGGCCCGAGCATGGGGGAGGGGTGGTGTAGGGGTGAGGGAAGGAGGAGAGGTGGGAGAGAGACCAAAGGCATGGTCGAAGAGAAGGGTCTTGAGACTGGCCTTGAAGGAGGCAAGGGAGGAAGCGAGGCGAAGGGACCGTGGGATGGAGTTCCAGAGTGTGGGGGCAGAGAGCCGGCCACCGATGGTAGGGCGGGTCGGGCGGAAGACATGGAGCAGGCCGAAGCCCGCTGAACGGAGGAGCGGGCAGGTTGTTAGGGAGTCAGCAGGTCAGAGAGGTAGGAGCGGGCAAGGCCATGGATGGCCTTAAAGGTGAAGACGAGGATCTTGAACTCGATCCTCTGGGGGATGGGGAGCGAGTGGAGTCGGGCGAGGGTGGGGTGATGGCGTCACGGAGCCTCGTGCGTGAGAGTACACGAGCTGCAGAGTTTTGGATGATCTGCAGCTTGTGAAGGGAAGAGTTGGGAAGACCGATGAGGAGGGAATTCCTGTAATCGAGCCTTGAGGTGACAAATGTGTTTCGGCAGCCTAAGGGGTGGGGCAGTGGCGGAGTCTGGCAATGTTGTGGAGGTGGTCATGGCCCGGTTTTTGGGGAGAAAGGACAGTTCAGGGTCAAACAAGACACCCAGGTTCCTGACTGGCTTAGTGGGGTTGAGTGTGCAGCCGTGGAGGCTGATGCTGCCAGCGCCTGAGGTGCGGAGACGTTGGCATGAGCCAATCAGGAGGGCCTTGGTCTTGCTGACATTGAGTTGGAGAAAGTTGGCCCTTGTCCAGGACTTGATGTCGGACAGGCAGTCGGTCAGGACGCCAGTAGTCCTGGAGTTCAGGGTGGAGGCAGCTCATCTTTCGCTTCCCCACTCCTATGCCAGCTTGGGTGTCAAGGCAGGACCGTTAAGCATATTGGAACATCCTCTCGACATGCAAGGCGTTATATAAATGTAAATTTATATTGTAATTCACTTCTTAGCTGTTTGTGGGGCATAACTCTGTGCAAGTTGGCTACTGCGATCACCTGAAAATATACATGCACAACACTTTACAGTGAATCCTGTGAAGTGCTTTGAGAAGTTTTGACGATGTGATAACGTATCAAATATCAGGATAATTGTTATATTTCTAGCGTTTGTTATGTATCACAGAGGTATTGGTGTAAAATGGAACCATGGAGTAACTGCAATCAAACACACACATAGGTGATGTTACTTATATATTTAATCTTGTAATCTTTTTTGTTAGTGGTTAGTTACAATAATGAAGACAACTCTATGTGTTTGAACAGATATAATCTGTAAGATAGCAGTCCAACCCACATTCAAAACCTATTGTCATACGAAAAAGTACCCTGAGAGTAATACCAAACATTGCGTTTAACAGCCACAGGGCAACAGCCACTGGAAAAATGAAAGATTATCAATATACATAAATGTATCCTGTGCCTGGACCAAGCAGCCACAAGCACTGCATAAAATTACCATTGGGAAAGAGGGGTTGCAAAAGCTGACACCGTTAAGTCTGCATAGTAAAAGGATCCGGAATATGATAAAGCA